>NC_092411.1:200504199-201704199 GCF_040894005.1 Engystomops pustulosus | reverse complement strand
TAGGTATTCGATCTATCACAAAGACTGTAAGAGAAGGAGGGCTTGGTATAGAACATAGTCTACATTGGTAATTTTTTTATTAATATACCCTTGTGGTCCATCAGGCTTGGCAGGATTTGTCATTTAGGTCCAACAGGGCTGTCATTTTCTAGTATAAACAAATCGGCTACTAACCATTCATGGAAAGTACAGATTTCTTGCATCTTTTGCTGTGGCAATAAAATCACTGTTAAATGACAGTGTTATGTCATTACATTTTAAACTATGGGAACATAATGATTCATTTATTACCATTCAGATGCAATGGCTGCATATTAATATAGACCATAAGGAAGAACTTTCTTCATCATTTCCCATCTGATCTACACTTGTATAACAAGTGCTTAAAGTGTAACTTATTTATTTAACCATTTTTACCAAATTGTCATATGTAATAACCTCTATTAAAACAAGCTGAACAATTTTGTAATTTTTCCAATTAATGTTTTTCTTTATAAGTAGTAACTTTTACCAAAATATGTTATACATATATACAGCATTATTCCATTACCCTTTCCAAAGTTCGGCTACAGATGCAGAAGGTGCATGTTCTTCTACAAAGTGAAAGTGAAAGACTCCTGCAGCTTTTTCTGTATTCTGCCTTAAGCTGACAGGTTGGAGGGGGGCGCACTTCAAATGCCTATATCTCCTGAACACAATTCTGGTAAACACTTATTAAACAAGATGCTTGGATGCATGGATGCTTAACAGAACCAGAAATATCCACTCTTACAATCAGTAATAGAAAGCTGTAAGTAAAAATCATTTTTTTTAGTACAACTTTAAGGGTGGATATTTCTGGTTCTGTTAAAGGGGTATTCCATGAATAAGCATAATTCATATAGAAATGGGTCATTCAAATATAAGGTAATATGTAATTAGTTATTTAAAATTTTGCTCCCCTTAGCAGAAAATTCTGGTGACATAGACTATGATGGAGAATTAAAATGCTACTGGCCATTTAATCAGTCCGTTAATGTCCTCTGCGCGGTACGTTGCGGAGCATACAAAGGATAGAAGATGGCCGCTGGTCACATGCCCTGCACCTGCCTGGGCTGGTCATGTGATCACCACTACGCTTGGCTGTAGTCAGTTGGTTGCAGTGCATCCAGTATGGATAGTGTTGTGGTGATGGCATTTACACATCATTACTATGGTAACAGAGCAATAAAACCTGTTAGATCATCACTGGGAGCAGAGCATAAGAGGTAGGAGGAGTTACTGAGAACTAAAGGATCATTGAACTTGTAGTTTCCAGTGACGGCCATCTTAGTGATAACTCCACCTACTTTAGAGAGGTCATAAATTTTGTAAATCATAAAATCAAACTATTTAAGCTCCATTTTGTGACTAATGACATTGAGTATTGTTGTATTCATTTATCTATATCATCATGGTATTTTGTGTCAGACGTTCATATTCCCGGAATACCCTTTAAGCATCCATACACAATCCATACATTATATTATGTTCAGGAGATATGGCTGTTTGAAGTTGGTCACTGTCATGACGTTTATAAACGTCCTTTCTGCAGGGGCATGTGCAAATAGGATTTATAAAGCCGTATGGCAGTCGTGAAGGGGTTAAAAATATTAGATCTCTGAAACACAAAATTTGCCACTTCCAATTATTCTCCATTGGACTGCTGAAGACTTGACAATATTTGGCAATTCAGAGAAGAAGGAAAAGAGCAGCAGTGGGCATGTGTGTACTGCTGCTCTATTCAGACAGTAGAACATGACCCTGTTTAGGTGATGAGGGAGATCTCACCAGTCAGACACCTATCAATGAGTTTCCTGTGTATAAGTTTTAATTTTGGAAAAAAACCTTTAAGTTGACCTGAATAATAATCATACAAAACTTATTTCATTTATTTGAAGCATCATGTGTTTAACTCTGAAGCTCTACATTTGTGTGTTATCATTGATTATACAAAGAATCCCTCAGATTTCTATCACTTGCCTCACTAAATGTTTCCTTAAAAGTTCACCCTGAGGTATGTAATTAGCCATTTAACACGCATCCAGAATCAATGAAGAAAAATATTAACCTTTGCACAGAATGTACAATTACAAATGTCAGTAACACCTCATAAAAATGCACTAGCAGGTTGTGGATATTTATGCTAATATAGGCACCGGAAGATACAGAAATCACTTTCTATTGCATCCATACGGTAAGACGGTCTTCACTGGTTGTGTAACACTCTCTAAAGGAGGAAGTATAATTTTGTATCCTGCCTCAATGACATTTAATCGTTTCTATGCAAAAGCCTGAATACTACATTTGTTTTATTGGATTTAATTATATTGTATGTAGTATTGAACAATGAACACAATATAAATGACCCTACTTTTAGCACTATAGACAAGTTTTGTGACAGGGCAAGTGAAATAATAGAAGCCTCATGGGGGCATATAAAGGATGCCTATTATCACGAGGCTACCTTGTAGAGTAGTTTTATAATGTGCCTGATGGAGTTTATCTTTAAAGAAAATCCACCATCAAAATTCATCATGATAAACCAGGGACACTTACTCATAGATCAAGGCATCGTATTTTGCTTGTACCTGTGGAATATGATGACGTTTAGAAATAAAGATTGATTATATTGTTTATTAAGACAATACTCTAATATATAGGGTAATATTTCTAAATATGATGTATCCCCAATTCATTACATAGAGCATAAATTGTAGTTTATAAAAGTAAGAGTGATGGGAACCCCACCAATCACAGCAGCAGGGGTAACTTATGAGCTTTTCTGCATGTAGGGACAGCTGTATTGCCCCCTCATGCTACATTATTTTCTATTGGATTGCCAATGACAGCCAAACGCTGTACTTTTTAGTAAAATAAATAGTTTGTCTTTGTGGTGACCCCCTTTAATTTCTGATTATTTACAATGACATTTTGCAATCAATCATAGTGGTTCTAATACAGCCTACATCTCCATATCTGGTATATAACCAGTCAAAGCATTCTATGTACCATATACAAGCTTTGCATTTTGCTCTGGTGTCATGTTTATTAATAGTCGGGGCAATTACAGCCATCATTTCCCATCACATGGATAAAGCTGAAAATGCTCGGTCATCATCTATGTTTCTTCTATTATAAAGATATAATATTTTCTCCTAAATATAAATTTCACTGAACAGAAGCAGTTTGCATTTAAATTGATAAATGTCATGTCTAGAAAAATAACATTTCCCAAGACTGGCAACATTCAATGTCAGTATGCAAAGAGCTGCATGTTTTTATCAACCATCATTTCGGACTGACAGAACACATCTTGGTCTTAATGGTTTCAGTCACCTATATAAGATAACTGATGCATGTTACAGCATATGTGAGAGACAAACATGCTCCGTACTGTAATTGAACACTGTATCTGGTCTTTTCTCTTTCTTCTAGACAGTATTTCATAGGAAGATAACATATAATGAAATGTAGAAATATATAAAAATGTCTCAGTGTAAATAATATGGGAATATTTTTCAGATCTCAGTCTTTTTCTCTATTTTGATCCTTTTAAATGTCTTATTTTATTTCATTCTATGAGTTATCAAATAAATTATATTTGACTGCATATATGAACGGGAACCTGTTAAGGCGATTTGGGAAACTAAACCACCCACAGGCCGTTATGGTTAAGTGTCTCATATACCTATTTTATCTATCTCAGGCCCACAATGAAAACCTTTTTAAGGTGTTATAACAGTTTAAAACCCCTTTCAGATGTATTTCAAATGGTAGAGACAAGGAATCGAGGGGAAAGATCACATATTTGTTCCATTATTTACTATTTATATGGAAGCATTCTTTGTCACTGTATGTTGAAAATGCATTCCAGTCTGTATGTGATGGCACTGAAAGTTTTCTGGGAAGGAGTCAGTATAATCTCTCCTCATTCTGGTCTTAGGAGTCCAGTGGGTGGTCTTATTTAGTGTTCACAAAATAAAAAATCAGCACTAACTTTGGCTGCAGCAGTGACATGAATTTTCTCATGGCTTACAGAGCGATGGAGGAACAATGCTGGTAGACGACCATGGTGATCAGTATTGCTTCTACTTACTCTATTTTCCCCTGCCATGGCTTTTCAAATCATTTTATATTTTGCAGGAAAAAACTCACATTGATCACAAGTTATCTGAATACCATTTAAAAATATATATTTTCTCTTCCCACAATTGTATCATGTGTCATGGCTATCCCATAATCAGAATATTTTTTTAAACGTTAGATTCACATTTGACCCAAATGTGTCTTGTGGATGATGTGAATTGATGTTAGTTAAGTTGGGATAAGGCACATCAGCCTCTTCCCTACTTGCCTCAGTTAGAAGTGCTGCTAAAACGTGGAGCTAAAGGATATGGTGTTTGAATGTCACCTTTTATTGTGAAACTAGCTAGGATGTATCTAGGTATTCTTTGCAGACATAAGAGATTCTGAAGATGGCAAATGTTATTAGATACTTAGAGACAGTGCAGACTTAAGTGCAGAAATAAATTGAAGTTGCTCTGAACACAAATCACACAAGCGAGTAAGAATCCGAAACAGGCATTGTGTGGCATGTAATATATTATACTTGTTAGGGAAGAACTGTGTTCTCTTGTACAAAAGCTATATTTTCTGAAAGGACAAAGCAAGATCATTTACAGTAGTCAAACACTAAAATAATAATTTTTCTGTCTAATTCCTTAGAATTTTATTCTGCCTTATATAATATTTCAGTTTCTAGTGGACTGGAGGGTAGGTTACTAGTTGTAACTCCCTATGTAGGAAAAAGGGACGTCTGGAGGGGGCTGGTACTCGAGGGTATGGGTTTCTTTTATTCGGAAAGATTTTTGACAACACGTTTCGCACTATGCAAAGTGCTTCATCATGTCTAGTTTTGTGTGCAGGGCTCTTATCCATGCCCCAGAGCCACTGCTTCCCCTGCCCTCCGGTAGTGATGCCTCTATATCCTACATAACAGAATCATTGTACATAGTTGTTCCTCAATTATCCAAATTACACAAAAATACTGTGCTATTTGTCTAATCAAAGCAATTAAAAAATATTATGGACACACTATTGTGTGCCCACAGTATTTTTATGTCAAGCAGTCCCCTATTTCTTATTTCTGTGTTCCTGCTTAGACTGGTGGAGCCTATGCCAGGGAAACACCATTAAGTCAGTTTACCTTGGCTATGGTATACAAATAATGAACTAGGGCAACAGTCTTTTCTCTGACTAAAGTGTTGATTACATGACTTATCCTCAAATACTAAGAATCTTAGGCTCTTTGACACTGGTTAAAACAATTGTGTTATCTTCACCCCAGAGGCATATAGGCACAAAGAAGTACTCATGATTATGGATATTAATATGGCCATAATCAACAATATTATAATAATTTCTTTCTTTATTATATTGTAATATAGGATCTGGGAATGGACAGGTGACATGGACAGAGACAGTGGGCCTGGAGACTAAAACTACTTCTCGGCTGTCCCTGTCTGATTGCCTCGCCAACCCTAGGCAGCAGGGATCAACTGTCAATGTTCCCTTACTACACCAAAGTGCAAAACATGGAGACAGTATAAACAGAGGGTCGGAAAAAAGAGGACAAATGCAGCACAAAATCATAGGCAAAATGATAGAGTACAGAGTAACAAAATACCAGAAGCTTTCTTAAAGCACACCGATCACCAGGATTAAGGATTAAACACCAAGCACACGGACATGTTGGTGTGTGCCCCCTCTGGCAAGATCTACTCTTCTTTTAGCTTCTTGTGCCCTGTTTTTTTTTTTTTTTTTTAAGGCTTGGGGCTCCTCAGGCTCATTTGCATACATTTCAAAACCATTTTTTCTTAAAAACAAGGGCATAGAAAGCTTAAAGAAGAGTGTATCCTGCCGGAGGGGGCACACCCCAGTATGTCAGTGTGCTTAGTTTACTATGCTTGATCCTGGTGGTAGATGTCCTTTAAGCTAAAGCAGGCAAGAATGTAGGGCAGCCAGGCAGGCCTGTCAGAGTTCTGACCCTAGGGAGTGATTGGACCAGAACACTGAAATCCAGAGTAACCACAAGTTAATTATTGACGAAGCAGTACATAGACTGACGTGTGGTGCAAAATCAATCGATGCTTTAATACTTTAATCAATGTTCACACAAACCAAAAAACAGCATGAGCACACTGTCACATATGATAATTTAAGAATACAAGTTATGTTTTAGTTTGAAGTGCTGAAAATGATGGTATTAGACACTTTAGGGTGATCTGTGCATATAGTGGGTAGAAGTTATTATCAGTTCTCAAAAAAGTAGTACAAGAAACTAAACAAAGTAGTAGAAAATCTCCTCCAATGCTTTGTGCATGTTGGCATCCGTTGACACTACAGGGCATATAGTTTAGATTCAAACAGACTGACATATCAGTGTATCCTCCCCTTATCTTATGGACAGAGGATGACAGAGGCACAGATATATCATTTTAACTCTACTTTTAACTCATTTACCTCATCTTCTCTGTACTGGATATATAAATTTGTAATACTTAACTTATTGAGAATAGCCTATCATATCCAAAACCTGCTTTTTCACTGCACAAAACCTATTGAGCCTTTTGCCCACTTACACTATCACACTTTAACAAAATAATAGCTTGCTTAGTGTACGCTCACATGTAGTATTTGTGTTTGGCTCAGAGCAGCACTTTTGGCTGAACTTACGCATGATATGAAATTTCGGTGCTCCAAATGCATGTATAAGGCATCATAGATTGTTATTTCGATGGCGTTTCTACACAAAAGTACATGCACCCCTAGCATTGATAGCCTATAACAGTGAAGGTGAACCTATAGCAAAGGTGCCAGAGGTGGCACACAGAACCCTCTCAGTGGGCACATGGGCCATCACCCCTGCACCGAGTTCCCCAAATAGTACTCAAGGCTTTCTCCTGAAGTCCCAGGCAACCGAAGACATGTCGAGCCACATCCTTGTCTAACCCAGAATGCAGAAAACCTGTGCAGGTAGGAGGGTTGGCCTGGAAGGAAGCTACAAAGGGAATCTGAATGACCCTGCCCTTTTTCAATGGTATTGGTGCCGATATTGTTGAAATCTATGCTATCTAAGAGCATGCAACAATAATTTATTGCCTTGGCACTTTGTAATAAATGAGTGGATTTTGGTTTGCAGTTTGGACACGCGATCTCTAAAAGGTTCACTACCACTGACATATAAAAAAGAAACGTATCCATGTTAAATTGAACTAGAAACTGGAGTTCTTTTCTCTATCAATGTCACCTCAAACATTTTTCTGATCTAAAAAATAAATAACCATAGCAATTGGTAATATCATTCAAGCAATAAGTCATTTGATTTAATATGTATTGATATAATGACTGCAGGTAAATGCCACAGTCTAGCAAGGCAGCACTGTATATATCATTTCCATGGTTACTGTCATACTGAACCACGCAAGTGACAGGAGATTCAATCGGATGTAAAGAGGTAGCAATATTTAAAATGAAACAAGGATCTAAACAGATTTCAATTAGTTATTACTGCTTTAAGTGAAAGCGAGCACAGTATGCTTCTCTATCAGGATAATGGGCTTCATGCACCTGGTCCCGCCGCTTCCCTAAATTCCATTTACTCATTTCATAATTAAATCTCAGACATATTTGAAGATAATCATGTCTGATAGTTGCGCATTTATCTACGTGCTAACAATAATAACGTTCATAGAGAAGCTTTTTGTGACCACACAGGAATTATTTTTTTACTCTTTGGTCCCTAACTACAGTCAAGGTGCCTTTCAGCAGGGAATATGACGAATTGGTAGCATTGCCACTATCCGCTCTACTGTCAGTGAGGGCACTTATCATGGCGACAGCAGGAGACAGAGTGCATCAGGATGCAGATACACCTTTTCTTAAAAAAATGGCAAGATAAATGTGCATAATGTCACTGCTCCTTTGCTCCTGCTCAGTCATTAGTATGACACATCTATAACTGATGAGTTGACATGAGAACGAGTAAGAAATCTCTCTCTTCCCAAAGCTATTTTAGTGTCTTTTAGACGCATTACAAATAGCAAATACGCTGCTATCTACAGTTTTCTAATCCTATGTAATGAAAGAAAATCATAGGCTCCTGAAAATTAAAGCAGGTAATATTCCGACTTGAAAGCAGCATTAGCACAAAAAGCTGGAACATTCAGTCTTTCTGTATTTATAGCTAAGGTCAAGAATATGCTTATTGGCGACAGAGTAAATGCCAATACATTTCCCTCAATCTCTGGCTTGAACACCATTTGCATTCATAAAACTGTTATTTTGCTCAAATGCTTTGTGTACACTGTCAAGCTCAGACAACGAGAGCGGCTATCTTTCTGTAAATGTTCCCACACTGTCATAGATTATCACTGCGTATTAAACAAACCAGACCGGCTCCTGCAATTCATAAGTTGACATTCAGAATATGCATATCCAATTGTAATTTCACTCACATAATTGTTGTTAAATATTGAGCCTTTCACAGACTATATGGAATATTTTCTTAATCTAATTGCTTTATTTAAATGCATATTTCTGATATTTATTCACATCACATTTAAAAGCATAAACAGAACTCATGAGAATTATTATGGTTCATTGATACAGGCCTCTTTATGAAAATAATTTTTGGTCAGGTTAACATCATAGTACAAGTGGAGGTCCTTGGATCTTCGACCAATGTCAATTAGAAATAGCAGAAATTCTCGTGTAGACCTCTGTTCCAGAATACAGTAGTAGGTGCTAATGAGCAACTGCTATATTATCTAATATATAAAGCTAAGTCTATGTATGTATGTTGGCTAAAGGAATCTGCACTGTTGCATTTACAATAACCAAATTTTGCACAGTTGCTGCCTGTGACTCACATCTTAGACCATAATTTGAACCGAAAATTTTCAAACTGCACTTTCCAAAATTCACTTATTATTCACCATATACAGAAGCCATTGTCTGCTGCTGCTGTGGCATTTGGAAGCTGAGCCGTGATTGGCTGCCATCCTGCCACAGGTCATTAATATGAACTCTGAGCTTTGATTGGTTACTACAGGCAATGTGTATAAGACACTTATGTGTGAGGTACGCTGGATAGGGATACAGAGATGAGGGAGATTTATCAGATGTGTCAGATGTAAAAATTATATCTGCGCCTCAACTTGTAAAACAGGGCTGTGATTGCCGGATAGATCTAAAACAAAAAGGGAAAAGTATATAATGCATACAAAATCCCAGCTTCTACATAATGTCATGCCCACACACAAACTAATATACCAGCTTGGTGATCTATGTATGTTTGAAGTGTTGGAAACAAAATGATCCCATTTGACCACATATGTTCATCTTAACATTTATATTGATTTTTACACAGATGACACATTGGGCATTGTGACTTTTAATGTTATGTGTATACAGTAATATATCATATGTATACATCATATGAAAGTGTTCCATCTAAGTCCCCCCCAGCAAAGTGATTGTGATTATGTCTAAGTGCAACAAAATAAGGCCTAAGCCTTTGTCTACTGTTATGTCTGATTTTATGAGAAAAGTAGCACAGCAAGCATCACTATTCTTACCATTAAAGTTACAATTTCATATCCATTTTGTGAAAAATACTGCTCCCCAGTTTCGTTCAGGTTTGCAACAGCTTTTCATTCATACTGATTTAGCGGTCAGTGTTTTAACATAACCCAAAGTATCAGAACAAACCTTACTACATTTCCAGATGTGGTATCAGTACCAAGCTTGCTATATGGATATATACAATACCAGAGCCAAGCTGCATAGGTCTGGTGTTGTGTTTTCCTATGATTGTCTCTTGCTTGGTGGGTATCTGGGTTCTTTCTATGCTGCCAAAGTAGACAGAGAGCAGAGATTATGTAAATATGTTTTCCAGCAAGGGAAAAAGAAAACTATGCCTCAGTGCCCCCTAAAATAAGGACACTACCTACATCTGACTGACTTCAACTGGTTTGCGGCCGCGGTCGGGTCCCGCTGCATGGAGAGTGCTCACGGGCTGAGCCCTCTCCATAGCCAGTAAGTCTTTGCTGCATGGGCGCCGCCATCTTGCCTGGGATCGTCGCTCCCTGTAACGTCATCAGGGAGTGACGATCCGTCTCCATGGTAGCCCCGGGTCTTCCGAAGACCCGAGGCTATTTCATTTTAACCCCTTCATTACAATGTGCTGATAGCACATTGTAATGAATGAGGAGGAAAATCCCCATATACTGCCATACTGTAGTTGATGTCAGAAATAGATGTAGAAGGAAACTGTTTAAGGTAGTACTATGGCTTTTAAAACTCTGTACATCTGTAAAAGCAAATCTCCATAAATACACCAAACAAATAGATACCAATGACTACAACACACATATGAATATTTACCAGCAATAAATAAACAGCACACATAAAAGTATCCTACACATATAAATATATACCCAAAATGAATATACTGTAAGAATAAATATATATCAGTGGTAAATAATCACGAATAAATAAATAAATATATACCAGCATTAATATACTGCACATCTCGGCTGTCTTTGGGCAGGCACAGACATCAGTTACTGTTTAAATTAGGTTGCTGCTGTTTCCTTCAACGTCTGTTTTGACCTGGTCCACTCTCGTCTTCTTCCTGACAGACTCATCATAGCTGCCAATCCTTCTCCATTAGGTAGAGAACATCATGGGAACTTCTCCTGTGCATGAATAATCACTGCAGATATTACCACCCTGCTGACTTTGGCCTCCACTTCACCCAGGGCCGCATCTGCCATGTGGCGGGATGAAAATTCCGCTTCAGCCGGCATATGCGGAGCACTGAAAGAAGCGGCGAAAACAGCTGTGGGTGATTCGGGTGCTTGAATTAAACAGTGATTGTCATGGAGGGGAGAAATTGTATTGAAGTTCTCTTTCTCATGGAGCAGATCATCACCTGTAAGGTACTAGAGGCCACTAATGTCTGTGTAACTGAATGATACTAGTGTGTGAGGCAGCATCAGTTATAGGGTGTCCGTGATCTGTGGCGCTTTGTGAGGATGTTATTAATAATGTTGTCAGCTAACTTTAAGCAGGCTCTAGATGCTTTTTTAAAGTTGTGTATTTAAATTCAGTGGGTGAAATACAGGAGGAGATCAGGGCTAGGCTTTTTTTTTTTTTTTGCAGGGGAGGGGGGGGGGGGCAGCATTTCAGTTTTTTCCTCAGGCAGCAAAAAAGCTAGAATCAGCCCTGACTTCACCCCTAAAAAAAAATCACAATCAATGTAATATTCCCCAGCTATTAATATTTCTCAATGACCACAATGTTCCCCCTGCAAACAGATAGATATTGCGGGGTCACGGTGTATTTTAATATACTGGGATGGCAGTGTGGGCAGTGTGGGAGGCAGGTTGGCATACTAGACCATCACCTACATTGCCCTCCTCTCATCCCTTACCTGGAAGAGGATAAGTGATTACAAAAAATTTATGAGATCAAGAGATGAGAACATCGATACTGAGGATTTGGACATATGCAAATATGTTTTCCAAGGTGTATGATGTGGGATTAAGCCAAAGCAGTATATCTATTCCAGAAGGAACAGATTCCCAACTGTAGATAGCACCGTTTCAACCAGGTCTCCGCAGTACAGAGTAGGAAACTGGTTTGGCTTTGTGAGAGGCTATTGACTGAGGCCAGGAAATAAGAATTCTCCTTATGAAGAGTTTACCGATTAAGGCCGCCTTATAGGTGTGTGGAGGCTTAAAGCCATTGATGCTCCAGTATGGAATTCTGGGAAGTATGCAAATATGTTTTCCAAAGTGTTAAATGGAAAACATTGGGGCAGATTACCCCGCGGTGCATTGTCCGACGAGGATTCGGGTCTGGCGCAATTCACTAACATTGTGCGTCCAAGTTCCTACATGTGTCGCTGCTGCCCGGAGGTCCTCCGGAGTTCACCTGCTTCTTCCTGGTGCATGTGAGTGCTTGATCTTGTGACACAAATCCTTTTTTAAATTCTGCGGTTTGTCCGAATCCATCGGGTTGTCCTACGGCCCGCCCCCTGATTTCTGTTGTGTGCAAGCTGGCAAAATGCACCAAAAATCCAATCGCGTTCAGCAAAATCCCGGGGCAATTCGGTGCAAAACAGAAATATTCGGGAAACCCGATGAAAGTGCGGCGTTTGGACCCTTAGTAAATGAGCCCCAATGTAACCTGATGGGTGTAAGAGTGAAGGACTTAGAGACCTTTGAGGAGAATGCAAATGAAATAAGTGGGATATGGAAGCTGATACTGAAGGATGTAGAGGCTTGATGAGAAGCAGGAAGATAACGCATTGCAAAGGAGATGAGTTGAAGGAAGAAGTACATGACACAAAGGCTAAGAAGGAGGCTGATAAAGGAGGATATAAAGGCTGAGGGGTAAGAGCCAACCTTGGGTCAACACAGGAATCAGCATATCTACACAAGAAACAGAAGTTAAATTGAAAAAAATCAATCTGATGTCAGGCTCCCAGGAAACAATCAGCGGGCATGAATGTAGAACACCGGCACAGGAACTAGCAAGCTGGGAACCCTTGCTCAGACATTTACCACTACACACCACAAAATGGAATATTAAATAGTTCAGGTGTTGTAAACAGCTCTTACTGTGTGATGCACATGGTTGGTTGCTGTCCTAGTGAGGTGACTCATGTAATCACCTGTGAATCTCCTCTAGAGATAGAGGACTCATATAGCTTTTGGGGCACCGATCCTACACCGATGATAAAAGATATATATAGTAGAGTATTGATCAAGCACACTAAGTCTAAAGCACACTAAGTATAAAGTGAGCACACTTCAGAGAATAGTTTCACAGGGAACAGGATGTATGTTAGTTCTTCAAAATATCAAAGAATGTCTCTTACAGCCTAGTAGACATCAAAGAGTCAAGGATAGTTGATTCTACTTTTATTTTACCATCATGGCACCTTCGTAAATTTGTACTATGCTCTTGTCCTACTTCTTTCTCTTAACTTCATGTTCTACACTCCTCGCACATTCTTCTGGGTAATTATACTTACTAGATTGTAATTGTGTCATTTAAACTACTTTGAAATTATGATGATCTATGGAACCGAAGAACTCTAATGTTCTCTTGCTATGTCTTAGATCAGACTGCATTTCTTTTTTATGTCTTTGCTTCCTTGTAGGCATTGAAACATATTATAGGTTGGTTGAAGTATGTTTCACTCAAAACATGAATTGCATTATCACATTTTACAAAGCAATAAATCCCAAGGAAGCAGTAATATACATATATTTCTAAGGTTTCCTTCAGGTTATCTGAAGCCCATTACAAAGTATATAGTATAATAAATTGATAAGTATTTGTGTGAGACAGCTGAAGAGAAAAGTGAAGATTGTGCTCAAGGTAATAATGTGTTATTTTCCTACGATTTTGTTTTACAAAACCTGATGTTAACCCTAATCATAACCCGCCTTATTAAAAAAAGAAAGTGACGGGATCTTTTTATAAACAATCTGAATTTTAGAGGGAAAGAGGGGTTTACATCTCAATTTCCAGAATAATTGGAGAAACATCATTGCATCAAAAGTTAATCAGAAAAAATTTGATTTGGTGCTGAAATATTGGCAAATTTGTACTGAATCTACGTATAAACAGATCGATACACTTATTTATACTCAGCAGCTAATCTGAAGAATCAGGGAGGAATCTGCAGCTTAAACTAAGGTTACATTCAGATTCCCATCTATCGGGACGTATATGCGGCTGCATGCTTATATGTCCCCATAGACGGCAATGGGAGCCCGGTGGTGGCACCGTTCCGCACTATACACTCTTTTCTATGGAGGGGTCCCGTCAGGCATACCGCCTTGTGAATGCACCCTTATAATGATATCATTATACAATAGACTTTGTGTAAAGATAATAGGCTCTAAACACATATGTACAACTAAGGAAAATATTGTCCTGTATTTGTTCCTTCTAAGACTCATTTCACACTCCTGTTCCTTACCTCCATTAAAAAAGTAAAGAAGGCAGGTTTAGCATATCATTTAAAAATACCATTGACATTAATGTAAATTTTATGTCATCTGTTATAGTCAGTTTGGCAAGTATGAATGCGTTTTTTCACACGGAGAAAAAAATTGGGTCACCTAATGCAGTTTGCCTGTGTAGTGTGCATGGTGTGCCAGACTCAGGATTTCTGGAACACCATTCTGCATGAATCTGGCACCCCCTGCACAGCTTCGACAGAGTGCTCCACGTTTTTTTTTTTGGTGCACCTTTAACATGGGGCATGCAACACAATTCTGTCGGACTTTGCATGTTAAATTTGTTTTTATAATTTCTAGTTCAGCTGTGCCACAAAAAGGGTAGCATGTGACACAAATGTGGTGCAGGCACTATTGAGATACTGGTGTAAGATACTTTGCACTAAAAAGAACATGCAAAGTCCGACAGAAAATTGGTGCATGGACCTTAGTTAATGTGCCCCATTGTGTTTAGAAAACTGTGCACCGAAAGGAGAGTGATAGTGCTTAGATGGAGTTTGCTCCAAATTTATTACTGAGCTGCGCAGCATAAAGCAAACTGCACCATAAAAAATAGGTGCAACTGTGTGCACATCCTGAAAAATGACCAGATTTGCTAAGACCCTGCACATTAGTGAGGCAAACTGCATTAAGGCAGCTTGCAACACTCTTTATATATTTGGACCAATCACCAGAAATCGTGTTAATTATATACATTCCCTGGAATACTAATTTCTGCAAAGTTTGTTGCAAGTTTAATTCAGTGGGTAAACTGCATATGTAATATGATATAGTTACAAAATGGAAGTAAAATGCTGTATATGTCAGTCAATATATTTATTGTTACCATTATTTTATGGCTGGAACAGTATTTCTTTTCTATTTACTTTTCTTTTTATAATTTATAGTAAACTTTTGTAGAGATAAACTTTAACATGGCAGTCTATAATTTTGAAATGAGGAATTTCTCTGCTGAGTCAATGTCCCCTTGACCAGAACTGAGAACTGTGAGCTCAGAGTGTCTTTTGATGTATGAGCCTATTGAATTATGTAGGTTAGACCTAAAATGGTAGATGTTTGATCTTGATAGTTCACCTTGTTCTTTTGCAGCTGGTACAATGCTTCCCAAGCTCCCATGTGGGTGTTTGGAGGCTAGACACTGATACTAGATTCGACTATCACAATAATTGTTTGGCTGCATGACGTCCCGTCATAAGAGAATAAAACAGACCCAGTAGTTGCTTTCTTATTTGAGTATATGAACAGGATCATTCCTTGTTAAGGCGTAAACATTCAGAAGCTGTTAGACATACAATACATTTGTTCAGGGGGCCTTTACCACTAGATGTTTCTTCCATTCTTCATTTGTATGACTTTTTTCCTTTCTCAGCAGCATTGTTATTTCACTTCTTTAAAGTTAGCTGTGTATTCTGTATCGCTAAAGACACCTCAGGCAAGCAGCATAGAGGGTCTAGCAAACATTAACAGACAGTATTGCCCTCTGGACATACCAAAGACATTGACTTTCTGTCAACAGCTTGACATTCATATTGATGCAATTCTGTACTGCCAGTAAAGATGCACTTCAAACTCTAATTAAATCCTCAATGTGAATTATTTTATAATGTGATTTTGCACAACTGAATAAAATGACATGTTTGCAGAGTTTAGGGGGTTTATGATTTATTTAACTACATTAGATTGCATTGGCGAAAATAGAACATAATAAGTGGGTTGATATGTATTTATGAGGTGTTATAAAATGTAGGAGCCATGTCATTTATTTATTTGTTTTTTTTATACCATTCTGTATCTGTTATTATATTGTGTTATTTTCAGGGGCCTCTGTCTCCATGTTTATTAACCCAAGGTCAGGAGGGCCAGGGAGAAACTGTAAAAGAAATTCTTGCTTTAACAAAGAATATATAAAAAATTGAATTCTCACATGTGTTGAAAAATTGAAACTTCACAGTTCCTTAAGATTTGCATGTGCAATATGCAGGGCTGTATTTGCCATTAGTCTCTTGAGGGGCTGTGCCTAAAGTATCCAGGTCAACCTCTGACCAGACTGATGCCACACTTATAGTGTGCAAACTATGGGTGAGGTGAGCCAGAGAGTGAAAATATATAGGATTAAAGAAATTAGGTTTATGTTATATGGCTGTAGAAAGGTGAATGGTCTAGAACTGTGGGCTCAGAGGGGTGTCCTTTTGTTTGGGTCTGGAAGCATGTGAATATAAGAGAGAGGGCTCTAGTAATAAGTCTATAGAGGTGGGGGCATAGGGTGGTTCAAGTCTACAGTAATGGGGGGCTATATGCGGTAATAGTCTTTAGGAGTGGGGTGTTATCTACAGGATCAGAATTGATATATAGGAATATATATTATAAGTGTTTCATAGCTATAACCGCTTATAGGAACACGGGTCAGGTTATCAAAATAGAGTCCGTTTTTTAAGCTGAAAACAAGTGTCCATGATAAGGGGTTAATGGACAGCTGTTTTTGTTTTAGTACTTTAGTTCCTTTCGATTAACTACTAGGAAACTGCTATCATACATACACTAGTAGAGATTTAGTATGACCATTCTCTTTACAATCCTACTATCTAACATTATACTCATACTTACATATATTTCACCTTTTCGTGCATTTGGTAAAATGCTGAGAGAAAGACATCTTGAATCAGAGCCAATGCTTCTGTAATCACGGGAATCAATTAGCTACAAGTTCCCTCTACAGAGGCACAAGGACACTTTATTATTCCCTGTTTGGGCAACATATTCACATTGTTTAATATATCTTGCTCTCTCATTAGATATTTTATTGGTTTCCTTTAGCAGGGAGAATTGAAGGGGGTATAGAAAATAAAGGAAAATAACAATCTTAAAGGGGTGTTACTGTTTGAGCAAATCAATGAAATTGTTTGTATGATGAAAAGTGATAGAATTTCCAATATACATCAAGTAACAATTACTCCTAGAATTGACCTAGACTAGTCTACAGTCGACCTCTGCTTGTTGTGATTTCATAGAAAGATTCTATGTTTACTTCAAGTGGTCAGAAATTTGTCCATGGTCATGTAATGTCACTTAGATGTTGTGTGGCTCTGTAGTGTCAGTGGGGTAGCACGGTGGCTTAGTGGTTAGCATTACAGCCTTGCAGCTGTAATCCTGGGTTCAAGTCCCAGGGTCAACATCTGCAAAGAGTTTGTATGTTCTCTCCATGTTTGCGTGGGTTTCCTCCGTTTTCCTCTCACACTCCAAAACATGCTGATAGGTTGAGTAGATAGTGAGCCCCAAAGGGGACAGTGACCAATTTGGTAAGCTGTGCAGTGTTGCATAATCTGTGTAAGCTAAATAAATAAAAAAGTAAAAAGGAATTATTATAACAGAGTAATCAGAGTTGTGTGATATAACAAGCTGTGCATCTGTGTGACATCACATGGACAGATTTATATCCACTAGAAGTAAACATAGAAGTTTCCTATAGACTGACAGCAAGCAGAGATCTAGAAAATGGTGAGACATTGATACTGAAAGTACATTGAAAAATAGTTTAACTTATTATGCAAACAGTAATCTTTATTTGCTGAAATGGGAAACATTGCAAAACCATATAATTGGCCTGGGAGGCTGTATAAAAATAAAATATTATTGTTACCTCCTCAATCGCTTCTGTTGGCCATGCTGCCAGGCGTCAGACCCGTGTCACTATTTGTTTATAGAGGCAAAGCCCGGACAACATCTTTTTTTTTTAACTCTTTTTATTGTAACAATAGAGTACAAGCACAAAATATTATAGTACTGAGCAATAAGGAATATGTCAATGGTTACAGGATCTTACATCCAATGCAATGGAATATTAGTTCAAAGTCACATGTGCGGACTTATGGGTAAAATATGTTATGCAAATATACCAATAAAAGGGATAAATCTCAAAAATTAACAGCCAAATAAATAACTGCATGTAGAAAGGAACATTAAAATATCTCTTTATTCAATTATTCTTATTAAAAAACTCGGCTCATAACCAACAAGAGCCCTGTACAAATACAGGCTTAGGTACCTCCTAAAGAACCAGCTGTATATCATCCACCCTAGACTTGTTTATTGGGGTGAGAAGACATGAAGGGGTTAATTTCTGTCACCTCGCTGGTTATAAATTGTAAGGGATTACACCCCCATAAGAGGACCTACTAAAGGTGCACAAAATGGAGCTAAATTGAGGGTATAAACCTCTAAAGACTTCCATTAGTGTGTGTGACTCTTATTACAGTGCCATGGTGTAGTAACGACTAACGGCACAGTAATACCCCTGCAATACACCTAACGCGTTTCCCTGCTAATAGTCGGCGTAGCAGTTCATCAGAGGTGCATGGTGATTTGTATTAGAGTATAGCACATTAGGTCAGATAGTGTCAGATTCCATTGGTACTAGTCTCTATGTGCTAGCTTGTCTGAGTCAATTCATCCTCTCTATCTGGCTTCTATATATACAGCACAACACCCTCGCTGACTTACTTGACAAGACGCCGGCACTAGTTTGGCCGCGCGTCCCACGTGCACGCGCGGCTATATATAGCCTAAGCACCGCCCCCCGTGTGCCGGTATTAGCCAATGGGGTTTCCACTAAACATTAACTTTATAATAATATTTAAGTACAGGCAGTCCCCGGGTTACGTGCAAGATAGATTAGGTAGGTTTGTATTTAAGTCTGAACTGTATATTTTATAATTGTTACTCCAGACAAATCTTTTTGGGTCTCTGTGACAATTGGATTTTAAAAATGTTGGATTGTCATCACAACCAGGATTAACAATACCGCTTAATTGCAGACACCTTTAATAACTGTCACAGCTGTTTATTGTAGCCCTAGGCTAAGAACACTAATTACCAACATCCAGAGGTCTGTTTGTAACTAGGGGTTGTCTGTAAGTTGGGTGTTCTTAAGTAGGCAACCGCTTTTATGTTTAAAAGTTTTGCATTTGGAAGTAACTATGAGCTACTCACATAAAGTTAGTAATGTGCTGCCTTTATAGAATTGACATAAAGTGTGATCCCAATCATTGACTGGCAACTTTAAGCAGCTTACTGTGTGAGGAATAGAGCAACTCACTGTACCTTTACAAAAGCTGAAAGAAGACACATGATTCATCTTATTTCACTGGTTGGTTATCAGCCATCAGTAGTTAGTACATTTTGCCTGGTAAGTCCGTATGAGATAAGTGAAGTTCTTTTGAAGTGTTTAACTGCTTTGTTACATTGGTCACCATGACATAAATTGCCACTGAGGAAATATTGTTTAAAATTGTACATGGAAATATTATACTGAAAGTAAAAATAAAAATTGAAGACCTATAATAATATTTGAAATAGATAAGAAAATTAATTATTCCGTATTTTATTTATGGATCTGTGGAAAACAAATATATTTATATTTTTATTATTGCTCTAAAATATTCTTTTTCTTTTCTTATTGTAACTTTTACATTTTAGCTTTCATTATATGATTATGGGATACCGTATATACTCGAGTATAAGCCAAGTTTTTCAGCACAAAAAAAAATTCACCTCAGCTTATCCCTTTAGAGAGGGAAAGTAGCACTTACCCCTCCTCCTCTTCAGTGCGCCTACCGTATGCTTGCCTGGCTATGTGTATACGGCTCTGTAAATGTAGCCTCAGTCTCTACTGGAACCATCACTATCTAGTTTTCATTTAAGCAAAAGTAAGGTTTTTATGTTTGAAGGCAAATTTCAGTATAAGCATTGCATATGCATATTGCAGCATTGTGTAGAATCAGACATGTATCAGAATTAAATATAGAGAATATGGGATTTATAAGAAACTTTGTCATAGCTAGATGATTATTTTGGAGACAATCCTGTCTAGCTGGCTTCCAGATAGACTGTATATATCAGTGCAGCATATGTTGCTGCTACTAACAACTGACAGTTAAGGCCAACACCTTAGGGCATTCTTGTTTAGTAAAGACGTTGTTTTTTTATGATAAAAGTCACAGCTGTGTATCTAAAAAAGGGTAAATCCAAAATGAAATTTCATGAACTATAATTTAATACAAAACCTGAAAAATAGCATCAGATGTAGTCTTATTTGTCTTATTATCGCTGTGAACCATTGAAACCCACCATAGAAAAAAACCATTGAAATATTTTAACACATCCTATCAGAGGAAAAAACACAGAATGGATTTTAATTCTAATCTACTGTAATAAGTGCTGGGATTTCACATGTGTAACAGGTGAATACATAATTTCGTGCTCATCAATTGTTATAAATAAAGATAGGAAATCTAATATATAAAGCTGGATGTATGTGTGCATATGTATGTACATGTATGTGTGTCCGCTAAAGGAATCTGCACCGTCGCATTTACAATCACAACATTTTTCACAGACACTCTCTGTGACTCATAGACTAGAACAGGCCCGGCTCCAGCACCCGACATACCTGGGCAAGTGCCGGGGGCCCAGAGAGCTACCGGGGCCCCACACACGCTGTGCACGTCTTGAATCTTTACTTCCTGTGAGAACGAGCTGTGTCCTGCACTGTTCCTCCCCTCTGAGACAAGGCATAGCACAGGTAAAGGCTACAGACCTGCCTGTGTGATGCAGCACATTACAGGTTAACCCCCCTTTCCCCCATCTCCTCTTCACATGGAGCTGCAATGAAGCAGAAATCTGTCAGCTCAGAGATCGGGATGAAAAGGAGGAGGAGGAGAAGCCTGAAGACTCCTCTATGTGATAACAGGGCTGCTGCAGACACCACATGGTATGTGACATGTATGAATGTGTATTATTGATCCATACAGTGAGTGTATTGTATGTGTGATGATGTGTTTGCTTGCATGTGTGTCTGCATGTATCTGTCTGTCAGTGTATGTGTTTGCCTCCATGCTTGTCTGTAGCTGTCTGTAGCTGTCTGCATGTGTCTGTAGCTGTCTGCATGTATGTGTAGCTGTCTGCATGTATGTGTAGCTGTCTGCATGTATGTGTAGCTGTCTGTGTCTGTAGCTCTCTGCCTGTATATATGTCTTGCTGCATGTATCTGTAGCTGTCTGCCTGTATATATGTGTCTTGCTGCATGTGTGGATGTGTGAATGATATGAATCATCCAAATATACATGAGAAGCAGAGAGGGTTCTGTGTCAGTGATGTGTATTATGAGGTTATACAGCAGATGAGGTAGGTATTATGAGGTTCTGCAGCAGCAAAGTTTTGCATTATGAGGTTCCGGAGCAGCTTAGATGTGTATTATGAGGTTCCGCAGCAGCTCAGGTGTGTATTATGAGGTTCTGCAGCAGCAGTGATGTGTGTTATGAGGTTCCTCAGCAGCTGAGGTGTGTATTATGAGGTTCTGCAGTGTTGAGGTCTGTATTATGAGGTTCTGCAGCAGCTGAAGTGTGTATTATGAGGTTCTGCAGCAGCTGAGTTGCAGTTTCAGTTTTATTACTTGGTAGAGTGGAGGGGCACACATTTTTAGGTTCGCCCTGTTGGTTAAATGACCTCAAAACTGCCCTGACCGTGACACGGCTGTTTGGGATGATAAACTAGGGAATATTTCAGGGAACAGGAGACCATTTTAGTTTTTGAATTTTTAATGCTGACACTGCAAAGGGGCCCACTGAGGCACTGTTGCCCAGGGGCCTACTGAAACCTGAAGCTGGCCCTGGACTAGAACTGCACGTTCCAAAATACACTTATTAATCACCATATACAGGAGCCATTTTCTGCTGCTACTGTGGCAGTTAGAAGATGAGCCATGATTGGTTTCTATTTTGCCACAGGTCATTGATTGTTACTATAGGCAATGAGTATGAGACAGCTTATGTGTAAGGTAAGTTGGAAAGGGATATATAGATATGGGGAGATTTATTAGAAATGTCTGAGGTAAAACTGTTCCAGTTACCCATGGAAACCAATCATAGATCAACTGTAATTTTAACGGCTGTGGGAAAATGAAACTTGAGCTCTGAACAGTTCTACTCTCTCCCCACTTCTGATAAATCTCTACATACACAAAGTGACAGTCGGAGAGAGACAGAGAGAGAGAGAGAGAGTCAGAGATAGACATACAGAGAAAGTCAGAGAGAGAGAGAAACAGAGACTGTTAGAGAAAGACACAGAGACTGTCAGAGAGAGACACACAGAGAGTGTCAGAGAAAGGCACAGAGAGTGTCAGAGAGAGAGAGAGAGACATTCAAAGAGAGAGGCACACATAGACTCACAGAGAGAGACACACACAGAGACTGTCAGAGAGAGACACACACAGAGACTGCCAGAGAGAAAGACTCAGTGACTGTCAGAGAGAGAGAAACACAGAGACTGTCAGAGAGATAGAGACACAGAGACTGTCAGAACTCTTACTTCCCAACCCTAGTCACATGCATCTCACTCAGCCAAACCAGTTCCCTGTGCTGTACTGAGGAGACCCAATCAGGGTAAAACAGTACTGTCTACAATTGGGAGTCTGGTCCTTCTGAAAAATATATACTGGTTTGATTTTAATCCTGCATCATGTCATAAGGTCTCTTGTAGGTCATGCTTGATGTCAAGGGAGCTGCTTTACAAGGTAGCTAAAAGGGGTGTTATTTTCCTTATCCCATCCTGGAAAACTTTGCATAGTTTCCCAGAGAGAGAGAGAGAGACAGAGACTGTCAGAGAGAGACACACACACAGACTGTAAGAGAGAGACACACACAGAGAGACAGTCAGAGAGAGACACACACAGACAGTCAGAAAGACAGAGACAGTCAGAGAGAGAGTGGCACAGACAATCATGGAGAGAGAGACAGAGTCTGTCAGAGAGAGACACACACAGAGACTGTCAGAAAGAGAGACACACAGAGACTGTGAGAGAAAGACCCACAGACTGTCAAAGAGAGAGACACAGAGATAGAGAGAGAGAGAGATACATATTAAATATTTTTTGTCAACACATTCCATTTTGTTATAGCGAAGATCAGTTATTTACTATTCTCGGCAGTGTTGAGAGCTACAGCTAGTAGTATAATATAATAAGACAGTCCACACGACCTGCATTTCCTTGCCTTTGTCTATGTTGTATAACATTGTGTTGTTGGCGTGGTCTTTTTGTGGGATTTTCAAAAATTTTTAAAATTTGTAAAATTAACATCAGACAGAGGGGGTGCATCACAACTACATCATTTTGACTTCTTAACATTTTAACTCTTATTCGAAAAAATATATACTAGCCGGGTGACATATAAAAATATCAAACCCCATTAGTATATACATGAGTAATATATCATTGTGTGCTGTAATTTTATTTATTAGGATGTATAAGATTATTTATGAGGACTTGAATATATGATAAATAGATGGACTACACTAGAATAAATATATAATTTACTGATTGCTGTGGTTGTGAAAATATGAGATGTTCTACAATACATTAAGTTTTGCAGCTAAGGAGGAATTCTGCCCCCAGCTGCTAGGTGCCTAAGGGGAACATCACTACATAATGGTTCACAGTAAAGTTTTAATAATAACAGGGATACATAGCATCTTGGAAGTTGACCATCTCTAATTGATGGAAGTCTATCACTTACAATATATGGGTAAGTAAACCAAAAATTCTGGTATCTACATCACAATACAAGGATTTGGGCTTTTGAGTTATATCTAGGCTGTGAATCGACAAATCTAGAAGTAACCTTAGTAAATTACCACATTCACTGATATTATATATCCTAAAGTTTTACATGTGCAAATTGTTTGAAACATTCTTTCATAAGGAGGTTTCTATCTTAGTAATTTTAGTAAGTTGCCACCACCTATTATTATGAGAATTGCTTCACCAGAAAGAGGAACAGCAAGCTACAAAATGTAGTAGAAAGACATTATGGAGGTGTTTTTATGTACAGTACAGTCAAAGGAAGAAATAAAGGATTCTGGTTATATAGCTGAGGAATCAGTGGTTCACACTAAGAGTCAGCTTTAGGTTGCATTCACACAAACATACGCCCGCCGGGTCGTAGTCGGGCGGGCGTATGTTTGGCACCATGGAGAGGAGGAGGGTCGACCCCTTCCCACTCCATAGTAATGTACTTCATATGAGCCATAACACGGGGAAAGATAGGACACCGTGTGGCCATTGCTAACTATGGGGGTTGTGTGTACGGCCACAAGCTAGATGAAAGATGACTCCCTGCCATACCAGGACTATACAGCTTCCTGCTCCATATTGCCATTATCTGCTGCTGTCTCACTGCACACTCAACCTCTAGGTCTCTGGTTATGGTGTGAACCCTCTGGATTCCTCTCTGTAGATACAGGCATGTTTACATTGGGGATAATAAAGAAGAATATGAAGAATACATCAGGAGGATTTCAGCAGTGTACAGAAGGTGACAACTAGGTGCAGTAGTCTTAGTGGGCTCATAAGGTGCATCTTTCCATTAAAAACAGACTTTAGATTATGCATTGGATCTTACATTTTTAAGTTACACCCCTGGATTTCAAAGTACTGTACATCAAAATTACAGCATAGACCAGAGTTACAGATAAGAGGGGTTCTATACCCTAGGCATGAACCTTACTGTCCAACCAGCACTATTGAAACTAATGTCTCAGAATGTCTTAACATATGTATGTAGCCAGACCACAGAGCTGTAGGCATGTCCCAGAACCCCAAGAGCCTTTAAAGGATACCTGTCATCAGGTCTCTGTCACTAGTCCTGTCACCTCTACCTGGTGGATCAGCTCACAAGGATTCCATCACAGCCTTTATCTAATCAATTCATACATTAATCATTGTAAAATCATATTTTCTTTATTATGTAAATGAGATTGTTCACATGGTCAGAGGCAGTGATGTCACCCCTGTTACCCCTCCCCTCTCCTCCCCCTGCTCATGTCTGTGTGTAATGTATAGTAAAGCATGGCTAATGTCTGTGTTTTATCTGCTGACATGCTCTCCCTCCTAATATACATGTGTGAGACAGAGACATCAGCTACACAAGTACCTGATATGTTCTGCTGTTGTATCTCTCCTATACACACAAAGGGCTGCTGGGGTGTGGCCGCCAGCACCAGGAAGCACATGGAGGAGCCATTACACCATTATACCTCGCATCATTATACAGGCTATCAGTCAAGCACTGGGGGTGTGGCTGTGCCTCCCACTCATGAATAAGCTGGACAGCTTGAATATAATATTGACTCATTGGACATCTCACAGGTCATTTTCATACAGCTTTAGGTCCTTATTGCTTAAGTTTACAGGCATGAAGGGCTAGAGGCAATGCTTTCTAATGGCAGTTTATGAAAATATATTTACTTTAAGGGGTTAATTTCCTGACGGGTTCTCTTTAAGTAAGGGTGCAGCAAAAATGTATGGTGGTCAAAGCCCCTTTCTAATTGCAGAAAGTCTTATATGATAAAACAGCATTGTATGTTTTAAATATTGCTAAAAGTAAAGTTATGATTTGACTATTTATATCTAACAAAAAACCATGTTATTGTCATCGTTATAGAGAAAGCAGGAAACTGTGAGCGGCAATAACTAGAGAAACAACATTTCTCTCTTTGAACACGGAGATCTTTCTAGAAAGTTTGGAAAAGAACCAGTGGCGTAACTTGGAGAGGCAGGGCCCCAAAGCAGATTTTTGCATGGGGCCCCCCTTTAAAATATTCATACATACACACACATTTATACACTTAAATACACAACATAACATTCTACACTCACTTTTATATACTCGTCCACACATACATACATATATTCATATACACTCATATGCACACATTTATGTACTCATATATACATATATACACTAATACATACAGTATATACAAACTCACTGTATATACATACAGTATATATGCATCAAAGTTGCATGCATACTGTTTATATACATACATATAGCATACATACATCATATTCTTTTACATATGGTTTACACCCAATGTGTATACACAAACATTCAGTATAAAGACACCATATGCACACATGCTGAATCTATATAGAGTATATACAGACACAATGCATATACATACAGCATATAGTCACACATACAGTATATACAGCATATAGTCACACATACAGTATATACAGCATATACACACATACAGTATATACAGCATATACATACAGTATATACAGCATATACATACAATATATACAGCATATACACACATACAGCAATTACACACATACATACAGCATATACACACATACAGCAAATACACACATACATACAGCATATACACACATACAGCAAATACACACATACATACAGCATATACACACATACAGCAAATACACACATACATGCAGCATATACACACATACATGCAGCATATACACACACATACAGCAAATACACACATACAGCAAATACATACATACAGCAAATATACACATACAGCAAATACACACATACATACAGCATATACACACATACAGCATGTACAGACACATACAGCAAATACACACATACATACAGCATATACTGTAAGCAATTACATACATGTAGCTTACATTCATTAACTATACATATATATATATATATATATATATATATATATATGGACTTACATATCTTGTAGTGGGGTGGGTCAGTTAGGAGGCATCCGGCGAGCCTAGGAAGTGTGCCGGCCGGGCAGCAACTTGGTGGGGAGTAGTCTAGAGCAGTGATTTTCAAACTTTTTTGAGCCGCGGTACACTTTTTATACTTTGAAAACCCTGGGGCACACCACCAACCAAAATAGCACAAAATGACACTAAAACAGTCATATTATACATATAGTTAATAATATAAATTCTAAATTTATTTTACTCACTCAGTGTGAAACCTGGGCCTGTTTCGATAAACACAAAAGGGATATCCTGGCAGGAATGGTGGAAAGACACACACGAAGCTCTTCCTCAACAGTTCTCAGTTTCTCCCTGTTTTTAGTATATGGTGCTGATTATTATGTGGCTCATATACTGCAATATAAAGGGGTACAATGAGAAGTACTATGGCCATGAGGCCAGAGTACAAGTGCCAGCTTATATACTCAGCATATGAGCTGGTACTTGTAGTACTTCAGCCTCATGACTATAGTATTTCTCATTTTACATTTCTCATTGTTATATGCAGTATACTGCTGGAGTACTAAAAGTACCAGCTCATATGCTGAGTATTCTGCCAACAGTTCATATACTCAGGCAAAAGCTCATATAGTCAGCATTATTGGTGGGCATTACCTTGATGGTGGGCAAATGCGAGAGTCTCTCTGCTCTCAGGATGATGCGCCGGCCTCGGTGACGTCATTTTGTCGCACGAGGTTCAAAGCTTGCGCATGTGTTATTGTACACGTTTCCTACATTGTAAGAAGCCGTGACTGCGCATCGCTGCGCATTGCTGGGAAACAAAACACAGGGGGTACCATAGTTTTGGGAACTTTCCCCGCGGCACACCCGACCATGTGTCGCGGCACACTAGTGTGCCATGGCACACTGGTTGAAAATCACTGGTCTAGAGAGCCAGTGGCTGCGCGACCAGGAAGCATGTCAGGCGGCCGTGGGACCAGGAAGCATGCCTAGCGGCCGTGGGACCAGGAAGCATGCCAGGCGGCCTCGGGACCAGGAGGCATGCCGGGCGCCCGTGGGACCAGGAAGCATGCCGGGCGCCCACGGGACCAGGAAGCATGCTGGGCAGCCGTGGGACCAGGAAGCCTGCTGGGCGACCGCAGGAGCAGCGCTGAGGACGGGTGGGTAGCTGTGGGACCTGGCAGCTGCGGTAGATGTGTGGAGGGTGGCGGGGCAGATGTGGGACCAGCCGCGGGAGCAACATGCTGGCTAGGCGGTCTGTGCGTGGGGGACGGGGCAGAAACACTGGGGCGGGCCTGACAAAGAGGTAGGCGGGCCATTGTATTGACCTTGATGCGCCATATAGCAGGGTCCAGGTGGTCGGACCAGGTACAGAAATACAGCGAAGTCTCCAGACATTGTGATTGTGCCGCCGGCTGGGCCCCTGGTGCTCACGGGCCCCATAGCAACTGCTACGTCTGCTACGGCGGTAGTTACGCCACTGAAAAAAACTAAAGGGTACTAAGGTCTGGTGTACTGAATTTGGGTCCCCCTAACAAAACAGCTGCTGCAAGAAAAAATTTGGAGAAAAAGCGATCCCTGCATGCATACAACTAAGACTGAATACATGAAGGGGGGCGATAGGGAGGACAGGAATAATGGTTAACAACCAGAGCAGGTCTAAAAAGCAAACATTCACTAGAAAATAAACACAGACAAAAGGGAACTGATAGGAGTGGTGAGTGAATACAAGAAAAAAGACAAACTTCACAAAATCTCTCACCGCAGTCAAAGAAACAAGCTACTAGAACGTATAGATGTTACTACAGAACAAATCCAGGCATAAGCTGCAGATACAATCATACCTAGCAAATACTAAATTACCTAACCAGCATTAAATGGAGCCACAGCTGGGACTAAAAAACACCAGGATGTAATGCAGAAACACCAGCAAAAAGGGCAGGTAAAAACAATCAGGCTACACAGTGGTAGATAACCTACTAGAAAGGCCACAGGACACCAGTTCAAATCCTGACATTTATAACAACTCACCATGCTGGTTTTTGTCTCTGGGATTGGTAAGTATCATCATCGTGTTCTGAAGATGTGACACTTGGTCACCCACACATTCTGGTTACATATGGTGGCATTATAATGATTTAACCCTCCAGTTGAAAGGGTTGATAAGAGATAGTCCCATTTGTAATGTTTATGGATGTGTTAGAAGACAAATACACATGAACATTCTGAAAATCATAACATGCCCAAAAAATAGAGGACATGGCACTTACAATAGTGAAGGATGCCATGCTGAGAAAAAAAAATTGAAAAAAATAAATCTAACCACAGATTTTTGAGAAACATCATAAAAACCTTTATATGTAATATACATTATAAATATAATACACAAATACATAATGTCTGGCACAAATAAGGATTTTATCAGTTTAAAAATGGAAAAGGATTTGATTTTCAAGGTTATATTTCCCTTGTGGAATACAATTTATCCCCAGCCTCCAAGCTACTTAAACTTTAAAAATGTCCCTTTTCTCCAGTCCTCCTCAGTCCCGGTATTTTATTAGACGGAAAGTCAGCAGCCATGTGTTGAAATATTCCATGGCATTAAAAAAATAAATTGGTTACTTAATTGCTCTCCTGAAGTAAGTCTCCATAGAAATGATTGGTTGGTTGAAGAGTTTCCTATGCAACCACTACAGGGTTTACTTCTAGACTGTTCATTTACAAGCCGCCAAGAAATGTGTATCTGGAGAAAATTAAGATCATTATTAGTTTTTTTTTCTGTCATTCTTGTGCCTAATCATCCAGTCTAATCCCCAGCTATATTTCTTCATAATATCAGACCAATATCACATCAGTCATTGCATGTTAACTCTAGCTTTCCAGGCTGCTAGATTGTTTGCCTTTCCATTTCAGCTTCATATAAATAATGTGTCTACTGGCATTCTAGCATGCAGAAAAATAATTGCTCCGCAACTTTATCTTGGTGATAATCCTGCTTATACTCATACAGGAAATATTACAAATGTACTAAGGTCCAATATATACAGATTTATAAACTACAAAAGTACCTGACATGCTATGTTCTCCTATACACATGTGAGACACATAAACATCAACTACACAAATACCTGACATGCTTCTAATCCTATACATATATGAGAAACACATACATCAGCTACACAAGTACCTGACATGCTTTCTCCCCCGATACATATGTGAGAGACATGGACATCAGCTACACAACTACCTGGCATGCTCTCTCCTCCCATACACATGTGAGAGACACAGACATCAGCTACACAAATAACTGACATGCTTTCTCCTCCTATACACATGTGAGAGAAACAGCCATCAGCTATACAAGTATCTGACATGCTGTGTTCTCCTATACACAAGTGAGAGACAAAGACCTCAGCTACACAAGTATCTGACATACTCTCTCCATCCATACACATGTGAGACACAGATATCAGCTGCAGAAGTAGTAGTACACATAACTGCATCCTGGAGCAGTTGAATCACTCATACACACACAGGCTGCAGGGGGCATGCTGCCAGAACCAGGAAGCACATAGAGGCAGCCAGCACCAGAAGTGTCACATCATTATACAGGCACTGGAGGGTGTGGCTGTGCTTGACACTTATGAATCAGCTGAACTGCTGAATATGGAGATGGCTCATTGGACCCACCTCAGGTCCATTAGAATACAGATTTAGGACATGATTGTTTAAGTTAATTGGCATTCAGAGGGACAATTTACAGATGGGGAAATGGTTTCTAATGGCTGTTTTTTGCACAACAGCTTCTCTTTAAAGAGAACCCGTCATGCAAAATAACCCCCTAAACCATATATATTTTCATAAACTGCCATTAGAAAGCATTGCCTCTATCCCTTCATTGTCCCTCTACATGCCTGTAAACCTAAGCAATGAGGTCCTAAAGCTTTATGCAAATGACCTGTGAAATGTCCAATGAGTCATTAGCATATTCAAGCTGTCCAGCTTATTCATGAATGGGAGGTACAGCTACACCCCCAGTGCTTGACTGACAGCTGCTCCATGGGCTTGCTGGTGGCCACGTCCCCTGCAGCCTGTATGTGAAAGATACAACAGCTCCAGGCAGACATGTTATAGCAGAACATGTCAGGTACATGTGTAACTGATGTCTGTGTCTCTGTGTATTAGGAGGATTAGCAGCATGTCAGCAGATGCAGCACACACTAGCAATGATTTACTATACATTACACACAGACATAAGCAGGGAGAGGAGAGGGAAGGGGGAACAGGGGTGACATCACTGCCTCTGACCATGTGACCAGCCTCATTTACATAATAAAGAATACATGATTTTCTAATGAATAATGTAAGGAATTACTAGATAAAGGCTGGGATGGGATCCTTGTGAGCTGCTCCAACAGGTAGTAGTGACAGGACTAGTGGCAGAGACCTGATGACAGGTGTCCTTTAAGTATCAAGTAAATGGTCCTTATTGAGGAACTTCCTCAGGATCTTCTTCATGCTTCCTGCCCTGTGACTACACCTATATTTTGTTTGAGGGGCTTTTGTAAGTTTAATGTCAATCTTTTTAGTACTAACATCTAGCTCATGCATGTTGCATTAAATGCAGTGCATGTGCAAGAGATTGCGGGTGAGTAATGCTTATGCGGTTCCCTGTAAATAAACAGCTTACTTTAGCACTACAAATTTTGGTCTTATTTATATCTCATGAGCTTATCAATCAAGCTGAATAAGGAGGCGTGTGGCAACGATTATAAAGGTGAGCCTAAGAACTCGTCATGATTGAAATCCCAAGCTTTGTTTTCTAACTTGGAGTATAAAGCTGCAAAATCTAATAAGATGTTAAGGTTTAATAAAATGAGATAAAAAGCAGTATTTTGAAAATTCCTTAAAGAGGTATTCCAGGAATCATCATAAATCATATGCAAATGGATACTTAAAATACTAGTTTGAAATTTGCTCCCCCTAGCAGGAAAATGCTGTTGACACTGTAATAAAGATTAAGATGCTACTGGCCCTTTAAGCAGTCCGTTCATTTCCTCCACATGGGGCAGGCACAGGACAGAAGATGGTCGCTGTTCACATGTCCACATCACATGTCCTGCACCTGCCTGGGGAGGTCATGTGATCACCACTATTTTTGGCTGTAGTCGGTTGGTTGCAGTGTATCCAGTATGGCCAGTGTTGTGTGAGATGTCATCTCAGGGAGGTAATGTGCAGTTACACACATCATTACTATTGGAACTGAGCAAGAAAGTCTGTTAGATCATCACTGGGAGCAAATCATTAGAGGGAGGAGGGATTACTAAAAACTAAAGGATCATGGGACTTGTAGTTTTCAGTGCCGCCCATCTTGGTGATAACTTGGTACATACATTAGAGAGGCCATAACATTTTGTGAATCATAAAATCAAACTATTTAAGTACCCTTTTGTGACATTAAGTTTTGTTACATTCAATTATTTATAGCATTATGGGTTTTTGTATCAGACTACATATTTCCGGAATACCCCTTTAACTCATCGAGATTCATTATCACGTTCTGTAAAGCAGGAAAATTAGAGAGGGTTGGCGGAAGCATGAACGGCATCTCCTATAATGAGAGGCTTAAATCAGGGTTTGTTTAGGTGGTCTGGATTATATATATATATATATATATATATATATATAGAAGCAAAAGAGTGGCAGCACTCCAAGGAATCGTGGAAAAAAGTGTGAGGTTTATTCCATCTCTAGCACAGTATGTGGTCAGTACAAAAATATGGCCAATTATTTATTATTTCCAAAATCTGTACAAAACAAAGATTCAGAGGACATAAATTGTAATGGTGAATCATAAATCTACATAAGAAGGTGTCTTCTACAGCTACAGTAGTAGTTCAGTAATATAATTGGGTTTACAGCAAGGAAAGCTCTCAGAGACCTTCTTTAAAGGAGTAGTTGCATATATTTCCTTTTTTGGACATCAGTTTCTATAACATACTATCATTAGTTGAATTATTACTTATGAATTGTATCTGCATTCAGTACCTATCAGCAGGTGCCCATTTATAGTATATCCCTCTCTCGGCTACTGTTTGCCATTGTACCACACGTCTCTACTAATACTTCATTAATATTGTATCATAGTTCTGCTTCCACTGCTCATTACATCATATCTATAAATAACTTGAAACGCAGGATAAAAATGATCCGATTCTTCACATCAGCATTTGACACACATTACCCTGACTAGGAGGAATATATGAAACAAACCTTTAATGTTTCCATTAGCACATCTCAGTAAAGGAGACTCATTCTTAAGACCACAAAATGCTTCACTGCATGTCTGATGTCTTCCTAATATAAATTTTGGACCTTTTGATCTTCATTTTAGCTTTTTCACATTGGATATGGAGGATATTTCCTGTGGCTATGTACTATAAGTGGACTGGACTGCTGTGTAGAGAATAACTAGCATCAGCTGAAGCTGGAAGGCGTGAAGTCTATATTTTGATCATTACTTATTTTCCAGCATGCAGAATCCCATAGAGATACACTGTTTAGCTTTAGATCTTGCAGCTTTACATTTTTGAGTATGTATTATCTATTTTCATCTCTGAAAATTATGATCTGAAACCGTCTTTGTCAAGAATGTAGCTAGAAGCTTTTTATTGACTCACATTTTCATTTAACTGTTTGTAAACCAGTATTTACTATGTAATTTCAGAAGAAGCACATTAGCATAAAATCCAGGATTACAAGAGACAAATTTACACCTTGCTGATAGTTCTTTTTATATTGTGTTCCATCCATTTAGTGCAAAGGCTGGAAATACATAGCTGTGTCTAAAATCAAGCATATAAACAATTAATATGCACATATTTTTGTTCTGAAAATAACTACACATAATAACACAGAATTACAAATAAATTATAGAGTTCTGCTTCATTTTTGCATTGTACGTTATTTTACTGTTTAAATGTAAATATAAACAAAGCAAAGCTATACTTCTATCTACATCAAAATATAGTGGAATCCTTGTGATACAACCCAAATGGTGGTGAATTTACCCTGCAGCCTCACTGTGGACTAGGGCCCTCTCTGCAGAGGAGAAGCTCCTCTCTGGACCCTCGTATGGACTCTAATGGATCCTGCACTGGTAAACTCATCACCCAAATGGCCTTCACAGGACACCTTTTCAGGTGTACAGTGTCTAAAAGGGGTTGTACTAACATTGCAATTAATCAGGATAGGGGATAACAAGCTGACCAGTAAGGGTTTGACTGCTGGGACCCCCACCGATTACGAGAAAAGGACCCCCAGCAATACAGAGAATAGGGGTCCCATTATTCCAAATGGATGGCTTTCTCTAGTTTTCATTTAGACATTGAACGAGAATACTGTACATAGCCAAGTTCTGTGATTTGTAATTTCAGTCATTTCCAAATGCACCCATACTATTAAACCCTTTAGTGGGCACGGGGCTCTAGTTATCCAAATTCACTTTCTTGTGATCATTCTGGGGATTCTCAGTAAGGCATATTCAAATAAGTTTGCCAGGATAAGAAAAGGAAAACTATGACTCTGGAACTTGAACAGGGCAGCCCCTTATATATCAATGCCAGTTATTATCCAAAATCATGCCCCATGGCTTCCTAAAGGTCAGGCATTTATGCAAAGAAAACTGAATTATAGTTTAAAGTATGTTAAACCTTTAGCATTGTTGTATTGGATTTTTGAAATTCATCTCTGCCACATATGTATATGATCCAAAAGACATTTTTACATATTAGTTAAATAATTTTATGTGACAGATCTGATGTGCATTTCTCAAGATGACTGATATATCCCACTAGACTCTACTAATGTTACCAGCAAATGACCACATAGTGATATCAGCCTCTGATCAATGCATTTTTACTCCTGGGACATTTCATATCCATAAGGATTTCAGTCATTCTCAGTCATCTATTGTTAGTGAAACCTCACACGTTAAGGGAATCAATAGGTTGCTCTGGTCACTGAAGGCAATGGCATGTTTGCGTAAAACATGTCTGTCTGGGTTCAATATGAAAAGGAGTTTACACATAAAACCATATTAAATTATTTCAGAAGTTATGTGGATGGAACAATTTACTTTTAATTCATGATTTCATATAACCTGAAATTTACAGTTGGTCAGGAAATGAGTCCAATCACCATCTGATCCAATAAATTATAGACTGTTCCTTAGTGCATAAATCACTGTCACTGGCAGTAGCTCCGATAATAAGATTTCCCATGATGTCTTACTTGCAGTGGTAAATAATGTTAAATCTTATCTATTAAAAAATATCATTATACAGTAAAGATAATAATAATAATTATTTATTTATATAGCACACACAAATTATGCAGCACTGCCCAGAGCTTGTCAAATTGGTCCCTGTCCCCAATGGGGCTCACAATCTAAACAACATATCTGTATGTTTTGGAGTGTGGGAGGAAACCAGAGTACCCGGAGGAACCTCACGCAAACACAGAGAGAACATACAAACTCTTTGCAGATGTTGACCTGAGTGGGATTTTAACTCAGGACCCCAGCGCTGCAAGGCAGAAGTGCTACCCACTCAGCCTCCGTGCCGCCCTAGTTAGATTATTTCCAATTTTCCTGATTCCTGATATGTTGTGCTCATGGACAATTCTATACCTGGTCCTGTCTGGAGTAAAAATGCTCTATAATCCACCAGTTCTACCCCTGGTATAGTCCCCTTGGTGGAGTTGGTGTAAGGGGGAATATAGTTACAATTCTTGGCTGTGCACCAGGAATTGCGACTATTTTAAGGCTTTTATGGCTAGTGTACAGGCTCTGTTAAATCCCCCCATAGTGCAGAGAAGATGAAGATGACTGGTTTTGTGCAGGAGCATGCATGCTACAGGCAGAGCACAACCAAATGCATTGCTGGAAGCTAATTAGAAAAATTAAAAAAAAAGCCTTATGTAATCTACAGGAAACCAAAAATAACTTGGGGAATATTTAACATTAGCAGTTGAAGGCTGTCCATGCTGAAAAGTATTTTTGTGTTTTTATCATATTTGATTGACTCATTTACAATCAAGTTTGATTGACACATTTACAAGTAGTGCACAAAAAAGTACTATTTAGTATAAATTTTTGCTGTTTTTCTTATAATAATAGCAGCTGAAAGCTACATTCTCATTGCCTTCCACTCTCCTCTTTTAAGGCATTGTTTTAGATGTTACATGCGTAAATGACTTGCATCTATTTGATTTTTGCTGAGTATCCTGTAACATTTCTAAATTTGCACCTCTAAGAGGTTAAAGGAAACACTAGTGATACAGTCTTTGTGGCTGTCAATATGTAATCCCATACGCTTTTATCTTAAGCTACTTGCTTAAACTTAAAATGACAGGATCATAAATCAGGGATTGACTGATGGCTTTTGTCATATGTTTCTTTTTAATATAGAAGATTGTGATTTATGTCTGGTAAAATATAAGCTTGAGCATTTGCCTTTTCTTCTTTTTGTCATTACAATGAAATGTACAGCAGTGATTATGTCAGGATAATATTTTATAGCTTGCTCTGATATAGAAGAATTTGTGTGGGCTTCTCCTTCCACTTTCACATTGTAAAGAGAAGCAAAGTCAGGGAGTAAATATTCTTCTTTTCCCATAGTGCACAGCCTTGAACTGTCAGAAATGTCACAGGTTAATGGCACAACTGAGCTCCATTTATCTTGTTCTGACAGCTCACCCAACCTAACACAATCTAACAACATCCTTTCTGGACCAGGTGACAGTCCTGGCCCCGTTTCTCTGAGTATTGTTTCGTCCAAAGACATTTTAAATAGTTTTGCATTTAAGCGCAGAACAATGTTTGGAGCACAACAACTTCAAGACTTTTAAAAGACTTTAATCAAGAACACAAATAATTCTGTGGTCATAGTTAAATATGTAAATTAATATTCATATATTATACATTACTATATTATATAGTACAGACAGTCCCCAGGTTACGTCTAAGATAGGTTCTGTAGGTTTGTTCTTTAGTTAAATTTGTATGTAAGTTGGAACTGTATATTTTATCATTGTAACCCCAGACAGAATTTTTTGGTCTCTATGACAATTAGATTTTAAAAATGTTGGATTGTCATAAGAACCATAATAATACAGATTAATTGCAGACACCTTTGATAACAATTATAGCTGTTGATTGTAGCCTAAGAAAATTACCAACTTCCAGATGTCCGTTAACTAGAGGTCCTCTGTAAGTTGGCTGTTCTTAAGTAGGGAACCACTTGTAATTTATGGCATTATTTGATTTATGACCAATGTAATGTAATAGTATCTGTTTATTAGAATACTGACTGACTTAGCGTTAGACACGATAAAACCAAAAGATAGGCAAAGACCAATTATATGACTGCTCGTCTGAACTTTCACGTGTATTCAATTGGAGAGAGAGTATTAAGCTGTTGCTGTTGGCAGCAACTTTTCTCCAACTGAAGAAAAAGATCAGGCATTTGAAATTCATCTGCCATTGGGGAAGAGTTGGGAGAAGTTATACCCATTGGATGCACAAGAGCCATTCAAATCTGCAGGTGAAAAGGAAATCTACTATTTCAAAACGGTCATTCTGACACAAACATCCCTTTACACAGGGGTAGGTAGGCTGATGCTAGATGTGGTCTTGATAATGCACAGAAAACGGCAGTTTCATAAAAAAAAATCGATTTATACGTTAGGCAAATGACCCATGGGGCACTCCTGGGCCGCTGACACAGGCCGCTCGTTCACTAGCATAACAATGCACGTGCCTTCTGTGCTTGAAACTTCTCCACCACTAAGCTCTCGGAAGCACTGGCACATGTGCACTGTATCTTCATTCCGCATGGCCACACTGCAAAGCAGCATGTAAAAACTCATTAAAAGGAAAACTACCACTTGTGTGATAGTAATTTAAATTAAATACACTTACCTGTCAACTTCTTCTTTATTCCGGTGCATATCTCCATTAGGCGTGACACGCTGGGACTCCTGAAAAAAAAGACTTTTGATAAGATGTTACTTAGCCTCAGGTTCTCTGTGTATGTAACACAGGCGTTCTCTGCTAATAATTATACACCCCTCCAGCATGACATCACCAGGCTCTACAGCAGGGGAGATAAGGTAACTATTATGCAGGAGCCGTACATAATTATTAGTCTGGAGCACCTGTATGACGTACGCAGAGCGCCAAAGGCTAATTAAGATATTTTTAGAAGTCAAAATACACTAGAAGTCATTAGAAGATGTGCACCAGAATGCGACGCCGTCAGGTAAGTATAATTCTTTTAAATTACTAGCACGCAAGTAGTAGTTTCCCTAGCACATAGTAAATGGTTTCGAGGATAGATGTGTGAATTGATAAACAATTAAACTTTTAGTTGAATCAAAACTAAAACATTATTTCTCAGAAATCCTAAAGATATGATGTACGATCTCTTCCATAAGGAACAGACTAGCAACTGTAGATGTGAGTGATGTGATTGCATCACTAAAATAAAACATTTTTTCATGTATAATTATATGATGAACTCATTACATGCTAATAGGGTATATTACACATTTTCTGTTAGCAATGCTGTTCTACAAGGTTGGGAGGTTTTCTCAGCTATCTCTCAGTTATTTCATTATTTAGTTATAAAACTATTGTTGGGCTTTGATTTCTCTGTAATTTTGGCTTACCCACGCTAGCTTTGTACTACTGCCTAACCTGGGTTTGAGATGTCTGATCTTCTACTTTTTTCTGGTTGTGACCTTGATTTGTATCTATACTTCTAGAAATAGAATCTAGTTTATGATTTTGCTCTGAAACACCTGTCTAGTTTTGACTAGTATTACTGACTTTTTGGGTTTTATCACCCCTCTCCCCATCCTTCACATTTTTCAGTGAGGGGAACAGCTAGTGTGGTAAGGCATATCTATGTTCTTTGCCTGCACACACCCTATGACGCGGCTTGTCGTTGCCTAATTACATGATTGTGTGTGCGCTAGCAGAGAGTACAGCCAGAGCTGAGGGAAAAAGGCGAACTGCAAGGCGAAGACCCCCAGAGATAAGTTCCATGTTTATTGTTTTTAAGGGGGACTCTGCTGCTGGACATTGTATCATTTAAGGGGGTTGTGCTGGACAGTGTATTAGGAAGGGGGCTTTGCTGGACATTGTATCATTAAAGGGGGACTCTGCTGCTGGACATTTTATTAAAGAGTAGTTGCTGCATTTCACCCCTAGGTTTATACTTGAGTAAATAAGTTTTCCCAGTTTCTTTGTGGCAAAATTAGGTACCTTGGCTTATACTCAAGCTGACTTATACTCAAGTATATAACCTTTTTGAAAGGGCATATCCAGCCAGATGAAAAGTTGCTTTACGTGCATTACCAAGTGTCGTGTCATATGTAATAGCTACAGCAATTCCCTTCTTCATTATCTCACTCAGAAATGTATTGGCAATGAACAATGAATCATATATCCAATTTTCTTTAAAGGGGTTTTCCCACAAGGCATAGGACTAGAGATGAGCGAGCACTAAAATGCTTGGGTACTCGTTATCCCGATGCTCGAGTGCTCGTCTCGAATAACGAGCCCCATTGAAGTCAATGGGAGACTCGAGCATTTTTCAAGGGGACCAAGGCTCTGCACAGGGAAGCTTGGCCAAACACCTGGGAACCTCAGAAAAGGATGGAAACACCACGGAAATGGACAGGAAACAGCAGGGGCAGCATGCATGGATGCCTCTGAGGCTGCTTAATCGCACCATTATGCCAAAATTATGGGCAACAGCATGGCCATGACAGAGTGACAGAATGAAGCTAGATAGCATCTAAAACATCCAATAATTGACCCAGACACTATAGGGGACGGCATGCAGAGGCAGCGGCAGCAGCGGCAGGCTAGAGAGTGGCATGGCGACATACCCTAAATGGACTCAGGCTTCAAACCAATGGGTGGCAGAGAGGAACCAAAGGAGGTGAGCAAGAAGCGCTCAAATAATATCGGTACATGATAAAAGTTTGCCAGTATATTTTGTGGATTACACAGCAGGGTGGCGACAAAGTTAACATGGAAGCCATGAAAACAACCCAAAATTCTGCCTGACACAGCTCGTTTGATAAGGGGACCATGTATGGAGGCAGTGAACTAGTAGTAGATTAAAGGTGCTGCAGTTAAAACTATGTTAGTTGGATCTTGGCATGGAGCTGGCGCTCCGCTGCCAGGCGAGCTTTCGCCAATCCAAGCCCGTGTCTCTAGGCTACTCCCCAAACAGCACTTCTAAGAACCTTTTGTATAAGATCAAGTGTAGTAGCGTTCTTATAAGTTTAGGATATGGCGGGTGAGGGGAATGTAAACAGAAGCGCAAGAAGCGCTGAAATAATATTGGTAAATGATAAAAGTTTGCCAGTATATTTTGTGGATAACACAGCTGGGTGGCGACAAAGTTAACAACTTTGATGTGGAATCCATGAAAACAACCCAAATTTCTGCCTGACACACCTCGTTTGATAAAGGGACGATATATGGAGGCAGCTATATGGACGACTTTTGGAGGTAGCAATGGAGACAACGTGTGGAGGCTGCTATGGAGACAATTTAATTTGGATAGTGCCTGTATGTGGCAGTCCAAAAAAGTTTTCAAACCAGAGGAGCAGGTAGGTGGCCCTCCAGAAAAATGGAATAGATTGAGAGCCTGTATGTGGCACTCACAAAAATTGTTTAAAACAGAGGACTGGGTCGGTGGCCCTCCAGAAAAATTAAATGCATAAAGTACTATAGCTAGAGCCAGTGGGCCCTGTCAAAAAATAGCCATTTTCCTCTGCTTTACTGTACAAAGAGGAGGAGAAGGAGGAAAATGAGGAGGAGGAGTGGATAAATTATTCAGGTTGAGCTTCCCTCACCTGGTGGAGATTGGAAATTATGAGAAATCCAGGCTTTATTCATCTTAATAAGCGTCAGCCTGTCAGCGCTGTCAGTCGACAGGCGTGTACGCTTATCGGTGATGATGCCACCAGCTGCACTGAAAACCCGCTCGGACAAGACGCTAGCGGCAGGGCAGGCAAGAACCTCCAAGGCGTACAGCGCCAGTTCGTGCCACATGTCCAGCTTTGAAACCCAGTAGTTGTAGGGAGCTGTGTGATCATTTAGGACGATGGTATGGTCAGCTACGTACTCCCTCACCATCTTTCTGTAAAGATCAGCCCTACTCTGCCGAGACTGGGGACAGGTGACAGTGTCTTGCTGGGGTGACATAAAGCTGGCAAAAGCCTTGTAAAGCGTACCCTTGCCAGTGCTGGACAAGCTGCCTGCTCGCCTACTCTCCCTCGCTACTTGTCCCGCAGAACTACGCACTCTGCCGCTAGCGCTGTCAGAAGGGAAATACTGTTTCAGCTTGTGCACCAGGGCCTGCTGGTATTCATGCATTCTCACACTCCTTTCCTCTCCAGGGATGAGAGTGGAAAGATTTTGCTTGTACCGTGGGTCCAGGAGAGTGAATACCCAGTAATCGGTGCTGGAATAAATTCTTTGAACGCGAGGGTCACGGGATAGGCAGCCTAGCATGAAATCTGCCATATGCGCCAGAGTACCAACGCGTAAGAATTCACTCCCCTCACTGGCCTGACTGTCCATTTCCTCCTCCTCCAACTCCTCCAACTCCTCTTCTTCTGCCCATACACGCTGAACAATGAAGGACTCAACAATGGTCCCCTCTTGTGTCTCGCCAACATTCTCCTCCTCTTCCTCCTCATCCTCCTCCACCTCCACCTCCTCCGATATGCGCTGAGAAACAGACCTAAGGGTGCTTTGGCTATCAACAAGGGAATCTTCTTCCCCCGTCTCTTGTGACAAGCGCAAAGCTTCCGACTTCATGCTGATCAGAGATTTTTTCAACAGGCCAAGCAGCGGGATGGTGAGGCTGATGATGGCGGCATCGCCACTGACCATCTGTGTTGACTCCTCAAAGTTACTCAGCACCTGACAGACATCAGACATCCACGTCCACTCCTCATTGTAGACTTGAGGAAGCTGACTGACCTGACTACCAGTTCTGGTGGAAGTTGACATCTGGCAGTCTACAATCGCTCTGCGCTGCTGGTAAACTCTGGATAACATGGTCAATGTTGAATTCCACCTCGTGGGCACGTCGCACAACAGTCGGTGAGCGGGCAGTTGGAGGCGGCGCTGCGCTGCCCTGAGAGTGGCAGCATCTGTGCTGGACTTCCTGAAATGCGCACAGATGCGGCGCACCTTCGTGAGCAAATCAGACAGATTGGGGTATGTCTTGAGGAAACGCTGAACTATCAGATTTAACACATGGGCCAGGCATGGCACATGTGTCAGTCTGCCGAGTTGCAGAGCCGCCACCAGGTTACGGCCGTTGTCACACACAACCATGCCTGGCTTCAGGTTCAGCGGTGCCAGCCACAGATCAGTCTGCGCCGTGATGCCCTGTAATAGTTCTTGGGCGGTGTGCCTTTTATCGCCTAGGCTCAGCAGTTTGAGCACCGCCTGCTGTCGCTTAGCGACGGCACTGCTGCTGTGCCTAGAGCTACCGACTGATGGCGCCATGCCCACGGATGGTAGTTCGGAGGAGGAGGTGGAGGAGGGGGAGGCATAGTAGGCCTGAAACACCTGGACCGAGGTAGGCCCCGCAATCCTTGGCGTCGGCAGTATATGACCAGCCGCAGGGTCAGACTCGGTCCCAGCCTCCACCAAGTTAACCCAATGTGCCGTCAGCGATATATAGTGGCCCTGCCCGGCAGCACTCGTCCACGTGTCCGTGGTCAGGTGGACCTTGTCAGAAACGGCGTTGGTCAGGGCACGGATGATGTTGTCTGACACGTGCTGGTGCAGGGCTGGGACGGCACATCGGGAAAAGTAGTGGCGGCTGGGGACCGAATACCGAGGGGCAGCCGCCGCCATGAGGTTGCGAAAGGCCTCGGTCTCTACTAGCCTATAGGGCAGCATCTCCAGGCTGAGCAATCTGGAGATGTGGACATTAAGGGCTTGGGCGTGCGGGTGGGTTGCACTATATTTGCGTTTCCGCTCCAGCGTCTGGGGTATGGAGAGCTGAACGCTGGTGGATGCTGTGGAGGATCGTGGAGGCGACGATGGGGTTTTTGTGGCAGGGTCCTGGGCAGGGGGCTGACTATCAGCTGACACAGGGGAAGGAGCAGTGGTGTGCACGGCCGGAGGTGAACGGGCTTGTTGCCACTGAGTGGGGTGTTTAGCATTCATATGCCTGCGCATACTGGTGGTAGTTAAGCTATTAGTGGTGGAACCCCTGCTGATCCTGGTTTGGCAAATGTTGCACACCACAGTCCGTCGGTCATCCGGTGTTTCCTTAAAGAACCTCCAGACTTCTGAAAATCTAGCCCTCGCGGCAGGAGCCCTCGCCACGGGAGCTTCACTAGTTGACACATTTGGCGCTGATGCATCAGGTCTGGCCCTGCCTCTCCGTCTGGCCCCACCACTGCCTCTTTCAACCTGTTCTGGTCGAGGACTCTCCTCCGTCTCAGAAGCACTGTGTTCACCCGGCCTATCAACCCAGCTTGGGTCTGTCACCTCATCATCCTCCGATCCCTCAGTCTGCTCCCCCCTCGGACTTCCTGCCCTGACAACAACTTCCCCACTGTCTGACAACCGAGTCTCCTCATCGTCGGACACCTCTTTACACACTTCTTCCACTACGTCAAGAAGGTCATCATCACCCACAGACTGCGACTGGTGGAAAACCTGGGCATCGGAAAATTGCTCAGCAGCAACCGGACAAGTGGTTTGTGACTGTGGGAAGGGTCCAGAAAACAGTTCCTCAGAGTATGCCGGTTCAAATGCCAAATTTTCCTGGGAGGGGGCAGACTGGGGGGGAGGAGGCTGAGGTGCAGGAGCTGGGTGGACTGCGTGGAAGACTGACTGGTGGACAAATTGCTCGAAGCATTGTCGGCAATCCACGACATCACCTGTTCGCACTGTTCTGGCCTCAACAGTGCTCTACCACGAGTCCCAGTAACTTCAGACATGAACCTAGGGAGTGTAGCTCTGCGGCGTTCCCCTGCTCCCTCATCAGCAGGTGGTGTCTCACCCCGCCCAGGACCACAGCCTCTGATTCCTGCAGTAGTTGGACGCCCACGTCCCCGCCCTCGTCCTCTACCCCTAGCCCTCGGGTTAAACATTTTGAAAATGAAAGTTATAACTTTAATTTTTTTTTTACTTTTTTTTGTGTTTTTTTGTGTTTTTTAGTTTTTTTTGTGTTTTTTAGTTTTTAAAACCAAACAATGCTATCCTATTGCTATGGCTATTTTCTAGCCAAGTATGAAAGCACACTGCTATGCCAGATGAGATGACGCTGAGTTATGAAAAAATAAACGTAAAATAAAAAGAAACTGCCAGATTGTGCCTAATTGAAATCCAACCCCTAATAAATTTTCCCACTTCGGTCTTTGCGATGGATATGTGCGTCACTAAGCGCAAAACACAGCGGTCGCAACTCTCACTACAAATTGCTCACAATTTGCTAGTAGATGCACTGCAGCAAGGACAGCCACCAGCAGATCAACCAGAAATCAAATATATATAACGCTACTGTAGGCGTAAGTAAGCCGTTTGGATTCTCCTATGGCTATTTTCTAGCCAAGTATGAAAGCACACTGATGAAATGGCGCTGAGTTATGAAAAAATAAACGTAAAATAAAAAGAAACTGCCAGACTGTGCCTAATTGAAATCCAACCCCTAATAAATTTTCCCACTTCGGTCTTTGCGATGGATATGTGCGTCACTAAGCGCAAAACACAGCGGTCGCAACTCTCACTACAAATTGCTCACAATTTGCTAGTAGATGCACTGCAGCAAGGACAGCCACCAGCAGATCAACCAGAAATAAAATATAAATAACGCTATTGTAGGCGTAAGTAAGCCGTTTGGATTCTCCTTTGGCTATTTTCTAGCCAAGTATGAAAGCACACTGATGAGGTGACGCTGAGTTATGAAAAAATAAACGTAAAATAAAAAGTAAATGGCAGACTGTGCCTAATTGAAATCAAACCCCTAATAAATTTTCCCACTTTGGTGTTTGAGGTGGATATGCGTGTCACTAAGAGCTAAACACAACGGTAGCAAGTCCCCCTGCAAATTCCTCACAATATGGTACTAGCTGCACTACTAGTGCCAGCAAGCCCAGCCACAAGCAAACAAAAAAAAAAAAAGTATAACGTTATTGTAGCCCTAAGAAGGGCTGTTGGGTTCTTGTTGAATCACTCCTGCCTAACACTATTCTAATAGAACACCCTAACGCTTTCCCTGACCAGCAGCAGCTCTCTCCCTAGCGGCATCCAGACACAGAATGATCCGAGCAGCGCGGGCAGCGGCTAGTCTATCCCAGGGTCACCTGATCTGGCCAGCCAACCACTGCTATCGACGTGTAAGGGTACCACGTCATGCTGGGTGGAGTGCAGAGTCTCCTGGCTTGTGATTGGCTCTGTTTCTGGCCGCCAAAAAGCAAAACGGCGGGAGCTGCCATTTTCTCGAGCGGGCGAAGTATTCGCTCGGACGAGTATTTTCGCTCATCTCTACATAGGACCTAACTTACTGATCTGTGGGGGTATCAGTGATAGGACCCCCACAGATCACTAGAACGGGGGTCTGATGTACCCCTGTTGCACCCCTCATAGCAACACTAAGATTGCCAAAGCAGACGATCTCACCTGGCCGTGCTTGTCCCGTTCATCTCTATGGAACTAGCTGAAATTGCTGAATATGACGCTCGGCAATCTCGTTCAGCTCCACAGAGATGAACGGGGCAACCTGAACATGCTATGAGGTGGTGTTATAAGGGGTGCGATGGGGGTACATGGAACCCCTGTTCTCATGATCCATGGAGGTCCCATTACTGAGACCCTCACTATTAGCAAGTTAGGCCCTATCCTGTGGATAGGGCCTAACTTGCTTTGTTTGAGAAACCCTTTAAACTTTGAATAATCTGTATTCTCTAATATATATTGTTTATATGGTTCTGGCAGAACTGGAATTATTTCTGTAGCCCCTACTTTTCCTCACCTTAAATGCAGATACTGATAGAGCATTATTGACAAATATCCATCTAAATGAATCACATTGCTATACAGTCACATATGTATGCATCATGCCTCTGGCCAATGTACTGGAGAGAAAGCAGTGGAATTGCAGATGTTCCCTTCCCATAATAATGTGCTACTAATTCTTATGTTCCAGGTGCATGAAGCTGCCTTCCATAATTGGAAAATTAATTTACTGTTCCTCTTGCTAATGTCCCTGCAGCTTTAGGCCATAAGATAATCAAATATAGCATTTAACATTAAACGGGTCAGCAACTCATAAATATGGCGCTTGACTTTGCTGTGCTAGCATTTTTTAATTCATGTCATTATTGCATCACTTTAATTATTTATAAAAGTGAATAAGGACTGGTCTGTGGCCCTTGCAGCGGCTGATCTAATTTGTAACACAATTTGTATTGGTCATAGGTTAAATAAACCTAAATTGATATCTCCCTGGGCAGTTTAGATAGAAAACTGCAGTAGTGGACACCTTTTTGAGAGGGGAAGGAGGAGGTCATCTTCTAGAACAGGGTCTGAAAATGTTGTAGACAGCTTTATGTCTTTCAGATAATAATTTAAATATGTGCAATTGTAATATGTGATAGACTAAAACATCGGGAAGCTTTACGCACGAGATAGCACACCATGGTGTCTAATAAATCACTTGTCAGAATATAGAGAAATGGAGACATGATTGCAATACATAATGACATGTGCTGCATGGGAGTGAGGCACATAACAGAACATGAAAAGCAAATACCTGCAGGAATTACTGTCCCATGAATTGAATGTTTGTCCGCCAAAATAAATTCTCTGAAGCAGGGGTTGGTATCATACTTTAATATAATATACAATAGGGATTATAATTTATAGAGCATTCTTAAATATATAGTAAATGTGAAGAAATATTAGGACAAGGAAAAGATTAGGATTAAGAAAACGTTAGATATTTAGATATTACTAAGATCTTTGATGGTCGTCCTACAATTATACTTTTAGGGTATATATATATATTGCGTTCTTGAGGACCTACATAGATTTATAGATATTAAGCTTCAGTATAAAAAAAAAAAAAAACTTAAAAGGAAATCTACCATCAAATCATTCATGATAAACATTTACTCATAGATCCAGGCACTGTGACGGTGGTAATCTTCTTATATTTGTTATCCATCGTCTGCTTCCTTCTAAAATCAACTTTTAAAATGATATTAATGAGCCTGAAGGGCTCCTGTGAGTGTTACTGGAGCTCCTCTGTGATGCAAATCCAAATTCTCTTTCTCCCTCCCACTGTTTGCTGAAACCTCCTCTCCTGACATGAGATTATATTGGCCAGAGGAAGAGGGGAAAGGCTGAGGGAGCAGGGGAAAGAGGGAGACTGTGTAACAGCTGCAGCATGTAGGAGCTCTTTTAACAACTCCAGGAGCCCCTTTTAAGCCTTTTTAATTGAGACCCCAGGGCTCAATTTTGAAAAGTTGATTTTAGAAGGAAGGAGGCCATGGAGGTCATGGAGGTTTACATTGACATACAGTTTATAATTATATATCACTGCTCTCTTCTCTCTCTCTCTGTAATGAATTGTTTTGGGAGTATCCTAAAGTGCAACTCCAATTTCATAGCACAGATATTCAGCAGCTTTGGAGATCCATAAAACATATATAAAGAGAGGGTGTGAGGTTATTTACTACAATTTCGTGGTGGTAGTGACCTTGCCAAAGCTACCCTCTTCTCTAGCAATATCATGTACACATTAAATAATACCTTGTTTTCCTGACCCTCAAGCCTTGATAATTTTTTGGTTCCTAATGTGGGTGTGACTTTTTTTTCCTGACAGGTTCACTTTTATTTTATAGACATAATATTGTCATATTTTTTGATGCACATTTAGACCAGGCAAAAACAGGTCTAAAAGGTCCATACCCCGTGCTGAATTTAGTTTTCAATTTGGGCATACAAATTTAATGTCGTCAGCACGCAACAATATTGATTTCAATGTTTGAGTCTGCCACTTTAAATGCCCCATAGTATGAACAATGTGTCACAAATAATATATTCCCCCATTTGCTATTGAAGTTTATGGAAAAAAATAGAGCATGCTCTATCTGGAGCAGAAAGAATATGTGGTTTCAAGCCTAATTTTTATTTATTATTTTTTTTTTGCTGTGGCATTGTGGCAAGGCAGGGGAACAATTTCAAGGAGCAATTGAGTAGGGAGACCTCTTCAAAATCCAATCTAATATCAAACTTACCCTTATTGAGGATATTGGAAATCACCCACCAAAAGAGCAATATGGAATTTCATTGATTCATTAACCTATTTATGCATTAATTCATGCTACCAATTGTTCATATGGTATGCACTCACCTCCCCACTCCTGTCTCCCATTTGAATTATCCGATCTCGGTATAGACAGGAATGGCCGCATTTAGAAGAAATAGAGGTTTTTAAAATATTCAAACCTTGCCTGTCTTTTAATTTATTTACTGCTCTTGTCTTACCTCCCGCCTCGTCTCACAAACATTAGTGCAGAAAGCTGGTGACGTCACTGGCTCTCTGCACGGAGATAAGCGGTGAACAGCCTTTCCCAGCCCTAGGACATCCAGCATCACCAGCACATGGCACAAATATAAAATCACATAAAATAAGGAACTATAGTCCACACTGAAAAATAAATCATTATCTAAATCTGCCACTTGTACATCTAAAGCATAATAGCATGTTGGTCAAAATTATACCATATAAGGTACATAAGAAATGTAAAATAATATCTGAGGACACTAGTGATAATGCCCACCTACAGGACATTTGTTCTGTATTTTTGATGTTACACTATGTAGTGATTATTATACACCTAGACTAAATTTACTGTGTGACTTATAACGGTAGTTGTACTCATATATAGGTGTTAAACTGGGCATTATTACTAGTGTCCTCAGATATTTGTTGGCACTTATTTGTGCATATTTTTTCTATATGGTATAATTTTGACCTACATACTATTATGATATGCATGTACAAGTGTTAAATTGCTGCATATGTGCTCAGTCGGGCACATTTAGATATTGATTTATTATCTATCCCAAATGTCAGTCCATTTTTACTGTAGACTTTAGTTCTCTATTTTATGTGATTTTATATTTGTGTCTCCCTTTTTTTATTCCAATAAGGAGTCTCTTTGGCATGGATAGTTTTTTTTTTGTCTATTGTATAGTTTGAAGATTCAGCTAGATCAAATGACATACATTGATAGCTTAACTATTGTTTATCATTTTATTGCGCTAATATTGCTACATATTTCGAGAACATAGTAACCAAAATTGCTACAGTCAGTCTTGATTTTTTGTGGTACTTTCCTGTTAATGTCGGTTAGCACTATAAAGCATTTGATAAAACTGGTAAGCATAAAGATGAATGTCACTATAATGCCACTGTTTGCTTACAGCTAAGTTATAATAATTATTCAGCCTTTATAGAGGCAGATACATGAAATGTAAAGTTTGAATTGTTTATCCAATAATTGTTCCACTGGGTAAAATGATATAGCAGTTTGATAAATGTATTGTCACTTTAATGACTTACTTTACAGACTGTTCAGAGATCAAAAAACAGAATTATGTGGTGTATTATATTTTTCTGCAATATTAGTGCCACTGAAATATTTTACTATCTTCACACAAATAGTTGTGTCCATCAAATTGGAGATTTTCTTCTTTCACATTTCCTGAAAAGTGAAATAACTAAGCAAGTTTTAAACAAAGCTTTTTGTGGTTTGTGATATGAAGCAGTAAATGGCAGCTTATCTTTAGAAAACATTGGCCCAGATTAAGTCCTTGCACCAGTTTTCTGTCAGACTTTGCACATTCTTTCATGTGCAAACTGCTTTCACAGGTATTTAAGAAGTGTCTGTACCCCCTTGTGTCGCACGTGACCCTTTTATGTTGTGGTCACAATATTCTTCATGCAACACAAAATTCTTCACTGAAAGGGGCGTTACGGGGATCAGTCGGACCTTGCGGCACATTTATCATGCAAAGTCCGACAGAATTGGGTTGCACGCATGTAAAAGGTGCACCAAAAAAGTTGGTGCACTCAGTCAGCGGAGTGCAGGGAATGCCAAAAATCCAGAATCTGGCGCACTCTGCACACTACTGAGTCAAACTGCACATAGTACAGTATAGTACTACACTGTTTTTAGTAAATGTGGGCCATAATCTCAACTCTCTCAAATACATACTTGCCTTTCTCTGCTTTGTGTTTACTTTGTTCTACAAATATTTAAGCTCTTTAAAGAAGTAGTTCAGTTTGACCCCAGTTCTGGTTCTTAGCCGCAGTTCACACCTTTTTTCCATTATTATCTTCCATCACTAAAATGATTAACAGAAATCTAATGAATATGTTAACCCCTTGTTTGACAACTTGGCCTTTTTTGTTTTTGATTTTCCAATCCCCACCTTCCAAAAAACTATAACTTATTATTTTTTTTATATATAGAGCTCTCTGTGGGATTATTTTCTGCAGAACAAATTGTACTTCATAGTGACAGTATTTAATATTCCATGACGTGTACTAAGAAGTGGGAAAAGAATTCCAAATGCGGTGAGATTGGCTAAAAACGCATTTGTGCCATTTTCTTGTGGGCTTGGTTTTTATGGCTATCTTTGTGGACTGTATGGCTTTCTTTAGGGGACTGTATGACCATGTAATCACTTTTTGTTAGCTTTTTGTTGCAAAATGGCAAAAAAATGGTGTTTCGAACGTTTGGGCACAACGGGCTTCAACACCTGGAATAACACATATTTTGATAGATTGGGATGTAGCAATACCTAACTTTTTCTTTATTTTTTACTGTTTCTTTTCTTTTTTTCTTCTTTTTGTTTTAACTATTTTTCTGACCCCCTAGGGAACTTTAACCCTAGGTTGTCTGATCAATCCTACCATGTACTGCCATACAATATGGCAGTATATGTGAATTTTGCATATGATGTGAATTTTGCACAATGTGCCTTGGGTGTACTGTAACATATCTTCATAAATGACAATGACATGCAATTACCGATTGTGGATGTTACTGGTGACTTGTAGCCCTTGAGTCCTCTCCATACCCCAGTAACCCACGTGTCACGTACTAATATGTAACGCATTGTTTGGGTGTTAAAGGGATTTTGTCATAATTTTTTAGTACCACAAACTGACAGTACTCACCTGTAGCTCGTGGAATACAGAGTGCAACCATACCTTTATATCACTGCAGTGTCAGGTAAACACGAGGGACTGCTGTACAAGGATAGCAGTAAAATGGCTGTATATAGAGTGTCATGTCATCTTATCTGTCCATGAACAACTGCCATGGCAGGACTTATGAGAGGTGTAGCTCTGTTTTTTCCAAGTAATGTAAACCTAATGGATGTGGTACAAACATCCATTGAAGGAAATTGAACACTGGTGTAGCTCTACTCTTTGTTGCCCCAAGAGTTTGGCACACAGCTGGTGGGTGAGAGTAATGAGGCACCAGGGAGGAAGGGGAGCTGTGATCCAGCACCTGAGAGAGGCTCTGTAGATTCCTCCCAGAGAACTGGAGATCCATTTACATAAATTATACATTCTACATATTTTTCATATATTATAAAATCATCTAAGAAACATAGTGCTATATTGACCCTTCTGTGAGATACACAGCAGCATTAATGGTGATTACAGCCCTGCACCTGTGGCTGAGTTATTAAAAGTCCCTTTATTTCTACCATTTTAGTGATTAAGGTTAATAATGGAGGTCTGAATACAGGTGTGAACTGGAACTTACCCACCTACCAGTGACTTTAAGTATTCAATTACACCCAAAATAAAGGAAGTAAAAAGAAAAAAATACAGAGCAAGGAAATTTGGTTTAGCTAATAAATTGTTGCAATATTATTATTAGAATTGTGACATTGCACATGTAATTATAATTTCTTAATAATAGGTAAGAGGCACATGTCCAGACTTTAATACAATTGCTTTCTATCACCTTTATAAGTAGATTCTGTTCAAGATGTTGCTTACAAGAGCTGCATACCCTCTTCAATCAGCAATACAAAAAAGCAATAAATATTTTGTTCTAGTCTGGGATAAATAAGATGGACAAATTGTAGAACTCTAGAAGGAATTAAGTATTGTTACAAATTGTGCATTGAGATTGCTGCTGATGGCTTGTACAAAGCAGTTTCTGTATTCCAGGTTGTAGTGCTGCTTTAATTCTCAAATTGTATGGCTGCTACATGCATGAGGGCATCAGATTTGTCATTGTGCACTTGAAGGCAACCTATAATTATGGACGTACCAGTTATACTGCAACATTGATTGTAACACATAGCTGTATTTAATATGGTTTATTCATTCTTACCTATTTCTGTGCTCAAGAAGTGTTTTTGTTTAATCTTTGCTCTGATTGACTTTCAATGATAAGCACTATTGCATTGCTCAGCATTAATAGAAGTCAACGCTTTTAATACACTATCTGCAGACAAGGGGGCTTCAGCTTTATGGAAACGGAATTGTGCTTTTTAAAAAGGAATGTTCACAGCTTTTCCCCGTTGATTCAAAAAAATCATTTGTAGGGAAATATGGAAAACAAGTCAAATGTTTCATTGCTTTGCACATTCTAAGGAAAATAAAGTTTTAGTCAATTACTGTTCCTTATTTTGGGGAGTAGAAAATTCTATAAAGATTCCGTAACAGTTCTCAGCCTGAAGTATTAGTGCAGAGCAAAATTTCATTTATCAATTACGTTAATAAAAATGATAAAAATAAAATAAGTTTAAAAAACAGCATGCCATTTTATTGAGGGCAAAATAAAAATGCTGATGAATCCCCCACAGCCCTCCATTAAATGTGAGTGATCCCTAAATCCAATTTAGGGAGAACATGCAGGTATTGCACTTTTCACATGGTGCACATGTTACATCTTTGTCAGTGTCTTCCTCAGTTCGTACTGTCAAGCTGAGGAGATGATGAATTTCTAGCTGTTCACTCCTGTAAGCAGTCTGAACAGTGCTCTAGTGGTTGCGCTGCTGATTGAGTCTGCCATGCCCGGCTCTCTGCAAGCTTTGTTATGGACTGGCAAGAACTCTCAGAGATCTGCCCCTTTCACCTGCAGCCGAATTCCTACTCACATAAATATTTTCTGTGTGATACTTGCTGGGTTAACATATCTTTTTCCGGCTCCTGATTTTTAACTCTTGTTTCTCAACTATTTGGGGACAGTATCATAGTTTTTTTTATTTGGTGTATAATTGAGGCATTTGGAAGGTCTTTTTTGTGCCTTATGTATGAGCAAGTCTTTTTTTTGTAAAACATGTTTAGTTTTTTCTATCCTGGCAGGCGCAAATTTTGGCTTCTTTTTGAGATTTTTTGTTGCAAATGCCTCAAATCCACATGGACACAGGCCATATGAGGGGGGTTATATACAGGGGTGGACTAATTACATTACTGTTTATGTTTGCATTTACAAAAAGCACATGTTAACACATGTGTTAAAGTGATGTTAACACATGTGTTAACATCACGCTTACATTGCATTTTGTAAATGTGTTATGCATTTTAAATGCATTTCAAAAGTAAGTAATACGTTTAAAAAAATGTAAGTGCAAAAATGTATGCACTTCAAAAAAACAAGTTAATGTGCAAAATTTTAAACATTTAAAGCAAGAGAAATAATTCCAATTCATATACAGGGTCCATGAAAAAAAAAATCTTTCCTTTGCACCTGCCCCGGACAAGGTGCAGCTGTGCACCTAGAAGGTCAAAAAATAAGCAAAAAGTGAAACATAATTGAAAAGTTGAACAGAAAATCTGGAAAATAAAGATAAAGAAGGCACTGCACAAGGTGCAGGCAAAGGTGTACAACAAAAGTCGAAGTCGCAAAGATGTCAAGAGACGCAAAAGTTAGACAAGTTAACTAGCACAAATAAAGATATGTGCCCCCCTTTTTATACTAAATGCTCAGGGACTTTGGGAACCTTCCTCCATCAAATGTGGTCCTGTCCAGGGTGTGGGGGCTTTGGGAACAGGTCTGCAGATTCCTATTTGATGAGATCGGAGTAGCAGTTCCCTATAATCCTAAAATATGCCTGCTTCTGATAGACACAGAGCGGTTTCAGTTTACTGCAGATGGGGCCTTTGTTGTTGAAACCCTATACTGTGCCAGAAAATTTGGTAGCTAGGTTCTGGATGTCAGCCACTCCCCGACTCTCCAAGACTGGTTCAAGATTGTGGTTCTCCATACTTCCACTTAAGAAATGTGTATTCATCCACAGGAAAAAGGAGCATAATTATATGCTATGAGACAGGTGGCTTGAGTCACCATTTACTGGTGCCTCTCTGTGTTTGGGAGCCAGGGAGGGGAGCAGGCAGTTTTGGATGGCACGCTTTATTTTGTACCTGTCAGTGCTAAATGACTGTCAGAGACTACATCAAAAAACTTTGACCAGGTCTACCACACAAACAACAGTAAAAAAAATGTTTTGTAAGAAAATAAGGTAAAGTCCAGCTTTCAGAAAGTCCACAAGAAATCTTAAAAATTTCTTCTTTACTTAAAAGACAAGCAAAGCATGAAAGAACACTAGCCTACATCATTCAGAATTACTTCCTTCGTTATGGCTAAAGAATTCATTTTTAAAGATTTTTGTGGACTTATTGTACAATTTTCACTTCAGAGCTAAGGATATCCCTGCTCAAAGGAAACGGCAACAGTGTTCTGGTTTGCTGATTCATTTACTCTGTTTATAAATTCAGTTTTATTGTTTGAAGTAAATAACACAAAATCCAAAAATCCAACAGGCAATGAAATATACTCATCACCTACAGATCCACTGATATATGCAGAATGATCAATTAATGATATAATCCATCTATAATAATCCAGGTAAATGACTCTGTGGTCCACTACAATCACTAAAGGGTACAGATACATTACATTAAGACATAATAAGACATATAAGACAAAAAAACAAGGAATTTAATTCCAGCCTTACATAGCCAACAGACTATATATATTTATATAATTAAATAATAAAAGGCCACAATGTTTTATGATTGAGTGGGTGATTTTGGGTTTGCAATGGCACAGTTTGTACAGGCATCACCAGTATAAACCTATGCGACTTTGTGCTAAGTCCTTTTGTACTACAAAGGGCACAAGACCACTATCCATCTTATTCATAGTTTTCAGTTACCACATGAAAGGGTGAGATTGCATCGAAATCAAGAGAGCAGGGCCATCAATCTGTGCTGATCTCAGAAACATTTCTAAGAAAAACTTAGGATGGCACAATTGCTACATCTCTGCTCAGTGGCACATCTTTCTGTGCTAAAGAAACTCAAAACTCTATAGAAGTAGCAACAATCAATCAAATCAGTGGTGTGTAAAGAGGCTGGCAGCCTAGTGATCCTTCTGTATCTCTAGATTAGATTAAGAAGATGTGACAGAAATGGAAAGGATAAAACTATGACAAACAAAGGGTTCGGAAAGGGCACATTTAGAAGATAATGCCAAGATAAAACGTGCTATGGGTAATGCTTAATGCACATCATGGTTAGTTGTAATGATATCTAGGAGAAGTGTATTGCTGCAAAATGCCTACATTACATTGTAAGGGTTTGATTGCTGAGATTTCCTCCATAATTAGGCCTATGGAGGAGTAAACAGAACCAAGTTTAACATTTATATAGTGCACAGTGTGTAGTTATGTAAATGATATTAGAGTACACTGTACAGTAATGGGTAGCATAGTATTCATTTCACGTATTACCATAAATCTGTCATTTAGCAGTACTGTTAAGATATTCACTAGACTCTTTGTTTTCTAGTGTTGATCTATTAATCACTGTTAAGATTCTTCTAAAGAAAGCCTCCAGCAGTGAGATAACTTGCCCACACTTTTAATCAATTTATTCTACTTTTGTGCATAAAATGTATATTAACCTCTTAATGACACATGACATACCCATACTTCATGGCACCATGGGTGCTGAGCCCTCTCCATACTGGACAGGTTTCTACTTTATTATACAGCAGTTGGTAATTGGTCAATTTCAGATGATCAGTGTGTTGTTAAGAAGCTAAACACCTTCCAGATCATGTCTCTTTCATTTCCCAGCTTGTTGGCATCATCCAGAAAAAAATACTTTGATGTGAGATGTAAACTGGTTGTATAAAGTCAAGGAGGCAGGGATCTCAACACTAAAGTCAAATTCTCCCCACATTAGAATGCCATATTTTGATGTTATTGGCATATCTGCAACCAGGGACATCATAACTGGCTCTCCAGAAGTCTGGTGCATAATGGGAATGTTCTGTGGTGGGGTGAACGTGGCTTCAGTGCTAAGCCCCCCACCTCCCTGACTTTACAATATTGTGATTCTTTCCCATTTACACTACCTCTAAGCCAGTTTAGTATGGAGGCGCGTGAAGGGGGTGTGGCTAAAGCAGAGTTGGGTGGGAAAGGGTGTTCCCTGCCTGTGTACTCGTTATAGTCTGCAACCGTCCAATCTGAACTGTTGCTGGTTAATAGCGCAAATTGTTGCTCCACATCCCAGACACTAGAGACTCCGTCCTCCTGTTGTATCCATAGGCGTGATAAATCCCACCTGTAATTTTCAAATTGATAGGAATCTGGCACCTTGAACTCCCATCAATCCACTTTTTTGAGTGCTCAGAGAACATGACCCAGAAAGCTAGATTTTCAGTTTGGTGGTCATCCCTGGTTACTATAGGTCAGCTCCAGGTCTCTTGTATTAGAGATGAGCAGCAATTACCCTGATTGACCACCACAATGAGAAGGAAGGTGTTTGATTCCTGTTTCATCCTCTATGTCAGTGATTTTCAACCTTTTTTGAGCCGCGACACACTTTTTCTACTTAGAAAATCCTGGGGCACACCACCAACCAAAATAGCACAAAATGACACTAAAAGAGTCATATTATACATATAGTTAATAATATAGATTCTAAATTTATTTTACTTACTCAGTGTGAAACCTGGACCTGTTTTGATGAACACAAAAGGGATATCCTCCCTTTACTAATAAAAAGCCCCTAGCGGCCTTCCTTTCCTGATAAAAAGCCCCTAGCGACCTCCCTTTACTAATAAAAAGCCCCTAGAACCTCTCTTTACTAATAAAAAGCCCCTAGGACCTCTCTTTACTAATAAAATGCCCCTAGGGCCTCCCTTTACTAATAAAAAGCCCCTAGCGGCCTCCCTTTCCTGATAAAAAGTCCCTAGCGGCCTCCCTTTCCTGATAAAAAGCCCCTAGCAGCCTCCCTTTCCTGATAAAAAGCCCCTAGCAGCCCCCCTTTACTAATAAAAAGCCCCTAGGGCCTCCCTTTACTAATAAAAAGCCCATAGGGCCTACCTTTACTAATAAAAAGCCCCTAGGGCCTAACTTTCCTGATAAAAAGCCCCTAGCGGCCTCCCTTTACTAATTAAAAGCCCCTAGCGGCCTCCCTTTACGAATTAAGAGCCCTTAGCTGCCTCCCTTTACTAATTAAAAGGCCCTAAAGGCCTCCCTTTACTAATTAAAAGGCCCTAGAGGCCCATTTTATACAGCCTCTTCACCCTCATAAATTAATTATATGCAGCCCCCCATGAATTAATTATATACAGCCCAGGCCCCTCTCACCACCCGTAGTTTAATTATATGCAGCCCCACATGGATTATATGCATCCCCCTCATCACCCATTATATGCAGCCCCCTCCTTTTCTCCCAAACATTACATGTAGCCCCTGCATGCACCCCCCATTTATTATATACAGTCCTCTCTTCATCCCCCATTCATCATATACAGCCCCCTCCTCATGCCCCCATTCATTATATAGTCCCCTCCTCATAGCCCCCCCCATTCATTATATGTGGCCCGCTCCTCACGCCCCCCCCCTGTTCATTATATGTGGCCCCCTCCTCACGCCCCCCCCCTGTTCATTATATGTGGCCCCCTCCTCACGCCCCCCCCCATTCATTATATACAGCTCCTTCTCATCCCCATGGACTAGTAAATGTGACATTTAAAATAAATAGTACTCACCTCAGTCTTCTACTCAGATCCGGAGCTTCCACTTCGTCGTCTTCCTCCCCCTGCCGGCAGCCGCACAGCGCTTCACACGCAGCATCCTGCAGCATACCGCCTGCCACTTTACGGCACAGCCAGGCTGCTGGGGATGGCAGCGTCTTTCGGCAAGTGGTGCCAGCACCCCGCACGGGCCGGCTGCAGGGGAATGAGATCTGGCCACGAGTGGGCCCTCCCAGCAGCACTTGCCCGGGTTTGCCGGGTACTGGCGCCGGGCACCATAGTTCGGGGATCTTTCCCCGCGGCACACTCAACCATGTGTCTGCCACGGCACACACGTTGAAAATCACTGCTCTATGTAGTGACTGAGATCTCAGAACAGCTGATCTGCAAGGATTGGTCTGGTCTGCCATGGCCAATCTCATCTTCATTACCTATTGTAAAGATTAGCCCCAATTTTTTTTTTTTAATTTATTCTTTGAATTGCATTCTGTAACTCCACACAACCCAACATAACACTGTAAAACATTTGAAGATTACAGTCTTCAAATACAGATTTTAGTACAATTTATAAACAGAACATTTTAGGATGAGGAAGTCATTTTGGTAAGCAATGCTCAGGTTTATTTCTAGGCAACCTAGGAAAAATGAAATCTCAATGAGTATCCAATTGGACGAGTTGCTTGCTTCCTCTTGCCAAGGTGAAGGACAAAATTAATTTTGTTACATTGAATGAAAAATTAGCCTGTGCTCCAACAGACACTAGGGACATTGCGGAGATAATACAGACGATGTACTGCAGAGATGAACACCACTTTTATGCTGAATAGAGCAGTTTTTCCCAGTAGATACTGGTGTTTAGATCAATTTACATCTTGTGGTTTCTACAACAATTTGCATTTATTGTGCTGTATACAAAATTATGTGGCATAATTTGCCTAGACCGCTTAATTAAAACAGTTAAACATATTTAAAGCACTTCATAAAGCAGCCCTTGCAACAGCAAGCAGGTTTCATTAGAGTGACTGATTTTGGCTATAGTGAAGTGATTTGTCGACAGAAAAAAACAAAGGCGTTCAGAAATTAATTTCATCCAGTGAGAAATGGGAAATTTCTGATACCAGATTACCAAAATTAATTTGAAAGATTTGTACAGTTTTAGTAGTTAATTAATAGCAGATGCCATGTGCGGATGCATCAAATTGTTCCTGCTAGGGATTGCTCAGAAAATTCAGCTATGCTAACGTAATTTTATAGAAAATAACTATAATAGAAAAGCAGTTAAAGTACAGATGCCACAAACCTTGTTTTGTACAGACTATGCTGCTAATAAATCACTTTGGGTTGAAGCTGTTAGGGGCATCTCTGCACATCAATCAAGGCCTGGCAAGTGCAGTTTACAGTCAAACATTGCCAACGGCAGAGGGAAAAACAAAATGCTTTTATTTTTCAGCTTTTTGAAAAGTTATAAAACTGCCTTTCATCTTTTAAATAGATGACTATGCCTTTTGATATTTACTAAGCAGTATAAATGAATGGGTACACATAGTGCCTTGTGGTACATCTTCCTAAGTGGCAGACATGGTGTTCTAGATCTCTATTGTATGTATTGCTCTTAATAAAGAATTTGTGGTTTTTCTGTTTACGGCTCCACATGGATTTAGCACAGGGCAGACGATACATTCAATCATTTGTGTGTGAATGAAAGAAAAATAGTGTGGAGCATGGACAGAATTGAGAATTAAACACCATGTTCATATTATGTCTGATATTTTGTGCTGATTATCGTAGGTCTATCTTTATTAGAGCCAGAGCCTTTCTTTACTAAACTAAAATTAATTTACACCCCAGGCCAGACCACTTCAATTAATTCAGAGCTTCAAGGACAGACACTTAAATTGAATTCAGTTCCAAGACTAGACCACTAAAATGAACTCAGAGCTCTAAGGACAGACAATTAAAATGAATTCAGTTCTAAGACTAGACCACTAAAATGAATTCAGACCCAACACTACAATGCTAAAATGAAATCAGAACCAACATTTGAACATCTACAATGTTTTAGAGTAGACCACTAAAATTAAATTGGACTAGACTAGTGAAATTGGAAGAACACTGATATGAATTCAGACACCAAGGAAAGATCACTAAAGTGAATTAAAATCTAAGACCACCCAAAACACTTAATTCAGCCACCAGCCACTGCTTAAATGAATTCATAACCCAAACTACACAATTCAGATGTATTCAAACTCCAGGAGATGCCATTAAAATGAAGATCCTAAACTGTAATGGTAAAATGAATTCAAAGCTCAGACCACACCACTAAAATGAATTTATATTAATTCAAGTTATAGGATTGGGAAACTTTTTTATTCTAGCTGTGGTTTACTGAGAGGGGCTATAAAACACTTCCAGCAATGACAATCACAACACATCAGTCAGTCATATGCCAAGTGTGCTGAGGTCAACACTGAGGTCATGACAATGCACAATTGTCCACCTGAAAATGTTGGAGTGGGTAGAGGTTTGTGAGCATTTTATGTATCCTCTATGTAGTACAGTTAGCATTTAAACGGCTACAACAGGAGGATAGAAACAAATACTGGTGTTCTCTCTCCTAGACACAGCCAGTCCATAGGTTTGTCATTGCAGTAAATGGAATCGAACTGCAAAACTAAACACCACCCATGTAGAGATGTGTTGTGAACTGGTACAACCCCCTATTCAGGACTGTTCAACCTTCTGAAGACTAAGAAACTTTGTTTACATGAAATCAATTAGTGATTTTATAAATTGTAAGGATGTTGGTCAGAACACCAAAATGCACAGATGGTCATCTTGAATGCCATAATGCTGGCAGTACAATCCACTTTCCAATCTGCCACTCTTGGCGAGGAGTGTATTGTGCCCATACTTCCTTTAAAGATAAGAAACTTATAATAGCTGCTTCATTTGTGGAACAGGGGGCTTACCTTAAGCTAATCCAAGTGCAAAATATAGGATTTTCTTGCATTGGCCCAAATTCTAAATTCATATCAATCGTACATGTCTGTGCAATCATGGATGGTGTGCTTCTGTTAATACATGACTTGCCTTTCCTGGTCACTGCATCTTTACTTTCCAGCATGGGAACCAAATGTGTGTAGGCAGTAACCCTTGACCCTGCTATCTAATTTTTATAATTGTGCATTACAGTGTGAATAAACATCTTGCTCACCATAGTAACCATCCCTTCATTACATATAACTGTTGTCTGTATAAGTATCACAGGGCATTCCATTGACATAGTTTAACCATTTAATGTTTTGTACTTGTTATGACCTATTCTGCATAGCGTTATCACAATGTGGTGTCATTCCTCTTGTCTGAACCCATTATAATAAAGCTGCTTCTCAGAATTTAAGTGCTTTTCCGATATAAATGTAATAAATGTACTGTAAACATGAATTTCAGATATGTTTTGCACATATTTTTGCTTGAAAAATACACATACTGATGTCTACCCTATGTATAGTTTGTATTTATAAAGAGTAAAAGTGCAGTATATCCTTTAAAGTTTATGCACAGGAAGTGGCAATAACAGAAATAAATAAACCAAATTAATAAAAGTTAAGACTTCATAAATGCCATAGAGAATCTAAATTTCTTTAAGATGCAATGCAGTTTAATCTTGCTAAAATTATGTATCTATTAACCTAAGTACTACTGAGTAGGCAAGTGTCAGCCATAAATTTCTATACAATATTTAATGAATAGTAATAAAGTCAGAATGGTGATTGCAATAATCACTTTAAGGACTCCAAGTATTTGTGGGATGTTGTGCTTAAATGCAGGAACAGCAACAACATGCAGCTAGAATGGACGCATTGCAGTTGTAATAAATTTATGATACATTGATAAAAAAAACTTTCATTGGCATTTTAATCCATATTCTAAAGCAGGAAGGATAATGAACACTTGTTACATTTTATCTTCAATTTAGCTTGTTATGTAAATTAATGGGGTGTTCCCAGCGTTTCACAGTTAAGAACAAAATAGCCATTCTATAATGTTTCTGTATTCCTTGTCAAAAAGTGGCCACAAATGGAAATTAGGACTTTGCACATGAGGAAAGGGGAGGGTAGCTATGACATCATCAGAGCTTTAACTATCCAGGCCAACTTTACAGCAATCCTATTACAGGTGACTTGACTATTGGTACATTTTGGAAAATTTGTAACCCCCCCCTCCTTACTTAACCATTCTATATATGCTAAGCAAGATTGGAGATATAGATAACTGTTATAATAAAACCTTTTCCAGAAACCTATATATGAACACCAATGAGTCCTGCTGTATTGCATACAGCACTGCCTGGAAATTGCAATTGCACTGAAGGGTATTACTTGTTGTTCATAGGAAAAAACACCTGACAGGTTCCCTTTAATGCTTCAAGTTATCTCTCCACTTTTGCTAAACTCTTCTATTATGAACGAGATATGTTTTACCTAATGGAGTATATTCTGTTACTTTGGGGATAAACTTTATTTCAGATGTAAAAGAATGAGCAGGATCTGAAAACTGCTATGCAATTTTGATTCTCCACCAGTGGGATATTCATTATACTTGGTTATTGAAATTACTGCGCTTGCAGTAAACGATGTGTTATCTCTCTAAGATGTCTCTGTTTTATAGTTTCGATGAAGTTTGGGCTTATTTACTACTTAATTGCAATATGTCGCCAGAGGCTGAACTACTTTACATTGCTGCTGTTAATTAGTTCCCTGTTTACTTTAATACATGTATTATAATAGCGGTGATAGGAAACCTCAAAGAGTCAAAATACATAATGCTTTATGTCATGCTTATGCAATTCTATGGCGTATCATACTAGAATGGGATTATTTTATGACACACCAAGAGCCAAAAAGAGGCGAAGGAAGCAGCTATCTGCACTATAGTTTTTAATAGCTAATTCCCTTATTTAGTTTTGTAATAATACAAGATCTCTATTGGAAAAACAGTTTAATGATGTTACAATCCGCTCCCATTTAAAACTTACTGCTAAGCATCACTTGAATCATTTTACGAGGCTCAGATTTATTCAAATGAGTTGTAATTTTAAGTTGTTCACTCAAAGCCTTTAAAGTATATATGAGGAAACGTTGTAATGAAAATAGGAACAGGAAACGGGAGAGATAAAAAACAATGGAGTGAAAAATAAAATAAAATGAAGGCTAATTACCGGATTGTGAAACTGAGCATAGTATTCTATAATTAAAACATTTCCTTGAAGAATATACAATATTTGGATATGAGAATTCGTTCCATTTGAGACTTTTTATTCTATTGAAGGATTATGACCTTCATTAAAAACGGCCAATTAAAAATGATGTCAAATCACGACACAAGGGATATGAAAGCTGACTGTGACTTTGTGACCCTTAGATCAAAGGCGTAAATTGTTCGGTTAAAGAAGCTGTATTCAATTTTTTTTTCTCATAAAAAGACCTATTAAGATAAAATAGAATTAGTTTGTTTGAGTCAAGGGCTGTAGCTAAGCTACTATCACAGCATATGCACTGTATGTGCTGATTGAGCTGGGGACTACCATTGTGCTTTATCTGGCCAACAGAGATAAGGGAAACTTTGAAATTGTTGTACACTGTTGAACAATGGAAGCCAGAAGTACTATAGTGGTAGCTTTAGTTTTATTATACTATATTATATCTTACATATTGACATTTTTAGTAATAGTAATAGTTGGGGAAAAAATTGGTTGTCATTTCTGAATAAACTTTTTAGAAACTGAAGAACAACTACAATATTTTTCCAATGGCTAATGATAAAAAACAACCCTAATGTTGAACGTCTATTCAATATATAGGGACATATTTATCAGGGACACTGGGCCACATCAGTGGAGTAGAGGCCTTGAAATAATTGCAAATGCTAGCTTATTGCTAGCACTAGCAGTTATTTACCCCAATCCGCCACCTTCACGCTAGTCGGGTGTGAAGTTGGGGCATGCCTAGGAGTGGGCCAGCGCAGGGCATTACTGACCCCAAGCCGGCGCACTCGCTTCTGCTGGCGGCTTTTCAAATGTGAAAATACGCCTACTGCGTTTATTTAACACTTCTCCGGCTTTATGATAAACGTACTTGATAAACGCACAAGCACCGGTGTATGATAAATATCCCCCATGGGGTGAAATTTGTGATATAGAGCTCACTTTGTGGTATTGTGTTGCAGACACAAGACTATTTATCACCTTTTTAATATAAAGTGTGGGCAGCAGCCTCGTCTCCTCTGGTTGGATGCAGGATCCTCCCGTTGTACAAAAGTAAATTGCGGTATATCTTTTCTAATAGGGGACTTGTTACTTGACCCAATAACTCTCCTATGGGTGTGTCACATGGATAAGTCCCAAGTAAAGTAAAAACAAGATTTACTTTTATTTCAGAACACTTTGGTTACATCCAATGAAATCCAAGATTTCTTTCATCACTGGATCCATGTGATATACCAATCGAGAGGGTTATTGTGCCAAGTGATAAGTCTCTCATTTACAGTGGATTTATCTCTCCCAATTAGTGAATAAACATTGAAATTTGTTTATGTACTATTTTCTTAGCATGCGTTTTGAAAAACAATTAACTCTTTTCATGGTAGCATAAAAAGTTTTAAGCTAAAATGGCTACCAAAACCAAAGAAAATGATCTCTGTGGGTCTAAGAAACAAATACAGCAATTTAATGTTCCCTACTCATTCATAACTAATTTATTAAACACAACTAGGATTTATAGTGGTTATCTCTATAGGCCATGCAAGTGCTACCCCTTTTTTTGCATCAGTGGCACATTGTGGGGTTCTTCTCCTTTCCATTTTTTATAATTTGTAAGTGTGGGGGGAAGGGTATTAGGTAATTTACCAATGTACATCTTATAAAAGTTTTCCACTGCTTTCTTATGAATATATGAAGTGAAGCTTACTGTCTACACTTTCAATATAATGAAAGTGGTCATATTAATAGACATACATTGGTTAATTGTCCAATATCCTGCCCCCCACACTTACAAACACATTACAAAAAACATGAGATAAAGTGCTCAACCCCTTTTAGCATCAGTTTGTTGTGTTGGAAGTTCCTGTGACTGCTCTCCATTCCATATTGACTTAAATGTATGGAAAGTTTCCTTCTGGTAATGTTTCATTTGATAATGGAAGGGGAATGGAACCTGCTGAACACAGTTGTGAACCCAACATAATGGTGTGGATTTATAAACGCACTTGCGCCACAATTCTGGTGGTTTTGTGCCAAAGCACTGGGGGATATTTATAAACGCAATTGCACCACAATTCTGTTTTTTTTGCACCAAAAATGCCTTGCACCACATTTATCAAGGCTTTGTACGATTAAGGGGGTGTGACCTTTGGGAGACGGGTGTGGCCTTCTGAGAAAGGGGCATGACTTGTGGGAAAATCTTCTGTGCACCCAAAATTCTGGCGCACCGTTTAGACCAACTAAAAGTAGGTCTAAAGTAGGAACTAGCAGTCTTATACTGCACCAAAATTCATCATCAAAGTAATAAATCTGGTGCAGGGAAAGACAAGTGTTTTCCAGCCATAGACTGGGGGAACCTGATACAAAACATTAAATCCCCCCAATGTAATGGAATTGTGTATAATCCTGTGATTATTTTGTAGCTTAAATACACCTAATGGGGCACATTTACTAAGCACGCAAACCTTTTGTGGAGCAGCTGCACCAGTCTTCATACAATACAATTTTCTGCACTGAAGCGGGCGTTTCAGTGCTCAGTCAGACCATGGACCACATTTAACATGCAAAGTCTGACAGAAGTGTGACGCACGGCCTATGTTAAAGGTGCACCAAAAAAAAGGGTTGTACTCTGACAGGGCAGTACAAAGGCTACCAGATTCAAGCAGAATGTGTGCCAGAAATCCTGAATCTGTGACACACTGCACTATACACAGGCACACGGCAAATGAATGAAGGATCTTATAGTAGAGGTGTTATCTTTGATTGTAATCCTGCTTCAGATAATAATGACATGCCTTATGAATAGTGATTGATACAGAACAGATTGTCTGACTATAATGCACTGTGCTGTGATTCACTACGATCACCCGATATCCTGCATGTGTCACTTCCCGGCTTAGGTCCCACAGAGTTCACAATCAGTAACATCGTCCAATCATCTCTAAATTGTAGCGCATGGAAGCCAGAGCACGTGCGTCAAAAAAGTATTGCATGCGCCAAAATCCCAGCACAGACACTTGTTAAATACCTGTCCAAGCCAAAAAAAGGTGCACAGGCCAACAAAAGTGAGCAGTGCGCCCCTTAGTAAGTGAGGCCCATAGTGTCAGACTTTGAGCAGTGCGCCCCTTAGTAAGTGAGGCCCATAGTGTCAGACTTTGAGCAGTGCGCCCCTTAGTAAGTGAGGCCCATAGTGTCAGACTTTGAGCAGTGCGCCCCTTAGTAAGTGAGGCCCATAGTGTCAGACTTTTCTAAAGAGGACAGAGTGAAGAATGGAATAATTTTGGACACATAAATAATGCCATCTTTCAGAAATGGACGCAACATAGCTGTAACGTAGAACTTGATATAAACAATATGTTTTTTTTTCTGGTAGAGTCCCTTTAAGAATAAACAGAGAAAAATTTTGACATAGTTATGGAAATTAAGAAAAAAAACATTTATATTCACTACAAATCTACTAATTATGTTGTCTACTGGTGCCTTTAATTATTACAAATCTAGAGGTAATTAGAGATTATGAACAGAGTTTGGCTTGGCATGTTTTTAGAATAGATTGTTGCTTATTAAAAAATTACACTTCTGTGACATTTTCACAACTCTTTAAATATGCCATCATATCTCACACAAACACCCACACATTTGTTCCTTATAATACAATTATTTATCGTTCCTCTCTTTATCTATTCCTAGGCTCTGTCTTGAGATTGTAATGAGCATATTATATTTGCACTTGACTTGGTCATCCTAGATATCTGTTTGTCTTGCTGCATTTCCCCTATTAGTATTGTATACTATGTAGCAAAGCTGAGTGTGTCATCTGGCACAGTTCAATGTGAACACAGTCTATTTGTATTTTATTGAATTTCTGGTAAAAGTAATGAGTCATCGCCAGATCTTGGTTGTGATAACACTGCATTCTGGGTAAAATTTGAATGCATTATGCATCTAATGTATTATGCAAACTTGAGTTATGTTATGAGAGGTAAACAACCAATAGATATTTGGGGGAATTTATTAAGAATGGCATATTTAACACATTTCTTAATTTTTCCCCTGCCACTGGATATACTAAGAGGCTCCTTACCCTGCTCCTTACTCTGAATTATGGCGGCCCATCTCCTAGAAAAGTCAGCTTGTACGCTTACCCCCTTTTGCCATCTAACCCCTACAGTACTCTGGTGATAAAAAAGACAAAGTGCACTATGGAAAGATGCCTAAGCATAAAGATGCTTAGTTTGTTAGTACACTACTAAGGTAAACACTGATTCAAGTGATATAGCATTTGTCTTGATTTCCAAATATGTTCCATGGGGGACATTCATTATGACTTGTAAACCAGTTTTCTGGTGTATAAAAAACATAGTGTCAATTACAGTTGAATGGCAGGCATACCAAGTGGATGTGAAGGGATGTGAAAGGGGGCATGTGCCTGGGTCAGTCTTTCGCCTATACTGGGACCATGCAGATAATAAGCCTGGTTACCCTGTTACAGAAAAATCAACATCCCTGGACAGAAATAGGGAATTTATTGATAACATAATTTTGACAGCACCCTTGGTAACACCCTGAAGCCAAACCTGTTCGGTGGGACACAAGGTCCACAATCCTGTTTTCTGGTACAATGAACTTACCATATATGAGGGATTATTGATTAAGCCTAACTTATGCAAATTGCATCAGCTCCTGTAAAGACCAGTGCAAATCCTAGTACGCTGATGAAGAGGCCTGCTCAAGGTGCCCCAAGTAGACCACGCCTTTAAATGACATCTATTTTACCTAAAATATAAGAAAGCTATGTCATTCATAAATCAATGTTTGTGATAGCTTAATTTATTTCACAGAATTTCATATTAATGGCATATTGTAATAAATAAAATGAGTTTTATTATAAAAATAAATACATGCGAAAAGGGTACAATGCAAGATAGCTATCATATTCCATGATAAATCATGTGGTCCTGAAGGACTAAATATCTGGATCACAGATATAAAAGATTTGCATTTTTAATAAGCAAGACTCATATTAATCTGCTCATTTTAGTTTTCTACAGACACCAGAGAAGCTGGCATCAGATAAGAAACTGGCAATCATTCTGCAATCACTCTGTGTAAACAATTCATTTAGGCTATTGCCCTATATACAGTGTTTTTTCCCTCTTAAACTTCAACATTGTTACTGTTAAACTTTATCTTAGTTCATGGCACTAAATGATTGAGAAAATTAAATCAGCTAATTTTCTCTAGTGCATTTCATGTAAATTACCCTAATGCAATAAAGTAATTGTTTTCGCTATGCGTTAGACCAATTAAACATTGCAAATGATATGCCTAGCACTGGTACTTTATGATACAGGAAGTTCTTTTACAAGTTTTCAATTAAAATAGACATTAAGGAAAATCAGCATCTAAACAATCCTTCTCCTGCATCGCAGCTTTGTGTTCTACTTTAAGAATTTCATTACAAATGTTAATAATGTTATGTACAGGACAATTGACATTTCTTCAATGTTTAGGAGTTTATCAATGCTATTAAAGGGTTTACTATGGTTTTAGCAAATGAAAGTGTGTTGTGGAAAAATATACTTTCTTTATCGATCAATTCCTAATAATTTCCAACATTCTTGCTTGCCGTTATTCAGTAAGAACTCCCCTTTTAGCCTAGAGTAGGCTATTGTCCTCAACTTGCTTCTGTGTAGTAGAGGTAATAAAAATAGGTGCACTTACTCCTTGCCAGCTTCTTGTTCTAGTGTCACAAATGTCTCCCAGTCTTCCACACCTCCGCCTGGCTAATGGGAATGGGAGTTTGGAAGTTCCGCAGACAGAAAGATCACCTAGAGGCATGGAAGTGAAAATATACTTTAAAGGGAACCTACCACCACGAAACTACCTATAAAAGGTAGATCGGGTGGTAGGTGGATCAATAGGACGTGAGGATACCCCCAATATTAAAATTTTCTTATGCGGCTACTGGGGCGTGAAGTAGCCGCATCTGAGGTTACACGGGGCGGCTACTCCACACCCCGATAGCCTCTTTTCTCCTCCTACCGAAAATCTTCGCCGCGCAGCTCCACGTAGCCCTCGTCCGACGAATCTGCTGTCTGCGCATGCGCAGAACAGCAGGCCCGCGCCTGCGCGGTCACTGCTCCGAAGCCGGAGCTGCACAGGCATGGGCCTGCTGTTTTGCACAGACAGCTGATTCGTCGGACGAGGGTGCGCAGCTCCTCATAGCTGCGCGCTGAAGATTTTCGGTAGGAGGAGAAAAGAGGCTACCGTGGCGTGGAGTAGCCGCCCCGTGTAACCTCAGTTGCGGCTACTCCACGCCCCAGTAGCCGCATAAGGAAATTTGAATATTGGGGCAATAAAACTTTTCAAAACATTGCGGGGACGTGAGGATTAGCCCTTAAAAGGGCTATCCTCACGTCCTATTGATCCACCTACCACCCGATCTACCTTTATAGGTAGATTCGTGGTGGTAGGTTCTCTTTATATCTTTTCATTACCCTTCCCCAGTCCCAGTGTTTTCCGGAATTCTTGGAAATTCTCTGTGAAGAGGATCTGTCACAAAGTACAAAATGCTAAATAACTCAGTTAGTTGCTGCTGTGCAACTAACCTGTACTTTCCCAGATTCTTTGATAACCCATAGTCAAGGTATATTATCATAAGTGTGGGTTGCAGTTGCTGCGAGTAGATTCTGATTATGTACTTGTCCTATGGAACATTATTTAAGTCAGGAGAGGTCAGACCTGAGTTCTAATCTTCTTACCTGACCTGAGATCTCCTGACCTTATTTGTGTATTTTTTTTTTGGTACCTCATTTGTTGTTTTGTGTTTAGACATTGGACTCTTTGACGTCTCCTGTGTTTACTAACTTGTACAACATTAGCTCTCTGTTATATTTTTTACTTATCTGACTAATCTCTGTCCACTTCACCCATTAGATACACCAACTAGCAGGTGCCAAGTAAAATCAAGTGTCCCTTTTCACTTGCAGGATCTTTTAGGGTCTGTTAGCAGGATCCTGGTTTCTGCTACGAGCAGGACCCCAATCTACAGGGACATCACATGATGAGTCCATTACATGGCTTGTTTGAAAGCTTGTGACAAGTCTCTTTTTGCCGGTCTTGCCTGAAAGTCTTTTTTCAATGTGCCTTTTGCTGGACTGGTTGTTCTGTCGGTATAATTTTACAGTAATTGGTTGCTGTACATGCTAGTTGTTATAACATCAGTCGTGAAGCCCTGTAATGACAACACACCAAAACAGTGAAGCGGAAGTGATGGGAAAGTCAGTGACTATTGCTGATTTAGTTTTTTCCACCAACCTCTGCCTTTGCCCATTTTTGTATTCTCAGAGAAAGCAATTATTTATATTAATTAGTTCTAAACTCATCCATGCCATGCATGGTGTAAAAGTGACAGTACTAGTATGTAGTATAGCTTCATTCTCAGTCAGCCTTAGTTTCCTGTGTTTCATATGGAAAACAGTTTTAAGCAATGTAGATGAGGCCAGGTGGCAGAATGTCAACTTTGCAAATAATTATCCTTGAATTGTATGTTCAGTATGATACTACCTGAGAAATGTAATGTCCTTGTATCAGACTTTTCCTGTGACAGAGAACACGGTAGGCATGAATCTTTACTGGTGGTTAAACAAACCAAGGAACAAGTTATCAAATTCCATGGCACTCGAAAGAAGTTTCAAAGCAGCGCAAGTATTAACTGTCAAAATGTGAACTACTTCCAGCATAATTAGCTGCGCGCTTGAGCCTGGACTTTGACAGTTCCTTCGAAAAGCCAGATGTGTTAAAAAGGTGACTTTAGTGACTGACTCCCTGCGATATAATTTCCTATTTGCTGCTTTTTTTACTGTATACAAATGAGTAAATTCATACTAGTAATAGTCTTTAATAGTGCAGTGTTTTTTCTTGTGTTCAATAAAGGATAATTAATATTTTCTCTACTACTTAATCTGCCTCTTTATATATTTTATTGTATAACAAAAACAGCTCCTGAGATGTAACTTTTTGAGGGATGTTCCCCGCCCACTTATGTGTGCTTACTAGTTTTAGATGGCCATGATAACCAGATAGACTTTTGCATCAGTACTGGTCAGGCTAAACAAAGTCCCTATGAAGAGAGCTATAAGCAGTATATATGCCACCCTATAGCACCTCTAGAAAGTGTGGATCACTGTACAACAATGTAACATCATCTTATGGAGCAACATTTTTTGGGGAAATATATATATATAGAGGTACATGATAGATTTCCACAGAAGCCAAAAAGCCAAAACAAAGTGTCTATATACACTCACCGGCCACTTTATTAGGTACACCATGCTAGTAACGGGTTGGACCCACTTTTCAGAACTGCCTCAATTCTTTGTGGCATAGATTCAACAAGGTGCTGGAAGCATTCCTCAGAGATTTTGGTCCATATTGACATGATGGCATCACACAGTTGCCGCAGATTTGTCGGCTGCACATCCATGATACAAATCTCCTGTTCCGCCACATCCCAAAGATGCTCTATTGGATTGAGATCTGGTGACTGTGGAGGCCATTTGAGTACAGTAAACTCATTGTCATGTTCAAGAAACCAGTCTGAGATGATTCCAGCTTTATGACATGGTGCATTTTCCTGCTGAAAGTAGCCATCAGATGTTGGGTACATTGTGGTCATAAAGGGATGGACATGGTCAGCAACAATACTCAGGTAGGCTGTGGCGTTGCAACAATGCTCAATTGGTACCAAGGGGCCCAAAGAGTGCCAAGAAAATATTCCCCACACCATGACACCACCACCACCAACCTCAACCATTGATACAAGGCAGGATGGATCCATGCTTTCATGTTGTTGATGCCAAATTCTGACCCTACCAACTGAATGTCGCAGCAGAAATCGAGACTCACCTGACCAGGCAACGTTTTCCAATCTTCTACTGTCCAATTTCGATGAGCTTGTACAAATTGTAGCCTCAGTTTCCTGTTCTTAGCTGAAAAGAGTGGCACCCGGTGTGGTCTTCGACGTACTGTGTGTTCAGAGATGCTCTTCTGCCTACCTTGGTTGTAACGGGTGGTGATTTCAGTCACTGTTGCCTTTCTATGAGCTCGAACCAGTCTGCCCATTCTCCTCTGACCTCTGGCATCAACAAGGCATTTCCGCCCACAGAACTGCCGCTCACTGGATGTTTTTTCTTTTTCGGACCATTCTCTGTAAACCCTAGAGATGGTTGTGCGTGAAAATCCCAGTAAATCAGCAGTTTCTGAAATACTCAGACCAGCCCTTCTGGCACCAACAACCATGCCACGTTCAAAGGCACTCAAATCACCTTTCTTCCCCATACTGATGCTCGGTTTGAACTGCAGGAGATTGTCTTGACCATGTTTACATGCCTAAATGCACTGAGTTGCCGCCATGTGATTGGCTGATTAGAAATTAAGTGTTAACGAGCAGTTGGACAGGTGTACCTAATAAAGTGGCCGGTGAGTGTACGTATATGAGCCTTTAAAACGGATACTTTTCTTGATGCACAGTTTTATAAAACTATTTTGTTCTATACTTAAACTGCTAGTAGGCTAAAAGCTTTTAAAGGTTGCCTTTGTTTTATATAATTTGTCTGTAAGGAGATTAAATGTATTTAACCAAAATGTCAGTAGTTGTCAACATAATGGATGTTAAAGATTTTTCTTTCTGTTTTATTTTAATGAAATGCCATATGAACAGAATATGAAATTTGATGGATCGTGGAAACGGTGCAATAAAGAGGATAAGATTTCCAGAAAAAGTAATAAAATGTTACGATCCAGGATGCTGTCCGACCTCTGGCTGAGTTGTTTAATGGCACTTAGTTATAAGAAGCAAAGTTTTATACTGTGCAATAAGATCCTCAGCTAGAGGCTCCATATCTGAGATGCCCCTGTGATAACATGCTTCAGATACTGACATGTCTCAAAGCGTTATCCATAGTTCATGCTCAATAAGCTGGCCTGGGAAGATACCATCTAATTTATTTCTTTATATAGTGCAGGAAGTTAACTTACAGTCTCCATTTGATTTGTGTTTACAAATTTATTCCCAGTTGTCAATGGACATCATCGAGGCTTGGACAATTGTACTGTATGTGACATCTCAGTCACATTATGTTACAACTACATTGTATAGAAAGTGTTTACTTTTAATTTTAGCTTCTTTTAATTACAGAGATTACATTATTACATTCTACATTATGCACTGCTTTGCTAATCTTTTTGACACCTAATATAAGAATAGCAGCTTTTACATTGGAGCAAATAGTCATCTGTGAGAGGATGCTGCTCTACCACTTACCAGCATCTTCTCAAAGCATGTCAGATAGGAGGTGAGAGTAAAAATGGAGTACCTTTGTGCTATCATCATACGTTATCTGTTCTGACAGGTGTATAGGGAGAGTAAGAGAGAATGGAGCTCACACTGTGCAATGCACACAAATGTCTTGCTAAATAGAGAAATGGTGAGAAATTGATATGTCCTATTCACTCTTATACCTAATACATTTTACTTATTAGTATCTTTTCCATATGGCAGAAATAAATAAACACTAAACATAAACAGAATAGAAGAATAACATTGAAATAGTTGTTCAGAATGTAAAAAAATGGCTGTTTTTTTTCTAAAAATCAGTCCCACATTTGTCACTGTTCGATGTGACATTACAGTCCATTATGTTCAATGTATCAGAGCTGCTATACCAGTCTGTACTTGTAGATGTGCAATATTGTTTGTAGAACAACACTACTCATTAAAAACTATAAGGTTTAGAGTGAATGGTAAACTTTGACATTTTGTCATGGTCAGATTTTCCATTAGATGTGTGCCTTTTGGCTTGTTTGAGATAGTTACAGACCTCTCTTGCTGTATGAGAGAAAAATAGTGATTATGTTTAGCTTAGACTGATGCAGAAGCAAAACATTTAACGTAACCTGGGATTAAGCAGCTTACTGCCATCAGTATGAATGTCTCATGGAGGTGAAATAATGCTGACATGGCTCTTTTGTGGCTGCTGCAGACTGAGGCAAAAAAAGTTGAAGAAGGTGGCCCTTCTGCACCAATAAAGAGAGTCAGGCTTTGCTGTGGCTACCAAGAAAAAAAGAAGGCCTAGTGACAATTTATCTTCTAAATAAAGTCTTGCCTTGTATATTGCCTTAATTTTTATGTTTTTCAGGTTATAATATTTCAAAATTGTCATTTGTCCTTTAATGTTTTGAATAGATTAATAGCTTTTAATAGATTAATAGCTGCAGACACTGAACTTCAGAAAGACAAGTTTGATCAGCTAAGAGATACACTAAATAGTACACTAAATAAATACTTGCACAAGTATTTACAAGTATTTCACAAGTAATTTTCAGAGAGGTGTATAAGCTGTGTGAATGAAAAGGCTAGAAACATGGGAACACATACGGTATGTGGAAAAATGTATTACAAACCTTTAAATAGTCTTATAGAAATATAAAAGGTCATATAAATAGTTAAATAAGTTGAAATAAACTCTAAAGTAAACTCTACTTTCAAAGTCATTGGTTTAAAATACAAAGAAGTGCAGCCCTGCCTTATAGGGATATAAGGATCAAAATAAGGCATACTGGGGTAGATTTATTATGCAACAAAACTGTCAGAGAAGGTGCATAAATCTCCCCCTCCCCACCAGTTTCCTTGCTTCTAAGGGAGTGTAAGGGGGAGAGTGAGGTGGTAAACAGGCAGGGTGTAAAACCCGTTGGATTTACCATATTTTTTGGACTATAAGACGCAGTTTTTAGCAAGAAAAAATCTTGCTAAGAAGTGCCTGCATCTTATAGAGCGAAGGTCAGGAGCATCCAGCACTGCAAGACCCTCCTGACCGCTGTAATGGAGATCAGATAATGCCCTGGAATAGCGCTTCATCTGAACTCCCAGAGAGGAGAGCCTCTGCACTGCTCTCCCCTCTGTCTACAAGTACAGGACCTGTGGTGATGTCAGAAGCATGTGACTGATCACATGCTTCTTACATCCCCCTAGGCCTGATGCTGCCAAGGATGGGGACGTGCTGCACTGGGACAGGGTAAGAAGAAGAGGATGGGAGGGGGAAAGGGTTCTGTACGTGTGTAGTACTTCCCAGTGTGTTCCTTATATGTATATAGCAGAGCTGTGTATATGTTCATGGGTGTACTACTTCCCAGAGTGTTCCTTATCTGTGTATAGCAGAGCTGTGTATGTATTCATGTATGTAGTACTTCCCAGAGTGTTCCTTATATGTGTATAGCAGGCTGTGTATGTATTCTTGTGTATAGTAGAGCTGTGTATATATTCATGTGTGTAGTACTCCCCAGAGTGTTCCTTATTTGTATGTATTCATGTGTGTAGTACTTCCCAAAGTGTTCCATATATATGTATAGTAGAGCTGTGTATGTATTCATGAGTGTAGTACTTCCCAGAGTGTTCCTTATATGTGTATAGCAGGCTGTGTATGTATTCTTGTGTATAGTAGAGCTGTGTATATATTCATGTGTGTAGTACTCCCCAGAGTGTTCCTTATTTGTATGTATTCATGTGTGTAGTACTTCCCAAAGTGTTCCATATGTATGTATAGTAGAGCTGTGTATATATTCATGTGTGTAGTACTTCCCAGAGTGTTCATTATATGTGTATAGTAGAGCTGTGTATGTATTCATATGTGTAGTACTTTCCAGAGTGTTCCTTATATGTGTATAGTAGAGATGTGTATGGATTCATGTGTGTAGTACTTCCCAGTATGTTCATTATATATGTGTATAGCAGAGCTGTGTATGTATTCATGTGTGTAGTACTTCCCAGTGTGTTCCTTTTATGTGTATAGCAATGCTGTGTGGATATTTATGTGTATGTACTTCCCATTGTGTTCCTTATATGTGTATGGTAGAGCTGTGTATGTATTCATGTGTGTAGTACTTCCCAAAGTGTTCCATATATATGTATAGTAGAGCTGTGTATGTATTCATGAGTGTAGTACTTCCCAGAGTGTTCCTTATATGTGTATAGCAGGCTGTGTATGTATTCTTGTGTAAAGTAGAGCTGTGTATATATTCATGTGTGTAGTACTCCCCAGAGTGTTCCTTATTTGTATGTATTCATGTGTGTAGTACTTCCCAAAGTGTTCCATATGTATGTATAGTAGAGCTGTGTATATATTCATGTGTGTAGTACTTCCCAGAGTGTTCATTATATGTGTATAGTAGAGCTGTGTATGTATTCATATGTGTAGTACTTTCCAGAGTGTTCCTTATATGTGTATAGTAGAGATGTGTATGGATTCATGTGTGTAGTACTTCCCAGTATGTTCATTATATATGTGTATAGCAGAGCTGTGTATGTATTCATGTGTGTAGTACTTCCCAGTGTGTTCCTTTTATGTGTATAGCAATGCTGTGTGGATATTTATGTGTATGTACTTCCCATTGTGTTCCTTATATGTGTATGGTAGAGCTGTGTATGTATTCATGTGTGTAGTACTTCCCAGAGTGTTCATTAAATATGTATAGTAGGGCTGTGTATGTATTCATGTGTGTAGTACTTCCCACTGTGTTCCTTATATGTGTATATAGCAGAACTGTGTATGTATTCATGTGTTTAGTACTTCCCAGAGTGTTCCTTATATGTGTATAGTAGAGCTGTGTATGTATTCATGTGTGTTATACTTCTCAGTGTGTTCCTTATATGTGTATAGAAGAACTGTGTATGTATTCTTGTGTATAGTAGCGCCGGGTCAGTGTGTGTGTTTGTTGCAGTGCCCACTGTGTATAATAGTGCAGGGTGAGTGTGTTCCTGTTTCTGTTTGTGTGTGTATAGCTGATCTGTTTGCGTAAATGCATGGATGTAGCAGAGCTGCGTGTGCTGTGCTTTATTGCGACCAATTGGTTTAAAGTATATTTTTCCTTTTTTGGAAGCCTAAATCTGGGGTGCGTCTTATAGTAAGGAGCGTCTTATAGTCCAAAAAATACGGGTACTATAATGTACCCTTGCTCTTAGGACCAAACTGGAAGTATTTTTGCGCCAGATCTACTGTATAGATAGGTCCAGATAACATACAGTAAATCCCCAATTTCTAAATGAATTAACTGTGTAAATGAAATAATATGATACACAGACCCTCACCTCTAAAATTCAAAGGGGTTTAAACAGGATTGAAATGTATCTGTCCATTTGCAGGGGTGCCATAAAACCACAAAGTCTCTCCTTTCCTCACATTAAATACAGCCTCTTGAGGCGGGGGTATCAACATTATTTGTTTATTGTGAGTTGACTGTGAGACCACCGCTGCAGCACAACCAAGAATGCATCAGAAAGGGCATAACTGCTCATAATTCAGAATTCTGTCACTTTACACGCCTATATTTTGTATAATTTTGTTCTCCAAATTAATAATTGGAATGAGTAGACTACAGCTGCTAGAAAGGTACTCAAAATTAGGGTTATTTAGTTAAAGAAAACAAATTAAGCTGTATGTTAACTTTCAAGGTCAGTACAGACAATTTTCCCATTTACATTCATACCCTGGACTGTGACAATGACTTGCACCTTTTGAGAAAGGGTGCTAAACACTGTACATTGACATAGAAGGGGGGTGTTTACTGTAAGAGGGGTGAAACTAACTATATTTACTGGCAAAAGTGGTTGTCGTGGTGAGCTCATATGCCTTTCTAACAAGAAACAATAGAACATTTATTTTTTACTAGATTTCTTAAGATGGACTGTTGAGAAGCTGAACTGATTTCTTTTCTAGCCTTCTAAACGTTATATATCTTATAAATATATATTTTTTACTGAGTAATTAGATATATATTTAATAACTGTAGTTCATCAATCAAATAATTGAGTCCATCTTTCCGGCATTATAAAAAAGCGTTTGCTAGATCGTTGCACATCAGGACTCCACAACAGACTCCAAAGTACAACAGAGGTCGGTTCTTCATATTTCTTAGGTTACCCGTTACTGTCATTTAGTGACAGATGGGATTGAGTTACACTTAGTAAATGTGGAGAAAAGGATTTTAAAAGTGAAATCTGTAAAAATAAACCCCTCAATAAAAATGTGAGCATTTGTACATTTACAAGCCTGTACAAAGAGGCTTCATTGTACACGGAATGTATGTGCTGTCTTTTAGAGCAGACACCCAAGATTCACTGCCACAATGGACACTGGAAGCAATTAACTTGTTAAGTGGTTAAGTGAAAACCAACTGCATAAGTTTGCCCATGAAAGAAAGTTCTCAAATTTCAATCTACTGGTGATAAAGATAATTTTTAACCCTTTATTTTGTAATTTTACTCAGTTTTATTGCTGTTGTAGCTCCTGTCACTCAGTGATGGTCATTGTGAGATTCCATAGTGTGGGCGGGGACTCTCTAAGCAGACACTACATGATCCCTCTAGTGCTATGAGATGCTATGTGCTGTGGTTAGATTATCAGGGCCCACGTTTATATGCACTTTCATTTAGCTTCTGAACATTGTACTAGTATCTAACACATAGAAAAAGAGAGATGAAATGGATCAGAGATGATGAGATCCATGAGATGGATATAACACACAATTCTCTTCTCATACTATTACATTCTTAGCTCAGCTATGTCTCAGCCACAACATACAGATCTCCTGTGCCTCCCCCTGGATAAAGACCTTATCTGTCTGTAGCTTGCAGCTTTTCTCTGTTCATGATGTGTTGCTTGCCGGTAGGAGGTCTCTGTGTGAGCTTGTCTTGTAATGCAAGAGTGGAGGCTGGAGGCAGAGAGGAGCTCAGGGCAGTGTCAGACATGAGAAGAATATGACTACCCAACCCTAAATTGTGTATAGCAGGACTGGTAGAGACAGGTTGGAATTATATCTGTGAAATCTTGTATTTTTGTTAATAACAGTGAATTACAGAATGTGTTATTATGTTATCCTGAGTATATTTAAGAATCTTTTCTTCGTGGATATACCCCTTTAAATTTCACAAACAGTGACATTGTGGCCCTGATTGTTAACCCTTCGTGATTTAATTGTGGGGAAGCAATCAGTTGCTATGACTGCCAGGACCCTTTGAGAGGTTACTATGTCTGACATACAAAGATAACTGCTGGAGGCAGCCTGTCATAGTAAGGCTACATTCAGACGAATGTATGGGGGAGTATATATGGCCGACTTATATACGGCAATGGGCGCACAGCACCGTACAGCACACGTGCTGCACCGTACTGCTTCATACTCTGTAGAAAGATAGGACATGTCCTATCTTTTGATGGAATACGGCGCCATGCGCCATATATGTCTATGGAGAGGGGCGGGGGTGACAACTAACTTGTCTTGTCTAGTATGCTTCCCTGGATAACCAGGAAAGATAACTGGATTCAGCAGCAGAAGCTGCTATTCCCCTTATGATAGTTCCATAAAATGGCATTGTTCCTTTTGTTTAAAAGTTTCATACTCTAAGTGAATAATGGCTGACATCATAGTTGCCACATGGTCCCTCAGAACACTACTAAAATTTGCCAACATTCAATCGAAAAATTTGGCTTTGTAGACAACATACTGTATGTTTTTAATGTTTAAAAAAATTGCACAAGTAGAGTTTTTTTTTTAATTCCCGCCCCTCCCTTTTCACAAAATGGAGCGGCAACAGAGCAGTGGCATGAGGCTCATAGACCCTGACACAAGAGTCAGCTAATTCTTCAAGCTAGAAGGGCAGGGTCATCGGTTTCCCCCACATTTGTCATTGCGCACTGCCATTTATATTGATATGATGATTGAAATCCATGCCAACTACACAGGTTTTGACAATGCCATCCTTATGCAATGGGTTTCCTCCTGGAACTTTGTACCAAACTTCAAAAACATAAAGGTTATTTTGCTTCCTAATTAAACTGACATGTGTGTGTCAGTCAATAACGACAATCTCTGTTATTGCTTTAGAATATGATTATTAGGAAGAAAAAAGGCACAAAAATTATCTGATATTTGACAGATTCTGATGGCGTTTAAATCATTATGCTAATGCAAGTAGTTCATTTCTAATTTTGACTTCCTTAAAAACAGATGTAAGTTTTCCAGCATGAGACATTAACACCGTGTAATAGAAAAGAGCGCAAGTAGATCTGATTATACTTTGTAATGTTTCTTGTTGTATAAATGACTGTAAATGATGATGTCTTAATTAAAATAAAGCAAGTCTTATCAATGCAGAAAATAATGAAGGCTTTGGGTGCTATTAACAAATTTCACATTGAACTTGATACAATTGCATTTAGCATTAACAGATTGCTTGTATCTTTTATTTACTTCATTTTCCCCGCTGTGGAACTAAAATTTAAATTTTTATACCATTGTAAGGTACATTGAACTGTTTATAGATAAGAAATACTTATTTTTAGGTTATGTTTCTATATTATTAATATATTTACATTATTACAGCTGTGGTGAAAACCCATCTTGTATATATCGTGGTACCACTATGAAAACCCACTCTGCTTTAGCACTGTTTCACTTAGGTCTACTGCTAAGGACATTGTTTAATTCGACCACCCTTTTTCATCCTTGAACCCCATATTGCCATCTGGGTTGAAAGACAATGGGGCATGGCATAGAGAGAATAGACATGTGAAGATCATGCTATGTTAACAATCCCTGCAAGCTTTAGCAAAGCTTTGGCCGCATCAAAGCGTTAGGATTTTGTGGCCTTTTTTTGTCACAGTTCTGTTGCGTTTTTGTCATGTTTTCATTGCGTTTTGAAATACATTGAAAATGTCTCAGACAAAACGCATGCATTTTGGTGAAAACAGATAGGCTCTCATAGGATGCGTTTTGCCTTGATGCATTTGAAATCCATTTCAAAAAGCAACAAAAACACATGGTTCAAGAAACAAAACAAGATCAAGGGAGGACTATAAGTAATGAAGCAGCTGTGACCACCAGAAGAAGTGAAAAGTGTCCCTTTTCATTCCATTTCTATTTCCTATACTCTACAGCCTCACAGCCAGGCATTCTTATGTAGAATTCACTTTTCCAGGGCAATCTGTGCCTGATGAAGGATATAAACCAAAAAGTCATATGTTTTGGATTGTAATTCAGCTGACACTTTTGGTGGGATAACAGATAAATAAATCCTTAAATCTTAAATGTAATGCTAACTATTGACCTTCTTAGTGAATTAGTGGTTCTTTAACTTAAGTTCCAACAAGCATCACTTTTACCTATGAATGATTTGTTATCAGCATTATTGCCAGGAGGACTGACGTGCCTGTAGTTATGGGCAACTACCTTTATAGCCATCTTTTTTTTCTTTTTAAAGGGAACCTGTTAGCAGAAACTGACCTAATAAACCACTACCAGTATGTCATTAAGCAGCTGGCCTAGTGCGTAGAGTTTAACACTTAATTCAAGCTCCTCACTCCAGAATGCCCTATTCACTGTAACTGATAGTCCTACATCCAGACACATCACTAACCAGATCCCCTTTATATACTACATACTATGTCACATACTATAGAAGCATAATATGTGTATTGGGGTAGTCAGGAGGAAGAGATCAAAAACCTACTACAATGTAAGAGCCCATATTAATGAATATGTTGTGAACTACCACATAAGTAGTTAAGATTTCACGATGTTTAGGTGTCTCCATTTGAAATGTATTGTTTACAGCTGTTACAATTGTTGTTACAATAAAAGATACGGAACCAAGAATCCCAAGTCACCAGGAATCTAGCATATGACCTTATCTACCACTCTAGCTTGTTCTGCAGCTTTCCTAATCCAGTGTTCTATTGTCAGTGGGTCAGTTTGTCGCCAATATAATGGAATCAAAGTTTTAGCGATGAAGAATAAATGTGCCCATAGTTTTCTATCATGTATTTTTTTTGTTTTAACCCCTTACAGACGTGTGACATAAGAGTACATCACACTTCAGCTGCCGCTATATGGAGATGGCTCACGGGCTAAGCCCTCTCCATGGGTGTTTGCTGCATATTATAACAAACTCCCACCCGTAACACCCACATTCGGTGCTGTCACCGATCTCGGTTTTAACCATGTTAATACCTTCGACAAAGCTGCCGGAGGCACTTAATCCCCACTATATTGGATTCAATTGCCGCTCCCTGTGAGGCCATCTGAGGGCGGTGATTGGTTACAATGATAGCCTTGGGGCATACAAAGACCTGAGGCTGTCTCGTTTTACACCATCAATTACAATGTGTGATTTTCACATTGAATTAGAAGGTATGGAAAATCCCCTGTAGTATGGCAGTATATGGTAGGACAAATCAGACAAACTAGATTAAAAATAGTAAAAAAAATAAAATTAAAAAAAGTTAAAAAAATTAAATTAAAAAAAATTTGAATAGCTCCCCTTTCCCTAAAACTAATATAAATATAAATAAACAGTAAAAACATAAACATGTTAGGTATCACCGCATCCCAAAATGTCCAATCTATCAAAATATATTTTTTTGCCAGAAGATGGCAAAATGAAGAAATTTTTTTTGTACTGGAGTTTCTTTTGTAAATGAATGAAAACATTATAAAACGTACCGTATATACCGGCGTATAAGACGACTTTTGAAGACTGAAAAATCTTCAGTCTGGTCTGGGGTCGTCTTATACGCCGGTAATGTTTCTCACCTTTCCCGCGATCCACCGAAGCTCCGCTGCTACACTCCGGCCGCCGGTGACAGCTACGTGGGTGCCGGCGTTGCAGAGAATATGACGTCGGCACGCGGCTGACGTCATATTCTGTGAGCCGCCAGCGCTCAATGAGCTGTCACCGCCGGCCGAAGTGTAGCACTGGAGCTTCGGTGGATCGCGGGAAAGGTGAGAAGCTCTAGAGATCCACTTGCCATGCGGCCAGCAAGCCCCCAGTATACAGATATACGGTAATTCAGCAGAAAACTTTTACAGGCTGGCAGTATACTACGGGGGGCAGTTTGGCTATATAAAGGGGGTTGGCTGTATACTGGGGGGACTGGCTGGCAAAATACAGGGGGAGCTGGCTGGCAATATATAGGGGGGGGGGCTGACTGTATACTGGGGTGGTTGTTTGGCTATATACAGGGGAGGGCTAGATATATACTGGGGGGACTGGTGGTGGTATATGGCATAGTAGTTATATTCCTGTACATAAGGGGCAGTATTATAGTACAGTATGGTAACATTTACAGTAAAATGGACGATGGTAATGTTGTTGTTGTATGCCTTATGTTTATACGGAATATACGGTATATAAATTTGGTATCTCCATGATCGCACCGACCCAAAGACTAAAGTTGACCAGTCATTTTGAGTGTACAGTGAAAGCCATAAAATCCAGGCCCTCAAGAAAATGGCGCAAATGCATTTTGTCACCAATTTTTTTTCCCACTTCCCACAGCATCAAAGATTTTTGAAGGTGGAGAGTAAAAAATGAAAAAGCAAAAGCAAAAAAGGGTCTCGGCTTTAAGGGATTAATGGTTAAGGAAGACCAAAGCCATATTCAAGTCATGGAATATTATAGCAATGAGTCTGAGACCAAGAGGACTGTATCTTGTCACAATCCCACCAAATATACGAGTAAGGGCCCACACTCTTCCAACACCACCAATAAGTCTCAGAGAAGTTTGCAGCAATTTTGTGTAAAATAAACTGAATTATTTAAAAAGGGGATACAGGCAGTCCCCTACTTAAGAACACCTGACTTACAGATGACCCCTAGTTACAAACGGACCTCTGGATTTTGGTAATTTACTGTACTTTAGTCTTAGGCTACAATAAACAGCTATAATAGTTATCATAGGTGTCTGTAATGAAGCTTTAATATTAATCCTGGTTCTTATGACAACCGAACTTTTTAAAAAAATCTTATTGTCACGGAGACCAAAAAAAATTCTGGGAAGGGTTACAATTATAAAATATACAGTTCCAACTTACATACAAATTCAACTTAAGAACAAACCTACAGAACCTATCTTGTATGTAACCCGGGGACTGCCTGTACTGCTTTTTTTGGGTGATAATTTTTTTTAATGATAAATTAACAAATAATTAACCCTCCGATGTACTTGCATTAATTATGTTTGATTTTTATGAAATATTGCTTTAAAAACTACTTGGCGAATTTGGCATGATATTTGAAAGACTCAATAGATATAAAATAATAATGTAGGCTTATTTTATACATTTTTATATATTCTATCAGATTATAAGAAAACTGCTGTATGCCTTAAAGGCATTTTGTATATTTTTCTCTTTTGAAAGTACCATTTTGGCAGCATATTTTTTTGAGTTTGCTCTATTTTAATCTTGTACGCATTCGTGGAAGACATTTCATTTTACTGGTTGCCTGGAACTATCTATTTTTATTTGTTATGTGCTCTAGATTTCAGTTTTCTATATTGGCTATTTTCATTTATTTTAAAGCAGAATGATCTCAGACCTAATATATATTCATACACACTTTACTTTCCGACTTAAAAAACTCACAGAAACTTTTAAATGACTTACAAAGAAAATCATGTATCTGTTGTTACATAACTGTATGTTTTTTTTATTTAAAGGTCATTTTTCAAATATAAATCTGTTTGAGTGTGCGTGACCAGATAGACGTAACATTATAAGAAAAGCAAGGGAATTTAAATAAATGGGTCAGCAAACCCTAAGTTTATTTACTGTACTGTAGCTGGTAATCTAGTATCAGGGTTATATATTCTTAAGGTTCATTTGAGATACATGTAAAGCATAGTCTGGTCCACAGAAGAGCTGCAGCAGAAATTGGAACAATGAATTCAATGATAGAAAGGTTTTGAAATACATACCAACAAACATACCAATTTATTGAAGACAAGATTCTGTTGTAATTTGGGCCAGAGAAAATGATTGAACACATGGAATCTGACATGGTGGTAAAAGGGAAAACAAAAAAATTATGCAGACCCCCCTAAATGTTGGTGCATTTTTTTATTGTCTCTAATAAGCATATTTAGAAAATCTAATATATAAAGCGTGAGTAAATATATATATGTTTGTGTATGTATTTCTGCTAAAGGAATCTGCACCATCGCGTTTACAATCACCAAATTTTGCACAGCCACTCTCTGTGACTCAGCGAACGTCATAGACTAGATTTTGAGCCAAAATTTCCACCCTGTGCTTTCCAAAATACCACCATATACAGGAGCCATTGTCTGCTGCTGCTGTGGCAGTTGGAAGCAGAGCTGTGATTGGTTGCTATTCTGACACAGAGGTCAAAGCTCTGAGCTTTGATTGGTTAATATAGGCAATGAATATAAGACACCTATGAATGAGAGAGAGATGGACAGGTAGGGAGATTGAGTGACAGAGAGACAGGCATGGAGAATTAGTGAGTGTTTGAATGACAGAGAGCCAGACAGGGAGAGTGAGTGAGAGACAGACAGGGTGCGTGAGAGAGAGATGGAGTGACAGACAGGGAGTATGAGTGAAAGACATGCAGGGAGAGTGAGTGAGAGAGAGACAGACAGGGAGAGTGAGTGACAGACAGGGAGATATAAATGCATAGATAGATATATCATATTTTTTTGTTAACCTATTTTGTTATAGCTAAGGGCAGTTGTTTACTATCCTGGGCAATGTTGGGATCTGCAGCTAGTAAAAAATAAAATAAAAAAGGAAGTAAAACTCTCACTCATCCCATATTGAAAGGACAGGCTGTACAAATACCTATTCTACATATTATTGATTAGATACCGGTATTAAAGTAAAACAAGCCATACTTTATGAGAGAGAATGTGTTGTCAATACAGAGACTATCTGATTATACATTATAACGTACTGTGCTTATATGGACGCCAAAGCCAATATGCTGGTATGATAACATAGAGTAATTTACTGTTGGAAAAAGCTAATTACTTATGACTGACATGGAAAAAGAGTCAGCTCAATAAAGCAATGAAGTTAGTGGTCTATAGCTGTCAGAGACATACAACATCATGGCTCAAACTAGACAGTACAGCTAATATAATGTTGTGAGGATCTAAATATAAAAATGACTTGTAGGTTAGAGGTCAGAACAATTGTTTTGGCAGCACTGTGTCTAGATTAGAAAGGTTCATGGGAGAATGATGATGAGGTTTTTTCTTCATGTGTACCTCTTACATTGCTATAGAAATAGAAACATAAGTTATTCAACGCAATCTGTATTTTTTATTATAAATATACACTCACCAACCACTTTATTAGGTACACCTGTCCAACTGCTCGTTAACACTTAATTTCTAATCAGCCAATGGCGGCAACTCAGTGCATTTGGGCATGTAGACATGGTCAAGACAATCTCCTGCAGTTCAAACCGAGCATCAGTATGGGGAAGAAAGGTGATTTGAGGCCTTTGAACGTGGCATGGTTGTTGGTGCCAGAAGGGCTGGTCTGAGTATTTCAGAAACTGCTGATCTACTGGGATTTTCACGCACAACCATCTCTAGGGCTTACAGAGAATGGTCCGAAAAAGAAAAAACATCCAGTGAGCGGCAGTTCTGTGGGTGGAAATGCCTTGTTGGTGCCAGAGGTCAGAGGAGAATGGGCAGACTGGTTCGAGCTGATAGAAAGGCAACAGTGACTCAAATCGCCACCCGTTACAACCAAGGTAGGCAGAAGAGCATCTCTGAACGCACAGTACGTCAAACTTTGAGGCAGATGGGCTACAGCAGCAGAAGACCACACCGGGTGCCACTCCTTTCAGCTAAGAACAGGAAACTGAGGCTACAATTTGCACAAGCTCATCGAAATTGGACAGTAGAAGATTGGAAAAACGTTGCCTGGTCTGATGAGTCTCGATTTCTGCTGCGACATTCGTAATGTAGGGTCTGCGGCAACTGTGTGATGCCATCATGTCAATATGGACCAAAATCTCTGAGGAATGCTTCCAGCACCTTGTTGAATCTATGCCACGAAGAATTGAGGCAGTTCTGAAGGCAAAAGTGAGTGTATTTTATTCAATCTGATGTATTCTAGAATAACTTTGGGGAATCTCCTAAGAATGGCGTTTTGAATGCCAGTATTAATATTACCCCCTGATGGTGGTCTGTAGGCTGGATGACTAAGAGTCTTCGGCCCCTTAGTAGATCCGTCAGCAATCGCTGCCAGCTTAGACCATTAGACCAGACAGAGATTCTTACATCCAGGGGATCAATAAAGTTGTATTGTATTGTAATGGCTTCTCCAACAGAAAACTGGCCAAGAAGGCATAGCAGATCTCCTCCATTGTGTTCCATCTTCTCCTGTATAAAATAGGAGATAGGTCTATGGTAGCCGATTTGAAGGCAGCATAAAAATGTGTCTTACAATTTAACTCTATCATTGCATTAATTATCGGACCACTTTCAAAAGGTTTTATAAAATGGCATAGATATGATATTCATTACAGGCAATTTCCATACTATACTAGGCATAGGGAGAAGGTGTTTCATCAATATTGTTTGGATGGGGATCAGCATCCTTTCAAATATCAAATACTACAGAATACTACTATGTGCACAGAAGTGAGAGATATAGTGTGTGAAAGTGAGAGGATTTGTCTGAAATAACCCAAGAGTTAATGCAGACATGTGGTAAGCAGGAGTAGTCTGTTTGGTCTATGTTAGCATTACCTTTGTAATGTCCTTACTGGGCCTGCTTATTATGGAGTAGGCATAAGCTGGATTTAGGACATCTACTCTGTCCAGTCCTGGGTTTCTGTACAGCCCACAGGTGTGGGTCACAGGTCTCGTTAGAACCTGATTGAGACTGCAGGCCAGAAGCAGTTGGAGAGGCACTACCTGGAGAGCTGACGGCTAAGACTGAGTTCACACAACAAAGGTAACTGAGTGCCTCCTGTACTACTGCTGGCCAAGAGCGTGTGCCTTTATAGTTAGGTTCTGTTTATGTATCAGGCAGCGCCCAGCCGAGCATTGTTTATTTTGTATGTGACTAAGCCAAGGCTAAATTTGTGTTTTGACATTTAAGTGTAAATAAAATTCTTGATTTGGGCTATAACCTGCATGTCAATTGACGATAGAAGTGTGTACAGTATTGAACATATTTAATATTAAAATATTGTTAAAACATTAAAAAAGTAAATGTGGACATACAAAGTGTAAGTAAAATAATATTAAATAATACATTATTAATAATAATTGTGTATATATGAAAAATAAACGGATAATTGCTCCATAGAGCTACATCAATTAACTATCTAGATGTAATTCTCAATATGTTTTATTACATATAATTTATATTATCTGTTATTGTATTTTGCTGTTCAATGTATGGGCTGAAGAACTTTAATTACATTAATAATACAGTGGGTTAGAATGAACAATAAATAGTGAACCGGTACTGTCTTCTAGAAGAAAATGTCTCCAGCGAAGCAATTATCTCATTAGTGAAATCAATAAACCAATTACACATTTACACGATTGTACCTTAGGCGGCTTCATTGGACACATTTTCTAATTCTGTCTTATTGCAGAGTTTAACCTTAGATTGGATACTGTGATCTACAATAATTCCTTGGCTGCAGTTGTCATTTTAATACTAATGCAAATACTGAAAATACTTATAAATTTTAAGCAGCGTACTGGAGTTATGTTCTGAGAGCACATTTAGAAATTATTACGTAAATGAGAGCAGTGTCACTTGTTCTTTATTTGTTCGATAATGTTTAATATTGTGGGGTAGGGCTTGTGAACTGTTTTCTCTTAAGAAATTCTGCACAATTTGTAAAACATCAGGTTGCAGAGTTCTCTCTGTTTTCCATGGAGCTGACGAGAAATCAACAAGCACGGCGCTCAGAAATTTCCGTCAGCTCCAAAGAGATTAATGGAGCAGAACGGTCATGCACGGCCGTCTGCTCCATTACTCTGACGGAGTGACGATGGGTCCGACGGAGGTATGTGGGACCCCATCAGACCACTCGTTTTCGTGATCTGTGGGGGTCTCATCACTGTGACCCCCACTGATCAGCAAGTTGGGCCCAATACCGTGGATAGGGCCTAACTTTTGTTCATGGGAAAACCCCTTTAAATGAAAGCTACTATTAAAGTTGTGAATAAGAGCATAATGTTCATGATAACAAATGGGACCTATAAAAATGATTGATATAATAAATAAATGTATAAAAATTGTGTACATTTGCCACCATACAGAAACTCAGTCATATTGAAACTTGTAGATAGTGTAGTCATCTTTTAGCCTTGCTTCTGAAAGCGAAGGAAATCAAGCTTTTGTCTCCCGTGTCCACAAGGAAACTAACGGCAATATTAATCTTAATCTTGATTGGGAAGATTGCTGTGCTCTGCTAAGTTAGACTTCAATCACTATGCCTTTTACCTCCTTATAACAGATCCTCAGTGATTCTTTTGACAACTCAGTCATCATTATAAGTGACTGGCTGTTCATTGTCCTGAGATTTGTCGGGATTCTCAGTAGACAGTCATTTTCTTGATGCTTTCTTTGCTTGTTAATTATTCACTGTCACTTGAATTGGTATGTAAGAATTTTTTTAGTATTTACGTGTTCTTTGTCACCTTTTAACTTTAAGTGTCTCACGTTAAAGTCCCTGTAATTACTGTTATAGTACTTTTGTGGAGTTATGTCAGCTTATACATGGCATTAATGCATTAACATGTCAAAACAGCAGCGAATGACATCGCTCCAAACAGACTTAAAAGCTGTTAATAGCAGACAAACTTCACAGAATTGATTTGTTAGCATTAGAAATGCTATAAAACTAACTGAATATAGTTCTCAAAAGATTTCTTCCATTATCTGCTCTATTCTTAGCAGATTAGTAACAGACATTTGAATTATAGTCAGAATAAGAAAAGAGAAGGAAACCCACTACAATTCACATGCAGTTTGTGAGCATGTTAAAATGTAGAGATGACATGGTATACAAGCACTTGCTTTATTCCATAGTGTACTTATATTCATTTCTTAACATTATTCAGTGTACCATCTTTAGACATTTTGAGACATATGACCAAGATACATCAGTGTTATTCTCACCTATCAAAGGAACAGAAAAACACAATGGGGCAAATTTACTTATCTGGTCCAGTCGCGATCCCCGATTCGGACGGTCCGACGAGGATGAAGTCCAGAGCGATTCATGAAGATCGTGCGCCCTAGTTCCTGCATCCGTTGCTTCCCCGCCGAGGTCCGCCGGAGCTCCCCTTCTTCTTCCCGGTGCTTGTAAGTGCGTGTCTTGCAACACAATTCTAAATGTTAAATCTTGTGCGTTGTCCGAATACGTCGGGTTGTCCGACAGCAGGCCCCCCGATTTCTGTCACGTGCAAGCCAGCCCTGATGCACCAAAATACGATCGCGTGCGACACAATCCCCGACGCTATGCCGTGCAAAACTTAAATTGCCGGGAAACCCGATGAAAATGTGCTCCGTGGACCCTTAGTAAATGAGTCCCAATGTGTAGACTTATTGTGCCTTCTCTGCCAGTTTTCTGCCAGATTTCACATAAATATCTCCATACCTGCAAGTTTTCCTGCTTTTTCAACCCACAAGCCTCTTTGGACGTGTTGTGGTGGGTAGTGGAGCCTCTCACAGAAAACAGGCAGATCTGACAGAGATTTTGCCAAAATTTACTAACAGGCCAGAGCTTCTTGTTATATATTGACACCAGAGTGTCAACAGGGGAAATTTTATGACTGGCATTTAAAACATCAGTTGTAATAAATTCCCCAATGAATGGTGATAGCTTACTGTAAAGCAGTAACATTTTGGGTGAGAAATAATACCTGAGTGTGCTTTAGGCACAATGAACATTGGTGAGAATATTAGGGTGAATATAATGACCCCTTGAGGAAGGCTCAGTACTCCGTGTTGGGGAAGACGCCTGGTGACATAGATCTTTTTGGTATGCAGACCCTATTCATTTAAAGGGACTGTCCCTGGATACGGCCACCTCTGCTGGAGTTTTTGCACAAAGAAACAAAAAGTTTTTGTATATGAAATGTCTGAGGAGTTACTGCAGGTCCCACTGCCATCCTGTGGTAATGAACGCTGAAGCCAGGTGGTTGGGCAGAGCTCAATAGCGCATGGGTCCAGGGTGGTCGTATCTGAGGAAGCCATCTCGTTTCTAAGGAACATCATGGCTACATTTATGAAAAATTATCATCACACGGGAACTTATTTTTAATAACATCCAATTGAAGAAATGTTTACATATGGCGAATGAATACAATTAAATGTGAATGCCCAGATGGGAATACCCCTTTAAATTACATTGCTTATTACATTGTTTTATACATCTATGATGTAATTTTGGATAATTTTTAAATGATTGTTTTTACTGTGTTTTTTCAAAGAACAACAAGATGACAATTGCAGGATAGTTACATGATCTAAAACACATTGCAATATTCTCACATGTTTGTAATAACATTACTTCCTAGTTTATCATAAAGCATCACATATTCTTATGCTAACATTTTTTTTCATTAATTAGTATGTGTTTGTAGAAATGAAAGGGCATCGTAAAATTCTGTAAATCATTTATCATGGGCAGTGAAAGTGTTATTAAATGAGAATATTTTACAACATACTATATTTCCAAATGTTTGCTATGTTGGATCTGTAGCCAAGGGAACATGGAAATTGAATAACAGGTGGCTTAACAGAGAATTGATCTTAAGATGTGCTATGTATAGCTGTGCTCTATCTGACACAGCACATAGTTCGTTGTAAACATCTGCTTTAAATTAGAATAATAGTAAAAAAGTAGAATATAAGATGACACTGACTTAGAAGGTAGCAGAGGTGATGAAATAATAAGAGACCAAATATGAATACCTACATTTGAGGCTTTCTGATATCATGATAACATATATACATGCAGCAGTTTTGTAGCAGATATTTTTACAGCTTATCAGCTTACAGTAAATGGGGATTCAGTGACCATATGCAGCAGTGGTGTATGCCACAGGAACAATTCTACACTAGGCTGGACTTTGCATAGAACCGTCAGGATTCCCTACCCTCACAGGATATATCAGGCCAGAGGAGGCCAGAACCTCCAGATAGATCCAATGGGGGCCAGGGGAAGGGGGGTTCACATAGTTTGATGAACAGGTTTTTTGTCTCATCAATTGTGGATTGGTACTCGGAGTTTGAAAGTAAATGAGACTGATGTTTCTGCCGTGGTCTTCAAGTTGCAGCACCTTTTTTTAATAAGTTTGTTGATGAAGTGCTCAAACCAGGGTGTGTGAGGTGTTAGTGTTATATTTCTGGCCTGTGTGTGTGTAGGTGAAGGGGGGTTAACAGCCAAAGACACTTTATTTGAGTTTGGGACTTAAAGGGTTGAATGTGTAGTTGATGTGTAGCATATGACAAGATTTACTGTTACATTTTAAATTTCCAGAACCATGTTGAATATCTGATCAAGAGTGGCATATTTTTTCCAGGTGGCTAGGAAAACTGTTAAAGTAAAGCCTAGTTTGAACATGATAGTGAGGAATTATTTTTTCAAGCTAGGAAAGGCATTCATGTATCCAAGCATTTCAATGTTCTAGTGTTAAAGAGGCAACAAACATGTTTCTTTTGGTAGTCACATTGGGCAAGTATTTAAGGATGTTGTTTAGGTATCCCACCATGAGGACAATCAACAGATACCTGATGTTGTCGTGACCCCTTTAAGCCATAGCTTCAGTTAAACATAAGTTCAAAAACAAGTTTTCATAAATTAATAATACAAGTGAATGTCAAAAACTTTATAAAGGATAATGCTTCCCTCCTCTTTACTTCACTTTTAACAGTGTTATCTTACTAGTTAGGGCTTGTGCCTGTCTTGCAGCATCCACAAGTGCTCCCCTCTCCATAGACTTCTATGGACAAAACAGGAAATAATATATTCTGATGACAAATCTTTTAAGGATTCACAAAACTTACCATAACATACTACAAAAAGGGAGGCAACTGTCAAACAATGTATTTCTGATTAGAACCAGAAATGATTTACATTTAGGGATGATCATTTTATTTAAAATGTGTCCACCCATTCAAAACATATGTCCCCTAGAAGATTACTTGTGAAGATCACTCACCAAGGAGGTAACCCTGTATTTTTGTGTAGCACAGGGGGGCAGTCCCCAGAAAAGATTAAAGGTTACTGCCCCCTTGGGAAGCTAAAGCTTATTCACATATTTAATTATATTCCAAATTCCAAAATGAATTAATTCCAAATTATTTTCCGAATTGATGAGAGGCACAATCATATAAGATATATAATGAAGATGGGGGCAGGGTCTACATTAATGAGAAAAAAAGAACTTTTTTTTATCTCACCAATTGGCTGCAATGAAGCAAATAGTGAAAAATTTAAAGGGGTCTGAATATTTTTCATACCCACCGTATACCTTGTCATTTGGTGACAGGACTTATTTAAGTCTACATCAATATTTTATGAAAATGCTTATGATTATTCTTTGTTACTTACTGTTTGACCTTAGTTTCCATAGAAAATGAAATAGAACAGAACAGAAGTACTAATAAAAAGCCTGGCGCATTCCAAAAAATCATCCACTTGGAATAGCTCCAATGTGTAATATTAAACATTTACTTTGCATTTTCTTTGCAAATCAAGAGGGCGGGGATTGGCTTAATATAAGGACAAAAACCCAAGGACACTATCAATTAGAAAATTAAACATGGGAAATTAAATATCAGAAAAGGTTATAAAATGTGAAAGTCTTTGATTTCCTTGTAAATTGACAGTCTGATGTGTATAAATTGACTCAAGCATCCCTCTTAACCAAAGCAGAATGAACACTGAAGTTGCTAAAATGTACTCCAAATCATATTTACCGAGTTCTCACATGCGTACAGAGTCTCTTGTGACTGCAATTGGAAAGTAATTCATGCAAATGAATAAGTCCTCAGCTTTGTAAAATCAAAGCAAACATAATGTCTGGAAGATATATGGATTTACTTCATAAAAGGCAATTTAAATGTTTGACGTTAGATTGCAATATATCTCTGCGGAATACAAATTTGTTGTACTATTGCTTACCTTTGTTACACTGCTTATGTGAGAGATGTTAAAGTGTAAATTGATGGCAGTACTGCAGATGTTTAAATATACTTTGTCAATCATATACATATATTATGCAGGGTTTCTCATGTATGCAGTCTTTAGTATATAGAAAAGTTCATCTTTTAATAATCATCTGGGAATATTTTCATGTCTTTACTCTGATGCTTCAGGTTATTCCTTGTGTCCACTGACTGCACATTAAAGTCCTTTTACTAAAAGACTGTAATGCGATTTTTTACTAAAATAGTCACAAGAAGCAAAAGACAAGAGTGTTGTGGCCCTTTAATCCACCTTCTACCCCTATCCGTAGATATATTAAAAGCAAGAAAAGGCAGAACACTTTGATTACTGCAGATAGAAGCTTTTATTGCTTTAGTTAAATATGTTACAAGTTTCTTCTCATTTGCCTTTACTATATTTTACCACTACAAAGTTTCATGCTGATTTTGAATTGTATCACATATTATGTATAAATGGAAATTTCAACTTGTAATATTTTTGGAAACGTCTTCTATTTTTTGCTTTGTTTTTGACTTGCTCAGAGAAGTCTGCTTACATTTTACCCTTACCCTTTTGTCTACTCACTTAAATACTACATGTTCTAACCCTGTTGCAATTAATAGAATATTTTCACTGAAATTGTCATAAGAGTCAAACTGTAGCCATCTAGGACGTATACTTTATAGATAAAGGACGACATTTATTAAAGTGTTTGCACCAGTTTTCTGTCTGACTTTGCACTGAAAAGAACTTGCAAACTGCTTGCACATGTATTTATAAAGTGTCTGCGCCAGTATTGTGTTGCAGCTGCCCTATGCCCACCTGCACCTAAAGGGGGGTTCCAGAGCCAATTCAGACTAAGCACCACATTTATTATTGTGACTCAACAGAATTGGGTTGCATGCTCTATGTTAAAAGCATCCAAAACGCTTTTATTCAGCCCTACATATACCATATCCAAGCACCAAAAATGTACTTTGTTAAAGGTACACCAAAAAAAAAAAAAAAAGTTGCACATTTTCCGCACCCGGTTAATTAAGTCTGTGGGTGTCAGTACTGTTTACCTTTTAATGTTATTAACCTGTGGGGCTTTAAGGGCTATATGCTACTTTCTTTTTCCCTTTTGCCTGATTATAAATAAAAGTAGACTAAAATCATTTCACCAATAGAGATGTATTAAAAATGTCCTAACCTTTTTTCAAGCATTTTGCATACATGGCTTTATACAGCTGAACAAATTTCATCTGAGTAAGTTTAGATTAACAGGGTATTCCGGGAATACGATCGTCTGATACAAAAACCCAAAATGCTATGAATGAATTAATAAAACAAAACTCAATGTCATTAGTCACAAATTTGAGCTTAAAGGGAACCTGTCACCAGGAGACCCATTTTTAGCATTCCCCAAGTGTGTTTTTGTATAAAAAATAGGTTTTACAGAAAAAAAGATATGTTATATTGTACCTTTCATTAGCATGTTCTGTGTGACTAGGCAGTTGCCAATTAGGAGGGGCTGTAGAGGAGCAGTTCCCCCCCACCCTTGGGAAACATGTGACCTTTCCAAATATATGAATAAATCCTCACACTTGGGATTGGCTGTAGAGGAGCAGGGGTGTCGCTAAGCCCAGTGATGGGTGTTTTCATATATTTGAAATTGTCACATGGAGAAGCTGTTCCCCAAGGGTGGGGGGAACTGCTCCTTTCCAGACCCTCCCAAAAGGCAACTCCCTAGTCACACAGCAGATGCTAATGAAAGGTACAATATAACATATCTTTTTTTCTGTAAAACCAATTGTTAATACAAAAACACTTTAGCAGTGTATGTACCGTGCTCTGTGGGGACTGTGGGAGTTCTAAAAATGGGTCTCCTGGTGACAGGTTCCCTTTAAATAGTTTGATTTTATGATTCAAAAAATTTTAGGGGCTTTCTAAAGTAGGTGAAGTTATCACCAAGATGCATGCTTGAAACTACAAATCCCATGATCCTTTAGTTCTCAGTAACTCCTCCTCCCTCTTTTGCTCTGCTCCCAGTAATGATGTAACAGACTGTCCTGCGGTTATAGTTGACCCGATTCGGGGGTCAGTAGACCTCCTGGATCACTGCAGGAGATGGTACTAGCTGACACCTGGGACCAGAATCTAAGTTTTCACCAGAGCCCGCGGCAAAGTGGGATGGTCTTGCTGCGGTAGGGTACCACCAGGCCGTTCCACAGCCCGCAGTGGCAGCCAGGGTTGCAGAACAGAAACGGAGTCCAGGCTCGAGATCAGGAACAAGCACGGAGTCAGGGCAGGCTGCAGAAATGCAGAGGTCAGAGATCAGGTCCGAGGTCACAACATGAATTCAGGCAGAAAAAAACAGGGAGCGACGAAGGGAACAGGAAGCTTTCACAATGACAAAAGAGCTATAAGATCCGGTAGGGCATCCTGGGAACAGCCGGCCTCTTAAGTAAACCCGGGAGTGCCAGCACCAATCAGAGGAGCGCTGGCCCTTTAAATCCTAGAGTGCCGATGCGCGCACGCCCTAGGGAGCGGGGACGTGCACATGGACCAGACCGGATGGGAACAGAAGCGTGGAGAGGTGAGTTTACTGCTGAAGGCTGGGGGGCAGCACCACAGAGAGGGACATGGGTGTGCCCGTGATCCGAGACATGGATCGCAGGGGCACCAGTGACAATAGTAATGATGTGTGTAACAGCCGTAACTGCACATTACACCACTGAGATGGCGTTTCACCACAACAGTGGCCATACTGGATGCACTGCAACTAACCCACTACAGCCAAACATATTGATGATTTTATGATCTTCCCAGGCAGGTGCTGGACATGTGATGTGGACATGTGACTAGCAGCCATCTTCTGTCCATGCAGAGAAAATCAACCGACTGATTTAAGGTCCATTAGCATTTCATTCTTCATTGCTGTGTATGTCTAGAATATTTTTCTGCTAAGGGGAGCAAAATTTTAAATAACAACTAATTACATATTAGCTTATATTTTCAAGACCCATTTGTATATGAATTATGCTTATTCTAGCAATACCCTTTAAGCATGAGACTTGTTACAAGTAGGTCAGTCACTCCCTCTCACAAACTCTGATAAAGCTCATTCTTTCTACCTTTTTCCCTCAGGCAACTCTCCTTTCATGCCCTGTCCCCTTTGTGTTTTACATTCACTGCCCAGTCTTTCCTACATGTAGAGGTGTCAGTAGATAAAAGATCTTATTATAAATATCTATATAATCAGTCTAACACAGGGATGAAGGTAAGGAGACCTGGGCATTATCTTTTGACACAGTAGATATAAAGTTAGAATGGTTACGAAAGATGGGGATAAGTATAAGAGAGAAACAGTATAATGCGGCAGAATTATCATTCCTGATGACCTTTTGTATCAAATGGTAAACTACTATGTAAATGACTTGGGGGGGTTTGGTGGACAGTAATTTAGTTGAACCTAACTTTAGTGAAAAGTGCCATGGGATGTATAAAAAGAGGCTTATATACTCATACTCAAGATGTACATTTAAACAGATCCTACATTCCAACCACTGAATAACCATACAAGCATGTACAAGCCTGGATAATTTGAGTGACCAAGATAGTTCAAGGAAAAAGTTAATTAGATAACAAGGCCGGTTACCAAACTCGGGATCAAATAATAAGGTGAGACCTCATTACAATGAACGATTATATGGATGGACAGTACATATATTTTTCTGATTATCTTTTAAGACTAAGGAGCATAAATCAAGACAAGGGGGCAACCTCTACCCTGGAAGAAAGGTAGGGTTTTTTATTGTAACGGCACATCGGTGAAACTTTGGAACTTGGAACTTGCTGCCCCAGGATTTTGTTAAGGAGATAAATTTTATTTATATTCTGCCTTATATGATGTTTGCACGGGCGTTTTTCTCAACTTCCTCTTGATCAACACTGTAAAAGCACAGACTACAAATGATGGACCTTTTTTCAACCTAACATATAACTTCTTATTAATTGAGACATACAAAGACAAATGTTATCTGGAATCTGACATTTTTTGATTCTACAGTTGATAGTATCCCATTCTTCTTCTTCTTATTATTATTATTAATTCTAATAATATATACAATAATTTGGGGACATAAAAATTATACTATGTTAGTGGTATTATTGAGAAAGTTAAAACATATGTTGCTTCTTATGATTTCAATCTTAAACTAACACAATAGTTGTCCCAAGTTTGTTATAGAACTCCTCAAGTAAGAAAATAAAATTAGAAAAGAGCATGAGGTGTACTGTAGACTATTATTTCGGAAGCATGAAAGGAACATTACATGGCTGTGCTAACCACCAGTTGTGCGTCACCATTCAATTCTTGCATTGACTGCTATTGTTGAGTTTAAAGTTCTGAATGAAAGACTCTTGTCATTTAAGAATCTTCTCAAAGACTAAATACAATAAAAGCTAGCATCAGTTCACCACGGTAACATGTCACAAAGGGCTAGACCGACATACTGCACTGCATGTAAGCTAGACCTCTGTTAGTTGCCTTCGTGATTTATATTAAATGATGGAGATGAAAACATACTCAGGTACATAAGGTCATGTGAATGGATTCAAACACTAGAACTCTTTGAGGTTGTTGAGAAAGTGTGTTTTTATTCCCAGCCCCTGGAGTGTGCCATATAACTTTCACTTGTAGCCATGGCATAGCTGTGATTCTCAAGCTAAAGCTTTTCATGAGACATAACTAAGATTTTGCCAGCTGCAGGAAGTTTATAAATGAAAGAAAAACCTAAGATTTCACATTTGACAGAAAACATGCTGTTAAGTTCTAAATTTACTTCAATTCTAGCTAGAATTTTAATGTTTTACCTTAACTTTATTTTCATATTAAAAAAGAACAAGAGCTCATTTTCAATTCTTTTCTTAAAGAACATCTAATGTCAAATTACAGTAGTCGCACCAAAGATAAACATGCAATAAATGCACATTCATACTACAGTTTTAAATGTTCCAAATCCAGATACAGTACATGTAAGAGGACCCATTACCACCTCTTCCAGTTCAATCTATGTCCATCCAATAAATGCTGCATCACTGAATGTGGCACAGCTGGATTTATTTCTCTAGTCTTTACCATTTCTGATGACAGTTCCCTTTAAACATGAATATGTATGGTTTTTAACGTGAAATAGTGGTGCTTTTTTCATCTGATCTTTATTGAACTCATCTCCCATATATATTTAATTTGCATGTTGTACCTGAGTGAAGATAATTTCCCATTAATGTAGTCATTCGATCCCTTAGAAATTAGATTGTTGTCCTTGGATACAACCACTGCTGCTGGAGTGATTGCACAAAAAAAAATAGTTTTTAGGAGTTACTGCATATCTCATTGCCGTCCTGCGGCTAAACACTGAAACAATTGGGCACCTCATTATTGCTTGTGTGGCATGGGGGTTGTTGTATTCAGGAACAGCTTTCTCATTTCTAAGGGACTGCATGGCTATATTTATGGGAAATTATATTTACATCTTCATTTTTAATAACACCCAATTAAAGAAATGTGTATATACAGAAAATGAATCAAATTAAATGTAAATACGCAGATGCGAATACCCCTTTAAATTCTTTATAATTGTGAAATTTAGCATTTCTATATAAAAAATAACATTGACCTTGAGCACTCCTATGTTTAATTAATTTACTTATTTGTGGAATATACATATTCCTCATGTTTTTACAGGGCTTGCAATTACTAGCACACTAGCTGAGTGCCCATTAAGGCTCATTGAGAGGCCCTTGCTTGGTTCACATCCAGGACAATCCCAAGGAACAGTGCTACCAACTGAAGAACAATCCTACCCATCTTACCACCCCAACATTTATTAAATAAAGTACAGGCGGTCCCCTACTTAAGGACATCCGACTTATAGACAACCCATAGTTAAAGATGGACCCCTCTGACCACTGTGACCTTTGGTGAAGCTCTCTTAATGCTTTACTATAGTCCCAGATTGCAATAATCAGCTGTAAGGTGTCTGTAATGAAGCTTTATTGATAATCCTTGTTCCCATTACAGCAAAAAATGTTGAAACTCCAATTGTCACTGCAGCAAAAAAAAGCTAAGATTATAAAATATACAGTTTCAACTTACATACAAATTCAACTTAAGTACAAACCTATGGACCCTATCTTGTATGTAACCGGTGACTGCCTGTATAGCTTAACTAGGCAATCACACTTAGTGTGGCAAAGTGCTTGAGCATTCAAAGAGAGGAGGAAGACTAGACAGTGAGGCACCAGTGACCAATGACATCATTTTTGTGGCAGCCTGCAAGAGCTGTCAGTTACAATATGTCAGTCATACCACCACCCCAGCCTAAGTTAGGATTTGGAGGCATCTGTCTGATGTCACCAATAAAAATGTGTTCAATTCTTCAATTTCTAGACATTTTAGGGAGGCTTATGCAGGAGGAACCCAGAATTTTAATGGGGAGTTATAGAAATGGTGTATAGGCCAATTCAGGGTGGAGATTTCAAACCAAAAAAAAAAAAATTAAATTAAATCATGACCTTTTGACTGTTTATTCCATATACAATGATTTCATATGGTCTCAATAACAGATAGGATTTAATCATGTGTTACCGAGAGATGCTAAATATCAACCAATATATGTTACCGGATATTGTTGCTATACTGTTATTTGCAGTTATCGGTTGTTTCCTCACAGACCCTTACATGCTCTGCTCAGATTTACCTGTTGGTTTATCATACAGTGGCTTTATATAGCAATAGACCATGTATGCCCTGTTAACACTTACCTGTTGAAATGTTATATAGGAGCTGTGTAGTTTTTTTTATTTTGCATATGCTCTGGTTATATTCATTTGTATTCGCTGTTTACACAAACTTCATATGGCAGCTAAGAAGCCTTGCATTACACATATGCCCTTATTATTTTCATCAATGAGCTGCAGATGCCCTACTCACATTTACCTGTTGATTCCTCTTATAGCAGTTTTGAAGTTTTACACTGAATATATGCCCTGTTCACATTTATTTGTGGCCATTTTACAAAACAAATGACATTTGGTATATATACATATATGCAAAAATGTTTGTTCACATTTATTTATTGGCTCTGCATATAATGATTGACCCTTATATGTCCTGTTTACACTGTTTTGGTTTCTTACAAAGTAGCTAAAAATATCTTACTCTGCATATGTGCCTTGTTCATACATACCTGTGGTCTCCTCATGTAGTGATCTATACCTATGTTCCTTTCCTTCATTTATATTTTGGCTCCTCATATGGAAGTTGTATATTTTGCCGTATACTAATGCCTTGTTCACAGTTACCGTAGATGCTCCTTCTGAGATTTGTTCTTGGATTTTATTGAAAGTGCTGGATTTCTTTTTTAAGACAGACGAATGCATAAGTTGTACATGCTTTGTCCATTGACTAACATATTAAAATAAATATACCTTTTCATGAAGTACAGGAAAAACACAGCAGGCATATGCTTTTTAGAACCAAACATAGGATCCAGACAAAACAGAGGATGCACAAAGTACATTTATTATGCATCCACCTTACCAATGTCATGAATTAATACGCCCTGGCTCATGTTTGGATCCTTTATGATGGAAGAAAACCATGTCTCTGGTAGGATGCAGAAAACGAGATGTGAATGTAGCCTTGTTACACTTAATACACAGAAAATTGTGTTATACAATTATGTTACTCAGATTGGCCCCTAGGTTCATTACATTAAGGTACTAATTAAAACAAGTCAATATTTTAGGATTGTTCTATCTAATTTGATCTTGGAACTTTATGTTTTTTTCTCCTGGATGTAACAACCTGTGCTTTTGTTGCTTTCCGCCATGTTCTGATTTGCTTCATGTGTCTGTATAATTAAGCTCTTCTGTTAATTTCAGTTCCTTTGATTCATTTTATGTTTTTGTCCTCCTACTGTCAAGGTTTATAGTCTCTGTGGTACTGTAGCCTTCCAGTTAATTACTGTATACTTTTGTATACAATTCATATCATAATCCACTTACTCATACTTGCTCCCTCTATTGTATTATCAAAAATAAATTAAGTTAAAGCAGAATTCATAATCTTTTCCTTGTTCACTTTCAGCGTCCTATGACCTTGAAATACAATTTTATATTAACCATGAAGTTCTTCATGTGTGCCCAAGTATCAATCATATTCTTATTTATGTATTTATTTTATACATTTCTTAAGCAATAAGAGAAACAGAGGCAAACAAAATTAAAGCTAATTAACAGTATTCAACATGTTCATCATATGCAACATAGTATTCATTAAGAGTAAAATAATCACATCCTTAATGACCTTAAGAGTCTCTCAGCTATCATAGGCATAGCTTACCCTAATATTCTATAATGATGACATGGAAACGGTTTTATTTATAGTACAACCCCTTTAATTAAAAGGAAACTCGCTGTTAGACTGACTTTTTAGTACACCTTAGCACAAACAAGTTTTCAATTTTGGTAAAGCCCTTTATTTAGTGGTGAATTATACCTTATTTAAAGGTATATTACCATATTTTTCGGACTATAAGGCACACAAAGCATCCTTTGATTTTCTCAAAAATCAAAGGTGCGCCTTATAGTCCAGTGAGCCTTATATATGAACCGTCCTGACAGACAACAGCTGCCTTGAACTGTGCACAGGTCTGCTACCTGTGCGCCTTATATATGAACCTAGACGTTTTAGCAGGCATTTATTGATACAATACTGTATACATCTAGGTATAATGTCCAGATTATATGCAAAAATGTGTGACCAGAATGCTCAGAAATCTTACTTTACACTTATTTGTAAATTACCATTTTGATGTAACAGTGTAAGACCACATGTCTATTTTCATTGCTCAGTACCTTCAGCTAAACCAAGATTAACAATGCCTTGCTCCCAAGTAAGTCTGTAGGATGGTAAGATATCAGCATATAAAGATTTTTAGGCATACATATTAAAAAGGTATATGTAATTTCACTTCCCTCGAAACGCGTTGGGGTTGCTGTGTCCTTATCCATGAAGTGATGTTTCTTTTTAAGAAAAGCAGCAGGGCCGGTGCCATGAACCATACTCAATGTCAATCTATGTCAATAAAATACAAATTTTTATTGGTATACATTAAAAACACATAAAAAGTTGCATATCTCTGTGTAGGTAGTAGATAGCATTGACATGTGTGGGGACAGCCAGGCACAGTGGCACATGGCCCATTGTTTGCGTCCCGCACGTAAACACAGTGATGTGCATGAGACCAAATACTGTGGTAAATATTAATACAGAATTTTGAAGCTAGAAATTACATGGATTTAAAAGTGAACATCCATTAATGTTTAAAGGAAACCTACCACCATGGACCTACCTATTAAGGTAGATCGAGTGGTAGGTGCCTCTATTGTACGTGAGGATAGCCATTTTAAGGGCTAATCCCCACGTCACCTGTATCTTTTTATAACTGTTATTCCCCTAATATGCTAATTTTCTAAGGAGGCTACTGGGGCGTGGAGTAGCCGGAGCTGAGGCTACGCGGCACGGCTACTCCACGCCCCAGTAGCCTCTTTGATCTTCTCACCCGATATCTTCTCATAGCTGCGCGCCCTCTTGCGCAAAGCCAGAGTTCTGCACATGCGCAGTAGCTCTGGCTTCTGAGCAGAACGCAGGCTTTGCAGACGAGGGCGTAATATGCATGTAATATATATCACTGACAGTCTGAGAAGACAGTTTGTCTGGCGAAACATGTCAGGGTGCTAATTTCACAATTTTAATCAGCTGTGTATTGCTTCTCAGACTGTCAGTGCTATATATTGCATACATTAACCAAGAATTGTGAAGTGTGAATTGTGGAGTGTGGTCCATTTGACATGTAGGGCTAGATAGTGCTGTTTCAGATCTCATATGTAGGGTCAGCCTGTGAATGGCATGATATGCAGGGTCAGCCTGCAGTTGTGACATTAGACACACTATCAGTTTAACACTATGAGCTGTCTACAGGAAATATGCCACTAGTGCAACCTGAAACACTAAAGGGGCCCTATTGCTCCAACACACTCCATATTATTTGGGTACGTTGTGAGTGCTTTGATTATCGATCTGGGGACAAAGGTTATACCTGAACAGCACCTTTATACTTCTAGCCGTGTGTGATAGTGATTGCACAATTGACTGTGTAGTACGGTCATAAACGTAACCAATACACAACCCATTCCCACACTGTCTCTGTCCATATCATAATTAATAGTATAATATATCAGAACCAAATTTAGCTGACTAGACTGGGACTGTGCACTGCACTGTGTTTTTAAATAAACTATCGTTTGAGCACCAAGCAATACAAACCCACTAGTATTGCTTTTATAATCTGATAAATAAAAGTGACATCTTAATATATTTTTTTGTGTCCAGATATGGGCTGTCTTGTCTGCTGATGGCAGTTTTGTAAATTAAATTGAGTTTATAATCCCTGCCAGCCTGCGCGCAGAAGATATCTGGTAGGAGGATCAAAGAGGCTACTGGGGCGTGGAGTAACTGCACCGTTTAGCCTCAGCTCTGGCTACTTAACGCCCCTATAGTAGCCTCTATAGAAAATTAGCATATTAGGGGATACAGGGGATGTGAGGATTAGCCCTTAAAAGGGCTATCCTCACTTACAATAGAGGCACCTACCACCCGATCTACCTTAATAGGTAGATCCCTGGTGGTAGGTTTCCTTTAACATAGTTGTGCTGTTTCATAACTTGTGCAAGTATTGTACTGTATATTTTGTCATTTTTAATATATTTAACTAGACAATACAATGCCTTAATTTCTTGTGCATAGTAATTTTGCTAACTAGTTATCCTGCCCCTTTATGTGCATCTAATTTCACAGTATTATTTTGCTAGAACAACATTCTATTAATCATTTTCTAATTTTGTTTGAGAGCAAATAATTGATTTAAAATGGTAATAAATAAATTACAGCTCCCCAATCCAAGATCAATAGCCTGTATGTTGATTAAATCTTCCCTTAATTCATTTATCAGTGTCTCTTTTCTCAACAGACTCATTGTCTGTTGTACTTACTCTTGTTTGTAAGAAAATTGGACCAAAATTTATGTTACCACCTGTTCACGCAGATGAGACTTGCAAGCTAGAAAAGTGTGGTTAATATACAAAACTATTTTTCATATAATCTCCACATTTTTGCTTGGTTTTTTCTCATGGCATTGTTTGGCAATCAAGCACAGGATACTGGCATAGGGAAAGGCACAGGGAAACATAACAACCAATGAAATGCTAAATGTATAAATCTTTTATCTTAAGACAATAACTATTTTTGAAGGGGTGGCATACCTGATAGTAAGTTCATGTTGGAAGCATGATCTTATTAATTTTGGACAGTGGCCATATGACTGGGTCAAAAGTGTGGCAAAATCTGGCATTATTTCCTGGGTGAACTAAGCTACCTAGTAGGTTGAGTGAAGTACAATTAGATAGTCTTAAACTATGCCAGGTTTATCATTCAGCATCAGGCACTTTGATAAATCTTTAAATAAAACTTTACCAAGCTCAATCCTCTACCCACAGTTGTATAGCTATTTCTAGGATATTTACATTAATCCAGAAGCTTTAAGTCCAGGTGTTCGGCAGGGAAATTCATGCATGGCCCACCATTTGTGTCTATGTCACCTGGTCACAGTGCAGTGAGCACATGCTGTCCTATATTTTGGCATATTGCGGCACAGCTGCTTGGCTTTTAATGGAGTGCGGAGGGGTGAGGAGCGTTCACCCCTCCTCTCTTCTGCACCCGGCTGTATTCTCATGTGGCCGCAGTATAAATTTTTCTTTTCAACCTCAAGCTAAGGACCAGCTCCATAAAGCCTGTAGTTGCAATGCAAATTTAAGATAATAAAAGGTGTCTTCCTTTTAAGGTTTAACGTTTTTCAAATGGCAATTATGAAAATCCAATTGTCACAGGAAGTTAAACAAACTATACCCATACCAACTTACAGTGCAAACATATTCAACTTAAGAAAAAAACCTATAGAATTTATCTTGTATATAACCTGGGGACTGCCTGTAATTCTGTGCTACAGATTACATGGATAGTGGATTATTTTATGTTTGTAATGTGTATCACCAAAGGAGTCTATCAGGTCCTGAATGCTTCACAAAACACTAATAGGAATGTGAATGCATAGACCATGGGGTACATTTACTTACAGGGTCACCGGAGTTCACTGAAAGTGCAGTGTCCATCTATAATGCACCGCGCCGCTATTCAGAAATCATGAATGTGTCGCTTCGCTACTCAGGTCCGACAGAGTTCTCCATCTTTTTTGTGGTGCATCGGGCGTGCAACACAATTTAAAAGTTAAATAGCGCGGTCTGTCCGAATCAGTTGGACTGTCCCGCGACACGCCCCCTAATTTGTGTCACATGCAAGCCAGCGCAGCTGCACCACAAAAGGGTCATGTGCGCCACAATCCAAGTGTACAAAATTCTTAAATACCTGTGCAAGCCGTTTTAACCCCAAAAAGGTGCACAGTTTGACTAAAGTGTGCAGCGCGACCCTTAGTAAATGAGCCCCTATATGTATTTATGTGTGCCTGTACCTGTACCTGTGTGGCCACAAACTGATGGAACTATTCTCTTTTTAGTAATAATTTTATGGATTTGTAGATTTTCATGCCAAAAATTACAGGGACTCATATTTGAAATAACTACCCCTTTGAATTCTATTAACAAACAGGTTCTGGTGAATATCAACTCATAACCTATTACATAATTGTTTATTTGTTAAACACTAGTACAAAATACGGAATCATAGTGGGAAAAATACATTCTTTCTGTTGCCATAAATGTAACTGCAAATCCACTGCCCTTGATAAATCAAATCAGACCACCTCTAAAAAAGCAGAAGTTTTGGTACTTCAGGTGTATGTACTGACAATGTCAAGGAAACATCAGCAATGACCTTAGATAGCAAATATTTGCTGCCCATTAATCTAAGAAGGTTTATAAGGTCACTTACAAACAATTTGAAGTCCGTTATTGAGCATTGAAAAATATTCAAGATAGTTAATAATCTTCCTAGGGGTTCATGTCTTAGCAAGTGAACCCTAAGATCAAGCACTGCAATGTAAAAGGAAATGATAAAAATACCAAATATGATATCTCAAACTCTACAGGTGTCAGCAGGAATTTTCATGAATTTCTTAAACACAATGTTGCTTAGCTAAGTAGATTTTCAATGCAGGACAAGGCAGATACGGAAAAATTAAATCCAGTTAAAAAAATAAGAGGATTTGAGTCTATGTGTCCCGCAAGCTTTGAAAATGTGTCCTGCTGAGTTCAAATGGGACTACTTTTAATCTTGAGAGCACCAGATCTTACCTGCCATTCTGTAAATAAAAAGATAGTGCTGTCATAAAATCTACCGACGTTGTCAAAGAAGGGTTTAATCTAACATTTTTTTTTTAGCTAATTTAAAGGCCATTTGCTGATGGTATAATAAATCAATTTTATGCCATACTAATTTGAAATCATACTTTATGAACTGTACTGTACAGTATGTTAAAAATAATTAAGGAATAAGTGAAGTGAAAAATACAAACACTAGTGACTGTCTACTGAGCTCTGGAGAGTTTATATATGAAAGTTGTTTTTAAAAATTTTGGATGATACTTAATGTAATTATTCTTCTGCAATTTTCACAAAGACTTGGTGATCTCATTATTAGCCTAGGCAGGAAAAAAATATATTTACCTATAACAAGATTATACCATTCACAAAAGTTGGTCACATGTTTTCTAATTACACTCCATGCACATGACTATTCGCACAGGTCAGTGAGCATGTATATAAAGTCTAGCATTGACCTAATGCTCCACAATAAAAGAAAAAAAAAATCAAGCAAAATGTCTGCCTCATAATCACATACACCAAAGAGAATTAAAACAATCTACAATCAGGAAACTGTTGAAGTCATTGTAATATGTGTCAGTATTTGAATTAAATTTTTTTTTTTTTGGGCTCATTCACTTACACGGTTGCTAGAGTTCACCCAATTCATTGTCAGACGATGATGCACTATGCCATGATTTGCTAAGATCATGCACCCGATATCCTGCATGTGTCGCTTCCCCCCTCAGGTCTGACGGAGTTTACCTTCTTCTTCATGGTGCATTGTCTTGCAACACAATTTAAAAGTTAAATCTCGCGCTCAGCCCGAATCAGTTGGATCATCCGTCGGCACGCCCCCAATTTGTGTCTCATGGAAGCCAGTAAAGCTGCACAAAAAAAAGATTGCATGTGATACAATCCCAGTGCAACGACCTGTTAAATACCTATCAAGGCTGTGCAATCCCCAAAACGAAGGAAAGTCAGCGAGCGGGGCTTGCTGTGCTGGCAGCATGAGGGCGAGCAGGGCTTAAAACTCTAAGCCCTTCGAGCTGATTGCTGAACCGTTATATTACATCTGATAATTCTTTGGGGAGGCCTTATTGTAGATGTTTCCATAGCAGTTGGACACTTAGCTTTCTTTCTGGTTATTTTGAATGGGGGGGCTCATTTTTCCTGTTATGATTGGCCCTAATTTGGCTGCATTTTTTGTGGGGACTCTCCCAGATTTACTCCCTCAAGGACATATTTTGCATGTGGATTATTAGCCCCCAGGTGCATAACTTTACATTTGTTGAACCTCATTTGCCAATGCCAAGCGGATGACCAAACACTCACTTTGTACAAGTCACCATACAGCCTATGAGCATCCTCTATACATGGTAATACATTACATAGCTTGGTGTCATCTGCAAAAATAGGCAATGTGTTATTAATTCCTACCTCTGTATCACTAGTAAATTAAACAATAGTGGACTGAGAGCATCCTGGGTTACACCACTTGGGGGCTTGAAAAATGTACCTTTCTCTGCACTCCCATTCTCCTATGGCCCTGCCCATCCCTCCCTGATATATATAACTATTTTCCTATTTCTGGAGAACCCCTTTAAAGATTTTGAACACAAACCTCCTTTAACAAGGCAAATCCATAATCTTATCAAAAAAAGGAACCAGAAACACTTTGGTTAGGTTGTACCATGTTTGTTTTTAGCAACTGGGACACACAGCTGTGTACTACACAACAAAGAAACACAGGACGCTATAGGTCATTTAAAAAATCATTTTACAAAAGCAAACTGCGAAGATAGATAAACAGAACTTAAAAAGTATAGCTCAGGGTCAGAACAAGCTCGCTGGGTTACCAGGATAGGAATTTTTAGACTATGCCCTCTCAACTTCTTTTCCCTGTTTAAAAATATTTGTCAATTATTTTCCAGGAAGAAATGTACTTTATAAATATTTAGGTTTTCATTTTTGTGTAGATTTAATTCCCGTTAAACTGAGCCGTGTACAAATCAGGATATAATACCTTTCAAAATAAAATGTGCATTATCCTTACACTAATCTGTTTAATTAATGCAGCAAAATAAAATCAATTTAGCAGCTTAGGAAAATGTATAAGAGCATCCAATCCTCAAAGCAAATAACATGTATTTTTAATGTAAGTGTTCTGTTGTTCAGAGCCCCCCTTGATGTTCTCTATTTTGCAAAGCAACAATTGTCTTTTTCCTTTACGGTAAATTTACAAAGTCTTTTCAATTTTACAGAGTGTGATTTTAGATGGCAAAGGTCTATAAATTAAACTTGACAGTGCAGCTTCAAACTACAGGAGGAGATGCTTAGAAATGAGAGTTCTGTTAATTTAATTGTTTTTGGTGTCCTCAGTCAGCAGATAAATTGTATCATACAAAAAAATCTGGGATTTATCCATAAATGTAAAATTAGTTATCAGGTAACTGAGAATCACATTACCTTGACGGCTAAGAGAAAGATCATTTTTTATCATTTAGGACAAAATGAACACTCAAAAGCCATTGTGATCATTGTGATGATCATATTGCATCTTGTAACATATATCCATATATATGTAGGTACTTGTTAAATGTCTACATCATGATCCTTTGCAATAGCTTTTCATGACATATCTATTAAGTCGAAGTTGTAGTCTATGATGACAGGTGCCACTGTCCCTCACCCAAAGACTATAATGACATCAATATAATAGATACGGTGAACAGCAACCTCACCTTACACTTTGTCCTGATTTCAATGGATTTTGTTGTGTGTTATCTAAGGAGTTTGTGTTCTGTTAGGGATGGATACATGTATTAGATAAAATAAGTTTAAACAATAAAAGTTACATTCCAGTGGTCACAGTTTAAAAGTAACATAAAAAATGTTAATTAAAGGTGAATTTCCACAAAGAAAAGTTTCTTATATCATAGTATCATAGTATATAAGGCTGGAAAAAGACACAAGTCCATCAAGTCCAACCTTTAAGAATTAAATAAATGTTTTATCCCCATAACCCGTGATATTTTTTCTCTCCAGAAAGGCATCCAGGCCTCTCTTGAACATGTACATAGAGTCCACCATAACAACCTCCTGCGGCACAGAGTTCCATAGTCTCACTGCTCTTACAGTAAAGAACCTTTGTCTATGTTGATGGTAGAATCGCCTCTCCTCCAGGCGCAGAGGATGCCCCCTTGTCCTGGTCACAGGCCTAGGTATAAAAAGATCTTTCGAGAGATCCTTGTACTGTCCGTTCAGGTATTTGTACATTGTAATGAGGTCTCCCCTCAGTCGTCTTTTTTCTAAACTGAATAATCACAAATTTTGTAATCTGTCAGTGTATTCTACTCCCCCCATTCCCCTAATAATCCTGGTTGCTCTCCTCTGCACCCGTTCCAGCTCTACTATATCCTTTTTATACACTGGTGCCCAAAACTGTACACAATATTCCATGTGTGGTCTGACCAGGGATTTGTATAAGGGCAAAACTATGTCTTTATCATGAGAATCTATTCCTCTCTTGATACATCCCATAATTTTATTTGCTTTAGCAGCAGCTGCCTGGCTCTGGTCTCTACAATTAAGTTTACCATCCACCAATACCCCCAAGTCCTTTTCAGCTCCAGTTTTACCAAGTAATTGACCGTTTAGAACATAATTATACTTTTTGTTTCCCTGGCCCAAGTGCATAACTTTACATTTATCTACATTAAACCTCATCAACCATTTCTCTGCCCACTCCTCAAGCTTCCACATTCCCTCTGTAATGCTAAACTATCTACCTCAGTATTTATTACTTTACACAGCTTAGTATCATCTGCAAATATTGAAACTTGACTGTGTAAACCCACTACAAGGTCATGAATAAAAATATTAAAAAGAAGTGGCCCCAATACTGACCCCTGTGGCACTCCACTGGTAACATTAACCCAATCTGAGAATGTGCCATTAATGACGACCCTCTGTTTTCTATCACTAAGCCAATTACTTACCCAAATACACATATTTTCTTCTATTCCCAGGATAGCATCTCTAACAAACCCCTCAAATATTTTCCCCACCACAGAAGTTAGACTCATGGGTCTGTAGTTTCCAGCATCGCTTTTGATCCTTTTGTATATTGGTACCACATTTGCTATGCGCCAGTCCTGTGGAACATAACCAGTCCTCAGTGAATCTTCAAATATTAAAAATAACGGTCTGTAATTTACATTACTCCTCATTGTGTCTTCCACCAGGGGATTTTCCTGGGTAAAGAGAGTTGAGAAGGCGACATTCAGTAGATTGGCCCTTTCCTCATCTCCTTCCACCATGACCCCCATGTTATTTCTAAGGGGACCCACACTCTCTGTTTTTAGTTTCTTATCATTTATATAGTTGAAAAATAATTTGGGATTATTTTTGCTCTCCCTGGCAATATTTCTCTCAGTCTCTATTTTTGCGGCCTTTATCTGCTTTTTACAGGATTAAATTTTTCTCTCTATAATCCTGTAATGCCTCATCGCTACCTTCATGTTTTAGCATCTTAAACACCTTATCTTTCTCGCTTATTGCTTTCCTTACAAGACTAGTTAGCCACATTGGCTTTTTCTTGTTGCTCTTATGCTTTTTCCCATAAGGTATGTGTTTCTCACAGGACTTTTTCAGAATATATGAGAAAAAGTCCCATTTTTTGGGGGGGCTTTTGTCTTTGAGAACATTATCCCAGTCTATGCCTTTAAGGTCTTCCCTTAGAATGTTGGTTGCCCCTTCCCTAACGCTCTTAGTAAAGCGTAATACAAAATCAAAGATATTATGATCACTATTACCCAGGTTCCCCCCAACCTGTAGTTTTGATACCCTATCAGGTCTGTTGGCTAGGATAAGGTCCAGCAGCACCCCCCCTCTTGTTGGCTCCAGGACTAGTTGCGACAGGTAATTGTCTTTTGTTGTTGACAAGAACCTGCTACCTTTGAAGGACCTGCAGGTTTCTGCCCCCCTGTCAATATCTGGGTAATTGAAGTCTCCCATGATAAGTACTTCACCATGCTTTGAAGCCGCATCCATTTCACTTATCAGCATTTCCTCTGCTGTCTCCATTATATTTAGAGCCTTATAACAAACCCCTAGTAATATTTTATTATTCTTTTTCCCTCCTCTTATCTCCACCCATAGGGGCTCCACATTTGCATTTGCATTTCTGATGCGTTTCTTGTTATGTATTCAGGATAACAAAATAACACATTGTCTAATTCACTGTCGTTAACAAAAATACAACATTTCACAGGTATAAGTCCAACCTGTCTCTATCAGTCCTGCTGAACACAATTTCAGTTGCCCCTAGACACGATCCTGTAACTTCTGACTTAGGGTTGGGCCACCATCTTGGATTCCTGTGTGACAGCCGTGCTGTTGAGTTTCTCTGTCTCTGGTCTCTGCACTGTATCTCCGCCCCTACAGTCCAGGATGGAGCTCACTCACTACTGCACACTGAGAAGCTACAAACTACACACAGTTAAGCTGTTTATCTGAGGAGACGCAGCAGCCTAGTGTGTTTTGGAATAGCAGAGATGTAGTAGAGCTGACACTGTCATTATGTGAAATAGGTATCAAATGGATCTCATCATCTCTGATCGGTCTCATCTCTCTCTATGTGTCAGATACTAGTACAATGATCAGAAGCTAAATCAAAGGGTATATAAACCCTGCACCCTGATAATCTAACTACAGTGTCAGCTCATAAACCTAGAGGGATCATGAGGTGTCTGCTTAGAGAGTTTCTGCCCACACCCTGGGCTTTTGCACTGACCAGCCTAGGGAGTTATTGGAGTTAAAAAAGCAATACAACTGAGTACATTTGGAAGAAAGGGGTTAAAATTATCTTTATTGTGTTAACATCACTAAGGGATTGCAATTTGAGAATTTACTTTTATGGGAAATCCCCTTTAAGTCTTAAATGATAAATGATTGTAAATATAATTAAGTGTTTTTATTAAACTAGAATGCCCAACTGTCCTTGTTATTTTGGGAATTGGTTACCCATAGACTATTATTTAAAAAAAATTATATGTTCACTGTGTGTGTGTGGGGGTGTGTGGTTATGATTGCACTTGATTTAGGAAGATGCTGCAGCTTTTGGTATATTGAGGGCCGTTGGTTAATTGTATGCAAGATCCTTCATGGCATAAAAATGCATTATAACCTGGCGCAGGCTTTAGTAAATGCTTCGGGCGGGTTATCCCTGGACTGTGCCAATCAAATAGATTTTAAACATCAAGTTTTATATGCCTTCTAAATTTGTGACTATTATTGTGAGACCCCTTTTCCTGTTTTTCCAGGCAATTGTCTCTTCAGATGCAGGAAAAGATTTTGATAGAGGAGATTGGGAGTATCTGTGGGTTGTCAGGGAGAGGCCTGTGGCTCATCATAAAGAAGGGTTGAGAGGGCTTTAAAAATTGTCTTGTAAAACGTCTGCCTTGATAAAGGCCACTAAACAGAGTCAAAATTACCCTGTGTATTTCCCACACTAACTCCTTAATGACTTGAACCTTCTGCACCTTTCTGACACAGACCAATTCTGACACATAGTTATAATAACAAAACACATTATCATATCCAGGTGCTTTTGAGATTATTTTCTCGTGATACATTGTACTCATGGTAGTTGAAAAATTTGGAGGATATGAAGTGATGAGCAGATCCATCGAAGTTCATAAAATCCCAACAAACTTCAGGGAAATGTTTGGTTTGGGTACCTGGACTTGACCCCAACTGAATTCTATTAAAATCAATGCAAACATGGCTCTAAAATGGGGAAAATAACGGACTATATGACCTATGACTTATTCAATTTTTGATATTTTTCAAATCTGCAAAAAAGTGCCATTTTCAACTCCGGACCCTATTTTCCATTACAGGATTAAAAGCAGTGAAAAACCATTATTATATTTTGATAGATTAGTCATAATTTGTTTTTTTAACATTTTTCTATTTTCACTTTTACTATTTTTCAGACCCCCTAGGGTCTGATTGATCCTAAAATATACACTATTGTCATACTACAGTGTCTTGTTTGTCCACTGCAACCGACTATATAGTTTACAACGCAGCAGATACAAAGCCAAAATAAATTTATTTTTTTACCTATCTTTTACTTCAGAATACTTAGAATCTATCTGTCCTATATATATATATATATATATATATATATATATATATATATATACATATATATATATATATATATTTATATTAGAATTTAGGAGCCAATTTAGAATTGGCTCCACAGCTATCCATAGCCATTACATGTTAATTTAAAGACATGTGAAAGTTTTATAGTGGGTAAGCTTATTACACATTATATTCCTTCCTTACAAGGGTAATATTGTACTCCTACAGGTTCTCCTGGTCATTCTTTGAGAAGGTGAAGTGGCTCAATTCAGAAAAAGCTATTCTTGCAGTATATAGTTACAACACAATGCATTAATCATTTATTCTGACCTTTTCACTACCAGGATATTTTAATGGAGATTAGCATTCAGAAATTTATGCAGCTTACCCTTTTCACTGCCTTACAGGTGTTCACTGAGATGAAGAGACTGGTGTCACATATTTGAAAATAGTTACATTTAGTTCAAAATAAATTGAATGTCTATATTTCTAAAGATTATCTACTGGATCCTTTGTCTGCTGTGATAATAAAAACTGGGGCATTGGTACATTTACAATTTAACAATGATCTGAATTGTATTTGTACATTTGTCTAACAAGAATGGCAATGTTCCAGCCCCGAAATGTATGGCTTTTATTACTTTCACATTTATTTCTAGTTGATTTCTCAAACAGAGAAAAACAGGCAATTTGCTGACAACATGACCATAGCAGGGCATTGCACTGCTGGAAATATTATTAGGCATATTACTACTAATGGATGTGATGCTTCTACTGGGCATGACCCATTATTATTGGGATCATTAGTCCACAAAATGTTACTGTATATTGCAAAATTTGACTTTTTTTGGCCATGATTTTGTTTTGTGGTTTGATGTTTAAAAATTGTTCTACTTATCTAACCATAAAATTTCAAACAGTCTCTTTGAAAGTGGAATAAAAAAAGTAAAATAAAGGAACGCAATACATAATTGTTATTTGTATTTGTATATTTTAATGATTGTATAGTGTATTATATACTTAACTACATATTCAATCATTATTATAATTATTATACTGTATGTTTTTATATTTTGAGCCATGCACAAGAATAAACAAGTTATGGGAGAAAGATGATTTAGAGCAGGAGAATGTTTCCATCTCTTTTGAGGTACTTCTAGCTTTAGTTCAACAAAACTCCAAAAATGTTATGTGTGATTAATTCACATTATACCAAGATACTAAAAAAATACATAAATAAAAGCATTGTATTGTGCAGAGTCTTAGAACAGACAAAGACAGTGTACTCTGGGACTAAACTTCCCTTCCAAGCTGTCCCTGCCCAATTATCCTACTTACCCTGAGCGGTAGAAGAAAACTGGTTGATATTCCCTTCCAAAGTGCAAACATGTAGACAAAGACACAACAATACAAACAGAGAGGTATAGTCACCAAATACCAGTCAGAACCAGGAGGATAATGCAGTACAAATCGCTAGAAAGGAAAGATAAAGATATCAGAAAGCAAATTACAGAATAAACACAGCTAGCCAAGTGCATGAGTATAGCAAGCAAGGAGCAATGGTCCACAAAAAGGTATATGAAATGCCAGAGCTCCGGTACAGATTAGTTCTCTGGCACCAGACAGGAGCCTGGCTTAGAGTATATTCATACTCTGCAGTGAAATGTCCAAGTGTGGGGATTTAATCTTAACAATATTTCGCTCCACTTGCACACAGTAAATTGATAAAAGGCTCCCTCTCATCTAGTGGTTTTACAATTGAACACAGTATGGAAAGGATCTCCATGGATCCCATATACAAAATTATTGTATATATTATTCATTTTAAAGATTTACAAGGTACAAGGGCTGTTGTCAACATCTCAAGGCATACTTTGGAATATGGGGCAGCCATGTGTGTCTAGTTTAGGGAGCTTTTTTAAGACTTTAGAAAATTTAGAAATTTGTTAAGACATTACATTACGCAGAACAAGAAGACAAAACAATTAGCTTGGATGTGCAACCCAGCATACAGAAAGAGAAAAACAAAATCAAGTGCATATAATGTGGAAGACTCCAGAATAAGAAAGTAGTCCTGAAAATCAGATATCCCAGAGCAGGGAAAAATGATCCTGAGTACCTCTAGCAGCATAGGGGAGCTTCTTTACAGGATGGTCTGCATTATTCAGGGAAATCCATTGTTCCAAAGTGAGACATTTAGGGGGCTTCCAGTTAAGCAGAATTATTTTCCTACCATAGAACATCAATATTAGTAGGAGAAAGCACTCATATTTATATTGATAGGGAGCTGTGATGAAATGTGACGTTGTTTATATAGAGGTTCTGAGAGGCACAGGAAAAGTGAGTTTTCCATACAACCTCAGGATATGGTACAACACTAGCTCACAACCCTGGATGGCTGAAAGACCCCTTTCACTAGCATCATCAGCCAAGTAGGCCGTCACCAGCTCTCATTTGATAAAAACTTGATCTGTAAGGAGATTAGGTGAGGATCCAACCTATCGCATCAAGAGGCTCTGGCTTCCTGTGTCACATTTCAGGAATAATACATAGGGATAATACACAAAAGATGTCACAGTCCAGCAATCAGTGATGTCACATTACAGCAATAATTCACACAGTAATGTTACAGTACAAGAATAATATAAGTGATGTCACAGTACCGATATAGCAAACACAGTAATGTCCCCATGCTGTACATAATAATAGTACACCAATCATAAAAAAACAGTGGTGCCATACTACAGGAATAATATTATCATTCACACCAGATGTCATACCACAAGGAAATGTACACCATGAAATCTTATCGGGAATCTGGGAAATATGCAAATATGATTTCCAGGGTTGTACAAGGAAAACAATGCCTCTTTTTGCGATCTTGAAAGGCAGCAGAATCCCCTAGTGGAGTATCAATGGCTCTAAGTCTCCACACTCCACATAAGGCAGCCTTAATTTAAAAACTCTACATAGGGATAACTCTTAGTCCCTGATCTTAAATCAATAAAATAAAAAAAATGCTCCAATAAATGCAGAACTAATGCACAAAGTTAATGATATTTTATAAGTTCATTTTTGTACGGCACCATCCACCATAATCACTTACTTCTTTTGTCTTAATTTATCTGAAGCAATTCCTGCTTCCCTGGTAGTTCTGCCCATGTTTGCATTGCCTTAACTGTTCAAGTGTCCCGGTTTCTGTGCTGCTGTGTTACGTGCTGCTCCAGAGCAGATAACTGCTCCAGCCAACACAGGCGTTAGTAGTGCCTTGCTATCTGAGCAGGAGTGTCATAGCTAGAACTATATAATTTATCTATATAAATGTGCATTGGAGTTCTTTCAGGAATAAATTGTGTTATAACATTCATTGGTACAGATACTCATTATGTAGAGGACTTCTGAAAATAAACATGATGTTTCTGAAGATGGTATAAGGCATTACAAAATCCATCTAGAATTGCCGAGTGGAATAAAAATACTAGAAAAAAGAGAACACAACTGCTAACAACACTACTTGTATTCTTCCTGTATTAGCGGTACAATATAAAGTGAATGCATTATAGATCCTGTAGATCCTGCCTTGAAAATCTAATAGAATGAAAAAGGATGGCAGAAATGTATAATATGAATATCATTTTGTGCAGTTGCCTTTCTTTTATTCATTATTCACTATCCCTCACTCACTCAGATTCCCACTATTGACATATCAAAAAGAACCAGAGCCATATTTTGAATCTTCAATAAAGATGCTGAGTCTCTCTTAAAGTTGTAATTTCCTCTACAGTAATTGGTTTCTGTGAACAACAAGTACTCCTTTCAACAGGAATATAGCAATTCTCTTTCTGAAACCTTCATTTATTGTCCAACAGCATTAGCTGTGTCCCCTATAATGGAACCATAATTACTTCCCAAACACAGGAAGCTGAATTTCTGGCTAACAGTCATTTCTGAGTGAAAACAAAATTAGACAAGTAGCACTGTCGCATCATTTCTTCTAAAATGTCTGTGACTGGAAGTAAATACAATCAAAATACCATGTTTAATTCTAAGATATGCAGAATATCTGTAAGAGAAATGTGTTTAGATCATCAATCGACAACATTATACAGGTGAGGACTTTTTTTCTCCAGTGGTACATAGTGATACAGTTTGGTAGCTATTAAGGTGGAAATAAGACATCAAGTCCAACCAATATTTCTACTGTGTTGATCCAAAAGAAGGCAAAACCTCGATAAGATGACTACAAATTATCCTATATAATGTGAAAAATTGTCCTCAAATGTGGCAATCAGAACAAACCCTGGATCAACATCTCCATCCAAAAGACCAATTCTCATATCTTGTTACAAAGAAGTCCAACAGATCTGTTTGAACCACCATTAATTTATGGAATAATTAGAATCAATCCCATTTGCCATTAACCCTTACGGGACACTGAAGAATTGGAGATTCCAAGATATATGCAACTACGTTTTCCAGGATGGGAAAGGAAAACCTTGCCTCTTTTGTTTCCTTTTAAGGCAGACGCTTTACCATCACACCATTTTCCAGAAACCTAATGACATTATGTGGGATTAAAGCCAAACCAATATCTATATTCCAGTGTGAACTGATTCCCATTTGTAGACAAGCTAGCAAAAGAGGCATGATTTCCCTTGTCCCATCCTGAAAAATGTATTTGCATATTTCCCAGAATCCCCTATTGGAGCATCAATGGCTATACGTTCCCACATGCCTGCAAGGTAGTCTTAATTGGCAAAGTCTCTGTAAGGTGAACTCTTACTCCCCTTCCATATAAGTAACTGTCTTTGCTTCCCATACTCAAGGTGGGGTCTATCCAGGGATTTATAAAGGCTTAACATTACAATCATCAAAGAAAAAGAGAAAAAGTTTGGCACACACCATGTATTTAAAATGTATCTTCTTTGTTTCTTTGCATCATAAAAGGACGGTATACACTACAGGGAGAGGAACATGGTAGGGATGAATCGTTTTGCGCACCTAGCGCTTCATCTTGCCTATGAAACCCGGCGTCCTCATTGGGTTTTTAAACCCGGGCGCCAGGAAGTGCTACTACGTAGCTCGGTACAAACATATATAAAAAAGAGAGAGCTGAAAGGTTTGTCTTTTCCTTTGATTACAATGCAATGGCCCCTAAGATTAAAGAAACCATTAACAAAAACTGGTTTATGGTAAAAGCGGACCCTCAATTGAAACCTATAGCAGACAATGGTCCTTTGATAACCTTTCGCAGAAGTAAAACGGTGAAAGATCTGGTACGAAGTAGATTTCAGGGACATTCTAAAGAAAAAAACTGGCTCAATAAATGTGTTCCTATAGGCAACCACAAGTGTGGAAATTGTAACCAAATGTTGACAGTAAAAAAATCTGAATATAGGAGGCCTTGACCACCGCATTAAGCAATTTCTGACATGTAGGTCATATTATGTTGTCTATATAATTTTTTGCCCGTGTAAACGGTTCTATATAGGTAAAACTATTCGAGCCCTGTTCACAAGCTTTAGAGAACACAAAAACTCTATTGTAACTGGCAAGGGATCACCACGCCTGATAGAGCACATTCATCAGGCACACAAAGGGGGCACCAGTGTTCTAACGTTTTCAGGCTTAGAGCAGGTCCCTGTACCACTATATGGAGGCGATTGGCATAAAATATTGATAAGGAAAGAGGCACAGTGGATTATTAAAACAGAAGCTATTGGCCCTTTAGGTCTTAATGATAAGAACGATATGGGTGTCTTCCTGTAAAATAATAAGTGCTATTTCTATCTGTATCCATATGTCTTCTTCAAGATAAGAAAGAGTATGCTTATATGTGGCATTAACAACTGCATTCTCGAGAGTGATATGGAGTTAATTTTCACGCCTTTGTATTGAATACTCTGATACCTTTGATCTAATATTGTTTATTTTTCTAAAATCTCAAGTCCGCCCTCTGCCTGCATTGACAGGTACTGCCCGCAGTACATCCAGACTTAGGTTCCCTTTCAGGTTTGCTTTCCATATTCTCCTGTGGCCAGGGGCTTAAGCTGATTGGTTCACTGAGAATGTATCAGTTTCCCTTCAGGTCCGCCTGCTGTTTCTCTGTGATGATTCATGGTCCGCTAGGCCCCGCCACCTCCTGATGATTTCTGTCTTCTGATTCTTTCAGGTTCGTCATAGTATCTTGCAGTTTCAAGGGGCGGAGTCAGAACTCTGAACCCGCCCCCTGTATTGTTTTTATCCAATGGTGTTTTTTCATAAGGTGTAGGTGTGTACCGAGCTATGTAGTAGCACTTCCTGGCGCCCGGGTTTAAAAACCCAATGAGGACGCCGGGTTTCATAGGCAAGATGAAGCGCTAGGTGCATGAAACGATTCGTCCCTTAAAAACGCTCCCGCGTTACCATGTTCCTCTCCCTGTAGTGTATGCTGTCCTTGTATGATGCAAAGAAATAAAGAAGATACATTTTAAATACGTGGTGTGTGCCAAACTTTTCTTTTTCTCTTTTTCTTTGATGATGACTGGATGCTCTGTCCTGTGTTAGACTCGGTTTTGAGCACCACCACCTGCACCCGTTTATATGTTACACTTCTCCAAAAAGAAGAATTGGCTAGAAAGATTCAGACACACTCCACTTGTTATTTTTATAAGAAAAAGTCTACGAAGCAGTGCCCCTTGTACCCTTGTTCTTTTTGTTCACATTACAATCAGGTCCTTGATTTTTATCTCACTTTTTACTAACCATAACATTGTATTTGATTTTTACAGCTGCTACTTTCTTTTTTTCTTTTTTTTTTAATGGAAGGCACACTAATACAAAAATTCGAAAGTTGAAATACTGTTCACCAATTCCTATCAGATTCCTATCAGATCCCAGTGTGCCTGTGAAGACTAGAACTTGCCTTTTTCTTGGACCCTTTTACTGACCGCACCCATTTAAGCCAATAAAATAATGTAGTAAAAAAACAAAAGAAATGTTTTTCACTAGGTCATGCACATGAGTCCTTAAACATTATAACTATTGAAAATCTGTAACTAGGTGGCTGCCATTTTGATCTAGTACTAGCACTGCTCTCCTCTTACGCTGATTTTTTATTCTGATTCTGATTTCTGATTTTTTATGTAAAATTCTAATCTGATTTTGTGGATGCTTTTGATTCAGAGGAGCCATTTACAAGTTACATTTTTTAAATGCACAATTCTCATTAAGTCCCTCTAAGAACCAGAGATATTATAAATGTAGACTAAAATACTACAATATTCATGTATCTCATCTATGGGACATCATTCAAGCAGGAGGGGACGTCTCTACATAAATCTTTTCTGCCCCCTTGATTTCTTACAGGTCATTTAAATACATGGCTCAAAATTATTTTTCTGTACATTTTGGACATCATTGTGCTCATATCACAATCCCTTTAAGCTTATTTGCAACCCTTCTTTCCCAAGGCTGTTTAATTAAATCTTGAAATGGCAAACCCTTTAAGTTTGTTCAGTGAAGGTTCCAAGTAAGATTTCTTCATTTTATTTACTTAAAGGAAACCTACCACTTGAAGTGGCAGGTTTCAGATGGAAATACCGAGCACCAGCTCAGGGTGAGCTGGTGCCAGAGCTTATTTTTGTTAGTGTTTTAAACCGCTGTATTGCGGTTAAAACACTTTTTAAACTTTATAGCCGGCGCAGGGAGGTACGTGCTCGACGCTTACCATGCGCGCGGCTCTCCTTCACTTCCTATGTAGCCGCGCGCACGGCCGCGCGCATGGTAAGCCCCGAGCGCGTACCTCCCTGCGCCGGCTATAAAGTTTAAAAAGTGTTTTAAAACTGCAATACAGCGGTTTAAAACACTAACAAAAATAAGCTCCGGCACCAGCTCACCCTGAGCTGGTGCTCGGTATTTCCATCTGAAACCTGCCACTTCAAGTGGTAGGTTTCCTTTAATTTAAGAAAGTATCTAGACAGTGAAAAATGAAGTCAATGAAAGTTTGTTCCAATTACATTTTAAAGTAATGCTATGGATGCAGCTGTTACTGTAACATGTAGTATCACTTCAAGTATGTAATTACATTAATAGCAGCTTAATGATCTTAATTATTTATAAACTGATTATGTCTCTTATTACTCTTATTGCTCAAACCAAAGCAGCAGCAATCAGCACTTATTAATAGAAGCCCAATATGATGGATTACATTCATGTGAACAGAAGTAATCTTCTTGGCTATCAATGCATACATTTTAGAGACAATTTTTTTCTATATCATAAGATTAATTATAAGAAACTTCAAACTATGAAAGTCCGTTTTGAAAGTGTGCATTATATTGGAAAATAATTAAATTCTAAAATACTTAGGAGTCATACTTTAAAGGGGATTTTATAAAGCAATCATTAAAATGTGTTGCTATTGCTACATGATATGTTGCTATTATTCATTAGGTGAATTCCTTTAAACATCATTTTTTTAAAATCTGTTAGAACACCTTAATATAGAGATACGGAAGTTGATGGAAAACAGTAAAAATAAGGATTTATCATTTTTCTTGTGCTTTATAGACATAAAGGGGTACATTTATCAAGAACATTGCAAACTCCACTATGTGCAGTTTGCCATTGTAGTTCTTTATGAATCTGAGCTTTCAGCTCTCTACACTGCATTACATTTTTTTTGTGCACCTTTAATGTAGGGCATGCAACATATTTTTGTCCGGCTCTGCATGATAATTGTGGTGCAGGGTCCAACTGTGCCCCTAACGCCCCTTTCACTGATGAAATGTGTGTTACGTTAAGAATAGTGCAGCCGAGATGCAAAAAGGTTGCGTACAACACATATTATTGTATGCTACTCACTTATGGGAGTAACATTCAAACTTTACTAGACTTTAAAGTTCATTTATCATGTCTACTGCTAGCAATTCTGGGTTGAGGGCAGGTATTTGTTAAAATCCTTAGTCATAAATACTCTGCAGCCTCCATGAAAGTTGCCAGTGAATTTGGTTTCTGATCCTGACGCTACATGGACACAACTATGTGCTCACCAGATTCAGAACCTGGGTGTAGCACATGGCTGGGTGGAGAAGGGAGAGTGAATTCTCCTCTTCCCTTCCCTCCCCATTGAAAGACAAGCACCATGGCGCTGCCCCCAACCAGAATTACTGTTCAGTCAGAAATACGGTCAATCAAATGGATGGTGATATTTTCCTTTGAAAACAATGGCTCCATGTGCTAGCCATGAAAACAATGTTGCAGTACGGCTAGCACTACTAGAGTGTTAGTCAAGGGGCAGGGACAGTGTCAAGACAGAGAAACAGTTGCAGGCTCTGAGCTACTCACAACCCCTATCCCTGCTTACTTGACTATATTGAGTGTCAAACAGATAGACACAAGCCAGAATAACTGGGTCAAATCCAGATGATATGAGATGGCTGTGAGGTATAGAATTTGTAGGCAAAGAGTAATAACAAAACAGCACATTGCTAGATGTATGAAAAGATTGCCCATGGTTAATACAGGTATGTTTTAAATGGACATATCTAGAGAGGTTATAAGATATACTATGTATACTAAAATGCTTTACACTTAAAAAAAATACTTGGTCATGAATTGGTTAAAAATTATTTTTGTTTTCTATAAAAATGTAGCTTTTGAAACAGTTTGGAACCTTCAGTTAATTAGCAGCATTCTGTAAATACATATGTAATGCAAGGCAAAGGCACTGTATACATTCCTCATATTCATATTTATGAGCAACACTGTCTGCATATTCCATGACTGTTTTTAGTGACTTGTAGAAACAAGCTGAATCCACTAGATGAAAGAAACAAGTTCTTTGAAGCTGAAATAACTTGTCATATGAGCTACAGAATCATTGAGTTGAATGCATTAAAAGTCGTTTGATACATTTTAGGATTTGCACACGTCTAATGTACAGTAAATACTTGAGCAAAATTCAGCCAAAGATACACATAGGTTCACCAAAGGAAAGATTTAGATTTTATGATGGTCACATTTTTTGCAATATAAAGGTTTTATGTTGATATACTTTGGTAATGTAAAACTGTTCTAGTGGCATGGTGTACCCCTTACAAAAATCCTTCAAAAGTAGATTAATTGTGAGCACTTAATTTTTTCAGAAATAATGTAGTCTCTAATTTTGATCTCCAGTATATATGTTGGAGGATTAGCTTAGGCAGAGGTAGGAAAAATGAGCTATAACCGGCCTAGACGGGGAAACTGACATAAAAAAATTATAAACAGAACTTGCTATGTTTTATTAGAAATCTAACCAAACAAAAAGAGGGTCATCCTTCAGCACAATACATAAAACACAATATGCTATTCTGAGATCTTCTAAACTAGATGATCTACCTGACTATAGCAGGAACCTTTTCACCAGGCCCTGGTTACACAACAACATAAACACACTCACAGTGGAGTTTGTAGTCCCAAGCTCAGTTTTGATGTTTCAGCTCACATGCAGCACTCTGCAGTCATCTCCAGGAGTCAGAGAGAGTCTAAGCCTTTTGATGTATCTGCTAAACCACACAAAAGGCGGGCACTGCTGATGTAGGGTATAAATTCACATATCCAAAGCCAACACACATAAATTATAATGGTATATAAAAAAGAGAAGAAAAATGTGTGAAAAGCCAGCTAAATGGAAACAACTTATCTTTATTGATTATCCCAAATGTATAAATCACAACAATCGACAAACAACCAAGACCCATTATAAAAACACTTAAAAGTACAAAAAATTGTACACAAACCAACAATCTTTAGTAGGGGTAAGGTGGAACCAACAACAGGCTCCCACAACACCTAAGTGTAAGATTGTCAAAGATGATAATTCACATTATAAACATGGTTACAAAATACTTCTGGATATACACTCACCAGCCACTTTATTAGGTACACCATGCTAGTAACGGGTTGGACCCCCTTTTGCCTTCAGAACTGCCTCAATTCTTCGTGGCATAGATTCAACAAGGTGCTGGAAGCATTCCTCAGAGATTTTGGTCCATATTGACATGATGGCATCACACAGTTGCCGCAGATTTGTCGGCTGCACATCCATGATGCGAATCTCCCGTTCCACCACATCCCAAAGATGCTCTATTGGATTGAGATCTGGTGACTGTGGAGGCCATTTGAGTACAGTGAACTCATTGTCATGTTCAAGAAACCAGTCTGAGATGATTCCAGCTTTATGACATGGCGCATTATCCTGCTGAAAGTAGCCATCAGATGTTGGGTACATTGTGGTCATAAAGGGATGGACATGGTCAGCAACAATACTCAGGTAGGCTGTGGCGTTGCAACGATGCTCAATTGGTACCAAGGGGCCCAAAGAGTGCCAAGAAAATATTCCCCACACCATGACACCACCACCTGAACCGTTGATATAAGGCAGGATGGATCCATGCTTTCATGTTGTTGACGCCAAATTCTGACCCTACCATCCGAATGTCGCAGCAGAAATCGAGACTCATCAGACCAGACAACGTTTTTCCAATCTTCTACTGTCCAATTTCGATGAGCTTGTGCAAATTGTAGCCTCTGTTTCCTGTTCTTAGCTGAAAGGAGTGGCACCTGGTGTGGTCTTCTGCTGCTGTAGCCCATCTGCCTCAAAGTTCGACATACTGTGTGCTCAGAGATGCTCTTCTGCCTACCTTGGTTGTAACGGGTGGCGATTTGAGTCACTGTTGCCTTTCTATCAGCTCGAACCAGTCTGCCCATTCTCTTTTGACCTCTGGCATCAACAAGGCATTTCCACCCACAGAACTGCCGCTCACTGGATGTTTTTTTTTTTCGAACCATTCTCTGTAAACCCTAGAGATGGTTGTGTGTGAAAATCCCAGTAGATCAGCAGTTTCTGAAATACTCAGACCAGCCCTTCTGGCACCAACAACCATGCCACGTTCAAAGGCACTCAAATCACCTTTCTTCCCCATACTGATGCTCGGTTTGAACTGCAGGAGATTGTCTTGACCATGTCTACATGCCTAAATGCACTGAGTTGCCTCCATGTGATTGGCTGATTAGAAATTAAGTGTTAACGAGCAGTTGGACAGGTGTACCTAATAAAGTGGCCGGTGAGTGTATCTGCTGGCATCGTCCTCTGTCCACAGAATGCGGCCACACCCAGCTTTCTCTAGTTTAGTCCTGTCCAGCAAAAGGTTACTGGTGTGATGGACAGCTCCTCCACTGCTGTTGGAGGTGTGTCAGAGAGCTCCTTTATACACCTTCCCAGTCCCATCGGACCTTGCTGGTACCAGGTTTACCTCAGCTCTGTATATCTCAGTTTGTGCTATTGCTTATCTGCCATTTATTCTGGTTATCAATCTCGGCTATTGTACCCTTGACTATCCCTCTGTACCATTGCTGCTATCTTGTTGTGATCTGGACCACTCGTGATTATTTTGCATAATTTGTTTGCTTGTTTTGATCCGAGGGGGGAGCTGTCAATGTGGTTGTCCCTTGCCACCTTTAGGGCATGTGAGGCAAGTAGGCAGCTTTGGGGGGCTTGGCTTAGGGCTTACGGTCCTGTCTGTCCTCCCTGCGCAGCCTTGCCACCCTCCTAACTGGTACAAAAAAACCTGCCTTCATCAACAAGTGTACATAATAATAAATAAGATTCCAAACATACATAATAGTAAACATACAAATGAAATTATAAACATGTTAGGTTACTTAGCATTCCAAAATGATCCACACAAAATATGATTATAAGTATTATATTTGGTGAATCATTTTTCTTCTTAAAGCTTTTTAATAAAGTGACCAAAAGGTTGTACATTCCCAAAAAATTGCATAACTGAAAAAGTCAGCTTGACTGCAAAAACGCTAGACGATACAAAATGTCAAAAAATATATAAATTTGGTATCAAAGTCTATAGGAAAATGACATAGTCAAGCTTTTTTGTCAATTTGGAATTTTTTCTCAGTTTTCCAGTAGATTTCATGGAATATTAAAAAGTGCCACTAGAAAGTTCTACTGTTTCTCTGAAAAAGAAAATGCATCATAGGACTTTGTTGATGAAAAAATACATAAGTTATGGCTCCTGAATGGAGGGGGAGTAAAATCACAAAAGCAAACATTGAAAAGTGCTATTTTGAGTTGATTGAGTTGTGATGTTACAACCAAGGAACAATATTTTTATTTGCAGTGATTATCCTAGAACAAGCTAATGTGTGACTGCATTGTATTTGTAAAGTATTTTAAATATTGAATCTCATCCTATCATATAATTATTTTTACAGATGAGCCCTGTCTTTAAGGACACCGTGCTAAAAGGGACATTTAATGCTACACTTCCAAATCCTCTGCTGAGTCACGTAGGAGTTCCTCAAAAAAATCAAATAGAAAAGCAACTATTCTCTCTGAGTGTATAACTTCATATAAACAATTTATTGGTAAGTGCTTATCTGAAAAGTGTGTCAATCTATAAAGAAAGGAAAACTTCTTAGATTCAAATGTATTCATTAATTTATTCTTAAACTGTGAGTTTGAAAGGGAATGAAAAAAACCTTTGTCAATCTGCCACAATTCAGAGCTCTATAAAAGGTATTGTAGATTTGTTATCTAATGTGGAATGCGAGCATTTAGTAAATAGATATGTTTTGAGAGACTCTATTTAGCTGCTTGGTATAACTGTGTCTGAAATTGCCATTAAAATATCATTTATCCTTCATGTTGCAGCTGTAAAAGAAAACAAAAAAGCATTTCCAAATTGATAAAATTGCTTTCTTGACAGCTTGCTCCATCAAAAAATGAACAGTGATAAGAAAAGACATAAGTCCAAATACAGCTTAATTGATGGGAATAGATATACAAATACATATAAAATGGACAAATGGAAATTTGCTTATTTTTTTTTACATTTCAATAGTTAAACAAAATAAACAGAAGCAAAATAAATTTAGTATCTCTGATTGGAATTTACAGTAACATGTTATTTTAACTTCCTAGTGAACACTTCAAAAACAACCCTAAAAACAATTGTGAAATTTACTCCCTGTTACATCCCACATACCACACACTATGGGCACATTTACTAAGGGCTGTGCGCCAGTTTTTTTTAGGTGCAAACTGCTTGCACAGTATTTAAGAAGTGTCTGCAACACAATTGTGCCACACTAGACATCATGAGACATAAATAAGGAGACGTCCGTTGCTCAGTCTGACCATTCGCCAGATTTATCATGCAAAGTCCGATAGAATTGTTTCGGACGCCCTATGTTAAAGATGCACCACAAAAAGTTGGTGCACTCTGTCGGGTGCTTGAACTACTATAGGCCTAGTTGTCCACATATTTGAATTAAAATTTAAATTTATTTTCACAGTTGCTTCTTCATAGGGCATTCTGCAACCTGCATTTCTATAGATGCTTCGGATCAATGAGGAGAGACATCATCAGATTGCAGGGTGGGACTACCAAACCTCCAAACACAGAAGAGGATTCTTTTCATTTTTAACTAAATCATTAACAATGATAAAAAATAAGTTCAATAAAAATATTCTAAGTAAATATTTGTGTAATAGATTTTTCTTAGTTTACATTTTGTGGTGTTACTGTAAGCCAAAGGGGACCATAGACTGTTCTCAAGATTCAGATTTTTTATCATGTCTAGAAGTGTAATTACAATTCCATCTACAGGGCGAGATTTATCATAAAAAGTTAGCCCTGCCTTGTTAGGAAATGTCAAGCATTATAATCTGAGACAATGTCAGTAGAATGTAGGAAGTACTGGGAGTCAGAGCTATATCTACATAGACATTTACAGAGATATGGAGATACTTTGATATTTCTACATTTACCAACAATTTGTTTCTGAAATGAAGAGGATTGTCATTGAGGATGGCTGTGAAAAGCAGATGTTTTTGATCATTATATTTGATGGGACTCATGTATCATAGTTTATCGCCTGCCACTTTTTCAAGTTTTCCCAAATAGTAGTTTACCAAAAGTAAATCTGGGTCTAGCATTCTCTGTTTTGTGACTTATTAGACGCAAGATTGGACAAGTCCAAAAGTCGCATAAGTTGCACAAACATCTCGGCTGCAAATATAAATACGGCACACTACATTTAATCCTTCAGGTGGCTAACTTTGGTATGCTGCTTGACACTGCACCTAAAAAGTCTCAAACTGCAAAAAGTTAAACAAAAAGTTGCAAAAAAGAAGAAAAAGGAAGAAATACATATGATACAAGGAGTTATACATGTCCCCCAATGATCAATTTCCTCTTATATGCCGACGGTGGAGGCTCGCATTAGATGCACAGTTGGTGGTGTCTGATTATAGTGCGGGCCTCCCCTGCTATGATGTATTGGGAGGACCTATCATGTGATCTATCAAAAGGTCATGAGGTGATTTTAATACTTTTTCATTGGATTTCCTTATATTTATATTGTTTGTTTATAGTTAGTTAGGCTACGACTAAATGGCTATGTAAAGCTCGAAACGCGTCAGCTAAGCTAACATGTGCTGTTTAGAGATTTTAATCATTGAAGAATAAAGCCTTGAAAAACTTTTAACATGGTTCTGGATGATTTTTCTTTCTTTCTGGATTCACATTACAGAGTAATAACATGATCAGATGAAACAATAGGAAAGCCTAGCCTAGCTCAAAAGAGCTTAGAATCTCAAAGGTGTTATACTTTATTCTGCACAAGAAAACTGCACAAGAAAACTGAATATTTTTTGGTGCACACCCTTTTTCCTGCAAAGCCACACTCATAGTTCTTAGTAAAAGTTTCTAAATGATCTTTTAAACATTTGGTGCCATAGCCGCAAATAAACCATATGGATACTTGAGTGTAAGCCGTCCAGAGTATAAACTGGGGTACCTAATTTCAACACAAAAAAATGGAAAAACACATTGAGTATAAGTCTATGGTGGGAATTGCAGTCGCTACTCTCTAGTAAAATGTCCAGTAGTCTCCCCTAATCAATAAAATCTCCAGTAGTCTCCCCATAGCAGCCCTTCCAATTAATAAAATGTCCAACAGAATGGCCACATTAATATACTGTCCAGCAGAGTGCCCCATCAATAAAACATCCAGCAGAGTGCCCGCCTTAATATAATGTCCAACAGAGTGCCCCCATTAATAAAACGTCCAGAAAAGTGCCCCCCTTAATATAATGTCCAGCAGAGTTCCCCCAATGATAAAATGTCCACCAGAGTGCCCCCATTAATAAAACGTCCAGTAGAAAGCCCCCCTTAATATAATGTCCAGCAGAGTGTCACTATCAATGTGACACATGTCAATTTACAAAAAATGGGTCAGAGAATATCAATATTATACAATATCTGAGATGAATATATCAAAATTTAAAAAAAACGAAAAGCAGATGTGATGAAATAAATATGAAACTTTATTTAATTCAAACATTTATATAAACACTTTATTTAATTCAATGTCAAAGATGATATTAAAAACAATTAAAAAGTCCCTAAACATGGAAAATGAGACCAAGATCCCCAGCTTACAATGAGTCTTCACCAAATATACAATGTGCCATGATACAGTGCTATTGAGAGGTAGTAATTAGAGATGAGCGAACACTAAAATGCTCGGGTACTCGTTATTCGAGACGAACTTTTCCCGATGCTCGAGTGCTCGTCTCGAATAACGAACCCCATTGAAGTCAATGGGAGACTCGAGCATTTTTCAAGGGGACCAAGGCTCTGCACAGGGAAGCTTGGCCAAACACCTGGGAACCTCAGAAAAGGATGGAAACACCACGGAAATGGACAGGAAACAGCAGGGGCAGCATGCATGGATGCCTCTGAGGCTGCATAATCGCACCATTATGCCAAAATTATGGGCAACAGCATGGCCATGACAGAGTGACAGAATGAAGCTAGATAGCATCTAAAACATCCAATAATTGACCCTGACACTATAGGGGACGGCATGCAGAGGCAGCGGCAGCAGGCTAGAGAGTGGCATGGCGACATACCCTAAATGGACTCAGGCTTCAAACCAATGGGTGGCAGAGAGGAACCAAAGGAGGTGAGCAAGAAGCGCTCAAATAATATCGGTACATGATAAAAGTTTGCCAGTATATTTTGTGGATTACACAGCAGGGTGGCGACAAAGTTAACATGGAAGCCATGAAAACAACCCAAAATTCTGCCTGACACAGCTCGTTTGATAAGGGGACCATGTATGGAGGCAGTGAACTAGTAGTAGATTAAAGGTGCTGCAGTTAAAACTATGTTAGTTGGATCTTGGCATGGAGCTGGCGCTCCGCTGCCAGGCGAGCTTTCGCCAATCCAAGCCCCTGTCTCTAGGCTACTCCCCAAACAGCACTTCTAAGAACCTTTTGTATAAGATCAAGTGTAGTAGCGTTCTTATAAGTTTAGGATATGCCGGGTGAGGGGAATGTAAACAGATGCGCAAGAAGCGCTGAAATAATATCCCTAAATGGTAAAAGTTTGCAAGTATATTTTGGGGATTACACAGCAGGGTGGCGACAAAGTTAACAACTTTGATGTGGAATGCCCTGTAATAGCTCTTGGGCGGTGTGCCTTTTATCGCCTAGGCTCAGCAGTTTCAGCACCGCCTGCTGTCGCTTAGCGACGGCACTGCTGCTGTGCCTAGAGCTACCGACTGATGGCGCCATGCCCACGGATGGTAATTCGGAGGAGGAGGAGGTGGAGGAGGGGTGGGAGGAGGTATAGTAGGCCTTTGAGACCTGGACCGAGGTAGGCCCCGCAATTCTCTGCGTCGGCAGTATATGACCAGCCCCAGGGTCAGACTCGGTCCCAGCCTGCACCAAGTTAAGTGTAGTAGCGTTCTTATAAGTTTGGGATATGGCGGGTGAGGGGAATGTAAACAGATGCGCAAGAAGCGCATGATGCGCATGGAGCTGGCGTTCCGCTGCCAGGCGAGCTTTCGCCAATCCAAGCCCCTGTCTCTAGGCTACTCCCCAAACAGCACTTCTAAGAACCTTTTGTATAAGATCAAGTGTAGTAGCGTTCTTATAAGTTTAGGATATGCCGGGTGAGGGGAATGTAAACAGATGCGCAAGAAGCGCTGAAATAATATCCCTAAATGGTAAAAGTTTGCCAGTATATTTTGGGGATTACACAGCAGGGTGGTGACAAAGTTAACAACTTTGATGTGGAATCCATGAAAACAACCCAAATTTCTGCCTGACACACCTCGTTTGATAAAGGGACGATGTATGGAGGCAGCTATATGGACGACTTTTGGAGGTAGCAATGGAGACAATGTGTGGAGGCTGCTATGGAGACAATTTAATTTGGATAGTGCCTGTATGTGGCAGTCCCAAACATTTTTCAAACCAGAGGAGCAGGTAGGTGGCCCTCCAGTAAAATGGGATAGATTGAGTGCCTGTATGTGGCAGTCCCAAAAATGTTTCAAACCAGAGGAGCAGGTAGGTGGCCCTCCAGTAAAATGGAATAGATTGAGTGCCTGTATGTGGCAGTCCCAAAAATTGTTCAAACCAGAGGAGCAGGTAGGTGGCCCTGCAGTAAAATGGAATAGATTGAGTGCCTGTATGTGGCAGTCCCAAAAATTGTTCAAACCAGAGGAGCAGGTAGGTGGCCCTGCAGTAAAATGGAATAGATTGAGTGCCTGTATGTGGCAGTCCCAAAAATTGTTCAAACCAGAGGAGCAGGTAGGTGGCCCTGCAGTAAAATGGAATAGATTGAGTGCCTGTATGTGGCAGTCCCAAAAATGTTTCAAACCAGAGGAGCAGGTAGGTGGCCCTCCAGTAAAATGGAATGGATTGAGTGCCTGTATGTGGCAGTCCCAAAAATTGTTCAAACCAGAGGAGCAGGTAGGTGGCCCTGCAGTAAAATGGAATAGATTGAGTGCCTGTATGTGGCAGTCCCAAAAATGTTTCAAACCAGAGGAGCAGGTAGGTGGCCCTCCAGTAAAATGGAATAGATTGAGTGCCTGTATGTGGCAGTCCCAAAAATTGTTCAAACCAGAGGAGCAGGTAGGTGGCCCTGCAGTAAAATGGAATAGATTGAGTGCCTGTATGTGGCAGTCCCAAAAATGTTTCAAACCAGAGGAGCAGGTAGGTGGCCCTCCAGTAAAATGGAATAGATTGAGTGCCTGTATGTGGCAGTCCCAAAAATTGTTCAAACCAGAGGAGCAGGTAGGTGGCCCTGCAGTAAAATGGAATAGATTGAGTGCCTGTATGTGGCAGTCCCAAAAATTTTTTAAAACAGAGGACCGGGTAGGTGGCCCTCCAGAAAAATGGAATAGATTGAGTGCCTGTATGTGGCACTCACAAAAATTGTTTCAAACAGAGGACCGGGTAGGTGGCCCTCCAGAAAAATTAAATGCATGAAGTACTATAGCAAGAGCCAGTGGGCCCTGTCAAAAAATAGCCATTTTCCTCTGCTTTACTGTACAAAGAGGAGGAGAAGGAGGAAAATGAGGAGGAGGAGGAGGAGTGGATCAATTATTCAGGTTGAGCTTCCTTCACCTGGTGGAGATTGGAAATTCTGAGAAATCCAGCCTTTATTCATTTTAATAAGCGTCAGCCTGTCAGCGCTGTCAGTCGACAGGCGTGTACGCTTATCGGTGATGATGCCACCAGCTGCACTGAAAACCCGCTCGGACAAGACGCTAGCGGCAGGGCAGGCAAGAACCTCCAAGGCGTACAGCGCCAGTTCGTGCCACATGTCCAGCTTTGAAACCCAGTAGTTGTAGGGAGCTGTGTGATCATTTAGGACGATGGTATGGTCAGCTACGTACTCCCTCACCATCTTTCTGTAAAGATCAGCCCTACTCTGCCGAGACTGGGGACAGGTGACAGTGTCTTGCTGGGGTGACATAAAGCTGGCAAAAGCCTTGTAAAGCGTACCCTTGCCAGTGCTGGACAAGCTGCCTGCTCGCCTACTCTCCCTCGCTACTTGTCCCGCAGAACTACGCACTCTGCCGCTAGCGCTGTCAGAAGGGAAATACTGTTTCAGCTTGTGCACCAGGGCCTGCTGGTATTCATGCATTCTCACACTCCTTTCCTCTCCAGGGATGAGAGTGGGAAGATTTTGCTTGTACCGTGGGTCCAGGAGAGTGAACACCCAGTAATCGGTGCTGGAATAAATTCTTTGAACGCGAGGGTCACGGGATAGGCAGCCTAGCATGAAATCTGCCATATGCGCCAGAGTACCAACGCGTAAGAATTCACTCCCCTCACTGGCCTGACTGTCCATTTCCTCCTCCTCCAACTCCTCCAACTCCTCTTCTTCTGCCCATACACGCTGAACAGTGAAGGACTCAACAATGGTCCCCTCTTGTGTCTCGCCAACATTCTCCTCCTCTTCCTCCTCATCCTCCTCCACCTCCACCTCCTCCGATATGCGCTGAGAAACAGACCTCAGGGTGCTTTGGCTATCAACAAGGGAATATTCTTCCCCCGTCTCTTGTGACGAGCGCAAAGCTTCCGACTTCATGCTGACCAGAGAGTTTTTCAACAGGCCAAGCAGCGGGATGGTGAGGCTGATGATGGCGGCATCGCCACTGACCATCTGTGTTGACTCCTCAAAGTTACTCAGCACCTGACAGATATCAGACATCCACGTCCACTCCTCATTGTAGACTTGAGGAAGCTGACTGACCTGACTACCAGTTCTGGTGGAAGTTGACATCTGGCAGTCTACAATCGCTCTGCGCTGCTGGTAAACTCTGGATAACATGGTCAGTGTTGAATTCCACCTCGTGGGCACGTCGCACAACAGTCGGTGAGCGGGCAGTTGGAGGCGGCGCTGCGCTGCCCTGAGAGTGGCAGCATCTGGGCTGGACTTCCTGAAATGCGCACAGATGCGGCGCACCTTCGTGAGCAAATCAGACAGATTGGGGTATGTCTTGAGGAAACGCTGCACTATCAGATTTAACACATGGGCCAGGCATGGCACATGTGTCAGTCTGCCGAGTTGCAGAGCCGCCACCAGGTTACGGCCGTTGTCACACACAACCATTCCCGGCTTGAGGTTCAGCGGTGCCAGCCACAGATCAGTCTGCGCCGTGATGCCCTGTAATAGCTCTTGGGCGGTGTGCCTTTTGTCGCCTAGGCTCAGCAGTTTGAGCACCGCCTGCTGTCGCTTAGCGACGGCACTGCTGCTGTGCCTAGAGCTACCGACTGATGGCGCCGTGCCCACGGATGGTAGTTCGGAGGAGGAGGTGGAGGAGGGGTGGGAGGAGGAGGAGGCATAGTAGGCCTGAAACACCTGGACCGAGGTAGGCCCCGCAATCCTCGGCGTCGGCAGTATATGAGCAGCCCCAGGGTCAGACTCGGTCCCAGCCTCCACCAAGTTAACCCAATGTGCCGTCAGCGATATATAGTGGCCCTGCCCGGCAGCACTCGTCCACGTGTCCGTGGTCAGGTGGACCTTGTCAGAAACGGCGTTGGTCAGGGCACGGATGATGTTGTCTGACACGTGCTGGTGCAGGGCTGGGACGGCACATCGGGAAAAGTAGTGGCGGCTGGGGACCGAATACCGAGGGGCGGCCGCCGCCATGAGGTTGCGAAAGGCCTCGGTCTCTACTAGCCTATAGGGCAGCATCTCCAGGCTAAGCAATCTGGAGATGTGCACATTAAGGGCTTGGGCGTGCGGGTGGGTTGCACTATATTTGCGTTTCCGCTCCAGCGTCTGGGGTATGGAGAGCTGAACGCTGGTGGATGCTGTGGAGGATCGTGGAGGCGACGATGGGGTTTTTGTGCCAGGGTCCTGGGCAGGGGGCTGACTAGCAGCTGACACAGGGGAAGGAGCAGTGGTGTGCACGGCCGGAGGTGAACGGGCTTGTTGCCACTGAGTGGGGTGCTTAGCATTCATATGCCTGCGCATACTGGTGGTAGTTAAGCTAGTAGTGGTGGAACCCCTGCTGAGCCTGGTTTGGCAAATGTTGCACACCACAGTCCGTCGGTCATCCGGTGTTTCCTTAAAGAACCTCCACACTTCTGAAGATCTAGCCCTCGCCGCAAGAGCCCTCACCACGGGAGCTTCACTAGTTGACAGTGGCGCTGATGCACCAGCTCTGGCCCTGCCTCTCCGTCTGGCCCCACCACTGCCTCTTCCAACCTGTTCAGGTCGAGGACTCTCCTCCGTCTCAGAAGCACTGTGTTCACCCGGCCTCTCAACCCAGCTTGGGTCTGTCACCTCATCATCCTCCGATCCCTCAGTCTGCTCCCCCCTCGGACTTCCTGCCCTGACAACAACTTCCCCACTGTCTGACAACCGTGTCTCCTCATCGTCGGACACCTCTTTACACACTTCCACTACGTCAAGAAGGTCATCATCACCCACAGACTGTGACTGGTGGAAAACCTGGGCATCGGAAAATTGCTCAGCAGCAACCGGACAAGTGGTTTGTGACTGTGGGAAGGGTCCAGAAAACAGTTCCTCAGAGTATGCCGGTTCAAATGCCAAATTTTCCTGGGAGGGGGCAGACTGGGGGGGAGGAGGCTGAGGTGCAGGAGCTGGAGGAGTGGCGATTTCGGTGACATGGGTGGACTGCGTGGAAGACTGACTGGTGGTGGACAAATTGCTCGAAGCATTGTCAGCAATCCACGACATCACCTGTTCGCACTGTTCTGGCCTCAACAGTGCTCTACCACGAGTCCCAGTAACTTCAGACATGAACCTAGGGAGTGTAGCTCTGCGGCGTTCCCCTGCTCCCTCATCAGCAGGTGGTGTCTCACCCCGCCCAGGACCACGGCCTCTGACCCCTGCAGTAGTTGGACGCCCACGTCCCCGCCCTCGTCCTCTACCCCTAGCCCTCGGGTTAAACATTTTTAAAATGAGAGTTATAACTTTATTTTTTTTTTTACTTTTTTTTGTTTTTTTTTGTGTTTTTTTTTTTTTTTTTTTTTGTGTTTTTTGTTTTTTTTTGAGTTTTTAAAACCAAACAATGCTATCCTATTGCTATGGCTATTTTCTAGCCAAGTATCAAAGGAAGCACAGTACTATGCCAGATGAGATGACACTGAGTTATTGCCTAATAGAAATCCAACCCCTACTGAATTTTGCCACTTCGGCCTTTGCTATGGATATGTGCGCCACTAAGCGCAGAACACAGCGGTCGCAAGTCCCACTACAAATTGCTCAGAATTGGCAAGTACATGCACTGCAGAAACTACAGCCACCAGCAGATCAACCAGAAATCAAATATATAGAACGCTACTGTAGGCTTCAAGATCAAGAAGCTGTTTGTATTCTCCTATGGCTATTTTCTAGCCAAGTATCAAAGGAAGCACAGTACTATGCCGGATGAGATGACACTGAGTTATTGCCTAATAGAAATCCAACCCCTACTGAATTTTGCCACTTCAGCCTTTGCTATGGATATGTGCGCCACTAAGCGCAGAACACAGCGGTCGCAAGTCTCACTACAAATTGCTCAGAATTGGCAAGTACATGCACTGCAGAAACTACAGCCACCAGCAGATCAACCAGAAATCAAATATATAGAACGCTACTGTAGGCTTCAAGATCAAGAAGCTGTTTGTATTCTCCTATGGCTATTTTCTAGCCAAGTATCAAAGGAAGCACAGTACTATGCCGGATGAGATGACACTGAGTTATTGCCTAATAGAAATCCAACCCCTACTGAATTTTGCCACTTCGGCCTTTGCTATGGATATGTGCGCCACTAAGCGCAGAACACAGCGGTCGCAAGTCCCACTACAAATTGCTCAGAATTGGCAAGTACATGCACTGCAGAAACTACAGCCACCAGCAGATCAACCAGAAATCAAATATATAGAACGCTACTGTAGGCTTCAAGATCAAGAAGCTGTTTGTATTCTCCTATGGCTATTTTCTAGCCAAGTATCAAAGGAAGCACAGTACTATGCCGGATGAGATGACACTGAGTTATTGCCTAATAGAAATCCAACCCCTACTGAATTTTGCCACTTCAGCCTTTGCTATGGATATGTGCGCCACTAAGCGCAGAACACAGCGGTCGCAAGTCTCACTACAAATTGCTCAGAATTGGCAAGTACATGCACTGCAGAAACTACAGCCACCAGCAGATCAACCAGAAATCAAATATATAGAACGCTACTGTAGGCTTCAAGATCAAGAAGCTGTTTGTATTCTCCTATGGCTATTTTCTAGCCAAGTATCAAAGGAAGCACAGTACTATGCCGGATGAGATGACACTGAGTTATTGCCTAATAGAAATCCAACCCCTACTGAATTTTGCCACTTCGGCCTTTGCTATGGATATGTGCGCCACTAAGCGCAGAACACAGCGGTCGCAAGTCCCACTACAAATTGCTCAGAATTGGCAAGTACATGCACTGCAGAAACTACAGCCACCAGCAGATCAACCAGAAATCAAATATATAGAACGCTACTGTAGGCTTCAAGATCAAGAAGCTGTTTGTATTCTCCTATGGCTATTTTCTAGCCAAGTATCAAAGGAAGCACAGTACTATGCCGGATGAGATGACACTGAGTTATTGCCTAATAGAAATCCAACCCCTACTGAATTTTGCCACTTCAGCCTTTGCTATGGATATGTGCGCCACTAAGCGCAGAACACAGCGGTCGCAAGTCTCACTACAAATTGCTCAGAATTGGCAAGTACATGCACTGCAGAAACTACAGCCACCAGCAGATCAACCAGAAATCAAATATATAGAACGCTACTGTAGGCTTCAAGAAGCTGTTTGTATTCTCCTATGGCTATTTTCTAGCCAAGTATCAAAGGAAGCACAGTACTATGCCAGATGAGATGACACTGAGTTATTGCCTAATAGAAATCCAACCCCTACTGAATTTTGCCACTTCAGCCTTTGCTATGGATATGTGCGCCACTAAGCGCAGAACACAGCGGTCGCAAGTCTCACTACAAATTGCTCAGAATTGGCAAGTACATGCACTGCAGAAACTACAGCCACCAGCAGATCAACCAGAAATCAAATATATAGAACGCTACTGTAGGCTTCAAGAAGCTGTTTGTATTCTCCTATGGCTATTTTCTAGCCAAGTATCAAAGGAAGCACAGTACTATGCCAGATGAGATGACACTGAGTTATTGCCTAATAGAAATCCAACCCCTACTGAATTTTGCCACTTCAGCCTTTGCTATGGATATGTGCGCCACTAAGCGCAGAACACAGCGGTCGCAAGTCTCACTACAAATTGCTCAGAATTGGCAAGTACATGCACTGCAGAAACTACAGCCACCAGCAGATCAACCAGAAATCAAATATATAGAACGCTACTGTAGGCTTCAAGAAACTGTTTGTATTCTCCTATGGCTATTTTCTAGCCAAGTATCAAAGGAAGCACAGTACTATGCCAGATGAGATGACACTGAGTTATTGCCTAATAGAAATCCAACCCCTACTGAATTTTCCCACTTCGGTCTTTGCTATGGATATGTGTGCCACTAAGAGCTAAACACAACGGTAGCAAGTCCCCCTGCTAATTCCTCACAAAATGGTAAAATATGCAAATTAAAATAAAAAAAGTAGAACGTTATTGTAGCCCTAAGAAGGGCTGTTGGGTTCTTTGAGAATCACTCCTGCCTAACAGTAAGCTAATAGAACACCCTAACGCTTTCCCTGAGCAGCAGCAGCTCTCTCCCTAGCGGCATCCAGAGACAGAATGATCCGAGCAGCGCGGCCAGCGGCTAGTCTATCCCAGGGTCACCTGATCTGGCCAGCCAACCACTGCTATCGACGTGTAAGGGTACCACGTCATGCTGGGTGGAGTGCAGAGTCTCCTGGCTTGTGATTGGCTCTGTTTCTGGCCGCCAAAAAGCAAAACGGCGGGAGCTGCCATTTTCTCGAGCGGGCGAAGTATTCGTCCGAGTAACGAGCAGTTTCGAGTACCCTAATGCTCGACCGAGCATCAAGCTCGGACGAGCATGTTCGCTCATCTCTAGTAGTAATGCAAATAAGGTGCAAAGCTCTGCAATAAATAAGTCCCCTAGTGGGAATAAAGACAGAAATAAAACAAACTACATTACCAAAAAATATAAGGTGCAAGGTTGGAAGAACCGGGAGATCACATGTGCCCCATGCGTATCGCCCGCCAAGCGGGCTTCCTCAGGGGATGTGACACATGTCTCACATGCTGTGTTAGTGGCATCATTGCTCCCATCAAGGGAAACTCGACCTGAAGCACAGAGGGGCTCTGGGAGCTGCCCTAATAGCCTTTCAGACTAATTAGCATAATTTTTTAAGTAGATTTTAGAAGGAAGGAGTTTCTTATAAATATAAAAAGATTACCACGGTTATGGTCCCTGGATATATGAGTAGGTGTCCCTTATATTGCTTGATTTTGATGGCAAATTTACTTTTTTGACTATAAAAGTTTTAACCAGAAGTTTTTCTCAAACAACTGGCGGACTGGAATGGATTTGAGGATCTGGATTCACATCTGTAGCTAGTTGTCCGAATTTGAAATGATGGTCACAATTTGATGACAGAAACCTGACGTAACTGCAGTGATACATTCTCCCCCTCATCATTTATATTTTACTATAGACAATTGTGAGTGCAAGGAGTTAACGTCTGACCTTTTTATGAATTGTTATATAGTTTAGGAGCAGTATCATTGAGACTTTTAAATGATTCCAGACATTGTGATAAACATTACAGGGAGCCAGGGATTAGACGCAGCTGTACACTTCCATGTGGTCTGAAGGGCACAGTAGGACAAAAACAGATTGAGATATTATTCATTTACTCTCTCGTCTGTTCCTAGCAATACATGTGGGAAAAATGATCATTCACAAGCAAGGGGAACGACCCCCTGCCTTTATAACCTGCATCCCGAAAACATTTGGCAAAGCAGCCCTAAAATTCAGCCAGCTCAGCACAGTAGGAAATAGCACTCATCCCTGCAGGAAAGCAAAACGTATGTATCACATTCTCAGACTGTAAACCTGGTCCCCTATATCATTTGTAAGAGACACTGATTGACTGCTGTCCTTGGTTGAAGCACTCTAGCTTTTACTTTCCTATTGACCACTATTTTTATGAAGCTTATTGTCATGCAATACAGACACTCTTTACGGAATTGCCATTTTTAATATCACATTTTACAACAGGGATGCCCTGCTTAACGCAAATCCTTGCTGATTTATACACCTACACATCCTTGATGATTATTACTCCAAATGGATCATGGCTGGTATTTCCAGCAGAGACTCAACTGCCCTTTACATAGATATAAATCTTGTAGCCATGGAGAAAATTAGCCAAATCCTCCCATTGATCTTATGCAGTAAATTGCAGCCGGGCAGCAGGAGCTCCGTCAATAAACAATGAAGTAGCACAAATAACTTATCAGTTTACTTTTAATCAATGCTGCTCCTTACAGTGTATTATTCGCACGATAGGTCTAAATCACAGGGCACCGTTGTTTTCCAAACCTTTTAATCTAATTAGAAAACCTTCCTTTTTACTGGTAATAAACACTCTGTAAACTGTCTGCACCTAATTGAGCTATAGTAATTTATATGGACTTCCCACTGTTCCTCCTCTCTTAGACAGGCTGTTTTATGTCTTTAACTAATGAAATCTAAGAAATCACCCTGTAGATCTGATCAGACTTTGCCAGTGAATAAATCTTCATTACAATACATTACACAATGTTCTTCTGTTGCATTTATACTCTTCATGTTCATTGGCAGATTTTGATAATTTACTGCTGAATATGTTGAAAAGAAGGAAGTATTTTATGATCCAGTCCCTTGCTTTTATGTTACAGTTTACAGTGCCAGGAAATTGGCTGCTTTGTAACCTTTATGCTGTATTTCCATTGTCTTATACAAATTCTTTATTAAAGCACACCTCTTCATCTAGGGATGGATGTTTATTTAATAGGAAAAAGTTATTTTCCGCAGATTTAAAGTCTTTCTCTTTTATCTCACTCATTTCAAAGCTTTTCTGTGACGACTAATTACATAATATATCATTAAAGGAGAATTCCAGTCATTATGAGTTATTATCTATCAGCACAATAGAATTGAGCTCAGTGATTATGCAGGTTTGACCAGTAGGACCCCTATTATTTATATATACTGGGCTCCTGCGTACCTATGATAGAATGGTGTAACCGGCTATACTCACTTCTTTTTCATTTATTCTCAGTGAGACTGTCACAGATAGTCATGTACAATGTACAATGGTACAATGGTAGTTTCATAGAAGTGAATGAAGCAGGTGCACACATTCAGTGTTATTCTCTATCCCACAAATAAGGGAAAACTGATATTATTGGACAACCTCTATAGTGTTTAGAGCACGATTCATAGGTTGGACAGTTATGAGTGTTAGGGGTTGTTTCACAAAGTTTTTATTTCTCTTTGAGAGCGAGTCATGAAAAGTAACACATTAGTAGGCGGACATCAATTTTGTATCAATAAGAAAAAAGGAGATTGATACAAATCCACTGTAGTTCAAAGTAGTCACCTTCATGGTTTGGTATATAGTGAGGGGGAAAAGGCAGATGAAAAAGGAATTTCATATCGGCAATGGTTACAGCAGCTTGAAAAACAGCAACGTCGTCTCCAGTACTCTGATAAGTTAAAAACTTGGTACCTTTATTAATACACAATTAAAAATGGATGTCCATCCATGGGAACAAAACACACACGGTGACGGACCTATGCATTTTGAGCTGTAATATCTAGCTGTTAGTCATGGTCTCACCGTTACTTTACACACTAGTGTTTTATAAAACACAATTTCCCCTGAAAATCATAGGGAGGGGGCGGAAAGAGGGCAGGAGGAGACAAACAGGGCTATGCACATATTGTCTGTACACCAGAATAATGCAAAAGATAGAATGAACATTAGTTCCCTAGGATATCTACTATCCAAATTTCAGATTCAGTAAGCATCACGATTCCTCAGCTTAAGGACCCAATCACATACTCTTTTGGGAGGGCTCTGAATAGTGGCTGTAATACAAGATACATCCCATCATGTACCTTTTAACAATGGTTAGATAGGGTAGATCTACCCTGTTAATTTTCTTATCCTTATTATAAGTCTCAGAAATGTGTACATCATCATTTTCTCTTTTGTTATTAGCATCAGAAATATGCTCTCCTATATTTTTAAATGGTATTTAGTACTACCCATGTACTCTAATTGGCAAACATTAGAACATACAAGACAAAAGATTGTATTGAGTATATCTTATTAGCTTTAGTTTTAGACATTAAAGGACACACTGCCACATTTATAAAACCCTGCAGTTTTAAGCTAGTTATCATGATTTTGGGACTCATAGAGTGAAGTAGAAACAATGTGGGCCATTATGTCCAGGGCTCCTGTTTGTCTCCTCCTGCCCTCTTTTCCTCCTCCCCCTATGATGTCAAGTAATGATTTTCAGGTGAAATTGTGCTTTATAGTGTGCTAAGTGACTAAGAGCTAAATATTACAGCTCAAATTGCATAAATCAGTCACCATGTGTTTTGTCCCCATGAATGTACATCCTTTTTTAATCATGTACTAAAAAAGGAGCCAAGTTTTTAACCTATTAAAGTGCTCTAGACCACTTTCCTGTTTCAACTTGCTGCAACCATTGCTGACGTTGTATTCCTATTTCATCCATCAATTTTCTATATGTGGATGAATGACACAAGACAACATATATAACTGATTGTGACTGTGTGCTGACCTTTTCTTTGTTGAGTCCTTCCAACATTTTAATGACTGGCAAGCCTGGGGCAGAGACTATAAAATAATAGCATGTTTGTTTTTCCAGACCTCTTTTTGAGACATTTGTTACAAATGTTGCACAAATGACCTAAGCCAACACCTGGGAGCAAAATCTAAGTTTCACCAGAGCCCGGCTTGCGGTGGCAGGATACCTCCAGACGCGACTTTGCTCGTGGTGGCGTCCAAGGTGAAGGGCAGAAACGTGAGACAGGCTTGCACACATGAGGCTGTGCCTGTGGTGGGAGAGGGGGGGTAGCAGGAGCACCCATGACAGTACCCTCCCCCTTTGGCCTCCCCCTCGACTTGGTCTGAAGGAACCTTTGTAAGAGAGTACAGTCCAGGATGTTATTCTCAGGCTCCCATGATCTCTCCTCAGGCTTGAACCCCTTCCAGTCAACTAGGAAGGAGGAGGAACCTGCTGGGAAAAGCGGTTCAGGATGTCTGGCTTTAGGAGATCCGTTTACAGCTGATTGTGACTTTTTTTTTTTAAAGTTTTTGCCACTTTTGTAGTAGCAAATTCACTAAAGACCAAAGGCCACATGTATCAATTATAATTATGACTTCAGATTATAAAAAAATACATCTGACCAGCAGAAAAGCCAAAAAAAGGAGCATCTGCGCAATGCAAGAGTTATGATACATAGGCTCCAATGTATGGCACTGTACTTGACAAGGAGTAAAAAGACTATAGTAGTCTTTCAAACAGACTATTTGTGGGGGGCTCCACATGTCAAACCCTGATGGTATGATATTGATCACAAAAATTCAGGAAGTAAAGTATGATCACCATCTTAACTATGCAAAGTATATTTCAAATGTTCAAAAAGAATGACCGTGTTTATGGTTAAACATGTGTAATGCTACATGATTTCTACATAAGATTCTAGTGCACATTGATGCCATGCTGTCTTTGACAAATGCAGTCATGCATCAATGATGAACATCTTGTATGAAACAATGCACTAAAAAGAGTACAGGCGGTCTCCTACTTAAGAACACCCGACTTACAGACGACTCCTAGTTACAAACTGCCCTCTGGATGTTGGTAATTTACTGTGGTTATCAGTGGTGTCTGCAATGAAGATGTATTGTTAATCCTGGTTTTTATGGAAACCCAACATTTTTAAAATCCAATAGACCAAAAACATTTTGGCTGGGGTTACAATTATAAAATATACAGTTCTAACTTACATACAATCTCAAGTTAAGAACAAACCTACAGAACCTATCTTGTACGTAACCCGGGGACTGCTTGTATATTAATTTTTATTCTGCACAACATTGTTTACTGGCGCATCAAAGCATTATACCACTCCACTGTCATTTTATCCAGTGCAATTTCTACACATGGTTTCAATTTAATTTTTATTATGCTTTAAATTATTTATTATGTAGAAGCCAATACAGTAAAATGTACAGTTAATTTCTATGATTCATAGGGAAAGCATTGGATAAAGAAGGGTATGTGAAAAATCAAGACGTTGTGAAAGAGAGAACAAGAAAGGGAGGAAAAATAGAAAGATCAGTCAACGAAATTGACAAAAACTGAAATTGCTTTACTATAAGGCATATGTATTTAGTCTCACTCATGGTTTAAATATGCAATATCAGTTATAATTTTAAAGAAAGTCAGGTATTCTCTAAAATATGCTTATTGTAATTTATTGGGGCACATTTACTTACCCGGTCCATTCGCGTTCCAGCGGCGGCTTCTCTGACGAGCGTTCGGGTCTTCCGGCGATTCATGAAGGTAGAAGAACGATATTCAGTTTACCCTTACTCGCAAAAAAGAATGGAAAAAAACGGCGCAAGGAGGATACAGGTTAAAAAGATCCAAAAAAATAACCAGTAAATGTTAGTACAAAATTGATTAATCCTCCGCCACGCCCCCGATTTCCGTCGCGTGCATGCCAGCACCGATGCACCACAAACCTATTGCGTGTGCCAAAATCCCGGGGCAATTCAGGGAAAATCGGCGCAAATCGAAAATATTCGGGTAACACGTCGGGAAAACACGAATCGGGCCCTTAGTAAATGACCCCCATTGTGTTAATTAAATTTTCATAGTAGGTCTAAAAAGAATACATATGATACAGTTTTTAACAGGTTACCCGATGTGTATTCCTCAGAAGTTTGTTTGCTGTGAATTACAGTTTTCAGCATATTGGATGGTATTTGCACCAATTCCATCCACTACGAACTTAAAAAAATAACATGGAGTTGAGTGGATTTACAAAAATCCGACAGCCTCATGATTCATCAAAAGAAATGTCCCTACAGCCATAAAGATATTCAAATGAACTGCCCAGGCAGGTGCAGGACATGTGATGTGGACACGTGACTAGCAGCCAGCGGCCATCTTCTGTCTTTTGTCTCCTCCACAGGGACAAAATCACATGATTAAAGGACCAATAGATTTTTAATTCTTCATTATAATGAATGACCACAACATTTCTCTGCTAAAGGGAGCAGCATTTTAAATAACAACTTATTATACATTAGCATATATTTCAATGTAAATTATTTGATATTATTATTATTTAAATATGAATTATGCTTTATGATTTCTGAAATACTCCTTTAACATAATATCTACCTTAAAGGAAACCTACCACTTGTAGTGGCAGGTTTCCGATGGCAATACCGAGCACCAGCTCAGGGTGAGCTGGTGCCGGCGCTTATTTTAGTTAGTGTTTTAAACAGCGGTATCGCGGTTTAAAACACTTTTTAAACGTTATAGCCGGCGCAGGCAGGTACGCGCTCGGCGCTTACCGTGCACGCGGCTCTCATTCACTTCCTATGTAGCCGCGTGCACGGTAAGCGCCGAGCGCGTACCTCACTGCGCCGGCTATAAAGTTTAAAAAGTGTTTTAAACCGCGATACCGCGGTTTAAAACACTAACTAAAATAAGCTCCGGCACCAGCTCACCCTGAGCTGGTGCCCGGTATTGCCATCGGAAACCTGCCACTACAAGTGGTAGGTTTCCTTTAATAGGTAAATTCATGATTGTAGGTTTAAATTAAATTATGCAAGTCCATTTTTACATTAACTCAGAGATTACACAAATCACATAAGATTTTTCGTTGTAGTTTGTAGTCAGAGTATATTATACAGAAAGACTTTGCAAGAACAGATGGTTCCGATTATGTATCTTTGCAGTACAAGCAGCACCAGGTTCATCCTCTAATAGGGGGTCTTTCTTTCCATTTTTCCTTCTAAGTAGGTGTCCTTCCTGCAGAGGTAGTCTCTTAGGCACTTGGTTCTTCATAAACACATCATTGTTATACCGAACATGTGTTCCCTCTTTGGTGTACTTTCACTACAATGAACTGTAATACCTGCCTTATCCTTTTTAGTAGTGTGAAATAATGGCATGTCCCTCGTGAGAAGGCTGGGGATAAAAAGTATAAAAAGGAATGAGCACACAGTATCCCTGATAAACACAAGCTATAATTTAGTGTTGAAGTCTGAGGAATGGTTGTTAAATTTCCTCCTTGATTCCAATATCCTAAAGAATTTCTTTAACTTTCTCCATTCAGCTTCATCTTTGTGAGAGCATTATTGAAATTTAATCTCCCGACATAACAGAAAATGTGGGTTTGATTTTTGTACAGCTTTTCCATTCGGAAATAGTTAATCATGCGTTTTAGTGGCTATTGTGATGTGACATTTTTATCTGAATGTGCTGTGGCATTTATTGAGGGACGTTTCAGGGACAGTATCCTTGACTTTCACTACTGTACTTCAGTTTAGTACCACAGGGTAATATGTCATTGTGACTTTACAATCAATAAGTCAGTTAGATAATGACATCCTGTAGATCTTAATCTAATTAGCATTACAGACACTCACTCCAAACTCATAGCTGTTATATTCCCAGCTACTTATAGAAAGATAAATAGATGTGGTCACTAGTGTCTTTGTTGTACCTATTCCCTTGGTAGATCCTGTGACCCCAGGAAGCTTCATTAAAGGAACATCTTATTGGATATTGTCTATCTACTCTTAAAAGGTCATGACTTGTGACTTCAACTTCAGTATAGTGATGGATTTTATACTAATTCTCCCATACTATGTGTTGCAGAGAGGCAGCAGGTCATGTAAAAAAAGACTTCAAAGGTCATTCTAACAAGGACATTACCGGGAAGATTTTTTATTTGAACCAATGTAATGTGTTCAGCTGTGTATCTACCAGACTCCAATGTTGTATGCTACTAGAAACTAGATTAGAAAGGAGTGAACATTTTTTATTTGACAACATAACATCACACAAAGTAGAAATCTTTTTCAGATGTGTTTCACCAAACCTGTCATTCTCAAATTGTTGATATTCTAACACTGACAAAATATGATGAAATGTTACCACAACTGATATAAATTTGAAACACATGTTAAAATTCCAAATTTGGATGTAATTAGCTATAAAATTTTATCTATGAATGCACATTTTTTTAAATAACTCATTTCTACTTAAACTTAGACCCCTGAAGGATACTCAAGGTCACTTAGCTATCCTTTTTACACACTCTCAGAGCGCATGGGTTCTGATAAGCGCACCAAATGATTTAAAGTTGTCCACACAACTTCCGATATATGGCACAACAATAAATCACAGCCCTGAAAGGCTATAAGATCCCTTTCACTAGCCTCAGTGAAACAGACTGTTATCAACCCTGAGCTGCCACCAGTTCTCCTTTAATATAAGCTCGGTCCATAACGGGATTATAAAGGGTCTGGAACCAACCGGGTAGCATGTATATGAGTGAAACACGGATGTTTGGGTTCGGTATTGAGATAAAAGAGCAACGCAGGTTAAATTTTATATTTAATTGCCTTAAGGGCACACTAGACAATTAAGTACACACAATAGATATACACCGTAAACAGAGTACAAATACACAGGTGGCACTACAAGTCTCAGCAATTCAGTGAGTTAGTTACCTTGTGTGGGGCCTAATGGGGATGGATAGTCCACACTTTAAGATCCTTCCTGCACCTTAGTAATGTTAAGATTTCCCCCAGGTAAAAGATGATGTGGCCGTAAAGGTGCTTGATTATATCAGGTGCAGACAAACCTCTGCCTACCCAATAGGAGAGGTCATGGGTCCCTCCTACCTGGTATCACGTCCCAAATCCTGGAGAAGCCACAGCTTCTCAAGGGGAAGTCGTAGGGTCATGCTTCTGGTATCATTGGATCCGGGTGAATCCCTGGATCGCATTGATACCAAACCTGACCCAAAGGGTGCTAGAGCCACAGGAATTGGACCACTGTGATCTCCTGAAGATAACTAATACAAAAATGTAGTTGCCTTTGGGCTGAAATGGACCATAACTACATAACTGTCCATATTCAACCTATTGGTTTAAAAGTTTTTATTGCTCTTTGTCTCCTGTTTGAAAATTGGAGGGAAAATCAGCTGAAGACTGTGCAGATAGTGTGACTGGCAAAATTCTTTGAAGCTCGGCACCCAACCCGAGCCAGATAACACTCTTCTAGCTCCATTGGGCTAATTAAGCGGAGGCCGGGGGAAGTGGGAAATTTGAGTAGGATAAGGCCCCCCGCCCCCTGGTCACATTTATCACAGGCAGCATAGGACATATAGGGGCACATTTTCTTTGCACCAGTTTTATGATGTACTGTGCACATTCTTTTAGGTGTAAACTGCTTGCACGGGTATTTAAGAAGTGTCTGCAACACAATTGTGTTGCATGCAACCATTTTGTGGTGCAGCTTCATTAGGCATTATGCAAGTGTGACAGGGGATTCTAAGCTGTATGCAGTTGGATGCATTTTTGCTGAAGTGTTTAATGAAGAAGAATTCAAGTTATTACCCACTGAAGACTGTCCTGGATTATTTGCTTTTTTCTGTGAAGTCTGGAGTCTCGGGACTGTCCGTGCACAACAGGTGGAGAGCGCAAGGGAGTGGTGAGCTGAAATTTTTGTTTTTACTTTTTGGCAGTTAGTGAATAACCCTTTGTGCAGACATCACCATGTGTAGTACAAATGGATCATCTGCATGGATTGCCCTACTGGAAACATTATGGACAGTCTTCATCAATGCTATTGACTTTTTGTGTGATTGAAATGCAGTTCAATTAGACTGTGTGATGGAAAATAATTAAATACAAAGAAGTGCAAATATATTTGGTTCAGCATGTTGATTTTTCTTACGGATAGGACATAGATCAATCTGTTTGATGTTTTTTGCCCTTATATGAATAAATGTGGAGTTGTTAATGAGAACATGCTAAAGCTAAAGAAATTCTATATTGGTGCCACAAAAAATGAAGGATTAGGTAAACACATTGCAGTTGCATCAGATGTCTATTGTTAAAATCTATCAATATTCTTGCATTTTCTGATTTTTTTCATAAAGTAAGCCAACCTACTCAAACTTCAGACGCATTAATGCAAAGTTATGGGAATCCTGATGTAGTAAGGAAGTAAGAGTTCTCCGTATGGAGACATTGCCAATAAAGGCCGCCTTGTGGGCACGTGGAGACTTATAGCTACTGGAATTCTGGGAAAATATGCAAAAAAGTTTTCCAGAATGGTATAAGAAAAACCCTTGTAAGAAAGCTACCTTGACATCAAGCATGACTTTCAGGAAGCCTAATGACATGATGCAGGATTAAAACCAAACTAGTATATCTTTTCCAGAAGAAACAGATTCCCAACTCTAGACAGCTCTGATTGCTCTCTTCAGTACAGTGTATGGAACAGTTTTGACTAAGTGAGAGGCTTTTGACTAGGGTTGGGAAGTAATAGTTATCTTTATGGATACTTTGCCAATCAAGGCAGCCTTGAAAGCATATGGAGACTTATAGTTGTTCCTCCTGGAATAAATATACTGGTTTGTTTTTAATTACACATCATGACATTAGGCTTCCTGAAAGTCATGCTTGATGTTAAGGGAGCTGCCTTGCAAGGTAGCTAAAAGAGGGGTGGCAAAAAACTGGCTTTTGATACTTTCCTAATGATAAAACTGCTATATAGATTTTCCCAATATTGGCTTTAGCTACAATGGTGCGGCCTGAAGAGTTTCAGTGCCTATAAATATGACTTTTTTGTAGTACCATCACTACAAATAGATAAAAATCATAAGTGACTCATGCTGGGGAAAACACTTATGGAGATGATATGTGTATAGAATGTAACAACTTTAGTTTAGGGCACAATTTCCAGAATAAAAAGTGGACAGAATAAAAATTCAGGGTCTCAACTGGATTATATCCATGGAGAAACATGATCCACATCAGAAAGGTTCCTTTTCAAGCATTTTTAAAAATTATTTAGACAAACCAAGTGGCAATGCGGGGTAAAACGCTGAAAGGTTATATACACCTTTGCAAACTTTTTTTTTGCCCGTTATAGTTATTAATAGACTAAAATCATGTTTTCAATAGTGATTTATCATAAATGTCCTACCCTTTGTGTCTGTCAGTTTTTATGTAATGCTGTACAGAACACAGATCCCCTGCCCATCTTTCACTTAAATCCCTTTGAGTAAGCTTATGATGGTCAACTCCATGTCTCTCCAGCTACAAGTTCCATTAAGTTCCTCTCTCGTTCCATGTATTAGAAAACAGCAAGGACTTACCAGCTAGGGAGAGGGCTCAGCCCATGAGCCCTCTCCAAGCAGCTGCAGCAAACGTGTGCCATACTATTGTGGCGTGAATCGGGAAGGGGATAATAGGGGCACTCTGCTAATTTGTTTTTTTTAATTAATTATACAACATGCTAACACAAAGCTTTACCCTACCCCTAACCACTCCCTCCCTTTAACGCCATAGTGAATGCAAAAGTCCAGGTCAAGAAGCTAAGAACTTAAAAATTCAATAAAGTGGAATTCTGTGAAGGTGTCAACAGTCCCCCAGCGTGAGTAAGCAGATTGATACAAACACAGAAGCATACAGAGTGGATTCATGTAATATATATAGGAGAGCCACAAGCCTGCTCAGCAATCATCTCAGAGGTTACATTACCCAAGATCACCACCAACATTCCAAATATCCTCAAATATTTTATGTTAAGTATACTAGTTTATCTAATCTAATAGAAAGATTAACCCAAACAATATGTTCCACCAAGGTGGGAGGTTCAGCTTCTTTTCAATGGAATGTGAGCAGTTTTTTGGCATGTGACTAGCATGCATGACTTGATTTTATATGCACATTTTTAAAAGTTTTACTTGTGAATATAATTTAATAAAGAACTATTACCCTTGATGAAACAGATTATCACTTGGAGGAAGATTAATACAAGAGTATTCTGTCTGAATGGTGACTTATTCTTGTGAAAGGATCTTCCAGCTGTGGGAGTTTTGCATCGAGTCAAAAAACTTGTGAAAAATATAAATCGTTACTGAGTGCCATTTTATTGAACTAAGGAGCTCTTTAGAAATTTTATTATTTTGTAAAATATAATTATTTGACTTTTTGTGGCAAAATTAGGTACCTCACTGTATGTTGATTTATTATTCCTGCACAAAGATGCCCATAAGTAATAATATTAGTCCATGATGTCTTGGAAATGTTAAGTTTGCTGCTTTAAATCATTAAAACATGAAAATTAATTTTTACCAACATGGACTGGTGTCTGTATTCCGGAGTAGAAGAGAAGCAGATGGCACTCACCGGTATCAGGGACATAACAACTCTTAATTGCAGGTAGGAACACATAGCAGGGATGATGCACATCACGCACCCTGCTATGTGTTCTTACCTGCAATAAAGAGTTGTTGTGTCCCTGATACCAGTGAGTGCCATCTGCTTCTCTTCTACTCCAGAATATTGATCGCTGTATCGCTCCACGAGCACCCCGGATTGGGACTCTATATGTGCCAGTGCACTCGTGCAGCTGCCTATGTTGGACTCCGTTCTGGATCATCACGTTAGTCCTGGAGAAGGTAGTGCCGGTTACCCTTTTTCTTGTTCATTTCTGGACTGGTATCTGTATTTGGTTTTCACCTGGCTTGTGATCTCTTTATTCATTTAATGCAGAATTAACTCATAGGGCTACATTTACCATAGCTTGTGTGCCTGAAAACATGATTTAGTAACAATTTCTGGCATACAGGAATTCTGACTTTTCCTACCTTCTACGCCAGTTGGGCATGGAGGGGGGTGCCATGGTCATGCACGTATTGCCTGCCACGTTTAGACGCAACTATGGCACAATTTTACACCAGGTCAGACCTGGCATAGTCTGGATTGATTTTTTTAGATCTACATACATGCCTACAATTGGATTGGAACTAGTGACCTTTAGTTTGTTTTCAGATCAGCTTTATATCAATGTCCTGTTAAAAAGCACTGAAACTCTTTGGTGCATAAACAGCACATCACTTATTTGAAGCTACAGCTGAAAACATATGACACATCACTACAATTCCAACAGAGACTAAACATGGTGGTGAACCAGCATTGAAATGGAAGACATGTTAGAGGCAGGTTATATTTTTCTATTTTTATTATTTATTAAAAACCCCACTAAATAACATACATATAAAGGGTTGGGCAGAAATTTTCCATTGGGCCATCAATATTGTTCTTCTTATGCCCTGAACAATCAGCTGTTCCATCCAATGTAAACATATGGCACATAACTAGAAGCAGTTTGCTCTGGGTCCCTGAGTTAACTAAAGCTGCAGTGAGGGTATAAAGACCTTGCAAGGCCACTGAGCCAAATGTATGCATTGGCTCAGTGCATGGTTAACTTATGTATTAACAGATGGCAAAACTACTCAGTAAGCTGCGGTAGACTGTCATGGCTGCCTACATAGTACATATGCATCAAATTACCAGGTGCTAATAGTGCATTTTTTAAGTTGAAATAATTTACTATAGCACTCAAATCTCTGCTCAAGAAGAAAAAAAAATACTTAAATTTTTTAGTATAAAAGCATTATTTTTTTGTAAACCGGAGAGACTTGTATTCATCTCCTTTTTCCCATGTCAGTGCACATAAAATAATGCATCTGAAAATATACTGATAGATGGGAGAACAGCCGACTGTTGCTATGTAACATTAACATAATGCATAGCTGCTTTGGCAAGATTTTAAGAGGTGTAATCTACTGGAAGAAAATATGTTAAATGTAACCAGCCATTTTGCTTCAAATGAATAGTGTTTTGTTCTAGGGAAAAGTATGCTATCATTTATTCTGAAATACTGTATTCATGCATGGGGATCTCATCACAATATGAAATTGTGTCTGTGTCCCAGTGAATGGGGAGATGCAATGTTCTCATTACTTACTATTCTGGCTGCAGGATACCACCCTCTGAATGAGCGCTACTGCGGGGAGATTGACTTCACTTTATTAATAGTTCTCATGAGTAAATCTGCAGCATTCCCATTCCCATTTAGGGAAATGATGTGCTGAAAAAATGCATTATGTTACATTACATTAAGGATCATGAGAAGGGGAGAGGGGATTGAAACCAGCAAGTGCCATAAGGAGGTTGAGATCTGTCATGATGTCTGTAGATATCCAGATATTCCCCATTTGCACGGCTCTTTAACCAAGCACTCTAAATGGAAATGTAGTTGACATTTTGGAGGCTATATGTAATCAAACACCATTACAATTTGGCGTATGTTACAGAAGATAATTAAACACATTTCTTTCTCATTACTATCTCTTTTTAACATAAAATTGTAAGAAATTATTTGCTGTAGAAGATGATCTCCAGATGGAAAATGGTTTCTTGAAGCAAGCGGGTGGACAAGGGATTGTTTGCCTAAATAGAGAATTGTCACATCCTTCGTAATAGATGAGAGGAATAGTTTGCTTCAGATTATAGTTGTTTTTGCATGGATTTGTATGCAAGGAACTGCATTACAAGTAGCTGCTGGGAATTTTTTAATCCATTAGAGCAGAGTTTGTCACTTAGCTTTAATATTCCATATAACTGGAGGAGCCACTTTTTTAATTAACTACCTGCAATCAGAATATACCAAATAGGCCAAATGTCAGGATATGTCTGCTAAAAAAGTCTGTGATAAGGAACTCCGGCCACAAGTACAAGTGTTCACAAGGCTATTTAGGGTCAGTTATGTCTTTTATGCAGTGTCACAGTGGCCTTCCAGGTAGAGTTCTTTTTAATGTTTCATACTGTGTATTACATTATATGTAAATGCCAGAGACAATACATTTCATGATTAACAAGAACTAATAGACTTTTACAGAGGCTACTCCTCTATTAGACTATATGGGATACCAAGGTGCCTCTATAGTATCTCTGAACACAGGCCCTCATTTCACTCTGTAAATTTCTAACTGGTATATGATTCTGATATTTCTAGACCCTTATCAAAACTGTAAAAAAGTGTCTATAACACATAATTGGTAATCAAGATTGATGGATAGTCAAGAATACAGGAAAAGGGTCAATGATACTAGAATACAGAATGACAGAATAACTCATCTCATTAAGTACAAGACTATTGCAGGCAAATAGCACTGATCCACAAGGGCAAAATTATGAGTGGAGAGAGATTTTGTCACAGAGGTTTAACTATTTGTAAAGCAGAGCAGAGTCTGCAGGAGACAGCTGGGTGTGGTGCAAATCAATCAAGGTTACCAGGACAATATACCAGTGTTAAGACTACAAAGCAAGGATGCTGATGTATGTAACAGTTTTAGAGACACGTTGCTACAGCAATTAGCTTTGTTAACAGGTAGAGGGAATTCTTTATTTATAGGTTATTTTGGTTATTTCATTCATCAGTTTCAATAAAGGGCAAAGTGGTTGAAAGAGATTAAATATTCTAGCTTTGGTGTAAAGTCAAACAAGCTCAGAGATCAGTGGTATGACTAAGATCTGGGTATCGAGAGCAGTGCTTTATGGTGCATCCCATATAGTGCTTTTGCAGCATATGACACTGTTTGCTCTAGCGGCTCATCTCTAAAACTGGTACACATATCAGCCTCCTTGCTTATCTAATCTTCTGGGACCTCACAGTTTTTAAATACCAGGAGATGCTGCAGCTCCACTATCCTTCTGGTACACAAGAAAGGAACTGCCTACCCCGGCAGGCTAGGAGCTCCCTTCCCTTGTCGGAGAGTCCATGATGTACAACTGTAATAGACAGTGCATATTTTTTTTTCTTAGACTAGGAAGTAGCAGATTGAAACACCCGACTGTAACTTCTACAGTGGATACCACCGATTGTGTTGCTCCTAGGAACACAATCCTTGTGCAAAATGTAACAGAAAATTCTTCTCTTTAACATAGCCATTGATTTTTTTTACTAGGGCTTACTAGGGCTAAGGCCTACTAGGGTTAAACTTATACCTAAAACCCTTTGAAAAATTATGCTAGCACTTACTTTCATGGTAGGTCTTGTTTTATATGTGTAATATTTGTGTTATAATAGCAAACAATTTATGTCTTATCCTTTCCACAGAAGCATATCCACTGTTATTAGCACCCAGCTATGCATTAGACGTCAGCAGCTATGCATTTGCTAAAAAGAAAAAACTCTGAGATTATTTGAGCTGAATATGCCAAAGTAGCATTAAACTAAGCTGAAAAGAGTTGCAAAGTAAATGTCACCACAAGTTATGAATAAGTCTATTTTCATAAAAATCCAAGATGCACAATTAAGTTGAATTAAATGTGCTCACTCTAAGACATTTACAAAAGGTTACCCTCTCTAAAAGTTCTTGAAATATGACAACATTTGTTGTGAGTCAAAGGTCTGTCACTATACACACTGTTTGTCAATGTTTATCTACAAATTGTAAAATTAGTACAAAAAAATTAACAAGCGTTACATTGTAAACTGGGAATCCATTCCATGGAGGTCATTGCTTCATAATTACATTTTGAATATAATGTATTTTATATTTATTGCTCAGTGACCTGAAGCTTAATTCTCAAGAGAAAAGCCCATTACAGGAAAGAAAACTGTTTAAATATACAATTTGAAAAGAACAATGTAACAATAATATTTTTTGTAATAAAACCATGCAACTCTTTTATGATTTTATTTTAGAATCTACATAATATTAAAGCCAAACCCTGTAAATACAAAAGCAGGAACTGCACAAAGTTTTATAAAATAAAGCAACAATTTTAAAATGGTTTATTTGTTATTTCCTAAGATTAGTGGGACAAATGACATGGCCTCTGATGCCCAGCATAGATCCACTTACACATTGGTAGCTTGTACTTTCTTGTGGAGGCGTCACTGGCATCCCAGGTGGTATAGTAACAGTCAGTTGACTGGAGATCTCTGGCCACTACACATCTGGATCCCAGTTGTGACAATGTAGATGGATTGATCTTCAGAACACCAGCGTAGTTGCACAATTCAAACTGTGGAGGTCATTTATCTTTAGTTTGAAAATTTGGAACAGTCTATTATTCCTATGGCAGCAAGGGAGAGGGGTTTTTTTGTGCCAAAATTTGAGACTTTTTGCAACCATTGCACAAAATCGTAATACTATAAGTCGTTTAAATAACACTCTCAATATTACTTGACAAGGTGTCTTATTTTAAATTCAATTTATATAATTTAAAGGACACCTGTCATCAGGTCTGTGTCACTAGTCCTGTCACCTCTACCTGTTGGAGCAGCTCACAAGGATCCCATCCCAGCCTTTATCTAGTTATTTCATACATTATTTATTATAAAATCATCTATTCTTTATCATGTAAATGAGGCAGGTCACATGATCAGAGGCAGTGATGTCACCCCTGTTACCCCTCCCCTCTCCTCCCCCTGCTCATGTCTGTGTGTAATGTATAGTAAAGCATGGCTAGTGTGTGTGCTGCATCTGCTGACATGCTGCATCCTCCTAATACACAGGTGAGAGACACAGACATCAGCTACACATGAATCTGACATGTTCTGCTGTAACATGGCTGCCTGGAGCTGCTGTATCTCTCCTATATACACACACATGCACACACAGGCTGCAGGGGGCGCCAGCACCAGGAAGCACATCATTATACAGCCTCACATCATTATACAGCCTCACATCATTATACAGGCTGTCAGTCATGCACTGGGGGTGTGGCTGTTCCTCCCACTCATGAATAGAGTGGACAGCTTGAATATGCTAATGCTTCATTGGACATTTCACAGGTCATTTGCATACAGCTTTAGGACCTCATTGCTTAGGTTTACAGGCATGTAGAGGGACAATGAAGGGATAGAGGCAATGCTCTCTAATGGCAGTTTATGAAAATATATTTAGTTTAGGGGGGTTATTTTGCATGACGGGTTCTCTTTAACCAGTGCATTTCACAAAAATGTTGCTCATAAAAAGTTTGGGTTCAGTTGAGCCGAACTTTAAAATTGTGTTCCAAACTTACACTTGTACTTCTGACTGAAGTTTGGGTCTATGGCCATGGAACTGAAGCCGCAAATGTCACCATGCACCCCAACTTTGCAGTTTGGTTCTGCTTGACACTAGTTGTAAATGATTAAAGCCCTATATTAATTATCACCCTAAATCCTGTTGGCTTTATTTGTGAGTTTTTTGTTTTGCTATTAAAATGCCCCTTACAGCTATAGAAGCATTTCAGTTCTTGCCTCAAACTCATATAGGGGATGTGTCATTGCTATTTTGTCAGTTTTCACCCTTTAAAATGTCTCAAAATTGTTGCATCTGTTGTTAGCAACTTGTTTTCTTTGGCCTTCAGATAACTTACTTTAGTTTTATGAAGTGAAGCTGTAGTTGACAGACCTGTGAACTGTTACTTCTCAAAAAGTCTCCTCATCTACCAAAATGAACCTCCTTTATCAAGGAGTCTAAACCACTATAATGAATATGATGTGAAAAAATACATATACGAACATCAAAGACACACCAAGAAGATTAGGTGAGATACATACTTAATTATAAATTTGTTATTCTTCAATCAGGTTCCTTCATTGTGGGAACCATTTTCACACCCTAATATTGGGGATTTTTCAGGTAAAACAAGATTTTGTCTTTGTAGATTACTGACCAATGATGTTTGGGTGTACTGTAAGTTAAATAGTGGAAGCATTTTCTGACCAGGTTTTCATCTTGTATCCCCATTTCTTTTCATTGTCTATGAAACTGGTTCAAGATAAAGCATATCCACTATATTCTCAGGATTTTGTTTCTCTCTAAATCATTCAATTACATTAGTTCTAAATATGTACTGACTGTACTGCAAGCCTGGGAGAAAAGTGTCTGGCGATGAGACAGTGAGAAAAGGAAACCCACTGTGCGACCTACTTGTGCAACCCAATGTGCCTGAAGCTTCTGAATGCCATAGTCTTTTCTTGGCCATGAACATGACAAGTGAACTTCTATCTTGGTTACTTAATATGATATATTGAGAAACATTTTTGATTATCCATGGAAATGAGAAAACTAAGGTGTTTTAGTCTTTCAAGTATAAACTTTAATTAAAAACTTTAGAAAACTAGTTCTAGAATCTTTTTTAAAAAAAATTACAACTTAAGTTTAGATATCAGTGAAAAAGTCCAGGGAGCATTTTTTGTATGTTTTCTACAATTCAACTTTATTATGGAAGTATTGCAACCTAAAATGTTCAGCAGTTAAATCCAAAATATTCCTTCCTTTAAAGCATGAAACTTTACACCAGGCATAAAAAAATCTATATTTTTGTATAATTTTTATGATAATTACTATACTTAGGCGGATGGATCCTGATGACAACAGTTCCCAAATTCTGAAGAACACAGTGAAATGTAATAACTGTTCATTCAGCTCATGTAATCTACAAAGCATGGACCAAGTCCTTAGTTTTCTTTTATAAACAAGCTATGCTTTGTGTCTGATTTACATTGGGAAAATCCAAAATGAAAAAACTATTCAATCACGAATGTTTACTGTGATCATCAGTAGTGGATCATAAAATCGGCAGTTTGGGTCCTGTGGCCCGGGAGCCAAACTTTCTAGGGGTCCCATGGCCACTAAAACCACCCAACAAAATGTTGTACTCAGAAGGACCTTCATCCATGAAATCCATACATCTCTTCCTGCTCTCAATACAGATGTACACAGGAGTCATTTCAGGACGTTTGAAGGTCCTCCAAAGGTTCTGAAACAATAGATTGAGAGTAGGGAGAAGGGAGACATCCTCCATTCTTCAAAAATCTTGATTCTAATAGAATATATATGAATATATATGAAGTGATTCCAGACTTGTAGGGGCTATAATATTCATACAGTCCAGGACTCATGGCAGTCTAATTCTACCCATGTGATGATATATTTAATATTATGTGTATCTGTTATATGAAGACCTAGATTGTGATAGGTAAACATTTTGTTTTAGAGAAGTCTAGCTATGTTAGCTACCATTAAAGTTTTCTGTTCATGGCTTACTTTTTGGAACTTTTAAGTTGACTTCTTATATGTCAAAATAAAACCACATTTGACAACCTGTCTAAGGGGCCCCTATATAAATTTGATTTCCAAAAGGCATCTAAATATTTAATAACTGACTAGAAAAACTAAATTAATGATAATCTGCTCCACTGTGCTATGCCTAGGAACTAAGATGTGCCACAGTGCCCTATTGACCTTCTTTCAGCAATGGAACATTTTTACAACAAAAAGACAATGAGTATCCAAAAGAGTGTAACAGGGTGGTAAGGGCAAGAAATAAATAAGTTTACCCCCAGTTAAACTAATAATGATAACCAAAAGTTTGTAAGTCAAAAAAAAAAATTACACCAAAGAGCATAATTCAACTTTAAATCTTTATTTAGTTCACAAAACATGATTAAAATGTAGCCATTGACAAAGAAAGCCAACAAAATTAAAAAGGTGTGTGTTATAATCCATATCACTAATTAACCCAAAGTATAAATATGGTACAAAGCATATTCCAACAGAACAGACCTAATCACTCTAAATTTAAAACACTCCCCCCAGAGGAAGCTTATTGCGAAACACGTGTCGGGGCTGGCTGGCTGGTGTGGTGTCCTATTTACTGGTATGATTTATCCCATTGTTTTCTATGTATGAAATCTATGTTGTTATTAATATAATACAATTAAATTTAGAGTGATTAGGTATGTGCTGTTGGAATATGCTTTGTACCATATTTATACTTTGGGTTAATTAGTGATATGGATTATAACACACACCTTTTTAATTTTGTTGGCTTTCTTTGCCAATGGCTACATTCTAATCATGTTTTGTGAACTAAATAAAGATTTAAAGTTGAATTATGCTTTTTGGTGTAATTTTTTTTCTGACTTACAAACTTTTGGTTATCAACAAAAAGACAATGTAACAGTAAGGTAACAGGACAGTTAAAAAGCAAACAGAAAATCCAGCAGAGCAGAACATGGCAAAACTTCAGTGAGCACCTAGAACTAATTACAGGTACACTGAGACACCCAAGCAGTGAGGCACAAGATAAAGGCAGTAGCATGAACAGATGAAGGTAACAGGAACAAACATGCACAATCCTTCAGGAATATCTATGAGCCAGGTAGAGGTTGACTAGATTGGTCCATCAAATGCTACCAATGTGATAACAAAGGACAAGGAATAGCAGGGGTTAATGACTGTTTAGCTGTTGCAGGGCATTGTCATGTAATGAATCTGAACATAAATGAGGCACAGGTGGTAATGACATTGCAGAGTTAACTTTTCAACGACCCAGGGTCAAAAATAACCCTGCTAGAAGGGAGGGCACATTCAAGTGTAATAGGTGCTTTGAGCTGCCAGTCAATTCAATCAATTGACTGACAGCTCAATGCACTTACAACAGATGTACAGTTAGCTCTGTTATTTCCTGATTTATGTAGCTTTGTAATATATATGTCACGTCTGCGCCTACGTCCTCCTCTGTCCATGCTGGTAGATTTCGTTGACATTTAGTTTTTTTCTCAACCGGCAGTCTGAACTTGGCTGTAGCGGTTGACTGACCTTAGTTAAGGGTTAAGTCTTTGGAACTGTAATTGCTTGCTCCTTCCACATGTGGTAGGGCCTAGTCTCCCCATAAGTGTTTAGCTTCACCCCTTGCTGGTCAAACTGCTATTTAGCCGTGTTCACACTAGCTCTTCTCTTGCATTGTCTACCTATTGGATTCTGATCCCTTGCCTGTGTTTTGACTTCTCTATTTGGATTGCAAATTGGTCAATCTTTATTCCCGCTGTTGCTGACCCGGTTTGTCTACTCTGCCATATTTTGTTTTGTCTGTCCGTCTTGTTGTGTTTTCACACAATAGGTGTGAAAACACACCAGCCTCTCTCATTTATACACTGATACCACTTGTCGAGAACGAACAACTACAAAAGTACAATCATGCATCTTCCATTTGTTAGTGTGTTTACATAATATAAGAAGATCATGCTCAGTGTACAATCCAAACTTGATAAAGTGGTGATCATGTGTCTGTATACATACTCGATACTTGGTATTACAACCTAAGGTGTAAGCCTAATTCCTCAATTTGTTATTCTACAGACATAAATTGGAGAACTTCATGTCTGCAAAAAAGGATCAGGAGTAGTGATGAGTAGACCCAATAGAATTCAGGTTTTAGCCGAGTTGAGCCAAAGCCGAATTGTAAGAATATGTTACTGTCCAGCTTCGGGTACCAGAACCTGACCTGATTCCCAGCAGGTAACTCCCGCAATCGGTGGGATCATCACAGACATTAACTCTATGCCAGCACTGCTCAGTGGTGTTACCGGCGTTGGGGGGGTGGCGCCAAACCCAACCCGCAAAGTTTGGCATGAAGCTGAACTTTGCAGTTCAGGTCCGCTCAACACTAATCAGGAGTATCTATGGTAATGACACAAGGTATGTCACTCAGCATTTTATGACAGGGGAATCTTTTAACATACATTGTGCTGTCAGGAAGATAATCTCCTTTGGTATGACAGGTTGTACTTAAATCTGCTAGATAATTGTTTATGTCACATTTTAGAATAGCAGATTTTCTGAGATATGTAATGTCATGGTTTGTCTAAATGTTGAAATCTATCCAAAAACTATAAAATATTATGCTCTTAGATACTATTATAGGAATATACGTTCATTTTACATAGTAATTTAGACAATGATTGAAATAATTAGCGTTTCTATAAACATTTTGCTTATATTGCAATGACTTTTAATGAGGAGCATCCTGCATTGTCATTCTCAGAATTTCCTCAGCTGTTCCATGTGGCTCATAGATTTCCTTACAGTATCGTTTTTTTTCCCTTCTGACATCCTACTGGTTGGTCTCAGCAGGCAAACAGGAAATAATGAGATCTCTTGACAGCGACTATTAAAGCAAATAGACATAGATGGGCTAAATGTACAGTGAAATTTAATTATCTCACAATCAACAAACCCTGGTCATAAATTACAAGTATGTCTGCATGAATTTGTGATCATGTATATAAAGCAAGCTTCACATTATCGTGCACATCATTTCCTCATATGGAAACATATGCTGAAGTTGGACATGCATAAATTATAACATATGGTATTGGAAAGACATCTACTTTTTAAGAACATATAAAATATACATCATATAAGACCAGATACTCATTCGGTATTTCAGGTATATTGGATTCTATACTTAAATGATTAAACCCATCTTTTACTATGTTTCTTTTATAGCAGATTTTAGTAGGAGTTATTTTGAGATGTGGATTTGTATAATGCATCAGAATAGCAGTTGTACAAGGGATGTGGTATATACATGTACGAGAGGTTAACAATACCTGTCCATTTGATGCAAGACCTTATAAGGTCAATATAATTTCAAGAAACTTTGCATGAATTATTAGTACAAGGGAACACAAGAAACGTTATAATATTTCTTAAACCAAAGTTTTTCCTTCCATTAACTTTGTCTTTTTTCATACTCAAGATGGATGGAAGCTCCAGGTGGTATCAGAATACATAAAGACTCAATGCAGCAGAGATGGGGAGCAGAATGTAACATTAGCTAGATCTCCATTCCATAACTTTGAGACAACAGCATCTAACAGGTGGGGGAGATTTATTGAGTTCTAATTGCTTATAGCAACCAATCAGAGCTCAGATTTCGTCTTCCCACATTTTTGCGATCACATAAGGATACCAGTTCTATGATCTACAGAACCAGGGATACATTCAGTTAAAAAGAGTTGGAAATTGGATTTTCAATTGCAGCTCTCATTTCCAACTATGTCTTTAACTGTCTGTATCTCCAGTTCTTTGCTCATCCAAAATATGTTTCTGAAGTTACAGTCCATCTGCAGTCTGTAAACTTGACTCATTTTAGGCAAAATATGACTTATCACTGCTCATTTTCACCTGAACTTTGAGGAGATTTTTATAGGTAAATGGATGAGATTTCACATAAAAAGGGATTGCTGGAAAGGACATGTCATACCCTACATGAAGATGGAGGTGTTCCACTAAGGGATACAATGGGGCTTATTTTGTAAGGGCCCGAATCGCTATGTTTCGTCGGGTTTCCTGAAAATTGCCGATTTGCGCCGAATTGCCCCGGGTTTTTGGCGCATGCAATCGGATTGTGGTGCATCGGCGCCGACATGCATGCGACAGAAATCAGGGGGCGTGGCCATCAGAAAACCTGACGGATTTGGAAAAAACGCGGAATTAAAAAAAAAAAATGTGTCACTTGACATGCGCTTACCTGCACCCAAGATAAGACGGTGAACTCCAGCAAACTCTGACGGACTTCAGCGCAGCAGCGACACCTGGTGGACATCGGGCGCACGACCTTAGTGAATCCCGGCAGACCCGAATCCTCAACGGAGAACGCGCCGCTGGATGGCGACAGGACCGGGTAACTAAATCTGCCCCAATGAAGCTGAACAGCTTTATCAATAAGCAAGCTGTATATACCAGCAGCATATTTTACAGACAGTCTATGAAATAAATGTATCATGAAAATGATAGGGCATCTTGGTAAAAATCCATTGTAAAGTTATAACATGTAGTTTAATCTGACTATTGTGACCCCATATGAATCATAGAAAAAAGACTGTGGTCACCTATACCCCTATTTGACTGAACCAGCAGGTCAGTGAGTGCTGTTACTCAAATAATTTCTATGGGACTACATATGATAGCCGAGCATTCTGGTTTGCCATTTCCAACAGCTTTACTGCTGCTATTGGCAGATCTTTGTCCTAATATGTATTCTTTTTCTTCCTGTGCTTATATAGAGTTCTGATAATACAACACATTTGATGGATACCTTGCTGTTCCCGGAATTGTGCTGGAGCACTTTGGAATCCCTTGTGTTGTGGAACACAGCATGCACTTTTTCTGGTCTGCCTTGCTCGGGTACATATGAAAGAATGCACTGACTGACATTTCTATAAGCAGATGCTGAAGGGCGTTTTATAAGAAATAAGTTCCTACTGATGATTTTATTCTCCTGCTGTCGAAAAAAGTTAGAGTAAAATAATGGGTTAATGAAATGTATTCAATAGATGGATCTAATTCCTGAAATTGACCAGAAAATGAAGCATTTTCTTTAACACTCTGTTTTATGGCTTTCACTATACACTGCAAATGGCACCTCCCATTCATTCTATTGGTCGGCATGATCATGGTTATGACCTTTTGAGCACTTTTTATTAACATGTTTATGGGTATCAAAAGGACAAAACTTTCCATTATGGTTTTTATGGTACAGAATCATTTTTAGATTTTAATAGATTGTTTTTTTGGGATGTGGGGTATGCTCAACATATTTATTTGTTTATTTGTATTCTAATGTGTTCTAGGGGGACAATGGTAATGAACTTTTACATGTTTTACACACACATACATACATACATACATACATACACATACATATATATATATATATATGTAGTTTCAGGACCCTTGGGGTACTTTAACCTTTGGGATTTGATTATTATACAATATACTACAATACTATTATAATACTGTAAGACTCCCAGCTGTCATGACAACTGCTAAGAATGGGACTTTGGGGCCAGAATGGATTTTTTTCCCCACGGTGGAGCAATTGTCATGACCCTCAAAAGGTTTTTTTTCATCCTCTGGATCAACACTAAAGGATTTATAGGTGGAACTCGATGGGCCGACTCCTTTTTTCATTCTTATCTGTTATGATAATATGATGGTTGTATTTTGCCTGATGTGGTCCTATTTTTGGAAGAAGTGTGTAATAAAGTACAAAAAACCCCACAAAATCACAAAAAAACCCACATATTTGGTATTGTCGCTTCCATGACAATCTGTATGATAAATAAGTAACACTATTTGACCCACTCAGTAAAAGCCGTAAAAGAAAAACCCCAGAAATAAATCCCTTTACAAAAAAGTTTCAAAAAGTGATCAAAAAAAGTTGTGTGCCAAAATGGTACCACTGAAAAGGACAACTCAACACGGGAAAAAAATCCCTAAACCAGTTCTGTCAACCAACAAATAATAAAGTTTTGTCTCAGTAACATTGTAAAATATATTAAAAAAACTATATAAATGAGGTATCACCATGATCATAGTAATCTAAAGAATAAAGATAATGTAGTATTTCTATTGTACAGCGTACGGCCCCCCAAAAATTCTAAAGTAAGGAAACTAAAATTGACAATGTTCTTTTCCTCTATACATTCAAGAGTTAATAAAATCTCATCAATAAGCTAATGACCCACTAAAATGAAGTATTTGTAAACTGTGTAACCTTTAAAAGTGACAAAACCCTGGCATGTGCCTATACAGCAGTTTACAACCATATATGGGGTATTGTTATACTGGGGAGAAATTGGGTATCAAACTTTGTGGAGCATTTTGTTTTAACCCCTGTAAAATAATGAAAGGGTTACTAGACTTCATAAAAGTTGTTTTCCATATGTTGACGTGTTTAGTTTGTAATACAGGCGGTCCCCTACTTAAGGACACCCGACTTACAGACAACCCATAGTTACAGACGGACCCCCCTGCCCACTGTGACCTCTGGTGAAGCTCTCTGGATGCTTTACTATAGTCCCAGGCTGCAATGATCAGCTGTAAGGTGTCTGTAATGAAGCTTAATTGATAATTCTTGGTCCAATTACACCAAAAATTTTGAAACTCCAATTGTCACTGGGGCAAAAGAAAAAAAATTGTCTAGAACTTCCATTATAAAATATACAGTTTCGACTTACATACAAATTCAACTTAAGAACAAACCTCCAGACCCTATCTTGTATGTAACCCGGGGACTGCCTGTATAGGGTAATTTATGGGGTTTTACTATTATTTAGATCTCTTAAAGTGACTTGAAACCTGAGCTGGTCCCTCATAGGCATGATTTAGCATTTTTTATGAAAATGTGAAAAATCTCATCTAAAGTTCAAAGTCCCTTAACATCCTACATGCTATGACTATGTGTGGAAAAAGTAGAAAATTTAGAAAATTGCTAATTTTCACCAAATATCTATTTTTTTCATATATAAATGCACAATGTACCACCAAAATTTAACATGAAGTACAAAGTGTCGCAAGAAAAAATTTTCAAAATCACTTCCATATGGTAAAGCATTCCAAAGTTAAAACCACTTACAGTGACATATGTCAGATTTAAATAAATGGGCCGTGTCAGAAAGGTGAAAAGTGGCTTCAGTGGTAAGGGGTTAACTAAAGGAGTCACACTAGACATTACATTTATGATAAGGGGACACATGAAATACTGACAACATAATAAATGTTGCATTTATCCCCATAAACATAAAGGGTATGTTATGAGAACATTACAAAATGTAACCAATTTATTTTTTATTATAAAGTACTGTAAATAGCTAATAAACTATTGTGGGGAGTTTGGCCCAGTAGAGACCGTGGTAGCGGGGTGCTGTGATGCAGTTCACGACACCAAAGTACAGTCCAAAACAGGTCTAGCCTGTGTTTATTTCAGCAGGAACAAAATAAAACGGCAAAATAATATCCTACCCGTCAGGGTGCTAACTAAACAATGGTTTTCTGACTCACCACTAACAAAACACTTTTCGTTGCTCCAGGCACAGAGGTCAAGGCTGTGTGCTCTCCAGCCTCCTTCCAGAGAGACAACACGTCCAGCTCTGCTGAGCGGTTTTATTAGACTGATTGGGCTGTTCCCACCACCTGTGTTCAAGGTGCTGGACACAAACATCAGCACTAAGGCCTTGCATAATAGCAAAACCTAGGGGAAACATACCGCCCATCCACAGTTAACCCCTTCAGTGTCTCACATACCCTCCCCCTCTGTTTGACCCTGTGGGGGCAAACACTTTTGGCCATCAGACAGTGGGTACGAGACAGGGCATCGGCATTCCCATGCAGCTTTCCTGCTCGATGTTCCACCGTGAATTTGAAATTCTGCAACATTAGGAACCAACTTGTGACCCTGGCGTTCCTCTCTTTGGCCTGACTCATCCAGATGAGGGGAGAGTGATCGGTCACCAGTGTAAACTGTCGCCCTACCAAGTAATACCTCAGGGATTCCAGAGCCCATTTGACCGCCAAGCACTCCCTCTCAACTATGCTATAGTTCTTCTCAGGAGGTGTGAGCTTGCGGCTCAGGAATGTCACAGGATGTTCCTCACCCTCCACTACTTGGGACAGGACAGCCCCTAAGCCCACGTCAGAAGCGTCAGTCTGCACAATAAAGGTCTTGGTGAAGTTAGGGGTGATAAGTACCGGTCCCTCGCACAAAACTGTCTTAAGTCGCTGAAACGCCCCCTCAGCCTCTTCACTCCACTTTACCATCACCGCCCTGCTACCCTTGGTCAGGTCAGTCAGGGATGCCGCTATGGTAGCAAAATCGGGGATAAATCGGCGATAATAGCCCACTATGCCTAGGAAAGCCCTCACTTGCTTCTTGCTCATAGGTCGTGGCCACTGCTGGATCGCCTCTACTTTATTTACTTGGGGTTTGATGACACCTCGCCCAATATGGTACCCCAGGTAATGGGCCTCTTCCAGACCAAGTGCACATTTTTGGGGGTTCGCTGTCAGCCCTGCTGCCCTCAAGGAGTCTACCACTGCTTGCACCTTGGCCAGGTGACTCTCCCAATCGTTACTATAAACTATGATGTCATCCAGGTAGGCCGAGGCATATCTCCGGTGAGGTTTTAGCACGAGATCCATTAACCTCTGGAATGTGGCGGGAGCCCCATGTAGCCCAAAGGGGAGTACCACGTACTGAAAAAGCACATCAGGAGTAACAAAAGCGGTCTTCTCTTTGGCCCTGTCAGTAAGGGGTACCTGCCAATACCCTTTCGTCAGGTCAAGGGTGGAGAAGAACCTAGCCTGTCCAAGTCGTTCTATCAACTCGTAAACCCTGGGCATGGGATAAGAATCAAATTTGGACACCTCGTTCAACTTCCTAAAATCATTGCAGAACCGTAGGGAACCATCAGGTTTGGGAATCAACACAATAGGACTCGACCAGTCACTTTTAGACTCCTCGATAACCCCCAGGTCTAACATCTGCCTGACTTCTTTGGATATGGCAAGCCGGCGCTATTCGGGGACCCGGTAGGGTTTTTGGTGTACCCGGATGTGGGGTTCAATTATGATGTCATGCTTGATGACTGAAGTACGTCCCGGTAACTTACAGAACACATCCACATTCGCTTCCTGAATCTGGGCCCTGGAGAGGGACTCTGAGATCCGTACTTCAGGCACCTTGGCATCGGGTACACCTACCTCCGGTGTCACCTTCTTGGGGACAGACGCTTTTTCTACTCCCACGGCCATCAGGGACTCTCTTTCCCTCCATGGCTTTAGGAGGTTCACATGGTATATCTGTTCGGGTTTCCTCCTCCCCGGCTGAGATACCTTGTAGGTTACCTCCCCCACTTTCTCCATGACCTCATATGGTCCTTGCCATTTTGCCAAGAACTTGCTCTCAACGGTGGGCGCCAGAACTAGCACTCTGTCGCCTGGGTTAAAGGTCCTGAGTCGGGCTGACCTATTGTAGACCCTAGACTGGGCCTCTTGTGCCCTTGTCATGTGCTCCTTTACAAGGGACATTACCGCCGCTATGCGGTCCTGCATAAGGGAGACGTGTTCTATCACACTACGGTGGGGGGTCCTCTCCTGTTCCTAGGTCTCCTTGGCTACATCCAAAAGCCCACGTGGGGAACGGCCATATAACAGCTCAAAGGGTGAGAAACCCGTGGAGGACTGGGGAACTTCATGTATGGCAAACATCAAATAGGGCAACAAACAATCCCAGTCCTTCCCATCTTTGCTGACCACCCTCTTTAGCATCCCCTTCAAGGTCTTATTAAACCTCTTGACCAGGCCATCTGTCTGAGGATGATACACAGAGGTGCGGAACTGTTTTACCTGCAGTAACTTACACATCTCCTTCATTACCCTAGACATGAATGGGGTACCCTGGTCAGTCAAGATTTCCTTGGGGAGGCCTGTGCGTGAGAACACCTGGAACAGCTCCCTAGCAATATTTTTGGAGAAGGTGTTCCTTAATGGAATCGCCTCTGGATACCGCGTAGCGTAGTCCAGGATAACCAGGATGTATTGGTGCCCCCTTGAGGATTTGACTATGGGGCCAACCAGATATATTGCAATCCGTTCAAATGGCACCTCTATGATTGGTAGCGGGACCAAAGGACTCCTGAAGTGGGAGACTGGGGCAGTAAGTTGACACTCAGGGCAGGAGCTACAATACCGGTTTACCTCCTCCCACACCCCGGGCCAGAAAAATCGCTGCAGGATCCTCTCTCGGGTCTTCTCAGCACCTAAGTGCCCTCCCAGCACATGTTTGTGTGCCAACTCTAGCACCAGCCTATGTTGAGATTGGGGTACTACCAGTTGCTCAACCTCCTCACCCCGTATCTGGTCGACCCTATACAACAGTTCCCCAACAATCACCATTCGGGGGTATATTTTGTCAGCCCCTGGTATTTGAAGTACCCCATTTATCACCTTAACATTCTCCCATGCTTTAAACAAGGTAGGGTCCTGTAGCTGTGCAGCCCCAAAATTTTCACGGGAAATCTCAAGGTCCGGCATGTCGGCCACCTCCTCGTGGCCCTCGACCTCACCAGCTAGGACCTCTAGGGGAGAGAATTCATCACATGGGGTCACCCCTACTGCTGGTTTGGGTACATCGGCCTCAAAGGGTTCAGGGGCCAAGGCCGGACATACCTGATGTCCATTATCTGCAACAGCACCTGAGGTGGGTCTTCGTCTCCAGAGGTCCAAAAACACCGGTAAGTCTCTGCCGATAATAGCCTCATGAAACAGGGTCCCCACCACCCCCACTTCATGGGCAATAGTACCACAAGGGGTATGTAGGTTGATGACAGCAGTGGGATATTCGCGAGTGTCCCCATGTATACACAACACTCCCACTCTCCGCCCACTGTATAGTCCAGGATCAACCAAAGTTCCCCGCACCAGGGTAACCAGACTCCCTGAGTCTAGCAAGGCTTCCACTGTGTGACCACCGATTGTGACCATGCACACTTGGGGTTCTGCATCCGTGACTGACTCGGCCGCCAGAACCGGCCGGGCAAACAGTGACACTCGCCGGGTCTGGTTGCAGTCCATTGGCTCCACTGACAGTGGACAGTTGGCAGCAATATGGCCCATTTCATGGCACCGCCAGCACTGGATACGGCCATGACCTCTGTCACGAGCCTCACTGGGTTTCTGGGTATCCACGCCCCCCAATGAACTCCCTCCCAACCTGACATGTCTCCCCTTTTACGCAGTAGCAGTCTTACCAGCTGGTTTGGTGACCCTGTCACTGGCACTGCTTCGTGTGGGAGAGGTAAGTAGAAGGTCCTCCGTAGCCCAATACCTCTCTACTAGGGACACGAGCTCCTCAGCTTTTGTGGGTACGGCCTGTCCAACCCACCGCTGGAGCCGAGAGGGCAGAGAACGGGTGAACTTGTCGAGAACCACTCTCTCTACCATCTGTGCTGGGGTGCAGTCCTCTGGTTGTAACCACTTCCGGACAAGATGGATCAGGTCATGCATTTGGGAGCGTGGGGGTAGTTTTTCTGAGTAAGCCCACTGGTGGACCCGGCTGGAGCGAACTTGAATGGTGACCCCAAGACGAGCCAGAATCTCCGCCTTTAGCTGGGGGTACTCACTGGCCTCCGTTTCACTCAGGTCGTAGTAAGCCTTCTGCGACTCGCCTGTCAGGAACGGTGCCAGGACATCTGCCCACTTCTCAGCTGGTAACTCCTCTCGCTCAGCTACTCGCTCGAACACAGTGAGATACGCCTCCACGTCGTCGGTCGTCGTCATCTTTTGTAAAGCCTTTTGTACTGCAGCCCGTGCGGAATGCTGGACAACCGGGTACCCTTGCAAACCAGTATGGGACCCCTCAGTAGTCGTCGCTTGCGGTGCTGCCATAACGCCAGAAAACTTTTCCATCATCAGCTGGAACATGGCTCGGGACTCTTCCCGCTGTTGCTGGAGCATGGCTTGCTGCAGCTGCCGATCAGCCCGGGACTCTTCCTGCTGCTGGCGGAACCTCTCCTCCTGTTGCTGAAACATGGCTTGCTGCTGGCGGGACCTCTCCTCCTGCTGCTTACGGGACCTCTCCTCCTGCTGCTGGAGCATGGCCTGCTGCTGCTGCCGATTAGCTCTGGCCTCCTCTTGCAGGTATTTAATAAAGTCCTCCTTCTTGGCTGTATCCTGCAATTTGCCTGCTGCTTTCACCCAGGCCATGCACTGTTGCAGGATGTAGCGAGCCTTTCAGGTGTGTGTCTTTTGAACTGCCCGCAATCCGAAGCACCATATGTGGGGAGTTTGGCCCAGTAGAGACCGTGGTAGCGGGGTGCTGTGATGCAGTTCACGACAGTGACACCAAAGTACAGTCCAAAACAGGTCTAGCCTGTGTTTATTTCAGCAGGAACAAAATAAAACGGCCTTTACATTCAGGCATCAAAAACAAAATAATATCCTACCCATCAGGGTGCTAACTAAACAATGGTTTTCTGACTTACCACTAACAAAACACTTTTCGTTGCTCCAGGCACAGAGGTCAAGGCTGCGTGCTCTCCAGCCACCTTCCAGAAGGACAACACTACCAGCTCTGCTGAGCGGTTTTATTAGACTGATTGGGCTGTTCCCACCACCTGTGTCCAAGGTGCTGGACACCCAACCTCAGCACTAAGGCCTTGCATAATAGCAAAACCTAGGGGAAACATACCGCCCATCCACAGTTAACCCCTTCAGTGTCTCACACTATGTATTGTATAAGAAATATATACGATTTGTGTATAATGATGCATAAAACATTACAAAAGTTTTAACGATAAATCCAAGCCAAGCAATCATTTGGGTTTCGAGTGGAACAACCAAAACTGTACTATAACCAATAGCCTGTTGGTTGTAAAATGGGTGAAAAATGTGTGTAATGTGTACAACATGTTCAGAATCCTGGAGCTTTATGATATGCCATTTTATATGTTTCAATTCAGAGTGTGTAGAAAACTATTCAAACAATGAGACTGAAAAATCCTCTGTCTTTAAAACCTTTAACTTTTAATCAAAGTTGTGTTGTGATTTAGTGCAACCATAACATTCTACATAGTAAAACTTAATATCTTTTACAATGCGTAATATTGATCAGATATATCTTTATTTTGGAAGAGAATATGATTTTGCTATTGTGCTTTAAGTCAAATGATTAGATGGACTGCAGATGGGAACAATTTAATAACATCTGTTGCATACTCATAACATCTTGAAAGCTGCTTTTTATAGTGTTAAGAGTTGTTTGTTCTTTTCTTACTAAATTAAGTTAATAATGGTATTTCTCTATGTACTGTACATTGCCTGCTAAGATTAGATTTTATATATAAACTGTAGAAAGCACGCTTCAGTAAATTGTGCACATTTTTAAGCTTTATTATACTTACTGGCATAAATACTACTGTATTTAAAAATGTTCAAATAATTTAAATTATTGTATTTAAAAATGTTAAGATAATTAAAATTTTATTTAACCAGGGAACATACCTAGAAGGAAAGGAGACTAAGGCATTTAGGCAATAATAATTATAATTAATTCAAAAATATTTGTCGATCACAACCGGTCTTTTGAGTCTCTTTGCTACAAATTAAGGAAATTGAGGTTTTGAAAGTGAAAGTTTTACCTTTAGATCAATAATGGACTGGGATGATTAGGATCTACAAGTAAAATCTATTCTTGGGACCCATCACTGTAGAAACACAAATTTATTTGATAGTAGCTTGTTTCCTAGTCCTTGCTGTGGACTGTTATAGCCCTGACAGTAGGTTGTAGACAACATCTGATCATTTTCTTAGGACCTCTTAGCTCCATTCAATGGGAAAAGAGCAAAGCGTCCTGGCACCATTCGACCCAATTCTCCTATTCCGGTCAACACGGGCAAGGGTCTTAGCAGGTGAAGCGAGTCCGGTAAAGCACTCCGGTCGGTGGTGCTCAGCCAGAGCAGTGCAATAACATGAATCAATGGTTCAAAGAAAACAGAGCGGCACTCACCGGTAGCGTGGAAGTGATCTTTTATTTGCGGTGTGTACAAAGGCAGAGCGGGGCCTGGCGGCGACGGGCCGTTTCGCGCTGATCTAGCGCATCATCAAGCCGAATGACGTCATCTCACCGCGCCGCGCACAATATATGCGTCGGCGCCGGTGGGTGGCGTCATAGTAACAATATCAATGCAGTAAAAACGTGACAGTGCAGTATAAAACGAAGGCACACTACATAGTACATTTAAAAACACACAGGCAGAATCTGCCATATCAAGGAAATGCTTAAAGTAGCGCAAACACGTATGTCAAATGAAGTCTTAAGCATGGAGAGAGACCAAATGGCAATAATAAGTTAGCGGGACTGATAAACAAAGAGGTATACAGGTAAGTATGGGCTAAGTGGGAACAGGCCAAGATTTTATAAGAAGACACTAAAGTCGTTCCTGTCATTCATACCCAGGGCGCCAGTAGCATCGAACTGTGTTATGTATTTAGTCTCTTGTCTGAGCAGTAACTTATTTCTGTCGCCCCCTAGAGGGTCAGCTTTAACATGTTCGATGCCAGCAAACATCAAAACCCTTGGGTCTCCCCCATGCTGTTTCCTCACATGTTCAATAAGCCGAGGGCACCCTTCTCCCGTACTAACCGATTTATAGTGTTCCCTAAACCTCACGTACAATTTACGTATAGTCTTTCCAATATAGAAAAATTTGCAGGGACAGAAAATAATATATACTACAAATGTGGATTTGCAAGAGATAAAAGTTTTAACTCTGTGCGAAACTCCTCCAAAACAAATTACCTTGAGTTGGCTGTTATAGTCACAAAATCTACACGAACCACATCTAAAGTTACCCATAGGAACACTTTTCTCTAGCCAAGTTTGGTCATGTGGAGAAAATTGACTATGTACGAGCGTTTTGCGTATGGTGGGGCACCGTCTAAAGGCCACGCAAGGACGTTCATTGGTGACCTCTTCAAGTTGGGGGTCTTGTTTTAGGATGCCCCAATTCTTAGTAATGGCCTGGCGTATCGCTGCTTCACAAGGACTAAATTCAAAGGAGAACGTGAATCTCTTACTCCTAACCGCTTCCCCTTTGCTGTCCCTAGCGTGATGTTTAAATCTCTTCCTGGTATTTGCCCCCAACAGTTCCTTCTGGGACATAGTTAGCACTCTCCTGTATGCTTCAGCAATAATGTCATTGGGATAGCCTCTAGCCACCAACCTATCTCCCAACTCCTTAGCCTGCTGGCGAAATCGGGTATCATCACTATTAATGCGTCTAAGACGTAAGAATTGTGCATATGGTAAACCCTTTTTTGTGTGGAATGGGTGGTAGCTGTTAAAGTGAAGAAAGGAATTAGTGGCTGTTTCTTTTCTGAAAGCTGAGGTATGTAACTCGCCCTGCATTTCAAAAACTTTAACATCTAGGAATTCAAGGACTTTGTCACCAAAAACTGCAGTAAAGTGCATGTTCATTTTGTTGGTATTAAGATAATCCACGAAGTCAAAGAAAGCCAATCGGGTGCCTTCCCACACAATGAATATATCGTCCACGTAGCGATGGAAAGCCTTGACGTTTGAGGCAAACGGATTGTCCAGAGAGTAGACCAGCTGGTTCTCGACAAACGCGAGAAACAAGTTGGCGAAAGTACAGGCAACAGGAGTGCCCATTGCTGTGCCCACTCTCTGGACAAACCAGTGACCATCAAACATGAAGGCATTGTGGGATAGGACGAACTGGAGACCCTCGCAGACAAATTCTACAAACGGGGGGTTTTTATTGGCGTTGACCAGGAGGTGATGGATGCATTGGACACCTAGGTCTTGTGGGATACGAGTATATAAACTCTCAACGTCAATTGACGCTAAAGTGTAACTATCCTTCCAACTTATGTCCCTTACCACTTTAAGAAAGGAGTTTGTGTCCTTAAGATAGGATGGTATGTCGGTGAGGGTAGGACGTAAAAGCCAGTCAAGGTATTGTGACAGAGGTTCAGTAAGGGAACCAATACCTGCCACAATGGGGCGGCCAGGGGGATTGTCTAACGATTTGTGTATCTTGGGTAAAAAGTACCATGTAGGGTACCTTGGGTTCGTGGGTAGTAATTTAATGGCAGTTTGTTCAGAGATAACTCCTCTTTCAACATTCTTCCTTAACAAGGAGCGCAGGAGAGTTTGGTACTTCAGTGTAGGGTTAGACCCTAATGGGGTGTAAGTAGTGGTATCCCTTAATTGTCTATCCGCCTCGTTCTTATAATATTCCTTGGTCATGATGACCACATTGCCCCCCTTGTCTGCTGGCTTCACCACAATACATTTAAGAGACTGAAGCCAGCGTAGAGCCTGCCTTTCGCCCACAGATAAATTATCGGGGGCGGTAGGATAAACCAGGGCTTTAACATCATTTTTAACGCAGTGGCAAAAGATATCAATGGGTGAGCCAGCAGACAAGGGGGGGCAAAAGGTAGATCTAACGCCCTTTTTAAAGGCTTCGATCTCAACCTCTAAGTCACAATGTCTTTGTTCCCCTCCTTCAGGCGCGAGAATATCGTCAAGACTTAGCAGACATTCAATAGCAGATATATCAAGATGGGAAGCAACATCAGAGGGAGAAAAACCTAAAGGACCAACAACAGCAGGGATCTCGCCTTCTTTGCGGCTCTTGATCAACCCGCTGGTACCTTCCCCATTCTGGAAAAACTTATGCAAATTCAATTTACGTATACTTTTAAAAAGATCAATTTCAAATTGGATAGGGTCAAACGTATTGGACATGGCGAAGTTAAGGCCTTTTTTCAAAAGTGACATACAATCATCAGAGAGAGTAAGGTTAGTAAGGTTAATAACATTATTGTCCTTGGTGTCCTCGATGGTCAGGAGAGAAGAAGGACAACAAAGTTCATCACGACTAGGGGTATGATTCAAGGCAGAGTTAATCAGCTGTTCTGGGCAACCCAGCAAAACCTCTGGATGGGCCAGTTCAGCTGTGTCCAGGTTAAGTGGGTTAGTCAATAATTCATAGTTAGTGAAAACATCACCTGCAGGTTTCATCGCCACGAAACCTGTTTTCTTTTCCGATATGGGTATCGATTTCTCTTTCCTCCGTCTCCCCCTCCGGATGCGCCTCCTAAAGGGGCCGAAGCTGGTGTCATTTCCATCCCACTTCCACTCTCTCCCATCGAACCGGGACCTGCTGTCTTGGTGTCCCGTTCTTTATTTGTCTCATCAGACAGACTCGAGTCGGATTCAGTCGTCTTAGCTCCATTTTCCAGGGCAACATGTAATATCCCTGTACTGGGTAATGTATTTTGTAAGTCTGAGTCAGGGATGTTGTCTTTTCACAGTACACATGTTATTTATATTTTATTGGTGTGATGTATTTAATGTGTCAATCTTGAAAAGAGTATTGTATCAGCAAAATGTATCAGCAAGGGATAAACACCTCACTTAATAATGTATCTCACACCACCTGCCCCAACAACAAGCTCCTTATTGGACAAGGGGGAGTGGACATGGGTGAAGAGAGGTCTCACCCAGGAAGTTCTAGAAAGTTCTTGTTGCAGTGAGAGGATCAGAGTGACATCGTTCTACCATTGTGGAATGTAGTTGAGAAGGAAAGCTATCAGACAATGTGGTCACTGTTAGGCCTATAGGAATACTACCAAAGACAGTTCAGTTTGGAGAACTACAAATCCCCAAAATCTTAATACAGATGAATTTAGGAAAAGTAGGATTAAACTGCCACTATACACTGGGACACTTCAGGCCTGCAACAAAAAAAGACACACTACTACTCTCATCATCACCTTCATCATCCCGCTAAGCACTTCTATGCAGGTTGAGAGAGAGTTATTTATGAAGCCTGTAATCCTGTTGTTGTACTATTTAGAAGTTGCTTATCTTTATTAAAGACTGGTATTATTGTCTCTATCTACATTGCCTCTGTGTGTCTGTGCACAAACCATTGCCGTCTTGGGTGCTACTCAGCAAGGCCACACCACTGCTCCCACCCTTCAGCAGAGGAAGTGCCCCAGAAAACCTGTCCAGAACACTTCTAGGTGCGTTCCTCCTCTACTGTCTGTTTTGCACCTGAGGGAAAGATCCCAGAGATGCCTGCGGTGTGACAACTACTCCTAACATCTAGCAGTCAGGCACTGTCTTTCCCTTGCCATCCCCTGGGGCATAACATATATGCACAATATATACACAATAACAAGCTTCAGATAGTAGCAAGTTAGTGCAAGATAATTGCTGATTGGAGACACATAACATGATTGAGAAGTTGTACCCTGAATTCACATTATTTTAAAGTAGCTTGTATTTTAAAGAGCTTGTTAAATACTATGACTATTAATCAAAATATGCAGGGTGCACCAGATTCATGAGTTGTGGCGCACAGTCTTCATTCGCTTGTTAACCTGTGGGCTATTCCAAGATTATTCTAGTTGTCCATTTGTAGTTGAGATGAAATTTTTCCACTGAGATGGCAAATAATTAGTGTCCGTCTTACAGTTGGTTTTTGGCTTCCTCTGTATCAACACTAAAAGTTTGGTTTGGACTTGATGGACTGATTTCAAAACCTTATAAACTATGAAAATATTATTTTATGGTTGTCCCTTCACAAACTGACACTTTTAGCAATAACTGGACAGTTCCAAAGTAGTTTTAATCATTTCACATTTAAAAGGGGGGAAAGTGAGATTTTCAAGTTGTTCATTTATTCATATACAACCAGAGTCCAACGACAAGAAACAATAAAAGAGGGGCACTATCCAAGGAACTTCACACAGATATTAGGTGCAGTAACGTATCGTCCTGAGATGACATATACAGTGGTGGAAGCGTATAGGTGGTGCTCAGCGTATAGCATAGTCCAGTAAATAGTAGCAAAGAACAGAAAACTTAACGATAAAAATGACATGGGAGTATTCCTCTAGCCTAGTCAAATTAACCATAAGTGCGCTCCGATAGTCGTTTGTCATAACTAGCATCATGCAATCGTTCAGGTCAGTTTTATATGGATGTACTGCTCCCTATTGTCTAACAATGCATACTTCCCAAATATGTCTCTCTACATACCTTATATTCATAACGAAAAAATGACTTGTCCACTTTGTTCCATGCTTCTTACATGTATTTACATAGCTCGTTCTCTTTTTAATGCAACTGTTTTCGCTTTACTACACAATGCCCTCTAAGAATAAAGTATACTTCCGCTCTCGTTTAAGAGCGTCCTGGTTACTAGGTTACAGGGAAATGACGTCCACCTACTAGATTAAGTATCAGTTGCGGACGCCACTCCACAGAGGCTAGAGAAAGCGCCGGACGGCACCGGACTGTCGCCTTGTTTTACCCCCTGCTCCTATCTCCATCCTGACCGGTCTGTGCCACTGTACTTTTCATCCGATGACGAAACAACCAGAAGAGTAGTGGAATGTTCTCAGAAAAAGTATCCAAAAAAATAAATATGGTCAACAGCAGGAAAACGTTTTAAAAATATTTTATACTCTAAGCTTTTGCATAAAGCTACATTATAAAGACATGAATATTTACACCTAAATAACAATTAGGGTTTTGTGATAATAAAGATGATATTTGATCATCTTTATTATTGCATATTGCATATGCATATTATTTCATATCACAATAATACCCGCCTTGAAGGATGCAAAAAAACATTCATATCCAGTGCTCATCTCGGTAGTATCAAACATAAACCAATCTGTTGCGGATAAAAAGAAATACGCTTCCGTTGTTAGTTTACACTCCAAGTCATAGCTGGTTATTTGGATGGTTATGCTGTACATGATATTCTTAAACAGAATTACCATTGTTCTGGTGCAATTGTGCATTTTTTTGTATCACATGACCCTATTGAATGTTTAATGACTTATGTTTAAATATACAGGGCAATTTATTATTTTAATCCACCACAGTAAATTCTGGACCCAAATAATAATAACAATCTTTATTTATATAGCACCTTCAAATTCCATAGCACTTGACACATCAATTCAGTGTATACCAGGTTTGGGTAAAGTTGTCACATTGGGGAAGATTTACTTACCCGGTCCATTCACGATCCAGCAGCGCGTTCGGGTCCGGCCGGGATTCACTAAGGTAGTTCCTCCGACGTCCACCAGGTGGCGCTGCTGCGCTGAAGTTCCCCGAGGCCCGCCGTAATGCACTGAAGTTCACCGGCCTATTCCTAGTGAAGGTAAGCGCAAGTCCCGCAACACTTTTTTTTTTTTAATGCGGCGGTTTTTCCGAATCCGTTGGGTTTTCGTTCGGCCACACCCCCCCATTTCCGTCACGTGCATGCCAACGCCGATGCGCCACAATCCGATCGCGTGCCCACAATCCCGGGGCAATTCAGGGAAACCAGCACAAATCGGAAATATTCGGGTAACACGTCGGGAAAATGTGAATCGGGCCTTTAGTAAATGACCCCCATTATTTCTTGCTTTTTTTTGATTTTCAAATTTATAGGGTTAACATTTCCTGAATATTCCTTATGTTATCTTTGTAAATGAAACCAGAACATTTTTCTAATCAATCACCTAGTTGGATGCAAATGGAGTTGATGTCGGGGATATCCTGCACGTTTTTGACCTAGCGATGCCCCTTGAGCTGACCCAAAGGCAGAAGAATTTTTTGTCACATTAGGAAAAAAAAATAATCCTTTACTTATGTGTTTGGACATATTTGTTTGGTCTATAATTTTATTATGTGATATGTCTGTACTTTAACTATACACAAAATTAATGGGTTTATTATTTTTTTTTTCTAAAACATATCTTTCTAATGTCAATCTGTCAGAATAAATATTTGGATCAATGATCATATCTAGCCTAGTGCACATTAATATTATTACTTTAATGAAGAGAAAAACACCTAGGCCACTTTAAACTTCATTTACTGTAGTTAACGAGTTATCATCTCAACATCCTCTGGCAGAGATCCAGCATATCACACTTCTTAACACCTTATTTTTCAGTTTTTACATCAATGCCTACCTCAAGCTATAACTTTTTTTATTTTTCTGTCACTATAGTTGTACAGGGTCAGCTTTTAACAGCACAATTTGGAATCACATATATCCTACTGGTGAACTTTTATTATGCCTTTCAGTACAGTATACTTACAAAAGAATGCTGTAAACAGCTGTAACAGATTTTTTTTTCTCTAGATCACTATGCACATAGCAATACCAAATAGATTTTTAAGTGACCTTCCTTTGCATATATAAATAATTATGGTGAAAAATATTTTTGCATTGCAAAACCCCTTATTAGATTCTTCTGTGGGTCAAACAATACACTTTTGCTTGTGGAGGTCCAGAAAGCTCCGTGCATTTGTAAACTGGTGGACACATGGAGGCTTCCAATGATTAGATTACCCCGAGTATAAGCTGACCCAAGTATAAGTCGAGGCCCATAATTTTACCACAAAACCTGGGAAAACCTATTGACTCAAGCATAAGCCAAGGGTGGGAAATGCATTGGTCACAGCCTCCCCAGTATATAGCCTGCCGGACCCAGCACCTGTCCCCCAGTATATAGCCTGCTAGCCCATATTCCGTAAGTATATATGCAGCCCCATGCCCCAGTATATAGCCAGCAGCGAGGGAAGCTGGAAATTTGAGTTTTGATATATTTTTTTTACTCGAGTATAAGCCGAGTGTCAGGTTCGCTGGAGAGAATGCTGGTACTTCTGGTTCTTCTGGTGGTGCTAGCAGCGTTCTCCAACCTCCAGCGCGTATCCGTACAAACTCCTCCTCTCGTCCCGGGCAGCGGCTGCTAAGATCTTGCGCTGTCTATGAGTTGTGTTCTGAACTGCTGAGACTTGTGGTACCTCTGCATTGTGCCTGCTATTGTGCTTGGTTATTCTGCACCATGAGGGGTTAATTCTCAGTAGTTATCCAGCTCCTATCAGGTTCTGGAGGTGGGGTTCTGGCTACATAAATGGCACTCTCACTAGTCACCTGTGCCAATGTTTGAAATCCCTTCATCACTCACTCGCTGCATTAGGTTGTCTTGCTCTGTATCTGTATCGGAATTGTTGTGACCTCGGCTAGTTTTTGACATTGACGTTTTGCTTTCTGACTTTGTTCTTGACGTACCCTCTCGTTGTGACTCCGGCTAGTTTGCCATTCTTTTGTGTTTTATGTTTGTCAGTCTGTTTGTGTTTCCCTTCCCACACTTATCCAAAGTATTTCGAGTCTTCAAGTAGTCGCCCCACGGTTTAGCGTGAGGGGGGCTATAGGAAGGGACAGAGGTTGGGGCAAGCTCAGGGCACACTATCCCCTGTCTTCTGTGTTACCCAACCCTAACACAGAGTTTGGGTTTTCAGCACATTTTTTGTGCTGAAAAACTAGGCTTATACTTGAGTATATATGGTATTTGTTCTTGTCACAGATATAGGCATATATTTTATATTGTTTTAATTCCTGTGTAGATGCACTGTATGCACGAGTCTAACAATGTAGAGTTATTCTATTTGATGTTTAGATGAGAACAGGAAAGATCAGATATCTCAGGTATCTCTTAAATGCTCTAGGCTTATGGTTACATGTGCAAATGTTATCTTTAGACAATCCTAATCAGTAGACAGGAAGAATTAGGTGGCAATTGACTTCTTACATCTTGTTATTCAAAAGAAACAATCTTACCTTGTTTATGGCTTTTGTCAGGGTAGAGACAAATGTCTATCCTGCCACACAACTCAATGGAAGGGATGCAACACTGGAGACAAGGAGGGCTGATTGCCATGTGGGACTGAATGGACAATATATACTAACACCATTGTCATTGTCGGTTGGTCTCTGGGCCTGAAATCTAATTATGTAAGCTTTGTCTCTGGAAGAAGAACTGGGGTTGTCTGTCCTGGATTATTACCTGGTTAAGTGGTATAAAGTGGACTCGTGATGATTCATCTATATCATAGTTAATCCATAAGTTTAAATACATCTATCACAATAGGTTCACCGAAGTATGATCCAGGAGGTGAAGATCTGCCCAATACCAGTTTTGGGCCATACCCTGGTATGTTTACAAATAACTTTTTCTGAACTGCCAAAAATGCAGAGAATGAAGAATGGAGACTAAACAAATCTCTCCTGGATATAGAAAAGTGAATCTCAGAAATCCGGATAATCTTTTTCCTACAAGAGAAGTGGTTTCATAGTTGTTATGAGAAGGCAGCTAGAGTAGTAAGTATTGCCATCTCTAAACACTCCCTTTCTGAACCCTTATCAATTTTCTAAGATGCAGACGTTAGGTAGGTTTTGTATCTGGCCTTTTAGGTCATCTAAAAGCTACTGTAGCTAATTTCTATGCCCCTAACAAGGGTGGAATCATGTGGTTAAAGAGCACCATAGCCAGGTTGTCAGACGTAGCAGAGGGAATAATCAATGCAGGAAGAGATATTAATCTTGCCTTGAACCCCTTATTAGATTCTTCTGTGGGTTGAATAATACACTCTTGCTTGTAGAGTTCCAGAAAGCTCTGCACTCTTGTAAACTGTTGGACATATGGAGGTTAGTCCATCCATCAGAGCAGGACGATTCATTCTATTTTTTAGTGCACAATGGGCACATTTACTTACAAATTCAGAGAGTTCCCTAAAAGTGCATTGTCCATCTATAATGCTGCGTGCAGCATTACACTAAGATCGTTCACCAGAAATCATTAATCTGTCACTTCCCCCTACTGGTCAAACAGAGCTCACCATCTTTTTTGTGGTGCACCTTTAACGTAGACGTGCAACACAATTTGAAAGTTAAATACAGCGCTGGATCTCCCGAGCCTTAGCTGAGATGAAATATAGGAGCTGTCACAGCCAAGAAATTCAAAATCAATTTCTTTACCCCTTCACATCCTGGCCCAGATGGCCAAATGTCAATCTGCTACAAAAAGTTGGCCCCAGTTCTTCTCCCACACCTCTCTTCATGTTGAGAAGCACTGGAGAGACATGCTAAAACTTGTAAGCTATAATTACAGTCATACATAAGGAGGGTAAGGACTTATACTACCGTAGTTATTGTCCTTTTTCTTTAATAAATGTAGATTTTATAATGGGGGCCCAAGTCCGAATGCAGTGCTTGAGTAAATTCTTTCCCTCCATCCCGGGATGGGAAGGCAACCAAACCTCTTCTAGGGTACTACCAGCTATACTTTATGCAATAAAGCATTATATCTGACTTGTGCTTCTCATCAGAGATGTTGAGAAGGCTTTCGGTAGAATCAATTTGGAATTTATGTATGGAGCATTGAGGAAGTTTAAGCTTCCTGACTCCTTCATACAAGCTGTGAGCACCTTTTATAGCTGCCTGTCTTCCCGCATTGAAGAGAATGGCATTTTGTCTGAACCTATTAGGGAATACACTGAAATAAAAGAGCTACAAATCGGCCCATCTCTCATTTAAATGCTGCCTTTGCAGATGCCTTGCTGATGTTGGTATTGAATCCATACACAGAATTCCCACATATTCAGCTTCGGGTGGACTTCTCCAATTTATGGGTCAACTTTGGCAAGTCTGAAGTTATGAATATATCTGCCCCAGAGACAAACATAAAATATTTAAATAGAACCTTTCACCACACATGAAGATTATCATACCATCATATAGGGGCTGCTACACAGATTTAGGGGCACTTTGAATTTTCCTTCTAGCCTTCAGGGTTGCAGAGATATTGTTCCCAGTTTCTGACCATTGTAATCTGTGTTTGGTCAGAGAGGAGGAGCTGTGGTTGGAGCTGGATGCATGTGTTATGCTAATCTTCTCTCATACTTTCCAATCTGTGGCAGGCAATGTCAGAGAAGCCACTATGAAAATTGAGCTGTGAGTTTTTTCTATGCGTTTGCATCACTTTTCCGAGGTGTTTGCATCACGTTTACGGTTCCGAAGTGTTAGTTTCACATTTGCGCTTACCTGACGTTTGCACCACATTTATGCTTACACGCCGTTTGCGTCACGTTTATGCTTACATGGCGTTGGCATCACTTTAACACACACACAGTGTTTGCGTCACGTTTATGCTTACATGACGTTTGTGCCATGTTAAAGCTTACATAGCATTTGCTTCTTGTTTATGCTTATGGGGCGTTTGCATCACATTTATGCTTACGTGGCGTTTGCATCACGTTTATGCTTAGAAGGCTTTTGCATCATGTTTATGCTTACATGGATTTCGCATCACGTTTATGCTTATGTTGTGTTTACGCTTATGCAGCGTTTGCGGCACATTTATGTTTACGCTGTGTTTGCGTCACTTTTAGACTTATGAGGCATTTGCATCACGTTTGCACTTATGTTGCGTTTGTGTCACATTTACTCTTATGCGGCGTTTGCGTCACTTACGGAGCATTTACTTCACGTTTATACTTACACTGTGTTTGCTTCACGTTTATGCTTACGAGACTTTTGTGTCATGTTTACACTTATAAGGTGTTTGCATCACGTTTACGCAGCAATTATGTCATGTTTACGCTGCATTTGCGTTACGCTTACACAGTGTTTGCTTTATGGTTATTCTTACGTGCTGTTTGCATCACAGTTGCATTTACACTGCATTTGCGTCACGGTTACGCTTCGCTGCATTTGCGGCACACTTCTGCCTTTGTGCCGTTTGTCTCACATTTATGTTTTCATTGTGTGTATGCACCATTTGTGGCGTGTTTACGTGTATGCAGCGTTTGAGGCGCTTTTACACTTCCGTGCCATCACGTTTGCGTTTACACTTACATGCCATTTGCATTTATGTCTTGTTTGCATCGCGGTTATGCTCATGTGGTGTATGCGTTGATGTCTCGTTTGCACTAACGTTTACATAGCGTTTGCATTTACTTTTACATTGCATGCATGTTTACCAATGCGTGTAACATTGCATTTTTGTGAACACTGTGTAAATGCAATGTCAACAGAATATTAGAATGTGTGTGAACACAACATGAGAGAAGATTAGCATAACACACATCCCCAGCTCCAGCCCCAGCTCCTCCTTTCTGACTCAAGACAGATGATAATAGTCAGATCTTGGGACTAATAACTCCGCAACTGTGGGGGCTAGAAGTAAAATTCAAAATGCCAGTGAATTAACTGACATCCATTGCAGTGCCATATGTCTCTTGGTTAGATAGGGAGAACCTCTAAAAGGGAACCTGTCACCAGGAGACCCATTTTTAACACTCCCCCAGTCCCCACAGAGCATAGTACATACACTGCCAAAGTGTTTTTGTATAAAAAATAGATTTTACAGAAAAAAAGATATGTTATATAGTACCTTTCATTAGCATCTGCTGTGTGACTAGACAGTTGTCCACTGGGAGTGGACCTTTCCGAAAAAATGAATAACTCCCCTCACTCAGGATTGGCTGTAGAGGAGCAGGTGGCGTTGCTAAGAAAGTGATGGGTGTTTTCACATATTTGAAAAGGTCACATGGAGGAGTGGTTTAACAAGGGTGGGGGGAAAACTACTCCTTTCCAGCCCCTCCCAGTGGACAACTGCTTAGTCACACAGCAGATGCTAATGAAAGGTACAATATAACATATCTTTTTTTCTGTAAAACCTATTTTTTATACAAAAACACTTTGGCAGAGTATGTACTATGCTCTGTGGGGACTGGGGGAGTGTTAAAAATGGGTCTCCTGGTGACAGGTTCCCTTTTAGAGGTTCTCCCTATCTAACCAAGAGACATATGGCACTGCAATGGATGTCAGTTAATTCACTGGCATTTTGAATTTTACTTCTAGCCCCCACAGTTGCGGAGTTATTAGTCCCAAGATCTGACTATTATCATCTGTCTTGAGTCAGAAAGGAGGAGCTGGGGCTGGAGCTGGGGATGTGTGTTATGATAATCTTCTCTCATGTTGTGTGTGGGGACTGGAGGAGTGCTAAAAATGGGTCTCCTGGTGACAGGTTCCCTTTAAAGGTGATCATTATGCCAAAGTTACTGTACCTACTACAAATGGTGTTTCAGTATCAAAGTATCACCAAAGTATCAATATCACTAGCACTTCCACAAGAAGATAAATTTAAATTCAGTTTTTTTAAAGTCCATTACAAAGCAATGTGAATGCACCTGGTAACTGTGGGTAAAATCAATGCATTTTGTCCAATTAGGACTTAATCATTGTTGCATGTGTACGTACATAATTTCCCATTTAACCTAGGCTTCCTCAGTTGTTAGTTGTGGTATGAAATAACACGATTAGCGAAGAAAGAACTACCATTATCCATGTCACACCATTCGTATTGTGAAACTCACCCCTTCCCCACCACAAAAAGCAACAAAATATTTAACATTCTAATGAAAAAAACAGACATTTTCAAATATATGCTGGGAACCATTAACTTTTTTAACACATAGCAAATAGTTATATACATAATATTTAACAAGCATAATTTACTATTTTACTGATTTACAATGATGATGTCTGATATCAATAACATAATATAAGATCTCTTCTTAGGTTTAAACGTGCAGGTTGTCTCATTCCGCGGAGAAATAGCCAATATGTTTCCATGTTCATGTATGTAGTCTTGGGATCCCCTGCCCTTTGGGGTCTAGATACTTTTTCTATAAGTTTTCAAATGAGGGAAGATGTGTCCTCATGATGTTCTGGGATACTGCAGAAAAATTCAACACTGTTCCTGAGACTTCAGATAAATGACACATACTGTACTCTGCAGCTTGTGCAATTAATAAGGTATACAACATACATGGTGTTACAGTATGCTGATATACTGTATCTCTTATTGGTCATATATGACTCAAAGAAATTCTCTGTCTTTAAATATGCACAAATTTTACATTTTTTGTGGCCACATTCATAGTTTCCTGGAAAATATAACCAAGAATAATTCGCTGTCACTTGTGGGATATCAGTAAGAAATAGACTAGGTGAGAGATTTTGTTACCCAGGGTTGGTGCCTAGAACTTAACTTCACTCCTGATTTTAGAAAATTAGCTAAATCTTCATCCAGCTCTAAAATGGGTAGATATTTTTTAATGATATTAATGATCTTGTAATATTTCATGCTTTATGTAGTCACACAGACTGGCGGTGAGTCTCTCTGCTGTTCCATATGTCACATTTTAGAAAGATTCTTTTTCTAAATTATTTACTTTGGAGACAGCTTTATTAAAAATGTTCTTTGTATTTGCTATCCCTTAATCTGTCACATACAATCCTGGATTTGTGTATGAACTTGTCACTTGTTTCCAAACGATTAGTTCACCTGTGGGGATATTGTTGACCACGTGCTGTGGATGGCATGAAGTAGCCAACAATATACAGTTACCTGTAGCCTGTTTTCTATATGGAAGCACTACAATCTTATTTTCTACTCCTTTTAGTGTAACACCCAAAAATGAGACTTTTTGTCCCTTGAAAAGGGAAGTAAAATTCAAATTCATGTCATTAGAGTCGACATACAGCATTAAGTCTAAAAACCCTTTGTGATGTCTGATCCCAGAATAAAACCAGGTTTCCTATAAAGTGACCAACCCATTTAATAGATTTTTAAAATGAATTATTACCGTATATACTCGTGTATAAGCCGAGTTTTTCTGCACAAAAAATGTGCTGAAAAACCTCCCTTCGGCTTATACACAAGTCAATAAAAACCAAAAAACTTCTTACTCACCCTCCGGAGGCCCGATGGTCGGCATGGTTCCCGATGTTCGGCGGCTCCTCTTCTGTCTTCCCCGCGGCTGGTCTTCTGTCTGTTGTACTCTGTTGTACGCGTCCACGCAATCTGCCGACTGGCGCGAAATATAACGTGGTGGTGTTGCCACTGATGACGTCAGGCTGTATACCTCAAGGGGGCTGGCACGCTGTATACCTCAGGGGGGCTGGCAGGCTGTATACCTCAGGGGGGCTGGCAGGCTGTATAACTCAGGGGGGCTGGCAGGCTGTATACCTCAGGGGGGCTAGCAGGCTGTATACCTCAGGGGGCCTGGCAGGCTGTATACTTCAGGGGGCCTGGCAGGCTATGTGCTGTGAGGCTCAGACCAATGCTTATACCGGCTTATACTCGAGTCAATAGGTTATCCCAGGTTTTGGTGGTAAAATTAGGGGCCTCGGCTTATACTCGGGTTGGCTTATACTCAGGGGCGCACCTGCCATGAGGCGAGTTGAGATTCTTGCCTCAGGCGGCGCGGCTCCTACTAGACTAGGGGGCGGCGTCGGGCTCCGGCCCGCTGGCAAATGTCCAAGGCGGCACATCTTACCGCCCCCCCAGCTCCCTCCCCTCCCAACAATACCGCCGCCCATCATATTCACCCGCCGGCGGCCGGCACCTGTACCAGCGCGCAGGGCGACACTTCCCCCAGCGGCCCGCGTATCAATTCCAAACACCCGGCACAGGTACCAACGCGCGGGCAGATACTTCCCCCAGCGGCCGGCCCATCAATACAACACGCGTGACGGCCCGCCTATCACATCCGACCGCCCGGCACAGGTACCAGTCCCTGCCACAGCCCAATGTCCGTGCTGGATGTCGCCCCCGCTCGCTGCATGTATTATATGGTATATGGGGGCACGCTGTATGTATTATATGGTATATGGCGGCACGCTATATGTATTATATGGTATATGACAGCACGCTGTATTGATTTTATATTATATGGCGGATTGTTGTATGTATTTGTGCTTTGTAGTAGCTCGCTGTGTTTATTCTATAGTACACGGTGGGATGCTCGATGTATTTTGCATTGCTTTATTTTCACATTAAACCAATATGATTGGGTCTGGTCCTGACACTCCTTGATATATTACATATATGGAGTCGTGGGGGGGCGGCCTCTTTTTATATTTCACCTCAGGCAGCAGAAAGGCTAGGTGCACCCCTGCTTATACTCAAGTATATACGGTACATGAGTGTAAATGTTGTTCTTCCCATTGTATCCTGTAGATATTTGCAAGTGTGGGGGAAAACCTAGCACCTGTTGGGGCTCCCCCAACTGCAAATAAAATACAAAGAAATTGTGAGAGAGCAGAAATTCTGTACCCAATAACAGATACTCTTTTAATTTGTTGTATATGCTCTGTATTTATTTAAATGAAGAGATAGGTACCGTATCGCCAAATTGTGTGTGGTGGTGGTGGTGGGGAGGTCGATAAGTACAACGCAATTACATCACACCCAATTATATGGGTGACACCAACTCATCTGATCTACAATATTGAGTACATGTTTAGTGTCTCTTAAATATGTAGGAATGACACCTGCCAGGGGCTGTAAAAAAATGTAAGGCCAGTTTCCGAGTCTCTCAGAGTGACAGGAGAATCCCCCAGCAAAAACTCAGTTACCTTCTTAGTAATCCCACCCTGTATAAGACATTCTTGCAAGATTTTTTTCTAAACTCAGTTTAAAGTCTGCTGTAGGATCCAAAACTAATCTACGATATGTGGTAGGATCATTAAGCATGTCCTCATTGATCTTTTAATATGAGGCTGCAGTACTATGGATCTCCCCTTGTCCATTGGCCATATCATCAGAGCTTTCTCTGATGGCTTGCATTTCTCTATTTGAAAGATTCTGTTTACATTTTCTTTGATAACTTTCATGTTTTAACTCAGTTAGATCTTTCTCTACTAGTTCTTGTAACCTATCCAGTACTTTACTCCTTGAAGATACTGGTGCTGAATTTTTGGTGTGGAACACCTTAACCAAGTCCCAAATAGGGGCAGATTCACACTGTAACATTAATTGCAATACACTGCATTGATCCATAAATTCTGTACCATGTTGGCTCAAGGCAAAACCCTATTTGGTTGAACCTAGCAAGACATGTAAGTTGTATCCAACACCTCACTAGATTCTGACAACACATTATTCAAAAAATGTTTTTTACTTTAACATTCTTTACAAACTTGTTAACGTCGAAAATTGGTTTAAGTCACATGTGGGGAAGAAACCAAGACTTTTGCTTAGAACAGAAATTAGGTCTTCAATAATAACATAACTAGATAAATTAACTACTGGAGAATCTATTTTCTTTCTTTTGCTCCATGTCTGTTTTTCATACCTGTTCCTCCACCACCTGTGCTTTCTGCCAGACCTACTCGTTCATTTTTTGAAGAGGAGGCCAAGCTTTGCCTGTTTTGAATATGTGAGGAAAGAGTCCTCATTGACAACAACAAAAAAACTCACATGCATGCCATTCTTATTTTTTGTGATTTTTTTCTATATTGTTTCTTAAAATCATTTTTTGGAATGCATTTGAGAGCCACTCCAGCACACATTATATCACATACTATGTTTTTGATATCAAACATTGCCATTACTTCACAGTACATGATGCTTGTTAAAAATTATGCATATTAATATTTGCTGTGTTAAAAATAAGTTAATGTTTTGCTACATATATTTAAAAATGTGTGTTTTTTAGTTTAGAATTTGAAATATTTTTCCTTTTTTGTGGTGAGAAGTGGTGAGGTGAGTTTCACGATAGGAATGGTATGAGGTGAATTAGTTCTTTTGTGCATCAACGCTGCTTTGTAGTGGACTTTTAACAAAGAGTTATTTTACTTTGACAGATACTGGAAGGCTTTTCAAATGTTCTCCAAGCACCATGGGCATATTACACATGGAGTGGTGAGCTGGCATCCATTTTATTGCTACAAATGGTGCCCATACATGTTCTGCAAAAGTTTTGTCCTCTTCCAAAGCAGTCTTTAGAAAATTTCTCTTGAAGAATGTAAGTCCAAAATTGGCTTTTAACAGATTCACACAACACAAAAACTCAGGACATATAGGTCTTCCTGACCCCCCAGTCTATTATTGGGCATCTTATTTGACTGAACAGTGTCAATAAGAGGATGGTAGGTCTTGACATTGATCCCTAAAAAACCTTAGTGTGGGCAATTCTGTCCCATCAGGGGAAGCTAGAGATCCTGATCTCTAAAGAAACTCCGCTGGTAGCTAGAAAGTTGAATGAAGCTGCTTTTCCCTCTCCAATAATGCCACCCAAACTACTACCATTCTGTATGACACCCTCCCAATAACAGATACCTGGTTGCATGGTTATATCTAATGTCCATTCTGGAAGTTTTTGAAAAACTTGGAGGCTTTGCTAGGGGCTTTAAAAAATCTCCTTCTTTCTATAAATCTTCTTCACAAACTGGACATATCAATGATATGCAAACAGGTAACTATTGTGAAACATCAAGATGACAGGTTATCTTGGCTAGAAGAGCTTATCTTATCTCCAAAGATCCTTAGACATCTCTTATATGCCCTATATAAATGGTTGCTATCTTTGCTGGAGATGTATTCAACAAGGTGCTTCTCAAGCACACATTTTCTGATCATGTTCAATCATTAGTTCCTCCTGTGATGAGGTTAAGAGATACACAAATTTGATCACTTTACAAAGCATTATGCTTTTTCCTAAAACAGTATAGTTATGGTTACTCAACAAAGCATGGACACCTAGGAAAGGAAGCTTGGTTAAAATGTTAATACAGGCAGCTAAGTCTTTCATACTAATACATTGGTTCAGTGCATCTCCTCTGAACACATGGCAGTGGATAGACAGCATGGACCATATTTACATGTTAGGAAAAATAGCTAGCTGGTCTGAGAGAGGACATAAACAAGCCATGATCTCAAGTAACCTATGGTTAATAGTTATTGATTAATATTGGATGCAATGATGTTCTATTCTGGAAAAAAGATGTGAGGAAATACCTAGCACTCATATGATATCTGTGCCTCTGCGCCACTGCCCAACCAGTTTTGTTCTGTTAATTTGTCCATTGGGGATTCTTAGACCCATTCTGATTGCTCACGGGCAGCCAGTTTATGCTTTTGGGTGTTACCATGTTGACCGCCTGTCAGTCTGCTACCTCCCACTATAAAGTTCTAGTCCCTCTATCATCGAACGTGCCTGAAGTGATGTTATAGCAGCGATCTGAAGTGAGTTGGCGACTCTCCACATGAGTGCCGTTTGATGTACATGCACCAGCATATAAACGATAAGTAAGCTAATGCATATGTACACTATTTTACACCTGCTACTACTGTGCAGTGTTAAGCATGGTTGCACGCCCACTGCGACCTGTGTGGTATAGCGTCAGCCAATGTAACTGAGCCATATATTATTTGTATACCCATCATTTTCTTTTCCCTGGAGACGGTGACATTAAGTCACTAGAAAGGAATCAGGATGATGCACTTGGGGTTGTAGTGTGGGGCTCATACCTACATACAAAGGACAGTTTGAGCTATAGAGGGTTATAGGTCATAATATGGTGCTCCCAAAACTTAGTTTGGAGTATATGACCGGATGTTGGTTCAGCTGTCCATACCACTACCTGCCCAGCTGCTAATGGTGACACGGTAAGAACTAATCCATAATCCATCACTTGTCTGACAAATGCACCTCCTGACTCCCTGGACCAAAAGATCACTCTTTGATTCATATTAACAGAAAGTGATGTGACATAATCTCCCTCCTGTATACTATTTTTAAAGATGTGTACTTTAAATATTTTCTTTATTACTGAAGAAAAATAAAATAAAAATGAACGTAGCAAGTCCACAGCCATCTTGTTCTGTACATCCACTGATGCCAACCTTTTGTGCTTATTGCAAATACTGAAGACTTATAAAGCCTTCCACATGTGCTACTAGCCAGGCAACACCAAGCCATATAACATTTTACCAAAGCCAGACATTGCTTGGAAAAGTTTAAAAGTGTAGATGTTGGTTTTAAAATCATGTAAATTTCCAAAGATATAAGAAAAACAAAACCCTTTTGTGTAAACATTTAGGGACAGATTTATAAAGCTGTCTGAATATTCCTAGTTGCCCATGGCAACCAATCACAGCTCAGCTTTCATTTTACCAGTGCTCATTATTATTTTTATTGGGATCTGTGATTGGTCTACATGGGCAACTAGAAGTATTCTGACTCTTAGGCAGCTTGATAAATCTTCCCCTCAGTGTTAAAATTCTTATTTTACCCCTTATGGATGTAGATAAATTTTGCCATTTTAACAGAGCCCTATCCATGAAAGTCACACTTATGTCACTTTTAAGATAATTTAGAACACATTGGGGGACATTTATAATGGGACTTTTCACATTTCTATTTTTTTCTTTTAGTTTTTAGACTTTTTAAATTCGTCTTAGAGAGTGATTTTTGTTCGTTTTTTATTTTTACCGCCTTTTGAGCAGTAGTCTTGAGTAGTATTGAGCTAACCATTCTATGGCCTAACCAAAGTATTACCTACATCTGCTTGGGACTGGAGTTTTAAATTTTATTTTCTGTAGCACATTAGGCTGACTTGCTAGTAGCAGTATTTGGCTGATAGCTTTTTCATTAATTTAGAAAATAAAATGGATATTTGTTTACAATTTACAAGAATTTGTTGTAAATATCTGACATTTAAGTTTATTTTGCAAATTACTTTTAAAGAGCAACAAAGACTCTTTATAAAATTAGAGTAAAATGCTTGCCTAAAGACAAATCTGTTCCATCTCCATGGTAGCCTCGGGTGTTCCGAAGACCCGAGGCTATTTTGTTTTAACCCCTTCATTACAATGTGCTGATTAGTATGGCAGTATATGGTAGGATCAGACAACCTAGGGTTAAAGTACCCTAGGGAGTCTGAAAAATAGTATAAATAAAAATAAAAAAAAATTATAATAAAAAAACCTAAAATTTCAAATCACCCCCTTTCCCTAGAACAGGTCAGGTATCGACGCGTTCGAAAATGCCTGATCTATCAAAATATGATAATGGTTTTTCAATGCGTTTAACCCTGTAACGGAAAATAGCGCCCAAAGTCGAAAATGGCACTTTTTTGCCATTTTGAAAAATATAAAAAAATCTATAAAAAGTGATCAAAAGGTCATACAGTCCTAAAAATTATATCATTGAACATATTATCAAATTTTGCAAAAAATGACACAACCCACAGCTCTGTACACCAAAGTATTAAAAAGTTATTAGCGCCAGAAGTTGGCAAAATCAAAAAAATAATTTTTGTACAGGTTTTAATTTTTGTAAATGTATGAAAACATTATAAAACCTATACAAATTTGGTATCCCCTTAATTGTACCGACCCAAAGAATAAAGTAGACATGTCATTTGGGGCGCTCAGTGAAAGATGCCATATCCAAGCCCACAAGAAAATGGCGCAAATACGTTTTTTCACCATTTTCATTGCATTTGGAATTTTTCTGAGTACATTATGGTAACATTTACAGTAAAATGGATGATGGTAATGTTGTTGTTGTATGCCTTATGTTTATGAGCGACAGTTTTCCTGCTATATACCTGCATGTCATAAGAATTTACATTAAAAAAAGGACCATGTTAAATTCAAATCTGTTTTTTTTTAACATTTTTACCGGTGTTTTGTATGCGTTGGAAAAGGGGTAGTCTTATACGGCGAATATATCTTAAACTCTATATTTTAACAGGAAAGTAGGGGATCGTCTTATACACCAGGTCGTCTTATACGCCGGAATATACGGTAAATAATTATACAAAATACCTTATTGAAACATATCATTATTATTTTTATACATACAATATTAATACAGTATTTAATTCATTTAAAAAAATCAGGACAAAAGTTCAAAATAATTATGTTTATTATTTACTGATCTTAAAACACTAATGAGATAGGTTGGCTCTAATTATTTTAGCATTTAATAGTTTTATGAATATAATTTTGAAATGCAATTAATTTTACAAAGTTTACAGACTATATTTGGCTTTTTTTCATGTTTATGCACAGTATTTTGATCTGATGTAACTGTAAAGAAATATAAAGAAATATAATTCAAAACTGTGAAAGTATAAAACATGTCATTTTTCAGTGAATACAGTTATTTTTGGATCATTATAATCAAAATGTGAGTTTTACACAAACACCATGGTTTCTTCCACTACTTTACATTCAAAGACCTTGAGTGTGGCTACTATTCCTATGTGCCATACATCGGGATTGTTCCTGCTTGAAGTGGGGAAATACTTGAATGTAGAGAGATGTCCCAGGCTAAACTTCAGATCTTTGATGATACATCAAAATACCATCTCCACTACATTGGGTAGCCATATACCCTGTAGCATTTTAATGCTTCAATAAATATGTTAAACAGGAGAAGAGAAGTATGCGAAAATCCTTTATTGAGATCAAGTACAATGACAGAGCGGGGCCAGGCCCGCACATGTTGATGAGTGCCGCCTACTTCTCTTCTTCTGTTTATGATGTTGTAGACCCTAAGCTCCGGCTGAGCACCACCATTTGTGCCTTCTTGTGAAGAGGCTGCATCACGCCTAGTAAATTCCTGCCCGATACTGCTGAGAGTATTCTTATGTTATTTCATGGTGCCAAGAGCTTTATCTCCATTGAGGATCACTTCAATAAATACGTTTATGTGTATTTTAGCTTTGGGTCTGGGACATTTCGTTTCTTTAAATGATCTTAATAATGTCATTCTCCCTCTACTATACAATAACAGGATGAAATTTTATCACTATGGAGAACTTTAATCTAAATTAAATTGACCAATTTTAATTGGTGATCCCTTTAAGTACAAGAATTAATTAATGAATAGCTACTGTTATATAGAACTCAGTTGGGGGTAAAATATCAGACAACTTCGGTGTCCTCTTGTAAATAAGTGATAATTACCTATAGTGGTACAACAAGTGGAGTAAACAAAATTGCAGGTTGATGCTACTCAACATGTCCTTATACAAGAAATGTACGTATAACAAAATGTGCATTCATAACAAACTTAACACTATGAGAGATACTCACTGCTTCCCCGATGCTCAGCTGAAATATTCTAAAATACATTAATGAAAATCTACTAAACTATTAGAATCCATCACTTGCTCATAGATCCAAGTACTGTGATTGTGGTAATCTTGTTAGATTTATTGTTGTTAGACCTCTTTGCTTCTAAAATAAAGTTATAAAATTATGCTATAGAGCAGGGGTCGGGAACCTATGGCTCGCGAGCCAGATGTGGCTCTTTTGATGGCTGCATCTGGCTCGCGGCCAGGGCCGTATCCAGGGATCGTGTTCAAAAAATATACTCATTTAAAAAAGCCCCGAGTGTATAAATGCTCTTGGGGCTTCTCTCCTCCCTCAGTCCTGGCAGACACTTACGCTGGATGGATGGTCATGTGACCGGAGCCAGTAACTGTGTACATACCGTTGTTGCTCCGGTCACATGACCACGAGGTCTGCCGGGATTGAGTCTCGCGCTGCTGTAGCTGTCCCTCACCCTCTCCAGCAGCCGACTGTGTGAGGAGGGGGGAGGGGCTGCAGCTCATGTCTGCCGGGATCCTGCTCAGAGAGCAGACACTGAGCTTCCTGTGCAGCCTCTGTACAGATCCCTGCACTGATATCCTGGGGGATTTGGGATCTATTCAGAAGATGTAAGTGTGTAGAAGTAACTGTCAGTGTGTGACATGTATTGTACTGTGAGTGTGTGTGTGTGAGCAGTGTCAGTGTGTCACATGTATTGTACTGTGTGTTTATGTGTTTGCAGTGTCAGTGTGTCACATGTATTGTACTTTGTGTTTATGTGTGTGCAGTATTAGGCCACATGCACATGAACACGGGGGAATTTTGCAGTGGGTTGATAACATCTGATAACAGTGGGGTGAATGGTACTTATCTCGCCAATGTCCATTGTAAGTGACTGTGTGGGTTGCAAAGACGGCAGGTCTTACTCCTGCAGTCTTCGCATGTATGAGGAGGTTCTGCAGCAGCTGAGGCTTGTGTGTAACAGTGTTCCTCCCTGCTGTACTAAGCCACCACTGGACCAAAACAATGGTAATTCCCTGTAAAATAAAAACTAGATAATTTACACTGGAGCCTGTGATGCTTGACAACTCTTTTTAATGGGCATAACTAGATTTGGCTTCTTCCCACCTGATGAGAGATGCCAGCTTTCTGGCGTGGGCAGAAGAAGGAAGAGTGCTGGACGAGATGTCATACATCACAAGCGCGAATGTAAATTATCTATTTTTTATTTTAAAGGGAATTACCATTGTTTTGTTCCAGTTGTGACTTAGTACAGGGGGGAGGAACACTCCTTGCTGTACTAATGACTACTGGAGCGATTGTTCTGTCAGTGTCCCTTTAAACATATTGTACGGCTCTCGCAGAAATATATTTTAAAATATTTGGCGCTCATGGCTCTCTCAGCCAAAAAGGTTCCTGACCCCTGCTATAGAGCATGGCAGCTCTGGGGGTGTTTCCAGAGTCCCTAGGTGATGATTACCACAGTCACGATTATTGGATCTATGTGTAAGTGTTTAACAGTGTTTGATTTTGATTGTATATTATCTTTAACCCCTTATCACCGACACTAGTTTTCAGCTCAATGACCAGACTCGATTTTTTAAATCTGACATGTCTCACGATAATTGGTTCTAACTTTGGAACGCATTAACATAACCAGGTGATTTTGAGAATGTTTTCTCGTGATACATTGTACTTCATGTTAAAGGTGCAAAATAGGGAATAAGGATGGCACTCACCAGACTGTAGACTGTTTCGCGCTGTGCTGCGCTTCTTCCGGCCCCTCGCACAGCACAGCGCGAAACGGCCGTTGCCCTCTCAGGGGTATTCAGCTCCCACTCCCTCCCTTGCACCTATGTCTGTGAGTATTTGTACTTGATGCAATAAAAGAAGAATTTTACCTACATCTACAGTCTGGTGAGTGCCATCCCTATTCCCTATTTTGCACCTTTGACATATTGGACTTTCTGTTCTCATCCAGAGGATTAGAGCACCACTGAAGATGTTTACCTCCATACACATGGAACCCATGTACTCCAAAGCCCGATGACTGTACCCTCTACTCTGTGATTACAAGTAGTGCCATCATCCCTCTTGTATAGTATATTGTACTTCATGTTAGTTGTAAAATTTAAGTGCTAAGTTTTGCGATTCATTCTGAAAAAAAGTGAAAATTTGGAAAAAATTGGAAAAATTCTTCATTTTCCAAGTTTGAAATGTTCTGCTTTCCAGACAGGAAGTAAAACTACCCAAAAATCTTGATAATTAACATTTACAGAATCTCTTCTTTATGTTGGGATGATATTTTATACGTCCTCTCACTTTTCTAGTATGTTATGAGGTGCAGAACTTTAGGTGCGATTTTTCTCATTTTAATGAAAATTGCCAAAACTCACAGTTTGAGGGACAACTCAGCTTTCAAGTGACTTTGAAAGGCCTAAGTAATAGTAAAACCCCATAAATTACCCCACTATAGAAACTTCACCCCACAACGTATGTCCATTAACCCTTAAAGTGTTTCACATGGGTTAAAACTATATGGACCTGCGATTTAGAAACTATGGAATTATTTTGGAAAATACATTCATTAAGGCCAAAATGACAGTTTCAGAATAAATTAAATGATGAAACGCACTGCAACGTTTGATGCCCAATTCCTCCCGAGTGTACTGATACCCCATATGTGGTGGTAAACTTCTGTACGGGCGCACGGCCGGGCACAGAATGAATGGAGGCGCCTTTCACAGCAGATTTGTATTGTCACATTGTACGACCTTTACATTTTTATTTTTTTTGATAATGCAAACATATGATAGCTTATTTTTTATGGGATGAGATACAATGTATAGATAATTCATTTTGGGGGGTCTATAGCTTATTCATGAGATTATATTAACTATTTCAAGGATGACACAAACAAAATCATCAATTTTTATTTTGGATTTTTAGCATTTTTTTCCCCTGCTCACCGTAACATAAAAATAATATTTTATCTTTATTCTCTGGTTCACTACGATTGCGGTTATACCTCATTTATATAGTTTTTCTCATCTTTGCTCAATTTTCCTGAGCAAAACCAATAATGCAGAATATTGCATTGTTTTTACTATTGACAACTTTTTAGGGCCATGACTTCTGTATTTTTCTGTTGTCAGACCTGGTTGAGGGCTTATTTTTTGCGAAAAGAGTTATTTTCAGTCGTATCATATTAGGGAACGTAACTTTTTTTGATCACTTTTTAGATCATTTTTGTGATGGTGTTTGATGAAAAATTGTATATTTCGGGAAGTTTTTCGAGTTTTTTTTTTACGTCGCTCACCAAGTGGGTTCAATATTGATTTAGATTTATTGTACAGATTGATACGGATGCAGTGATACCAAATATGTACGTGTTTTTGTGTTTTATATACTTTATTTGCATTTCATGTGTAACTGGGGAGATTATGGGACTTTTATTTTATTTATTTATTTAATTATATAATAAAATGATTTCACTACACTTGTATTGCAGTGTATAGTGTGCGCATGCTCAGTTACTTACAGCCGGGTCCTGCCAGGAAGGCAGAATCCGGCGGGCAGAGGAGCAGGAAGGTCCCGGGTCACTCGCCAGACCCGGGTGCAGCAGCAGGAGGGATCGGATCCCCCGGTAAGCACACCGGGGGGTCCGATCCACGGGGGACACACTTGCACGCCGCGGTCATGCTTGAGGGGTTAAACACCCGGGATCTGAGTTTTTCCGATCCCGGGTGTTAGTGCCGGGTCTGGGCTGTAAGATCACAGCCCAACACCGGCACTTGCAGGACCCGGTGTCCCAAAATCTTCTTCTGACGCGCTGCCATAGAAAGGCGTACACGTCAGAAGAAGTAACCTTAATGACCGCTCTGATGTGAGGAGTTGATATATCAATTAAGCAGAATTTTAACTTATACTTTTAATTGTGTTATAAGAATTTAATGTATTTTAGATCTGTAAATGAACTTTCAACAGTTTTTTGGGGTTCATCAAAGAATCATAGTGTCAGGTTTGTAACAACTCAACCCCCTGATTTTTGGTGCTGACACTGATCGTGAGCATTAACTTTTAAATGCTGTTGTCTGACTAGAGCGACGACACTCCCCAAAATGGGGGTGTGCAGTTCCGTCAGCAGGTTAGAGCATATGCACACAAAGCCATAGTTATTTAAATGCTGCTAGTGACTTTGCCAGTGAAATTTAAACAGTTGACAACTGCGATTGCTGCCAGCACTGAACACAGGTGTTGCTAGTGATCTTCAGCCAAATTCTAAAAGGTCCCCTCATCAGTAGATCTCTCATATGTTAAGAAGAACGTATATATATTCTTTAATGTGACCCCCCCCCCCCCCCGACACACACACAAACACCTAGTCACTAGGTCAAATGTCTTCCTTAGCCCCATCTCTGTTTTCTCTGCTCCATGAATGGAAAATATTAATAAATGTAGACTTTGTGGCACCTTAGGATTATGTAAAAACTGTCATTTAAAGCCAGTCTTGTCATTATTCATAGATTTCAATTCCTTGTCAATGAATCTATGATCAGCATCCTTTGATTCTTTTGGTGTGTCAAGCACCAATAGTTTGGTATTCGACAATTGGCTCAACATTTCATAATGGTGTTTGATATGAATATACACCCAATTTTACCCCTCTAAAGAAAGGGGAAAAGAGGCAAAACTATGACACGGTGATGAGATAAAAAAGCATAGCAATCTTTATTAACAAAATGCTTAGACTAAAAAAAACATGGATGAAGACAGTAAATGAAACTAGATTACAATGACATAGAAATGCAGTGACTTTAATGGTGATAGACAAGACAAGACAGTCATGTCCGGACATACATGAGGGATTGTTTGATATGACTAGATTGGTAAATTAATGCCAGGGAACATGCTGCTGATATCTTCTCCTTAGGAGACCCCTAAGATATGACAAAAATATGACATACCTAGGAAATATGTCCCCGTATTGTCCCCAATATGTTGCCACGCCCCTCTCACATCTCCTTTCCTCTGTGCTATTCTGGGGTTCTCTTTGGCAATATAATAAGCAAGAGGTCTGTTTTTCTTTATTTTATCCTTTTTATTTTATTATACAGTTTTTTTTAAATTTTTGTATGTCTATTTAATTTTTTGTAACCATTAAGCACTGTGCCTTTCCATATTAAACTTTCATTTAATAAGTTCATTTCTTGTTGCTCTATATGTTGCATACCTTTGGAGAAGTAAATTACTGCTAAGCCTTATTACCCTGTGAATAAGTGTGATAGCAGTAGCTTGTGTTCTGATATAAGGAGTGTGTGTCTCGGTGAACTGTACAGTACCAAGAGAAATGTGTATCTGGATGTATGTGTACAATCCTGGTGTAGGCTTCCCATAGGCCGTAATCAGTGTGACTGTATAAGTGAGCAGAGTTGCTCTTGGCAGTTATTGGGGCACATTTACTTACCTGTTCCTTCGAGTTCACAGAAAGTATGTTGTCCAACTATAATGCACTCTGCTGCAATTCACTGAGATTGTGCGCCCAATATCCTGAATGTGATGCTTCCCCGCTCAGGTCTGCTGGATTTTACCTTCTTCTTCATGGAGCATGTAAGTGAATTGTCTTGCGACACAATTTGAATCTTAAATTCCATACTCAGTGCGAATCAGTCAGATCGTCTGTCAGCACGCCCCCCCCCCCATTTCTGTTGCATGAAAGCCGTCACAGCTGCACCACAATCCAGTCACGTGCGACACATGATAGCATAGACCCCTGTTAAATACCTGTCAAATCTGCGCAAATCCCCAAAACAGCAAACAGTCTGACGAAAGTGAGCAGCGCAACCCTTAGTAAATAAGTCCCATTGTTGTGTATGTAGTTTGGGATTCTGATTTGGTTAACTTGTAATTATGCTTTTCTATCATAGGACTATTACCTGAAGCAGCAAGTTCATTAAGCGCTTTTACACTTTGCTTATTGAAGCCAGCAACATTATTCTTTAAAAAGGATCTCGCAATTTTGTATACTCTTCTGGATGTTTGGCACACTTTTTACACAAATGTCCTACATTGTTATCCAAGGCGCAGTTTTCTCCTGACTTTTGTCCTTCTATAATGGGGCAATACACTCAGCTAGGATTATCCTTGTGACTAGGTTAATTACACGTAACAATACAATTAAAAGAAAGGAAATAGGATTTAAAACAATAAATAAAAAAAATATAGGATTGCTATTTTCCTTTCAACATGCCTACTTGATTTACTGATATTTACTTTTTTTATTTATAAATAAAATAAAATGTATTAACTTAGTAATAAAACTCAGTAATAAGTTAGTAATAAAAAAATAATGGGAATTTTTGATGTTATTAGTTTGAGCTATTGCTGTTTGTCTAAGCTGACATGGGCAAGTATTTGCCATTAGTTGACCTTTTTCATGGCATGTCTCATTTCATTAAGTTCTAAAATTGACATTTCATATATATTTTTATAGAAAACCTAAATATTGTTGTGTGCAAAAAAAATATGACAAAAATCTTAGGAACAAATGTTATTAAAACGTAAACAATTTGTTAATTCTGAATTAAATATTATTTGTTTAATAGAAATGTCAATTCTTATGATACTAGTGGGAAAACAAAAATAATAACAAGAATAAATAAATATTTAGAATCGGGCAAAAAAAGTTGATAACAGCAGTTAATGATCGGTTCATGAAAATCTGTTAAGACTATGGCTTAAGGCTATGTAAAATTGCATACTTCATTTTTAATAGGTTTTTATTATTTCATTCTTTCTTATTTTAAGAACTCACTTGACAAGTTCTGCTAAGATATGCAGAGTCGTGCATGTGGGCTTTATCCTGAAAAATTTGCATTTTTATAATTTAATTCTTGGAATATTGCAATAAAAACAAATAGTTTCTAAATATATTTTGCAAACATATTTCTCTACTTTTAGTTCAGCTCACTGCTTTTATACCCTACAGATTTTGTTACCATTTGTTCATTTCTATCTTTTCTCATTTTGACCAACATTTTTATATTCAGGATATAAGCACTGCTCCAAAAAAAGGAACAATAAAATACCACATTCTAGATCTCAACCAAGGAAATATTCTAGTTGTAATTCTTTATTCATTAAATAACTGAATACAATAAGAGTTATAAAACATAACAATTATCAACAAGCATATATTTAAATGGATATTAATATCACATGGATGCTGGATTTGGAATGATACTCAAAATCATAGTGAAAATGCCTTAAGATAAGGAAATGAGGCCCAGTAGTGTGTTTTACCTTCTCGTGCCTGTATCACCTCCATTCAATGCCTAGACATGTTCCCAATGAGGCAGCAGACCTGGATTAAAACATCAGTCAACTCCTGGACAGTCTGTGGGCAGATTTATCAAGCTGTCTGAAAGTCAGAATATTTCTAGTTGCCCATGGCAACCAATCAAGGCTCAGCTTTTATTTGACCAGTGCTAATGAATATTTTAAAGGGGAGCTGTGATTGGTTGCCATAGGCAACTAGAAATATTCTGACTTTCAGACAGCTTGATAAATCTGCCCCAATGTTCCAGGTTTACTTCTTTGGATTTAGATTTGGGAAAAGGGAAGACCAGTACATCATCAAGGATCAATGCCTTCATCATGAAGGAACTGTTAACACACCACAACCAGCATTGCCATGCATCTGAAGGAACACTGCACCTGCAAATGGTCCCACAATGGGTCTGAAGATCTAATCTGTAATGTCAGAGTACTTAATGACTAGTACGTGGAGAGCTGTGCTGCCAAATAGGTCCTGTTGGAGGATGTGGCAGGCAGCAGAATGTCACTGTCATGTCTATCACTTGTGCTCATTGTCAAACTTCTTTCCTACCTAAGAGCAAAGAGTTCCAATTTCGGGCACTCATACCCCCCTCATGTTTTAGTCACATGGATATAAGTGGCCTGCTGGAGGTCATTTTGCAGTGCTCTGGCACTGCTCTTCCTGTTCCTTTTGCTCAAAGCAGGAGGTAGCGGTCCTGCTCCTAGGTTTTAGAGCTGCACTATCTGAGCAACCCCTGTAGGTTCTAGATACCCATGCTACCTCTAGGGGTAACAGCAATGACAACATGCTAAGGTGACCATAGCAACAGCCAAAAATGCATGACAGCAGAGAAATGGTTTGTGGTCACCGCCAATTTTATAGCAGTTGTCATGCTAATTTCTACCTGTTGTCTGTTGTATTTGCAAAACAGCAGGAGAATTTGATTTACAATCAGTTTTGATTCATAACTGGACAAGTTGATTTCATAAAAGTGTGATTTACTTTGTGCTGTTTAACCACTTAAAGGAAACCTACCATCACATATCTATCTATTATGGTAGGTCTGATGGAAAGTTCCTAGTAACCTTCTAAGCCCTCACACTGCTGCCCGAGACAGTCACTGGAATAAGAGTGTCCCAGACGGTCACTGAAAGAGACAGCCAGAGACAGACAGTCACTGAAAGAGACTGCATAGACAGAGAAGGTCAGAGACAGAGACAGTGAAAAAAGTTTATAAAAAAGAGACGGTCAATGACAGACTGTCAGAGACAGAGGCGGTCAGTAACAGTCTGAGACAGTCTATAGATACATATAAATATATAAACATATACAGCTAATATAGATAGATTTTTAGTAAGATTTTCTCAATATCTGACATGAAATCGGAATAAACCTTTCCTACTTTAGGTCAATTAGGATTACCAAAATTATTTATAATTCCCATATGTCAGATTTATGAGACAGATTTTTTACGGTATTATTAGTTTCTGCAAAGTCAAAAGTTGAAATAAATTTCATTAGTATTTGCTACCACGTCCTTTTCAATTGTATAACTTGTGTTAAACAGTTTAGATATCCTTCCACAAGCTTCTTACAATGGTTGGTAGGAATCTGGGTCCATTGCTCATGACAGAAGTGGTGTAACTGAGCCATGTGTGTAGGCTGCTCACACCTGCCTTTCCAGCTTTGATCATAAGGGAATGAGATCAGAGTTTTATGATGACCACTCCAAAACATTGACTTTGTTATCCGTATGCCACTTTGTCAGTATGCTTCGGGTCAATGTCTATTTGGAAGACACGTTTGTGTCTAGATATGTCTTGAGATGCCATCAATTTTGTGAAGTGCACCAGTCCCTCCTACAGGAAAACACAAGATGCTGCAACCCCAGTGTTTCAAACTTATGATGGTGTTCTCAGACTTGCAAGCTTTTTGCTTTTTCATCCAAATGTAACAATGGTTATTATGGCCAAGCAGTTCAATTTTCATTTCATCAGACCACAGGACATGTCTTCAAAAATGAAGGTTCCTGTGTGCATTTACAAACATTAATCGGTTTGTTTTTTTTCTGCGAGTAAAAGCTTCTTCCTGGCATAGTGGCCTTTTAGTTCATGTTGATTCAGTGTGTTTCACTGTGGATAATGATTACCAGCTTTAGCCAGCATTTTCACAAGCTCTTTTACTTTTATTCTTGGGTTGATATGCACATTTAAGACCAAAGAACATTCATTTCTGGAACACATAACCTGTCTCCTTCCTGAACAGTATGATTGCTTGACATTCCCCTCTTGTTTGTTTTTGACTATAATTGTTTGAACAGGGGAAAGAGGCACCTACAGGTTACTGTAAATTGTATCCAGGCACGAACCAGACTTATGCAAGTCCACAACTCTCTTCCTGATACTTTAGACAGTTTATTTACACAAAGAAGCAGTGTGTTTCAGGTGTGCCTTCAAATAAATCGACAAGTGTGTCTCCAAATCATATGCAAGCTAGACGCTTCCAGAGACATGACATCTTCGTATGAGCTGTCACAAAATGCTTAAAGGCATAGTAATATTAGTGTATGTAAACTTTTTACTTTGCAGAAAGTAATAAAAATGGCTTAAAAAGTTGTCTCATTATAATGGCATGTTTTGATCAGTGTTTACTTTAGGGCAGTGCTGGTCCATTTTTGTGTGTGTAGTCTCTCTTATAATAAAATAAAATACATAAAATACAACAACATACATACAGAACACAACCACACTCAGTGGCCTCTTTACCTGCCATCCGCCAGGATACCCAATAATGTATATGCAAATACAGTAATAATTTTGAGTCACCTTAAACATGTTGCAATCAGAGGAAGCTTTAGCTATGTAATATATTAAGGCAAAGTGAGCACAATCTGAACAGGATATGACCCTATCTCCCATGCTTAATCAGTGAAAAATACCTGTGATGACATCATGATGGGGGAGGAGCCTGTGCCCTGCTCTTTCAGTGTTTCATACACTGCTATGTCTGCAGTTTTACAGGTGTCTGTACTGAACTGCAACCACCATATCAGCACAGTACTATGTACAGGCTCCTACTTTAAAAAAAAAAAGTATTCGTATGCTTTCAGGAAAATATGATTAGGACAGATAAATCCCTCCAAAAACATAGCATCATCAAAGGTCCTTTACCAACTGTATTCGGTGCCCTGCATTCAAAGAGCACACAGGTGATTATCCATCTAGTGGGTATAAAGAAAACATTCTCTAATATTAAATATTTCCCAAAACGGGAATAATATACATTTTATTTTTTCTTATTACCTTTGGGATTTTATCATTATTCATTATTATTCCCAGAACTAACTAGCATTTGCATTAAATATGATATTTAAAAACGTTTGGAACTCTCAGAAAATTGCAACGCAACCAAAACAGGGCATAGCAGAGAAAGAGGGATCCAGCAGTTCTCCAAAACTTCTCATAAAGGATCTCAATGATTGGATGCCCTGCCTTCAGCTCTGAGTTGCAACAAGGACAACAAGTCTGTTTGTTGTCTGTGCATCACAGGGAATATTCCTGGTTGTTGCAGATTCTTTGTTAATTTTGCAAGCCTTCTAGCAGTCTATTAAAATTAAAATACTTTAATAGAAGGATGTCAAAATAAAGCAGATGTCTGCTAAATTTCAGTTTAGACAGTTAGAGTTTTTGAAAATAGCTAATTTTCAAAAACTGTCATCAATTTTGCACCTGAATTTATGAAGTGTTGGCACCATAATATTGGTGTTTTACGACACTCTCGACTTTTTCTATTTTCAAAATTTTGTCTCCATTTGTGACTCCACCAGTTTTCTGGCACTTCCATTTTTCCGCAAATGTTTTTTGGCACTCTTTGTGGCACAAAAATAGCCCAGCTAGGGAGTTCTAAACCTTTCAGTCCGTGCACCAATTCATGAATCCCTCGCGCCACAAACTTATATCCCACTTAAAGATATAAAATGGTTCTAGTACCACCCTGCGCCAAAAATAATAATTGCTCCTCAAAGCATATGGCAGAAATGTATCCTTATTATGAAGTACAATATTTCATGACAAGAGTATATCTGTTGTCTTGATAGACTTGCTGAGCAGTTGTTTAAGTCCATCAGCTATTGGCCCAGATTTACTAATGCCCCAGTTTTCAGACTTTGCACATTCTTTTCAGTGCAAACTGCATGTATTTAAGAAGTGTCCAAAACACATTTGTGTTGTAATGGACACATTTGTGTGGCGGCTATACTATACTGCCCTTATAGGGGCATTTCTGTGCACAGTCAGACTGTGCCACACATTTATCATGCAAAGTCCGACAGAACTGTGTTGCATGCCCCTATTAAGGTTCAACAAAAAAGTGGAGCACTCTGCTGAAGCATTGCAGGGAGCGCCAGATTCATGAAGAACGTTCGGCAGAAATTCTGAATCTGGCGCCTTCTGCGCATTATACAGGCAAACTGCACATAGTGCACTTTGCACTGTTTTTAGTAAATGTGCCCCATTGTATTGCTGGAACTGCACAATTTAACATTTTTGAAACACTAAGTTTTTAAGGGTGTCATCCATTTCTGTCAATGTATTAGTAGTGCATGGCACTCTCTTTCTTTTTGATGACTACCATCCGTGTCTGTCAATGTCTTTTTTTTGCGAATATTCTCCACCTTTACTACACTATAAGTAAATAGGATGACTGGGAACCATTGAAGTTCATCAACAGAATATTGTGCATATGACTGTAACCTGCCTTGGTGCTGTTTCCATTGGTTTGTGATTACTATAAAATAGGAATTACTAGTGCACAATAAATTCACTTTAAGTAACCATATATCACTTGTGTTGCTCGTGTTGTGTAGATTTATCACATAGCACCTCTATTTCTGCTACATTAGTCTCTGCACTTTGCTCCCCATTTTCTTTCCCTTTATGTAAAATCTCAAGCTTGTGTTTCTGCTTGACTGCCTACACTGCCTTCCTATCACACCTCGGGGAATTGCCCTCTTATTACCACAATTACAATCTGTACACATTTCATTAAACTAATATCTCTGTGCACAAGCTTCCTCCACAGAGCTGCACAGCTGGAGGCCCATTTCTTTTCCTCAGCTTAAACACTTTGACAGGTTAAGAAAGCTATTATGGCTGAATAACAGGTGTTGCAAAACAATGTGCATTTGATGTTTAAATGAGAGAGCTTCTTTATTGACTGGCTTTATTGCAGATAAGATTCTCCTTTTTCAAGATGACTGGATTTTTATTGTTTTTACTGCATTTTAATGTATTTTGTGTTGTCTTGGAATCGGTCCTGAGTGACTTGGTGAGGTTATTTGTTATTCTGACTCTCATTTTTATTTTCTACTGTCGTTTAAAATTTAGGTGAGCGATACAGGTTCTAAAATTTCATTATTATTTGTCAGTTGGGCTCAGAAGGGGCTCTGTTTTTACTATAGGTAAAGGTGCATTAGTGAAATCCTGGACACATGGACAATTGTCCAATTGTTACTAACTAGGAGGTCACTGACATGAATACACATGAATGAAGCAGTTAACCTTTTCCCGTATATCAGATGCGAATAAGGGAAGGTATTTCAATCTATGTCTTTGATCCTTATTATAAACATTGCCAATGAAAAAAATGCACTAAAAATAAGTTTATTCCACTGAATCTTTACTGATTGGTTCAGCTTCCAGGGGTAGTGTTGTCTGCTATACATGCCACTGTATTAGGTATGAAAACCTGAAACAGAAAGACAATAATAACCCCATAAAACTGGAAAGTCAACCACCAAATATAAACTCCTGTTTCCTTCTCTTTACAAAGAAGACATAATTAAAGGCTAAATGGTTAACTTCATGAGTAAACACCTTTTGGTGGCATGTTCCTTTTATCTGTATAGGTAGTAATTAATTTTTTAAAATTCTGTAGAAATTAAAGTGAATTAAAATACAAGGAATACTTAATTGTTAACCCCTTATCATGAACCTGTTTTCCATTTCCAACAGAAATAAACCATCAAGCATGATAACCTAGGGACACTTACTCATAGATCCAGGGACTCTGATTGTGATAATCTTATTATTATTGTTATTCATGGCCTTCTACCTTTCAACTGTTAAAGTATGCTAATAGTGGGCTCCTGGGGATTCGAGCAGAGCCATTCCATGCTACAGCTTCACAAGCTTTTAGACTGTCTCCCCCACTGCTCTGCTCAGCACTCCCCCCTCCCTCTGCCTGATGTCATCTCATTGCAGCAGTTGAAGTTTCCCCACACAGTGGAAGGGAAAGTGCCCCTTCACAGTTTAACAGCCTGTGAATATACAGCATGGAGAATCTCTGGTAACACCTGTAGGAGCCCTTGAGGTTCATTAATTAAAAGTTGATTTAAGAAGGAAGGAGGCCATGGATAACAAAGAAAAATATAACTTATATTTACCTTTTCTGTGCAGTATATTTTAAAAAGACAGGAAATCTTATTTTTTTTCTTTAAAAAATTCTACATTTATTGAAGAACTTTAATAACATAAAAAAACCTTTTTATTCCATATTCATAACTTTTAACAATTTTCAATGTAACTGTGTGAGGGTTTGTTTTTTCATAAGGACCTGTAGTTTTATTTATATGCACGTCTGTTTCATAAATCTTTTTGTTTGCGTTTAGTATAATTTTAGTGCGATTGACAATTACATTTTGGAAATGGTTTCCCTTTATTTTTTTTAAGCTTTTTTTGTCCAAAGGAGATAAATACTATTATAGTTTTTTAACCTCCTTTGGTACGGGTCTGGAATTATGTGTATGCTTTTACTTTTATTTTAAAGGGGTAAAAGATTATTTTGTGTTATATTTTTTTAATTCTTTTTAAACTTGTTTTTTTTAATCACTTTGACCTATAAGGGGCCATTGACATGAAATCACTTGATCTCTTGTATAATACACTGCACTATTTAGCTAGTGTTAGTATACTACCAGCTACTGATTTTTCACTTATGTTATAAATTTGGCAGGGCCAAATAGAAAGTTTCTCAGGTAGCCCATCGGTCCCTCATTGGAGTCTTGTCTGCCAGTTGCAACACTGGCACCCCACAATCACTGATGCATGGTGTCGATGGGTGACAGAGGGAGCTCACTCTTTCTGCATCTGCTTAGACACTGCAGTCCATATTTGACTGGGGGTTAGACATCCGAGATCAGAGCTTTTCTCAGGTGTTAGAGTCAGGGCTGGGCTGGGTGCTGACAGCAGCAGATACCAAGTTCCGCAATCTGGCTCTAATTTAGCTCTATAGAAAGGCCTTGCTTTTCAAGAAGTACCCTTAATGGCTACGTTTAAAAAGCTGGTGGTTTAACAAAAAAATGTGATCATTTAAACTTTGTAAGATATATAAAATGTATAAGAATATGTACAAGTACATGAATATCCAAACCTAGAATTAAATACATATTTTACAGTACTGCTTCTACTAATAATCATCTTCAAGGCTGCTACCTAACACAGTCTGATGCTTTGTATGGTCAGAACTTCTGACAGATTCCCTTAAAGGAAATCAATTACACATCAGCGTTTTAATGCATACGCTGGACCTTCTTTTTATTAGTCATAAAACTTTACAGCTCCTGAGGAAACCAAGTTTATGTAAACTTATGCTAATTACCATATGCTGCTCTAGGCTCTCTAAATGAAGCCGTTCGGTGCTCCTACTTTCCATAATTATTTACACTTTCTTCCTCCACTTATCACCTCCCCCGCAAAAGTGGCTTCTCTCAATGAAGACAGTGAGCAGTCGGCTGCACTATGCATGAATCAGTGGGAGGGGAGGTGGTAAGAGGTGTAAATACTTATGGAAAGTAGGAGTGCCAAACGGCTTCATTTAAAGAGCCTGAAGCGCCAGATGCTAGGAAGCATAAAACTACAAAAAGCAAGTGGTTGATTTCCTTTAATATATGGAAGGACAGATACTGAAAAATTGGTAATGCTTTGAAAGCAAAAAATAAACATGTTCTTACTTGTTGCTTGTTATATGTATAAAGATTCAAATGTCTTAGGTAAACTGAGGTTTTATATGACCCCCTCACTTTGTATCCTTAAAAGTAATTAACGTATATACTCGAATATAAGCCGACCCGAGTATAAGCCGAGACCCCTAATTTTACCACCAAAATCTGGGAAAACACATTGACTCGAGTATAAGCCGAGGGTGGGAAATGCATTGGTCACAGACCCCCCCCCCCAGTATATAGCCAACCAGCCCCCTTTAGTATACAGCCAGCCCAGCCTGCCCTCCAGTAGTATACAGCCAGCCCAGCTTGCCCTCAGTAGTATACAGCTTGCTCCCAGTAGTATACAGCTTGCCCCCAGTAGTATACAGCCAGCCTGCCCCCAGTAGTATACAGCTTGCCCCCAGTAGTATACAGCCAGCCTGCCCCCAGTAGTATACAGCCTGCCCCAGTAGTATACAGCCTGCCCCAGTAGTATACAGTTTGCCCCCAGTAGTATACAACCTGCCCCCAGTAGTATACAGCACTGCCCCCAGTAGTATACAGCACTGCCCCAGTAGTATACAGCCTGCCCCCAGTAGTATACAGCACCCTAGCCTGCCCTGTGTAGTATACAGCCTGCCCCCAGTAGTATACAGCACCCTAGCCTGCCCTGTGTAGTATACAGCCTGCCCCCAGTAGTATACAGCCCAGCCCAGCCTTCCACCGGTAGTATACAGCCTTCCCCCGGTAGTATACAGCCTGCCCCCAGTAGTATACAGCTTGCCCCAGTATACAGCGCTGCTCCCCCGATGTCCGCGCGGCTCGTCTTCAGGCTTCCGCGCCGTCTTCTTTCCTCTGCTGGGCGCCGCCATTGGTCTCTCTCGGCCGGCGCCTAGTATGACGCGCCGCTGCTGACGTCATACTAGGCGCTGCCCGGGGGAAGAACATTGCGGCGCCCGGCAGAAGAAAGGAGACGGGCACGGAAGCCTGAAGACGAGCCGCGCGGACATCGGGGGAGCAGCGCTGCACACCTGGGCCACCGGAGGTTGAGTATATAAGTTTTTTTATTTTTTTTAACTCGTGTTTAACTCGTTTATGACTCGTGTATAAGCCAAGGGGACTTTTTCGGCACATTTTTTGTGCTAAAAAACTCGGCTTTAAATAATACAATTAGGTTTTATTGAGAAAAAAATATTTTTGTAAATAGGTTTATGAAGACACCTATAAAAAATCCAAAGAAAGTTGAAATAAAATTAACTAAAGTACAACAATGATTGGGCAGAATCATCTCCCCGAAGACTTTTCACCTCTATAGACTTATATGAAATTCCAAATGGTCAAGAAACCCTCTTCACCATCTGCCTTGTTTGAGGTTGGGATGAATCTGCTTACATTTCTCACTGAGAGAGTCCCTCCAAATGCCAATGAAGCAACGCTAGGAGACATTATCAAATTTATTTTCAGTGTCTAATCTTTCTAATACCATCACTTGCAGTTCTCACTTTGATAAACTCAGCTTCATGGAACCCAATAAACTTAGGCATACCTGTTTATTGGCTATTTATTTTGTCAAGATTTTAGCATCCAAATTAGGATATGAGTCCAGAAGAGTTAAGTCTTTAGAGAGCTCTTAATTCCAGATACAGGAGAAACATTTTTTTCATTATATTATCTTAATTTCAAGAATATTATGAGTCACCAAAAATATTTAGTTATGAGTTGTGTTATGAGTTATAATTATGAGTTGAGTTATCCTGGCAAATAGTTCATTAGATAATATTTATTTATACATTTGATAGATTTTTACAAAAATATGTTCAGAGATATATAGGAAAATGTCATAAATATGGCTAAACATTGTTGTCCTGCATTGATTATGGAATTGCCCAATGGAAAAGGTTTTTAGTCAATGATCTGAATATGAATTTGAATGTCTTGGTTGCAGTAATTTGGCAGAATTTCCAAAAAACAAATAAGATTAAGATAACAAGAATGCAAATAATTTGCATTTGATCAACATAAGTTCAAGAAAGTGTATAGTGGGGATAAGATTGATGGATGTGATTTTGTGGATGTTAAATTTTATGGTAAATCATGGTATATAGAATGCACCAATTGATTAGAGATTGGCAACATGTTTGTTTATGATGGTGATTTAATAAAGGTAAAACTAAATAAAAGCAAATTTTGTTCTGACTTAAATTTATAAGAGGACCATTCAAACATTCCCCAAATTCTAACTCTGAATTCTTGTCTAAATCCTGTTTAATTGGAAATTTTCTCCAGCCCCATCGTTTCCAAGCAATCACAGCTGTTAGTTTTAGCACCCAATATGCTAATTGGGTTGTCTACTCTCCAGTGGGCAATCCTAGCCTGAAGCCTCTCATGATTCTGCAGTGAAGATTCTAATTAGCATATTTTTTTGCCAAAACTAATGGCACTGATTGCTCGAAGACAGTGGACGCTAAAGATCAGTGAAGAGACAAAGTGTAAGAGCAGGTGAAAACTCATGTTTAGGTTTCTTATGGTTAGATGCTATGGTAAAATCCACTGTTTTATTTGGTTCATTTGGTAGACATGTGTGTTTTCAAAAGTGTCTGAGACTCCCGTGAACTTCATATAACCAAATTATTTAAGTCCGAACATCTTATTAAATTTAGTGAATTCCAATTCTAACACATTTCCTGTATCCATGGCAATATCTTATAGAGGAAAATAAATATTTTGTGGGATTCATTTGTGTACTGTGAGAAAGAGTAACATGAATAAGTCGGAAATCTAAAATAATGGAAACTCAAATAATTTTTGTTTTATAATTAAGAAATAAAAATTAATATTTTTTTAATTTTAATTTTTTAAATAATTTTTTTGTTTTTAAAAAAATTAGAAATCGGGGTGGGCTTCTGTACCACAGACATAAATGTCACATAAATTCAACATGTGACCTCTGTGCAGCCAAGTCATATTCATATGATCCCAAACTCTACTGCGTTATCATGTTTGAGAGTTTGCTTGGTAGGGATTGAAGAGACCACAATTGTCATGTAAAAAGGCGTAAAAGACGCATTTCGGACATTTGGGCGCAATTTGCCGTTCCGGAGGTCACCGCTGTCAATAAACGGTTTTATATATTAATAGATCGGGCATTTTGGGACGCGGCGATACCTAATGTTTCTGTGATTTTTATTGTTTATTACGTTTTATATCAGTTCTCGGGAAAGGGGGGTGATTTGAACTTTTAATATTTTAGTAATTTTTCACATTTTTTAAACTTTTTTTTTCTTTTTCTTTCACTATTTCTTAGACCCTCTAGTGTACATTAACCCTAGATGGTTCGATCGTTCCTACCATATACTGCAATACAACTGTATCGCAGTATATGGCATTTCTGCTCACTATACATTACAATGACCCACTGGCTCATTGTAATGAATAGGCAGAAACCATGTAGCCTCGGGTAAAACGAAGACCCGAGGCTACCATGGCAACCGATCGCCGCCGCCCGATGACGTTCGGGGGAGCGACGATCGGAGGTAAGAAGGCGGCGCCCACGCCGGTTTTGACGGTGGCAAACAACAGGCTAACACCTGCGAAAGGTGCAAGCACCGACCGTGGGTGTTAGCGATGGGTCTTTGCTGCAATATGCAGCAAAGCCCATCTCTGTGTGAAGAGGGGTCAGCCCGTGAGCCCTCCTCATACACCCTTCATAGCTCCATATATATCCACCACGGAGCGTGAAGGGGTCAAACAAACACGTTTATTAGGGACAGTTATGAAGTTATGGTCCATCTCAGCCCCAGAGCAAACTTCATTTTTTGATTTTTTTTATCTTCAAGGGATAATAGCTCTAGCACCCTTGGGACCATAGCAAATGGGTCAGCTTTGGTATCAACGTGATCTAGGGATTCACCGGATCCAATTATACCTGAACCCTGACCATACAACTCCTCCTTGAGAAGCTATGACTTCTCCAGGGTTCTGGATGTAATACCAGATAGGAGAGACCCATGACCCCTCCCTGGGTGTGGACAGAGGTGTGTTTGCACCTGATATAATCAGACCTCTGAGGCCACATCGTTTTTGTATGGGAACCCATTATACCATCAAGTTCAGAGGAAGATCTTAAGGTGTGGACTAACTAATGTACTGAACTGCTTATACTTATAGTACTACCATTGTATTTTGTACTGTTTCACTGTATATATCTTTACTGTATATATTGTTTTGCATAGTGTGCTCTTAAGGCAATTAAATATAAAACTTAACCTGTTTTGCTCTTTTATCTCAATCCACGAACCCCTCCCCCATCCCATCCATGTTTCTTGGTTTTATACATGCTACTGGATTGATTCCTCACCCTATGTCAGTGGTGGCGAACCTATGGCACTGGTGCCAGAGATGGCACTCGAAGGCATCTCTGTGGGCACACGGCCGTCTCCCAGGCACAGAGTTTGCCAGACATGGCACCTTCCTGCAGTCTCAGGCAGTCCAAGTAGTGCCCTTATATTTTAAAGTGACCCATCCTGTGCTGCTTGGTCCTGTCCGAAGAGTGGGAAGGTGTGAACAAGGTTGGATTGGAGCGCAAAGATTCTGGTAGCAATAAGTTTGTTACTGCCTAAATTGCCGTGTTGGCACTTTGGGAAAAGCTTGTGCATTTTGGTTCTCATTTTGGGCACTCGATCTCTAAAAGGTTCGCCATCTCTGCCCTATGTAATCCCGTTACAGACTGGGCTTATATTAAATGAGAACTGGTGGCAGCTTATTTGGTTTGATAAGATTCGGTTTCACTCAGGCTAGTGAAAGGGGCCTTATAGCCACTCAGGGTTGTGATTTATTGTTGTGCCATATCTGGAAGTTGTGTGGAAAACTTTAAATCACTTCCTGCGCTTCTAAGAACTTGTGCATTCTGGGAGTGCCTATAAAAGGATAACTAGGTGAACTTGCGTACCCTTCAGCACCCTTCACGGTTTCCTTCACAACCACCATTAATGTTAGTCATATTTTAATGCTCCTGATAAAACCTGATTTATGCTGACGCTTATATTATTATAGTAATTTGTGGATTTACATATCTTCACAATAGTCTTAGCTGAAAGAACAAACAAGGTGTATATATTAAACAGTTACAAGGCACTATCAGCACCTTGTCACCTCAGCTTCCATTTTTTTTATTAAGTAATGAAGTCTTTACAGAAAAGTTAGTTAAAGGGAAATGATAAAGTCTTGAGGAGGGGGGTTACTGGATTTGTATGAGCTATTAAGTAATTATAATAAACATGTTTTCTGCTGTTCTTTGTGCTTGGATTTGCCTGTCCTTAAGGATTGCCAGCTCACTTGTCAGAACAATTATTTTGAAACAATTGTTTCATTTGGAATAGATGCTACTGCACAAGTGATTTTCAATTGTGAGTGACACATTCAATTAAAAGCAGACAAGATGGGACTTCTAATGCCCATCGTGTCTTGTCTAAGTACATCAATCAAAGAGAACAACCTCCAAGACATATCTTCTGAACTGTGGTATGGTTTTGTAGTTTGAACATGTTGCACCAGCCCAGGGTTTCTTGGTGTCTTCATTTCCTGAACACTTAGTTGCCAAATGCATATATCTTCTCAGCAGTCCTTAAGTGCAATATGCCAACAAAACTGATGGTATAAGAATACTGAGGAAGCTAAGAAAATGCTGGCAGCTGGGTTGAGCTTAGGGTGGCAGGTTGACTTGGAATAATAGCAGTTGGAATAACAGTGAGATATGAGAACTATTATTGGTCTGCAGATGCAATTTTCCACCTTAGTGGTTAGACAATATGACAGCATGAAGGCATTGTTACAGTGCCAAAAAGCACCTCATAACATGTTTGCATAGAACAATGCTTAAAAACAAGGCAAATGAACACTATTAAATGCATTACTTGAAAGTCTATGGTATTAAATCACAAAGCTGACAACAATATATAATAGTATAATATATAGTATTAACGTTACCCCTTTTCCATGATAGCTTATGTTTGGACTCTTCATGATCCCTCCAGTCTCTACTATATACTACTTTTTGATACAGCTAATCTCTGCCTGAAATAGGATCTGCAGAGTAGTGTTTGGCTGTAGTGTTTGGCTGTTGACTGACAAGTAACTAGATACCAATATAGCAGGAGTGGTGGAATGGTATGACTCCATTCTCAGCGTTTTCAAATTCTCAAATTTTTCATGGCCAAGTGACCCTATAACTGGCCTTACAACATCCATGTTTTCAATACGGCATAAAGAATAGATTACTTGGCAGCTTTTAATGCAGTTGCTGCTGGCGCTCCCCTTCCCAGGGGGGAACTACATGCCACAATTACGGTCATACCCAAACCAGGCAAAGATGTTACTCTATGCTCCAGCTACTGACCGATATCATTGTTGAATCAAGACCTTAAATTATTTTCTAAAGTATTGGCGACGAGACTGGCCCCCCTTATGAGATGGACTATCCACTCGGAACAAGCGGAATTTATATTAGGTAGAGAGGCCAGGGACAACACTACAAAGGCTATAAATTTGATATATAAGGCTCGGCTGGAGAAACTCCATCTCATGCTTCTCTCAATGGACGCCGAGAAAGCGTTCGATAGATTCAATTGGTTCTTCATGACTGAGGCGCTCAGACATTTCGGCATGCGTAATCGAATGCTCTCTTGCGTGTTGTCACTTTACTCCTCCCCGTCCGCTTCTGTCCGGGTGAATGGACTACTTTCCAACAGCTTCCGCATCCAAAATGGCACACGTCAGGGCTGCCCCCTCTCCCCTTTACTGTTTGTATTGACTCTGGAACCCTTCCTACGCAAGATTCAAAACAGTCAGGACGTTTTTGGCATTACAACTAGAGGGTCCACACATAAAGAAGAGCAGATCATCTGCATATGCTGCAATTTTATCTCTAATCCTCAGGTTTCCCTACCTAATCTCATGCAGGGCTTAGATCTCTTCGCCTTACTGACTAATTTTCGTATCAACTGGTCGAAATCTGAAACTCTTAACGTGTCCATACCTGCCCCCCTGGTGGAAACATTGCGGGCCTCTTTTAGCTTCAAATGGGCCCTAATAAGTATAAAATACGTTGGTATTAACCTACCGGCGGAATTGTCCAAATTATACGCATGGAATTTCCACCTATCCTCCAGAATATCCAACGAGATTGCTCCAGATGGTCCAAGGGACTCTTTTCATGGTTCGGGAGATGCACCATTTTCAAGATGAGTATCCTCCCACGATTTCTATACCTGTTTTAGGCTATCCCCATTCATCTACCTGTGGCCTTCTTCCGCTCCTTGAACGCTCTCCAACACCGATTTGTATGGGCAAATAAACCAGCAAGAATAGGCCGCTCCACATTGTTCAGACCTAAGAGGTTGGGTGGTTTGGGACTCCCTGACCTTCGAAATTATTATAATGCTGCTCACATGGCGAGAGTCCTAGACTGGTGCTGCAACCAAGCCTCCAAAATAATAATGTAGTGTAATACTCACATTTCAGAATATATTTTGTGAATATATGATAGCTCAGAAAGAAATACAGTACACATCAAACACATATAATACCCGGCAATCAGGATGCACAACCACTATTTGTCATACCCACCACAAGGGTCTTAGATGTAGCTATCTTGCAATGATATGAGATCCCATAGCCCAACAATTCTGAGAATAGGACCACTAGCAATCATGAGGATAGGGGTCTGGTTCACACTAATGGGTGGAAATGCAGGAGTAGCATGTATCCTTCTGCTCCAACCATTCTAAAGAACAGGATGCTAATCTTCAAGATTGCTAGTGGCTCTGTTTTTGTGATTAATGGGGGTCTCAGCAATCAGATGCTCAGTAATTAACTTATTATCACCTATCCTGTGGATGGAGCGTAACGTGCAAAGTTTATACAACCCCTTTAAATGCTATTTAAGTACTGATTCTTAAACCAAGGCCAAGGCCAAAAAGCCTTTCACCTAAAAGGTTAATTTTAAAATCTACTGACATGTGGGTGTCATTAGAAACTCATTGGAACTTATTTACTAAGTGTCCGCGGATCACACCTTTGTCGGATTTTCCAACGTTTTTGGGGATTGCGCGGCTGTGACGGATATTTAATAGGCGATCGGATTTTGCCAGAGCTGCTTTGCCTTTCATGCGACATAAATCGGGGGGCGTGACGTCGGACGACCCGGCTGATTCAAACAGACCTGAAACACCTGCAGGATATCGGGCGCATGATCTTAGTGAATCGTGACAGAGTGCATGATTGCCGGACAATGCACTTTCGGGGAACTCCAGCAGCTGGGTAAGTAAATGTGCTCTATGGTGTTAACAGGATAAAGGATCCTCGGTTCATTCCTCATTCATTCAATCTCGTTGTTGTGTGGTCCACTTCTTCCTTACTGTCATGTACAATTGTTTCCTTTGATCAATACACCATGCACTGCGCATGTCAGTAAGGAATATAAGGACCGCACAATTACAGGATTATGTCACAGAGGTTTGATTATGTAGAAGAAGTGAGGAGGACAGGAGGGAGCGCTTAGGATCCTTTTGCCAAATGACACCATGGGGTACATGTATGTATTTTTTTTTCTTTGGTGTATAATTGAGACGTTTAGCCGGTCTTTTTTCTTGTAATACATGTTTTGTTTTTTTCTGTCCTGGCAGGTGCAAGTTTTTACTTTTTTCTTTAGACCCTTTGTTGCAAATATCTCAAAACCACGTGGTCACAAGCCGTGTGAGAGGGTTATGTAAAGGAGTGGACACTACTATAAATTTTGGACTTGAAACTGTGTCCTGCATTTTTAAGCACTCTAGTCTCACCCTAGGGAGATGAGGGCACAAGTCACAAGTAGTGTTTGTGTTCAAACGCATCACAACAGCTGACAAGAGAAGATTTGCCTGATTTGCAACTGTTACCAAGCTGTTAATACCCATGTTAAAATAGCGATTTAGATTTGAAAGATTTGTGCCGAAAAAGTCTCAAAAATAAGCAAAAAAAAATGTTACATATGTGAAAATAAAGTTACACAAGGCTCACTGCACAAGGTGCAGACAAAGGCGTACTTGCAATTTACAGTGAAAAGTTGCAAAAACGACAAAAGTCGAAAGAAAAGAATGAAATTAAAAAACTATTCCCCCATGGCAAGTAGGCAGGGAGCTTTTCCACTTGCTTTTTATATGAAAAGCTCTATTGTTTAATTTAACAAATAAGCAAGGGAATCAGTACCTAAATAGCTATAGGAGCCTGTCATTGCAAAAGCCTTATGACAGGTTCCTTATAAATGAGGAAAGGCAGAGGAAAAAGAAGGACCTAGGTACATATTTCTTTGATACAGTATTTATCAACATTTTCTTTTTGCAGGTCCTTGGTCTGGGGTGCTCTTGTGACCCATATTGCTCACCTGTGCCCCATGTGCCCGCCGGCGCAGTGGCCGAGCCACTCATCTGTCCCCATTCCTGTTCTGGCTCTCACGGCTGTGCGCAACCCTGACTCCTAGGGCGTGTGCGCCAGCTCGCAATGATTTAAAGGGCCAGCGCACTGCTGATTGGTGCAGGCCATTTCCAGGAATTTGTTAAAAGCCGGCCTCTCCCAGCATTCCCTGCTGGATCTTTGTGCTATGTCTTTGTTTCCCTGTGCTCGTGTATTGATTCTCCATTGTGACCCGGACCTGCTCCTCCGCTGCCAGCCCTGACCTTCTGCTTAGCATCTGACATTGATCCCATGCCACCTGTCCTGACCTCCTGCTTGTCCCTGACCATGAAACTGCCTTCCGTTTCTGTACCTCGCCTTGGATGCCACCGCAGACAAAGTCGCAAAGTTGAACAATCTGGTGGTACCATGCCGCAACAAGTCCAACACGCTTTCTGGCAGGCTCTAGTGAAAACTGGGTGCTTCTTAGACTCCGGTCCCAGGTATTAGCTTACATCATCGTCCGCAGTGGTCCAGTGGGTCCACTTCCCCTGGAGCCTGAAAGGTGCACCAATAATAAGTATGATGATTGGAAAACCCCTGAGCATTTCTTTGAGTCTCTACACCCTGAATTACATTTCATAAAAGAATAAAAGCTCAACACGCTGGAATTGCTATATAACAGACTTTATTTATCCAAAATTTGCAAAACATGACAAGCATTTTCATTAATTATAATCACGTATGTGCATGACGGCATGACACGCTTGATGCCATCCTCCCTTGTGGAGTAACACATGGCGATCTCATTTACGCTGGACTAGATGGACTATTGTACATGGGTGATTATATTTGATTAAAAAATGCTTGTGATGCTTTGCAAATTTTGGATAAAGAAAAAACGTTATATTGCAATGACAGTGTGTGGAACATTTATTCGTTTATGAAGTGAAATTCTTTCTGCAGGTCCGCACTATTGATTTATGCAATAATATTGCATTATGCATTAATGTTTTTACTAATAAATAGAGATGAGCGAGCACTAAAATGCTCGGGTACTCGTTATTCGAGACGAACTTTTCCCGATGCTCGAGTGCTCGTCTCGAATAACGAGCCCCATTGAAGTCAATGGGAGACTCGAGCATTTTTCAAGGGGACCAAGGCTCTGCACAGGGAAGCTTGGCCAAACACCTGGGAACCTCAGAAAAGGATGGAAACACCACGGAAATGGACAGGAAACAGCAGGGGCAGCATGCATGGATGCCTCTGAGGCTGCTTAATCGCACCATTATGCCAAAATTATGGGCAACAGCATGGCCATGACAGAGTGACAGAATGAAGCTAGATAGCATCTAAAACATCCAATAATTGACCCTGACACTATAGGGGACTTCATGCAGAGGCAGCGGCAGCAGCGGCAGGCTAGAGAGTGGCATGGCGACATACCCTAAATGGACTCAGGCTTCAAACCAATGGGTGGCAGAGAGGAACCAAAGGAGGTGAGCAAGAAGCGCTCAAATAGTATCGGTACATGATAAAAGTTTGCCAGTATATTTTGTGGATTACACAGCAGGGTGGCGACAAAGTTAACATGGAAGCCATGAAAACAACCCAAAATTCTGCCTGACACAGCTCGTTTGATAAGGGGACCATGTATGGAGGCAGTGAACTAGTAGTAGATTAAAGGTGCTGCAGTTAAAACTATGTTAGTTGGATCTTGGCATGGAGCTGCCAGGCGAGCTTTCGCCAATCCAAGCCCCTGTCTCTAGGCTACTCCCCAAACAGCACTTCTATGAACCTTTTGTATAAGATCAAGTGTAATAGCGTTCTTATAAGTTTAGGATATGGCGGGTGAGGGGAATGGAAACAGATGCGCAAGAAGCGCTGAAATAATATTGGTAAATGATAAAAGTTTGCCAGTATATTTTGTGGATTACACAGCAGGGTGGCGACAAAGTTAACAAGTTTGTTGTGGAAGCCATGAAAACAACCCAAAATTCTGCCTGACACAGCTCGTTTGATATGGGGACCATGTATGCCTACAGTTCATGCCAATCGCTGCTCTGGCTGCCAGTCTCCTTTCAAATACAGTTTAAAATAATAACCATCATCCATAACGCTCTGTATAATGCTGCACCCCCCTACCTCTCCTCTCTTATCTCAGTCTATCGCCCAACCCGTGCTCTTAGATCCGCCAGTGATCTTAGATCAACCTCTACCCTAGTGCGGACCTCCCACTCGCGTCTCCAAGACTTCTCTAGAGCTGCACCAATTCTATGGAATGCTCTGCCCCGGACTATCAGACTAATACCTAACCTCCAAAGTTTCAAACGTGCTCTTAAAACCCATTTCTTTAGGCAAGCCTATAACACTCATTAACTGCATGAAGTTTTAACTCTTCTACTAACCCGTCCTGTGTCGTCCTCCCATCTGTTATCCAGCAACCAACAGGCACCAGACTTCTATGCAGTCCCATTCACCCTGGACCTGGTGACGGCTGAGTGGTTCAAGCGACAGCAATTCCATTTATTATATTTTGTTCTATTCCCTAAGAAGAATGGCTTGACCATTAAAAATTCTTTTACCTCGTGTTACCCCATCATCTTCATAAACCGTAAGCTCTGGCGAGCAGGGACCTCACTCCTGTTGTTCCATACAAATGTTGTGCTCTGTTACATTACATTTGTATTTGTTTCCTATGATTTGTAAAGCGCTACGGAATATGATGGTGCTATATAAATAAAGATTATTATTATTATTATTATGGAGGCAGTGAACTAGTAGAAGATTAAAGGTGCTGCACTTAAAACTATGTTAGTTGTATCTTGGGATGGAGCTGGCGCTCCGCTTCCAGGCGAGCTTTCGCCAATCCAAGCCCCTGTCTCTAGGCTACTCCCCAAACAGCACTTCTAAGAACCTTTTGTATAAGATCAAGTGTAGTAGCGTTCTTATAAGTTTGGGATATGGCGAGAGAGGGGAATGTAAACAGATGCGCAAGAAGCGCTGAAATAATATCGGTAAATGATAAAAGTTTGCCAGTATCTTTTGTGGATTACACAGCAGGGTGGCAAGAAAGTTAACAAGTTTGATGTGGAATGCCCTGCAATAGCTCTTGGGCGGTGTGCCTTTTATCGGCTAGGCTCAGCAGTTTGAGCACCGCCTGCTGTCGCTTAGCGACGGCACTGCTGCTGTGCCTAGAGCTACCGACTGATGGCGCCATGGCCACGGATGGTAATTCGGAGGAGGAGGAGGTGGAGGAGGGGTGGGAGGAGGAGGAGGTATAGTAGGCCTTTGAGACCTGGACCGAGGTAGGCCCCGCAATCCTCTGCGTCGGCAGTATATCACCAGCCCCAGGGTCAGACTCGGTCCCAGCGTGCACCAAGTTAAGTGTAGTAGCGTTCTTATAAGTTTGGGATATGGCGGGTGAGGGGAATGTAAACAGATGCGCAAGAAGCGCTGAAATAATATTGGTAAATGATAAAAGTTTGCCAGTATATTTTATGGATAACACAGCAGGGTGGCGACAAAGATAACAAGTTTGTTGTGGAAGCCATGAAAACAACCCAAAATTCTGCCTGACAAAGCTCGTTTGATAAGGGGACCATGTATGGAGGCAGTGAACTAGTAGTAGATTAAAGGTGCTGCAGTTAAAACTATGTTAGTTGGATCTTGGCATGGAGCTGGCGCTCCGCTGCCAGGCGAGCTTTCGCCAATCCAAGCCCGTGTCTCTAGGCTACTCCCCAAACAGCACTTCTAAGAACCTTTTGTATAAGATCAAGTGTAGTAGCGTTCTTATAAGTTTAGGATATGGCGGGTGAGGGGAATGTAAACAGAAGCGCAAGAAGCGCTGAAATAATATTGGTAAATGCTAAAAGTTTGCCAGTATATTTTGTGGATAACACAGCTGGGTGGCGACAAAGTTAACAACTTTGATGTGGAATCCATGAAAACAACCCAAATTTCTGCCTGACACACCTCGTTTGATAAAGGGACGATGTATGGAGGCAGCTATATGGACGACTTTTGAAGGTAGCAATGGAGACAACGTGTGGAGGCTGCTATGGAGACAATTTAATTTGGATAGTGCCTGTATGTGGCAGTCCAAAAAAGTTTTCAAACCAGAGGAGCAGGTAGGTGGCCCTCCAGAAAAATGGAATAGATTGAGTGCCTGTATGTGGCAGTCCAAAAAAGTTTTCAAACCAGAGGAGCAGGTAGGTGGCCCTCCAGAAAAATGGAATAGATTGAGTGCCTGTATGTGGCAGTCCAAAAAAGTTTTCAAACCAGAGGAGCAGGTAGGTGGCCCTCCAGAAAAATGGAATAGATTGAGTGCCTGTATGTGGCAGTCCCAAAAAGTTTTCAAACCAGAGGAGCAGGTAGGTGGCCCTCCAGAAAAATGGAATAGATTGAGTGCCTGTATGTGGCAGTCCCAAAAAGTTTTCAAACCAGAGGAGCAGGTAGGTGGCCCTCCAGAAAAATGGAATAGATTGAGTGCCTGTATGTGGCAGTCCAAAAAAGTTTTCAAACCAGAGGAGCAGGTAGGTGGCCCTCCAGAAAAAAGGAATAGATTGAGTGCCTGTATGTGGCAGTCCAAAAAAGTTTTCAAACCAGAGGAGCAGGTAGGTGGCCCTCCAGAAAAATGGAATAGATTGAGTGCCTGTATGTGGCAGTCCCAAAATGTTTTCAAACCAGAGGAGCAGGTAGGTGGCCCTCCAGAAAAATGGAATAGATTGAGTGCCTGTATGTGGCAGTCCCAAAAAGTTTTCAAACCAGAGGAGCAGGTAGGTGGCCCTCCAGAAAAATGGAATAGATTGAGTGCCTGTATGTGGCAGTCCCAAAAAGTTTTCAAACCAGAGGAGCAGGTAGGTGGCCCTCCAGAAAAATTGAATAGATTGAGTGCCTGTATGTGGCACTCCCAAAAATTGTTTAAAACAGAGGACCGGGTCGGTGGCCCTCCAGAAAAATTAAATGCATAAAGTACTATAGCTAGAGCCAGTGGGCCCTGTCAAAAAATAGCCAGTTTCCTCTGCTTTACTGTACAAAGAGGAGGAGAAGGAGGAAAATGAGGAGGAGGAGGAGTGGATAAATTATTCAGTTTGAGCTTCCTTCACCTGGTGGAGATTGGAAATTATGAGAAATCCAGGCTTTATTCATCTTAATAAGCGTCAGCCTGTCAGCGCTGTCAGTCGACAGGCGTGTACGCTTATCGGTGATGATGCCACCAGCTGCACTGAAAACCCGCTCGGACAAGACGCTAGCGGCAGGGCAGGCAAGAACCTCCAAGGCGTACAGCGCCAGTTCGTGCCACATGTCCAGCTTTGAAACCCAGTAGTTGTAGGGAGCTGTGTGATCATTTAGGACGATGGTATGGTCAGCTACGTACTCCCTCACCATCTTTCTGTAAAGATCAGCCCTACTCTGCCGAGACTGGGGACAGGTGACTGTGTCTTGCTGGGGTGACATAAAGCTGGCAAAAGCCTTGTAAAGCGTACCCTTGCCAGTGCTGGACAAGCTGCCTGCTCGCCTACTCTCCCTCGCTACTTGTCCCGCAGAACTACGCACTCTGCCGCTAGCGCTGTCAGAAGGGAAATACTGTTTCAGCTTGTGCACCAGGGCCTGCTGGTATTCATGCATTCTCACACTCCTTTCCTCTCCAGGGATGAGAGTGGAAAGATTTTGCTTGTACCGTGGGTCCAGGAGAGTGAACACCCAGTAATCGGTGCTGGAATAAATTTTTTGAACGCGAGGGTCACGGGATAGGCAGCCTAGCATGAAATCTGCCATATGCGCCAGAGTACCAACGTGTAAGAATTCACTCCCCTCACTGGCCTGACTGTCTATTTCCTCCTCCTCCAACTCCTCCAACTCCTCTTCTTCTGCCCATACACGCTCAACAGTGAAGGACTCAACAATGGTCCCCTCTTGTGTCTCGCCAACATTCTCCTCCTCTTCCTCCTCATCCTCCTCCACCTCCACCTCCTCCGATATGCGCTGAGAAACAGACCTAAGGGTGCTTTGGCTATCAACAAGGGAATCTTCTTCCCCCGTCTCTTGTGACGAGCGCAAAGCTTCCGACTTCATGCTGATCAGAGATTTTTTCAACAGGCCAAGCAGCGGGATGGTGAGGCTGATGATGGCGGCATCGCCACTGACCATCTGTGTTGACTCCTCAAAGTTACTCAGCACCTGACAGATATCAGACATCCACGTCCACTCCTCATTGTAGACTTGAGGAAGCTGACTGACCTGACTACCAGTTCTGGTGGAAGTTGACATCTGGCAGTCTACAATCGCTCTGCGCTGCTGGTAAACTCTGGATAACATGGTCAGTGTTGAATTCCACCTCGTGGGCACGTCGCACAACAGTCGGTGAGCGGGCAGTTGGAGGCGGCGCTGCGCTGCCCTGAGAGTGGCAGCATCTGTGCTGGACTTCCTGAAATGCGCACAGATGCGGCGCACCTTCGTGAGCAAATCAGACAGATTGGGGTATGTCTTGAGGAAACGCTGAACTATCAGATTTAACACATGGGCCAGGCATGGCACATGTGTCAGTCTGCCGAGTTGAGGAGCCGCCACCAGGTTACGGCAGTTGTCACACACAACCATGCCTGGCTTCAGGTTCAGCGGTGCCAGCCACAGATCAGTCTGCGCCGTGATGCCCTGTAATAGTTCTTGGGCGGTGTGCCTTTTATCGCCTAGGCTCAGCAGTTTGAGCACCGCCTGCTGTCGCTTAGCGACGGCATTGCTGCTGTGCCTAGAGCTACCGACTGATGGTGCCATGCCCACGGATGGTAGTTCGGAGGAGGAGGTGGAGGAGGGGTGGGAGGAGGAGGAGGCATAGTAGGCCTGAAACACCTGGACCGAGGTAGGCCCCGCAATCCTTGGCGTCGGCAGTATATGACCAGCCGCAGGGTCAGACTCGGTCCCAGCCTCCACCAAGTTAACCCAATGTGCCGTCAGCGATATATAGTGGCCCTGCCCGGCAGCACTCGTCCACGTGTCCGTGGTCAGGTGGACCTTGTCAGAAACGGCGTTGGTCAGGGCACGGATGATGTTGTCTGACACGTGCTGGTGCAGGGCTGGGACGGCACATCGGGAAAAGTAGTGGCGGCTGGGGACCGAATACCGAGGGGCGGCCGCCGCCATGAGGTTGCGAAAGGCCTCGGTCTCTACTAGCCTATAGGGCAGCATCTCCAGGCTGAGCAATCTGGAGATGTGGACATTAAGGGCTTGGGCGTGCGGGTGGGTTGCACTATATTTGCGTTTCCGCTCCAGCGTCTGGGGTATGGAGAGCTGAACGCTGGTGGATGCTGTGGAGGATCGTGGAGGCGACGATGGGGTTTTTGTGGCAGGGTCCTGGGCAGGGGGCTGACTATCAGCTGACACAGGGGAAGGAGCAGTGGTGTGCACGGCCGGAGGTGAACGGGCTTGTTGCCACTGAGTGGGGTGTTTAGCATTCATATGCCTGCGCATACTGGTGGTAGTTAAGCTATTAGTGGTGGAACCCCTGCTGATCCTGGTTTGGCAAATGTTGCACACCACAGTCCGTCGGTCATCCAGTGTTTCTTTAAAGAACCTCCAGACTTCTGAAAATCTAGCCCTCGCCGCAGGAGCCCTCGCCACGGGAGCTTCACTAGTTGACACATTTGGCGCTGATGCACCAGGTCTGGCCCTGCCTCTCCGTCTGGCCCCACCACTGCCTCTTCCAACCTGTTCTGGTCGAGGACTCTCCTCCGTCTCAGAAGCACTGTGTTCACCCGGCCTATCAACCCAGCTTGGGTCTGTCACCTCATCATCCTCCGATCCCTCAGTCTGCTCCCCCCTCGGACTTCCTGCCCTGACAACAACTTCCCCACTGTCTGACAACCGTGTCTCCTCATCGTCGGACACCTCTTTACACACTTCTTCCACTACGTCAAGAAGGTCATCATCACCCACAGACTGCGACTGGTGGAAAACCTGGGCATCGGAAAATTGCTCAGCAGCAACCGGACAAGTGGTTTGTGACTGTGGGAAGGGTCCAGAAAACAGTTCCTCAGAGTATGCCGGTTCAAATGCCAAATTTTCCTGGGAGGGGGCAGACTGGGGGGGAGGAGGCTGAGGTGCAGGAGCTGGAGGAGTGCCGATTTCGGTGACATGGGTGGACTGCGTGGAAGACTGACTGGTGGACAAATTGCTCGAAGCATTGTCGGCAATCCACGACATCACCTGTTCGCACTGTTCTGGCCTCAACAGTGCTCTACCACGAGTCCCAGTAACTTCAGACATGAACCTAGGGAGTGTAGCTCTGCGGCGTTCCCCTGCTCCCTCATCAGCAGGTGGTGTCTCACCCCACCCAGGACCACGGCCTCTGATTCCTGCAGTAGTTGGACGCCCACGTCCCCGCCCTCGTCCTCTACCCCTAGCCCTCGGGTTAAACATTTTGAAAATGAAAGTTATAACTTTAATTTTTTTTTTACTTTTTTTTGTGTTTTTTAGTTTTTTTTTGTGTTTTTTAGTTTTTAAAACCAAACAATGCTATCCTATTGCTATGGCTATTTTCTAGCCAAGTATGAAAGCACACTGCTATGCCAGATGAACGTAAAATAAAAAAGGAAATGGCAGACTGTGCCTAATTGAAATCCCCTAATAAATTTTCCCACTTCGGTCTTTGCGATGGATATGTGCGTCACTAAGCGCAAAACACAGCGGTCGCAAGTCTCACTACAAATTGCTCACAATTTGCTAGTAGATGCACTGCAGCAAGGACAGCCACCAGCAGATCAACCAGAAATCAAATATATATAACGCTACTGTAGGCGTAAGTAAGCCGTTTGGATTCTCCTATGGCTATTTTCTAGCCAAGTATGAAAGCACACTGATGAGATGACGCTGAGTTATGAAAAACTACTAATAAAGCTTTGCTGTAATGTATCATGTAACATAAGTACATAAAACCCTTTTTCACTTGGTCAATACAAATATAGTCATACCAAATGTGTAGGATTTTTTTTATGTTTCACATTTGCATAATGAAAACCTTTGTGAGAACTTGTTTTTTAAGTAAAGACTAGAGATGAGCGAACATACTCGTCCGAGCTTGATGCTCGTTCGAGCATTAGCGTACTCGAAACTGCTCGTTGCTCGGACGAATACTTCGCCCGCTCGAGAAAATGGCAGCTCCCGCCGTTTTGCTTTTTGGCGGCCAGAAACAGAGCCAATCACAAGCCAGGAGACTCTGCACTCCACCCAGCATGACGTGGTACCCTTACACGTCGATAGCAGTGGTTGGCTGGCCAGATCAGGTGACCCTGGGATAGACTAGCCGCTGCCCGCGCTGCTCGGTTCATTCTGTGTCTGGATGCCGCTAGGGAGAGAGCTGCTGCTGGTCAGGGAAAGCGTTAGGGTGTTCTATTAGAATAGTGTTAGGCAGGAGTGATTCAACAAGAACCCAACAGCCCTTCTTAGGGCTACAATAACGTTATACTTTTTTTTTTGTTTGCTTGTGGCTGGGCTTGCTGGCACTAGTAGTGCAGCTAGTACCATATTGTGAGGAATTTGCAGGGGGACTTGCTACCGTTGTGTTTAGCTCTTAGTGACACACATATCCACCTCAAACACCAAAGTGGGAAAATTTATTAGGGGTTTGATTTCAATTAGGCACAGTCTGCCATTTACTTTTTATTTTACGTTTATTTTTTTAATAACTCAGTGTCATCTCATCTGGCATAGCAGTGTGCTTTCATACTTGGCTAGAAAATAGCCATAGGAGAATCCAAACGGCTTACTTACGCCTACAATAGCGTTATATATATTTGATTTCTGGTTGATCTGCTGGTGGCTGTCCTTGCTGCAGTGCATCTACTAGCAAATTGTGAGCAATTTGTAGTGAGAGTTGCGACCGCTGTGTTTTGCGCTTAGTGACGCACATATCCATCGCAAAGACCGAAGTGGGAAAATTTATTAGGGGTTGGATTTCAATTAGGCACAGTCTGGCAGTTTCTTTTTATTTTACGTTTATTTTATCATAACTCAGCGTCATCTCATCAGTGTGCTTTCATACTTGGCTAGAAAATAGCCAAAGGAGAATCCAAACGGCTTACTTACGCCTACAATAGCGTTATATATATTTGATTTCTGGTTGATCTGCTGGTGGCTGTCCTTGCTGCAGTGCATCTACTAGCAAATTGTGAGCAATTTGTAGTGAGAGTTGCGACCGCTGTGTTTTGCGCTTAGTGACGCACATATCCATCGCAAAGACCGAAGTGGGAAAATTTATTAGGGGTTGGATTTCAATTAGGCACAGTCTGGCAGTTTCTTTTTATTTTACGTTTATTTTTTCATAACTCTGCGTCATCTCATCAGTGTGCTTTCATACTTGGCTAGAAAATAGCCATAGGAGAATCCAAACGGCTTACTTACGCCTACAGTAGCGTTATATATATTTGATTTCTGGTTGATCTGCTGGTGGCAGTCCTTGCTGCAGTGCATCTACTAGCAAATTGTGAGCAATTTGTAGTGAGACTTGCGACCGCTGTGTTTTGCGCTTAGTGACGCACATATCCATCGCAAAGACCGAAGTGGGAAAATTTATTAGGGGTTGGATTTCAATTAGGCACAGTCTGGCAGTTTCTTTTTATTTTACGTTTATTTTTTCATAACTCAGCGTCATCTTATCAGTGTGCTTTCATACTTGGCTAGAAAATAGCCATAGGAGAATCCAAACGGCTTACTTACGCCTACAGTAGCGTTATATATATTTGATTTCTGGTTGATCTGCTGGTGGCTGTCCTTGCTGCAGTGCATCTACTAGCAAATTGTGAGCAATTTGTAGTGAGACTTGCGACCGCTGTGTTTTGCGCTTAGTGACGCACATATCCATCGCAAAGACCGAAGTGGGAAAATTTATTAGGGGTTGGATTTCAATTAGGCACAGTCTGCCATTTCCTTTTTTATTTTACGTTTATTTTTTTAATAACTCAGCGTCATCTCATCTGGCATAGCAGTGTGCTTTCATACTTGGCTAGAAAATAGCCATAGCAATAGGATAGCATTGTTTGGTTTTAAAAACTAAAAAACACAAAAAAAAACTAAAAAACACAAAAAAACACAAAAAAAGTTAAAAAAAAATTAAAGTTATAACTTTCATTTTCAAAATGTTTAACCCGAGGGCTAGGGGTAGAGGACGAGGGCGGGGACGTGGGCGTCCAACTACTGCAGGAATCAGAGGCCGTGGTCCTGGGCGGGGTGAGACACTACCTGCTGATGAGGGAGCAGGGGAACGCCGCAGAGCTACACTCCCTAGGTTCATGTCTGAAGTTACTGGGACTCGTGGTAGAGCACTGTTGAGGCCAGAACAGTGCGAACAGGTGATGTCGTGGATTGCCGACAATGCTTCGAGCAATTTGTCCACCAGTCAGTCTTCCACGCAGTCCACCCATGTCACCGAAATCGGCACTCCTCCAGCTCCTGCACTTCAGCCTCCTCCCCCCCAGTCTGCCCCCTCCCAGGAAAATTTGGCATTTGAACCGGCATACTCTGAGGAACTGTTTTCTGGACCCTTCCCACAGTCACAAACCACTTGTCCGGTTGCTGCTGAGCAATTTTCCGATGCCCAGGTTTTCCACCAGTCGCAGTCTGTGGGTGATGATGACCTTCTTGACGTAGTGGAAGAAGTGTGTAAAGAGGTTTCCGACGATGAGGAGACACGGTTGTCAGACAGTGGGGAAGTTGTTGTCAGGGCAGGAAGTCCGAGGGGGGAGCAGACTGAGGGATCGGAGGATGATGAGGTGACAGACCCAAGCTGGGTTGATAGGCCGGGTGAACACAGTGCTTCTGAGACGGAGGAGAGTCCTCGACCAGAACAGGTTGGAAGAGGCAGTGGTGGGGCCAGACGGAGAGGCAGGGCCAGACCTGGTGCATCAGCGCCAAATGTGTCAACTTGTGAAGCTCCCGTGGCGAGGGCTCCTGCGGCGAGGGCTAGATTTTCAGAAGTCTGGAGGTTCTTTAAGGAAACACCGGATGACCGACGGACTGTGGTGTGCAACATTTGCCAAACCAGGATCAGCAGGGGTTCCACCACTAATAGCTTAACTACCACCAGTATGCGCAGGCATATGAATGCTAAACACCCCACTCAGTGGCAACAAGCCCGTTCACCTCCGGCCGTGCACACCACTGCTCCTTCCCCTGTGTCAGCTGATAGTCAGCCCCCTGCCCAGGACCCTGCCACAAAAACCCCATCGTCGCCTCCACGATCCTCCACAGCATCCACCAGCGTTCAGCTCTCCATACCCCAGACGCTGGAGCGGAAACGCAAATTTAGTGCAACCCACCCGCACGCCCAAGCCCTTAATGTCCACATCTCCAGATTGCTCAGCCTGGAGATGCTGCCCTATAGGCTAGTAGAGACCGAGGCCTTTCGCAACCTCATGGCGGCGGCCGCCCCTCGGTATTCGGTCCCCAGCCGCCACTACTTTTCCCGATGTGCCGTCCCAGCCCTGCACCAGCACGTGTCAGACAACATCATCCGTGCCCTGACCAACGCCGTTTCTGACAAGGTCCACCTGACCACGGACACGTGGACGAGTGCTGCCGGGCAGGGCCACTATATATCGCTGACGGCACATTGGGTTAACTTGGTGGAGGCTGGGACCGAGTCTGACCCTGCGGCTGGTCATATACTGCCGACGCCAAGGATTGCGGGGCCTACCTCGGTCCAGGTGTTTCAGGCCTACTATGCCTCCTCCTCCTCCCACCCCTCCTCCACCTCCTCCTCCGAACTACCATCCGTGGGCATGGCGCCACGGTAGCTCTAGGCACAGCAGCAGTGCCGTCGCTAAGCGACAGCAGGCGGTGCTCAAACTGCTGAGCCTAGGCGATAAAAGGCACACCGCCCAAGAACTATTACAGGGCATCACGGCGCAGACTGATCTGTGGCTGGCACCGCTGAACCTGAAGCCAGGCATGGTTGTGTAACCTGGTGGCAGCTCTGCAACTCGGCAGACTGACACATGTGCCATGCCTGGCCCATGTGTTAAATCTCATAGTTCAGCGTTTCCTCAAGACATACCCCAATCTGTCTGATTTGCTCACGAAGGTGCGCCGCATCTGTGCGCATTTCAGGAAGTCCAGCACAGATGCTGCCACTCTCAGGGCAGCGCAGCGCCGCCTCCAACTGCCCGCTCACCGACTGTTGTGCGACGTGCCCACGAGGTGGAATTCAACACTGACAATGTTATCCAGAGTTTACCAGCAGCGCAGAGCGATTGTAGACTGCCAGATGTCAACTTCCACCAGAACTGGTAGTCAGGTCAGTCAGCTTCCTCAAGTCTACAATGAGGAGTGGACGTGGATGTCTGATATCTGTCAGGTGCTGAGTAACTTTGAGGAGTCAACACAGATGGTCAGTGGCGATGCCGCCATCATCAGCCTCACCATCCCGCTGCTTGGCCTGTTGAAAAAATCTCTGATCAGCATGAAGTCGGAAGCTTTGCGCTCGTCACAAGAGACGGGGGAAGAAGATTCCCTTGTTGATAGCCAAAGCACCCTTAGGTCTGTTTCTCAGCGCATATCGGAGGAGGTGGAGGTGGAGGAGGATGAGGAGGAAGAGGAGGAGAATGTTGGCGAGACACAAGAGGGGACCATTGTTGAGTCCTTCACTGTTCAGCGTATATGGGCAGAAGAAGAGGAGTTGGAGGAGTTGGAGGAGGAGGAAATGGACAGTCAGGCCAGTGAGGGGAGTGAATTCTTACGCGTTGGTACTCTGGCGCATATGGCAGATTTCATGCTAGGCTGCCTATCCCGTGACCCTCGCGTTCAAAGAATTTATTCCAGCACCGATTACTGGGTGTTCACTCTCCTGGACCCACGGTACAAGCAAAATCTTTCCACTCTCATCCGTGGAGAGGAAAGGAGTGTGAGAATGCATGAATACCAGCAGGCCCTGGTGCACAAGCTGAAACAGTATTTCCCTTCTGACAGCGCTAGCGGCAGAGTGCGTAGTTCTGCGGGACAAGTAGCGAGGGAGAGTAGGCGAGCAGGCAGCTTGTCCAGCACTGGCAAGGGTACGCTTTACAAGGCTTTTGCCAGCTTTATGTCACCCCAGCAAGACACTGTCACCTGTCCTCAGTCTTGGCAGAGTAGGGCTGATCTTTACAGAAAGATGGTGAGGGAGTACGTAGCTGACCATACCATCGTCCTAAATGATCACACAGCTCCCTACAACTACTGGGTTTCAAAGCTGGACATGTGGCACGAACTGGCGCTGTACGCCTTGGAGGTTCTTGCCTGCCCTGCCGCTAGCGTCTTGTCACCGATAAGCGTACACGCCTGTCGACTGACAGCGCTGACAGGCTGACGCTTATTAAGATGAATAAAGCCTGGATTTCTCATAATTTCCAATCTCCACCAGGTGAAGGAAGCTCAACCTGAATAATTTATCCACTCCTCCTCCTCCTCATTTTCCTCCTTCTCCTCCTCTTTGTACAGTAAAGCAGAGGAAACTGGCTATTTTTTGACAGGGCCCACTGGCTCTAGCTATAGTACTTTATGCATTTAATTTTTCTGGAGGGCCACCGACCCGGTCCTCTGTTTTAAACAATTTTTGGGAGTGCCACATACAGGCACTCAATCTATTCAATTTTTCTGGAGGGCCACCTACCTGCTCCTCTGGTTTGAAAACTTTTTTGGACTGCCACATACAGGCACTCAATCTATTCCATTTTTCTGGAGGGCCACCTACCTGCTCCTCTGGTTTGAAAACTTTTTGGGACTGCCACATACAGGCACTCAATCTATTCCATTTTTCTGGAGGGCCACCTACCTGCTCCTCTGGTTTGAAAACTTTTTTGGACTGCCACATACAGGCACTATCCAAATTAAATTGTCTCCATAGCAGCCTCCACACGTTGTCTCCATTGCTACCTCCAAAAGTCGTCCATATAGCTGCCTCCATACATCGTCCCTTTATCAAACGAGGTGTGTCAGGCATAAATTTGGGTTGTTTTCATGGATTCCACATCAAAGTTGTTAACTTTGTCGCCACCCAGCTGTGTTATCCACAAAATATACTGGCAAACTTTTATCATTTACCAATATTATTTCAGCGCTTCTTGCGCTTCTGTTTACATTCCCCTCACCCGCCATATCCTAAACTTATAAGAACGCTACTACACTTGATCTTATACAAAAGGTTCTTAGAAGTGCTGTTTGGGGAGTAGCCTAGAGACACGGGCTTGGATTGGCGAAAGCTCGCCTGGCAGCGGAGCGCCAGCTCCATGCCAAGATCCAACTAACATAGTTTTAACTGCAGCACCTTTAATCTACTACTAGTTCACTGCCTCCATACATGGTCCCCTTATCAAACGAGCTTTGTCAGGCAGAATTTTGGGTTGTTTTCATGGCTTCCACAACAAACTTGTTATCTTTGTCGCCACCCTGCTGTGTTATCAACAAAATATACTGGCAAACTTTTATCATTTACCAATATTATTTCAGCACTTCTTGCGCATCTGTTTACATTCCCCTCACCCGCCATATCCCAAACTTATAAGAACGCTACTACACTTAACTTGGTGCACGCTGGGACCGAGTCTGACCCTGGGGCTGGTTATATACTGCCGACGCAGAGGATTGCGGGGCCTACCTCGGTCCAGGTCTCAAAGGCCTACTATACCTCCTCCTCCTCCCACCCCTCCTCCACCTCCTCCTCCGAATTACCATCCGTGGCCATGGCGCCATCAGTCGGTAGCTCTAGGCACAGCAGCAGTGCCGTCGCTAAGCGACAGCAGGCGGTGCTCAAACTGCTGAGCCTAGCCGATAAAAGGCACACCGCCCAAGAGCTATTGCAGGGCATTCCACATCAAACTTGTTAACTTTCTCGCCACCCTGCTGTGTAATCCACAAAAGATACTGGCAAACTTTTATCATTTACCGATATTATTTCAGCGCTTCTTGCGCATCTGTTTACATTCCCCTCTCTCGCCATATCCCAAACTTATAAGAACGCTACTACACTTGATCTTATACAAAAGGTTCTTAGAAGTGCTGTTTGGGGAGTAGCCTAGAGACAGGGGCTTGGATTGGCGAAAGCTCGCCTGGCAGCGGAGCGCCAGCTCCATGCCAAGATCCAACTAACATAGTTTTAACTGCAGCACCTTTAATCTACTACTAGTTCACTGCCTCCATACATGGTCCCCTTATCAAACGAGCTGTGTCAGGCAGAATTTTGGGTTGTTTTCATGGCTTCCATGTTAACTTTGTCGCCACCCTGCTGTGTAATCCACAAAATATACTGGCAAACTTTTATCATGTACCAATATTATTTGAGCGCTTCTTGCTCACCTCCTTTGGTTCCTCTCTGCCACCCATTGGTTTGAAGCCTGAGTCCATTTAGGGTATGTCGCCATGCCACTCTCTAGCCTGCCGCTGCTGCCGCTGCCTCTGCATGAAGTCCCCTATAGTGTCAGGGTTAATTATTGGATGTTTTAGATGCTATCTAGCTTCATTCTGTCACTCTGTCATGGCCATGCTGTTGCCCATAATTTTGGCATAATGGTGCGATTTAGCAGCCTCAGAGGCATCCATGCATGCTGCCCCTGCTGTTTCCTGTCCATTTCCGTGGTGTTTCCATCCTTTTCTGAGGTTCCCAGGTGTTTGGCCAAGCTTCCCTGTGCAGAGCCTTGGTCCCCTTGAAAAATGCTCGAGTCTCCCATTGACTTCAATGGGGCTCGTTATTCGAGACGAGCACTCGAGCATCGGGAAAAGTTCGTCTCGAATAACGAGTACCCGAGCATTTTAGTGCTCGCTCATCTCTAGTAAAGACCTGTAGTTCTCATCTGTAAGTTTTTGTCATACTGCATAAATACTATTGTAGTTGCATTGGTGCAGGTGTGAAAAAGTACCAAAATGTGTGTGCTATACTTTTGTATTTTGAGTAAAGCAGCTAGAATTTGAGAGCCTCATAATCTGGTGAGAAAATTTGTTGTGACTTGGAGGAGGCACTAGGCCATGCCAGGTAGGGTTGCAGGTGGTCTAATAAGACCCCTTTCACACGTGTTTTTCACGCGTGTTTCCGGGCGTGCTTTTGACATGCAGAACTTGCATTGCACTCTGACCCATTGTAATCAATGGGTCTTTTCAGACTTGCATTTTTTTTCACGCGCACACACACGCGTTTTTTTTAACGCACGTTTAAATCTCGGCATGCTCTACTTTTGCAAGTCATGCGCGTGAAAAGCGCACCATACAAGTCTATGGAGATGCATCAAAAACGCATTGCACTCTGAGACACTTGCAAGTGCAATGCAAGTGCAATGCGTTTTTCATGCATCAATTGCCATAGAAAAGATAGAGCTCAGCCCTGAGTCCATTTCACATGCATTATCTGCGCGTGAAAAACACGCGTGAAAAACTGAGACACTTAGCAAACTCTGACTGAAAACTGATTGCACTCTGATGCAAAATGTGCGTTTTTCACTGACCAAACCCTGATCGCACCCTGATCAAACTCTGACATGATCTGCAACGCAAGTGTGGAAGGGGCCTAAGGCTTCCACATCATCTTTGTCCCATCGTGGAGCCCTGGAATCACTTTCCTTTTGTGGCAGGGTCCAATGCCTTATCCTGTCCTTTTCAGAATGTCATTGCTAGAGATGAGCAAAAGCCAAAATGCCCTTACGGTTTGTAATAATAAAGTCTTGAGATGGATAGGTTGTAAAATCCCTTAATGGCATGGCCTGGAAATTCACGGTATAATTCAAGTGAATACCAAAGGCACTCAAAAAGTAGCTGCACTCCTGGAGCTCCTCAGACCAGGTCCACCCAGTGGTCAATCAGAACTTCAGTTCGCATGGAGCAGAGTGTCAGGAAGCATCCCCGCCAAGGCCAAGTCAGGGTTCCAGGAGGGTGGTTGCTTTTTAGAACTTCCCAGTCTTTGCAGAATTTCTGCAACAACTATGGCAAGGAGCCAGGCCAGGATGAAAAAGAAATCGGGAGCTCTGATAGGACTTCCATGACCTCGTGATGCCTCAGTGGAGCACCAAAATCTCCCCATTTTTCTCTCCAAGTTAATGGGGCACATTTACTTACGTGTCCGAGGAGTTCACCTGAAGTGCACTGTTCCCGACGATAATGCACTCTGGCGCTATTCACTAAGATTGTCCCCCCCATATCCTGCATCTGTTGCTTCCCCGCTCAGGTCACCTTCTTCTTCCCGCTGTATTGTCTTGCAATGCAATTTTAACGTTAAATCCCGTGCTCAATCCAAATCCGTTGGATCGTCCGACGGCCCGTCACCCGATTTCTGTGTTGCATGAAAGCTGGCACAATTGTGCCAAAATCTGATGGTGTGCAATACAATCCCCTTCTAAATACCTGTCCCAGTTGTGCAATCCCCGAAAACACTGGGAAGTCTGACAGAAATACGATCCGCGGACCCTTAGTAAATAAGCCTCAATGTCCGCAGATTATAGACATGGCAAGAGAAATTAGAAAAATTTGAGCATATTCTTTCATTTATAATTTTTGGGTCTCCATGTAAAGAAAGGAAGTTTGTAATATTCCTATCCAAGCCCTTTCTGGCACAGTCTGAGGCTTTTTCTGACTGGGGCAAGACACAAGACCATGCTGAAAAGTGCTACAGAAGGTTGGATATTGCTTCCACAACCTCCCTGTTTGGACCAATAATCATGTGTGTAGTAATGCCTTTGTTATTACCAATGGTCATACATGCAATGAATTGTGAATAATCAAATTTGCTCATTGATCATGATCATTCATTTTTATGGGCACCATGAATTTTTTGCTGTGTTTTCCCTGCATAAACATTCCATGATAAGTAAAGGGAAGACTTGCTACTAGTTTCTTTTGAAGATTGTAGCTGATCATTGTGTTGTGTTGTTGAGTTTGAGCATCTGAGAACATGCTGTTAGTTACAGCAATAGTTATTCTGCCTATGGCACACAAAACATCAGTCTGTTTAAATAAATCAAGGATATCATAGGTCTTCTAGATTAAGTTAATACCAATAAGCAATACCAATACTGCATAATTGTCTAATGCTTATTATTATAATTGCAAATTAACAGTTGTTTTTTTTAATTTGGAAAAATTATATAATAAACCATGTGTTAGACTGTATTTTCTTATGTAGTGAATATAGTGTATTTACTAATGTATTTCTATGTTAGTGAAATCAAGTCTGACATGCACCTTAGAGAACATCACCCTTCTACAATCACAGGTAATCGCATCCACATAAATTGTAAATGAGTTTGCATAGTATTGTTCTATATTACGGTCTTAGAATCCTCATGCAAAGTATATTTCCTGAAGGGTTTTCTATTCTGCATTTGTTTAGTTGTGTTCTATTTTATCCAAAGCAAAGTCAGCAGTTGGTATTGTAATGAAGACTATCCCATACCAGGCTGAAATTTCTTCAGGCAGTGTTTCTGTAGAACCATGCTGTGATGGCAATCTGTCCCATCTGTTTTCTACTCTAGAGCCTGAAGTCATTTTCAAGTAGGGTCTGAAACCCGACACCTTGAATTGGACCTAGGAGCACTTTTACATTTTGCTGACTTGCGTGACCTCTAGCCAAATGATAGACAATTCATTATTAAGTAATGTAAATCTCTAGAGGTTGTGTTGTATCCATGAGGAAATATCATGTATTCATAGGACAAAGATATAACTGTGTTCCATTAAAGAGGAAATTATTAAGAAGATTTCTATAGCTAATGGCTATGATAGAAATTACACATTGCTAAAGCTTCTGTAGTCTTTTGTTTGAAATGACCTAGAATACTTCAAAGTTAGCTATATACAATGAAAGCTCTGGCACATCTACCAGTAGGCCCAACTAAGATTTATTGCCTTCTCCTTAATAAGGCATCTTTTCTGAATTAATTATAGCTAAAAAAAAATACTAATTATTGTTAATTGTTTTCAGTCATGTTTAACCGGTTAAGGACCGGGCCCTTTCCTGCTTTTTCATGTCCATTTTTCACACCCCACCTTCAAAAATCTATAACTTTTTTATTTTTACACGTAAAGAGCTGCGTGACAGCTTGTTTTCTGTGTAACAAATTGCAATCTAATGTGGTCATGGCCGTTTTGTGCCAAGTGAGGAGTCTCCTTGCATGCCAGATTGCGTCCTTATAGCAATTTATAAGGCTCGGCATCTTAGATGTCCTCAATGGCATGAGTGCCCTGTAACAGCCCATTAAGTGCTGTGTGGTATGTCATGGAGCTCCTGGGCACAGAGTCTTGGAAATTATGTTATGGGGTGTCCAACAGGCTCTGAGCAAAGGGGCACTCCCAGAACAGATGCAGAGGGTTCTCCTCCTACCTGGGGCAGTAGGGAGTGTTACTCAGCCTGTAACAAGGGGCTGCAGTGTGGATCTTTGTCCAGTAGATGGCACCAGGGTACAGAAGAGGAGATTCTGCAAGGAGCAGGAAAAGGAAGTGATTCAGGGTGAGAGGTCAGAGGAGCTGATAAGAGGCAGAAGTGGGGCTGTGCCTGTGTGCTCCTTGCTAAGATATAAGCCCTACTTGGTACTAAGGAGAGAAAGTACTGTGCCCAGAACTCTGGTGGTGAGCACCAGAAAAGGACAGTCTGCAGGTGAGGTCTTAGGACAGCGTGGACGGAGAGGGAGTCTCCCGTCCCGCAGGCGTGCGGCTGAAGAAAGACCCACATTCCTGCAGTGAGGCTAAAGGAAATCCATCTGCATTATTATGTGCATTATATGGACATTTTCTGTATTTATTACTAGTTCAGTAAAGTTTATTGTTATATTCAGCACGTTGTCTGTCGTCTCCCCTGCAACATTACAAGCCTTCAGCACACATGAAGCCCCGGAGTGGCAGCCCCCCTTGAGTGGTCATCCACAATATGTCCTTGTGCCTGTTAAGCAGTCTGCCCCAAGATACATTGGCCCAAACAGTCCTGGCCATGTCCAGGGTGACTTCTGGAACAAATTCCAACAAATCTTTGGCTCGGATGAGCTTGTGCATGGTCTTTGGTTTGCACAGATTGGGCTTGAGTCCCTTCAGTTGGTGACCCCTCACAAAGGGGACGGCCTGGCCGTAGTACCAGGGCGAGTCCCAGTTATAAGGGAAGGAGCTGTCCCACTTGTCCCAGTCAAGCTTCCTCCAGAGGCACAGGAGGAAAAAGCAAGACATGGACTTTTTCTGCAGATCTTGCAGAGTTCCTCAGGGTCCTGCGCACACAGTCACAAACAAAAGAAATCCAGAGCAAAGTGGAGATGTCCGGGATACCTTTTCCCCCCTTGCCTGGCTCCTTGAACATGACTGTTTGCTTGACCCTGTCCATCTTTGAGCCCCAAACAAAATGGAAAACCTTCCTTGTAACAGCCTTGCAGATGGAGGCCATGGGTGGCTGTACGGGCAGCACCTCATTATGCAGGACAAGAGTTTCCCCCTCCAAAGAGAGCTGTCTGTGGCCTCACATGGAGACTCTTGCCAGTTCTTCAGGGATGCGCCTTCCTTCCCAAACCAAATCCCCAGAACATTCAGTAAAGATGACCTGTCACCCCCGAAAAATACCCCCACAAATATGTTCCCCCTAATTCTGTCCCTAGCCCCTTTAAATGTATTCAATTTTTATTACAATTTGTGTGTGCAAACATAGTTTTAATGAATCCGACCTCTTACCAAATAAGAGGTCAAATCGTCTTACAGGTCCCCTGGCAGTCGGCTGTATTCAAGAGGGGGTTAGCCGACACCCCCCCCCCCCCTCCACGCCCCTGTCAGTCAGGGACCTATAAGAATCGCCGGCAGCAGCTCACGTATTGCGCAATCACTGCGATGTGGCGCAGTGACAGCGGCTGTGCCACACTTATTCACAGCACCGGTTAAATGTTCAGCTGGCACTGTGAATAAGCACCTCTGTGTCCGCTGTCTGCACAGCACAGTGCAGCCGGCGCTGTCAACGAGCCGCATCGCTTAGAGACGCATGGTATATACAGTATTTACAACAGGTCTAGATTCATCATATGGAAATAGTATCTGTATATGTAAAAACCTAGATGGTACTGCAGGTCAGATTGTTTGAAAAGAGGAGGCATTAACATTGTAGTGATAAATAGAACCAGGAGAATATACAGTCATATCTAAAGAGGTCATGTGACTGGGATGTCTAAGCCTGACATTAGGAGTGTTCTGCAATTGGCTGACTTCCCCTGCTGCTAAGCTTATGATACTTGATCCAAAAGTATATCCAGATCCCTTAACTGTCAGTTAAGGACAGCCATGTTTCCTTTGTCTGTTAGTTTTTGGAGAGAAAACACCACACAGTCTTTCATTCTGTGTCTTTCAGCACAAGCTGGCCCAAGGTGTCAATTTTCCCACATGAAGAGCATGTTTCTCTGATTAAAAACAGACTCCCTGGGGTTTGGAGACTCCTCCTGGCTGGTTGAAAGCAATGTGCCCTTAATTCCTGGGGAAAGTTCTAGCTCTCCACTATTACCCCCCGGCAAGAGTTAGGGCTAATGGATTTTATACTAAAACCTATCCAGATCCGAAATGGAACCCGTCAGGGGTGCCCTTTCTCTCCCCTCCTCTATGTGATTGTATGGAGCATCTGGCCAACACTAATAGGCAAAATCCTAATATACATGGTATCCAAGTAGGGCAGCCACAGTATAAAGTGTTGTTATTTAACCTTCAGCTTTATCTCAATCCCTTCCCTCCTCAAAGAATTCACAACATACAGTCAACTGAGCAACTTTAAAATTAGTTTCAGCAAGTCAGAGGCTCTGAATGTCTCCCTGCTGATTGAATATCTGAGGATATTCAACACATTAGGGTGCACTTCCCACTCCGCTGGCACCCAACGTCGGTAAAATATTTAGGTATCCAAATGCCAACGGATCTCTCAAAACTATACTATCTCAATTACTCTCCTCTCCTAGAATGTATTCTGAGAGATCTTTCCACATACAATAGGCAACAACTATCTTGGTTTCGTCGAATTAATGTAATAAAGATGGACATCTTTCCCCATTTCCTCTATATCTTCCAAAGTGCTCCGATCACACGCCCATCCTTGTTTTTTAAATCTATCTGATCTGCAATTGCTAGAGGGTACTGATTGGGCCTAAATCCACATGGGATTACCAGATCTCAAAGTTTATCATCAGGTGTCCATCCTGGTACATCTGATAGAATGGCATTATCACTTACATACCAAACAATGGTTCTGGCTAGAGCAATAAAGTTCCCCAATTCCTATAAGAGCTCTCCCGTGGGTGTCCTCTCAGGATGTAGAGATTGAGCCACAGACAAAATTCCTTGCCCAGACCCTGAAGTTCTGGAGATCCCTCATCCAGAAAGGAATTCTCTCCAGACCATTTAGCCCTCTCACGCCACTATTTCACAACCTGGATTTACGAATAGCTTTCTCCAGGACTACATTTCTGGGCTGCTCTAGCCACGAGGACCTCCGTATGCACGATATCCTACGGGGAAGCTCCAATCCCCTCATTTACTGAGCTATGGGTGTATCGACGTCCTCCAACCTCTCATGACTGGAAATGACTTAGTTGGAAGCTTACATTAAACAACCGCAGCTGCCTATAACTCCCTCCTAACCCCTTTGATGCTCTGCTCCACTTAGCATCCCCTCTGGAACATTCAATCTCAAAAATATATGGTCTTCTTTTGATGGAGTCTGACAGGGCCCCTCCACCCTTTCTTGACAAATGGACCTGAGACTTGAAAATATCCCTATCCCCCAGAAACTGGGATAAAGCATTTCTATCCACGCACTCTCTTCTTCTGCACGTTGACCCTATGGGGCACATTTACTTACCCGGAATACGGAGTGTCCGACGATCATGCACTCCGGTGCGATTCACAATGATTGTGTGCCCAATTTGGTGCATCTGTCGCTTCCCCGCTCAGGTCCGTCGGAGTTCATGATCTTCTTCCCAGTGTATGTAAGTGCATTGGTTGTGACACAATTGTTATCTTACATCCCGTGCTCAGTCTGAATCAGTTGGATCGTTCAACAGCCCTCCCCCCGATTTCTGTCGCATGAAAGCTAGCACAATTGCGACACAATCCCCAGTTAAATACCTGTCCTTAAAATTTCTAAAATACAACGAAAGTGCGATCCGTGGGACCCTTAGTAAATAATGCCCTATGTGTTCTTCTGAAATGTTGTCTTTACTGTTGTGCACCGACAAGCCAGACTTTGATACCATATTGCTCTGAGGAGCTTACTGCTCATCCTGTTGGACACGTGAGGCTGTTCTATATTGACTATAATTTCTTTGTAATCTTTTTTTTTCCCTTTTTGATTGTTAAATTACTTGTTACATCTTTGTTATGAAAAAAATGTTTAAATATAAAATATACAGTTCCAACTTACATACAAATCCGACTTAAGAACCTATTTTGTATGTAACCTGGGGACTGTCTGTACTGCAATGCAGTAGTGCTCAGCAGCTATAATAGATAATACATCACAACAGGAACAGTTGCTTGCTCATAAGCTAAGGAAGGTATATATTTATTATTATTCAGTGTATATTATGTAAATCTATTTAAGTACGTAATATATTATATTTAGAATTTTGGTGGGCAGGTAAACATATTTATATCTGTAATGTACAAGTAAGAACACTGCTAAATTTCATTGAATCATAGCACTAGCCTTTTTTCTTGTGACTTTGAAGTTATTGATTAGCCTCCCTGGACCTTCTCATGTTCTACATTAAAGAATGCTTACGGCAAATCATTCCACATCTAAGGTACAAAGAACAAAATCTGCCACCTACCCAGAAGGATAATCTGCACATATATAACATGACAAAACTTAAACTGACAGATTGCATTAATTCACTACTTGATGTGTATTTTGATTTTGAAAAACATGGAAAACATAATTATCATGACAAATGTTTGTGAAACAATGGATCATATTTTACTGGAACGTGTCAATCATAGTCATTGTTTAGTCATTCTCCTTTTCCATTCTAGTCCTTTTGAATGTAAATTAGATATGTATTTAAATGAATTGTGAACATGTATAACAAATGAGTTTTGTGTTAAAGGAAACCCAAACCCATTCAATCCTCCTTTGTCTTAAGGGGTTAAAAAAGGGAAACCTTAATGCATATGTAGAGAGATATTCATTTGAACATGGATTGTTTATAAAGCAGACAGCGAAAGATCATTGGTGCAGTCATTTTATAAAAAGAAGCCATTTTTTAGGAGAACAGAGGAACTAAATGTTGTGTATATATGTTATTCTACTATTGTCTGATGAATATCTAAATATTTTATGTTTCTCACATCGTAGATATTTATGGTGTGTCAACTGAATGTAACCTATGGAAAAAAAAAGTTTGATAGACCTCTCATTATACCTTTAAACCTTTTGGAAAGAGGTCTTGGGGATTGTGTTTACTTTAACTTGTTCCAATACTACACTACTCTCATCCACAGCTCTATTACTAATACACATTGACATGGCCTGAGCCCTCCACATACAAAGTGGATATGTATGTACAAGTGGGTACACAACTGACACCTGTCGTTAACTACCACAGTCAGTGCTGACACTGATCGCTGCAGTTGACCTCTTAGGTGCTGCGGTCAAACCTGACTGCAGTACCTAACATTGATTCAAATGGGCACCACCGTCTTTGCCTATTTGACATCATCGGATAAAACCAATCAGTTGCCATCACAGCTGGGAGCATGTAAAAGGTTCCAATAGTTGTCATTAGGAATTCTGTATTGCAGTCTGACAGACTCTTATACAAATTATTGCACAATATACTGCAAAACAGTTACATTGCAGTATGTTGTATGAGTGAAAAATTGAAAAAGTGAACACTGTACTCACCTTTCGGACATCTCCCATAGGCCCTCTTCTACTTCCGATGCTCTGGTGCCTACCCAGATCCTTCGGATCCACTTTGAATTCTTCCACTCCTCCTTGGCTCCTCTGCAGGTCATTCTGCTCCTCCTCTGGTCCCCTCGCAAAGCCGGCGGCTCACAAACAATGACATCAGCAAGCGGCTGGCGTCATTCTGCGTGCTGGACGAGCGTGAAGACCCGATGAAGAGCAAAACATCCCGAAGAGAACCGGAGAGGAGCGGAAGAACCTGAAGAGGACTGAAGGACCCGAAGAGGCACAGGAGCATTGGAAGCAGAAGAGGACCTATGAGGGGTGTCGAAAACCTGAGTACAGTGTTATTTTTTTTTTTTTACTGCAGGGGGACAGGCTGGCTATATACTACAGGGGACTGGCAGGCTATATACTACAGGGGGCTGGCTATATACTAGGGGGCTGGTAGACTATAAACTACATGGGGCTAGTAGGCTATATACTAGGGGGCTGCCTACATACTAAAGGGGGCTGGCAGGCTATATACAATGGGACTGGCAGGCTATATACTATAAGTTCACAAAACTGGACCAAATCCACTGAATCTTCCTGCAGTCCCAGGCAACTTATGAGATGCTGCTCTCAGCATTATTTTAAAGCGACACTTCATTGACTGTTTGGAACTGCGGGAAAACAGAAAAATGAAAAGGTTTTCACAGAAGATCTTTGGAGCTCATCCTGTTGGACCCACCATTCTTCCTGTAGAGAGAGACCATGGAGGGAAGCTGCAACCATAGTCTGATTTTGCCCTCCTTCTTTCAACTGTATTGGCCTCGGGCGGTCGATATAATTAATAGATGTGGAAGAATAAGTAACAATAAGTTACTGCTTAAAATGCCATGTTGGCACTTCATGGTAAATAAGTGGATTCTGGTTGTTGTTTGGCCACTCGGTCTCTAAAAGGTTTGCCATCACTGCTAGAAGGGATGGCAGGCTATATTCTACAGGGGGCTGGCTTGCTATATACTACAGGGAGCTGGCTGGCTATACACTAGGGGGATTGGCAGGCTATATACTACAGAGGCTGGCAGGCTATATACTACAGGGGGCTGGCATGCTACATACTACAGGGGGCTGGCAGGCTGTATACTACAGGGGCTGGCATGCTATATACTATAGGTGGCTGGCAGGCTATATAATACAGGGGGTTGGCTACATACTACAGGGTGCTGGCTGGCTATATACTAAAGGGACTGGCTGGCTATATACTACGGTATATAAATTTGGTATTTCTGTGATTGTATCGAACCTATGAATAGAGGTGAGGTGTTATTTTGACGGTACAGGAAAAGAAGTAAAAATAAAGCCTGTAGAATTGACATCAACTGTTGTGGCAAAAGGTGGACCTACCGGTTAAGTTTTATTCCTTCTTTTTGCTGTATAATCCTTTAGTTCAAGGGATATATTAATAACAAAGCATTAGGTTTGTGGGAAATAGGTTAAGGTGAAAGTCAGTACTTGCAGTTCTGTGTGTAAGCTGTTTTCTCGTTTTTGTTAAAATGAACTACTGATTTAAAAGAGAATTTTTCACCTACGGTTGATAATAAGGAGGCATTTGGTATAAAAAATTCTATTAAAACTGCCAAAGGGATGTTAATTGTGGAAACAGCAGAGGAGCTAAAGGCCAGAACTCTGTGTGTCAATGTTAATTGGTTACCCTTCATTGATAACCATGACATAGTGCAGGGTCAACTGATAGAATTCTCTCTTTTAAATGGCAAGACAGCATCTAAACTAAATGTTTGCAATGCTGTAAAGAACTTTGTAAAAGAATGTTTGCTTGAAGAGACAATATGAATGAAAACAAAATGAGAATATCTAGAATTGAGTCAGGTAGAAAAGGAGGAAAAAAATTATATAATTTTTTTTATAACGGACCAGGCACATGAGGTAGCTGTGGAGAAATAATAAAGGATAGGATATGAGCTAAGGTTAAAGAGGAGACATGAGAAACACACTGGAGGTGAAAAGACATAGAAGCACATTTACTAAGAATGTGGGAAACTGCACTAAAAGTGCTTTGCCCGTGTATGATGCTGAGTGCGCCAGATTAATTAAAAACAGGCACCAGAAATCGTGAATCTGTCGCTTCCCTGCACTGGCATAGGGCATGTGACAGACTTAACATGTTAAATCTAGCGGACGGTCTGACGTAGCTCTGGAACACCCCCTAATTTGTGTCGCATGGTGGCTAGCGCACCTGCGCCACAAAACGGTTGTGAGACACATTTGTGGTGCAGACACTTCTTAAATACCTGTGCAAGCAATTTACACTTAAGATAACGTGTAAAGTCCGTCAGAAAACTGATTCAAAGCCTTTAGTAAATGTGCCCCGATTAGACATAATTAGACAAAATAAATCTTTGTGAACCATTTTAGGGATGTGAATAAGTTTCAATTTGAGGGAAGTATTTAACCCCTTAGTGACGCGACCTGGAAAGGCTCCAGTGGCTTATGTGCCGGTTTAAGGGCCATAACTTTATTTTTTGCATGTCACTTTAAAAAATTTTGTGGTACTTTTTTTCGGGACACATAGAGCTAGTTATAAAGGTAATAAAAGTTTACACATTTTTTCATTTTTATTTTTATTTGGGGTTAAAAGGGTAAAAAAGGCTTTTTTGTAATTTATAGTACTTTTTTAAATTTTCAAATTAACTCAAAATGAACATTATTAATGAATTCCGGTTTTGTTTTGATATTTTGATAAATAATATGTATAGTCTCGGGTGAACGGGGTGACTATGGCAGTGTTTTTAGTAGTGTAGAAGTGATTTTTTTTATTACATGGGGAAATGTCCCTGTATTTAATATTTTTGTGTGTGTGTGATGGCTAACCTTTTAGAGACCAAGTGCCAAAACTACAACCGAAATCCACGTATTTACCGTGAAGTGCCAACATGAAATTTTAAGCAGTAACTTATTGCTACCTGTTCTTTCACATATTTCAATTGTATTGGCGGTCAGAGGCCACCAGTTAATTCAGATTATCATTATAGCTTCTCTCGAGGGTCTCTCTGTAAAGGTTCTGTCAAAACCTCACTTTTCCCGCAGCCAATGAAGTGTTGAATAGCACAGAGAAAGCAACATCCCTTAATTTGCCTGGGACTGCAGGAAGATTGGAAGTGTTTGGTGAACTCTGTCCTGGGGTGAGGACCTGAGTGCCCATAGAAAGACCTCTGAGTGCCACCTCTGGCACCCGTGCCATAGGTTCGCCATCACTGTCCTAGGGTCTCTGGGTATCAAAGTCGAGAGCAGTAGGAAGCAGTAGAAAACTGCAGCAACATCTAAAAACATCCCTGCAGACTTGGCACCTGGCCCGCCGATGTCTAAAGTCAGCGGCCGGTCCAAAACGAGTTAAAGATCAGTTAACTAGAGGTTTTTGTGAGTACCACAGATTATATAAAGAAAAATTTTGGATGCTTCAATCAACAATAAGATAGTAGAAGGAGCATTTACATTTCTTAACTGAATAATGTGGTAGATAATATTAACGTTACAAAATGCTTCTAATTCGTGCGGTCGCACATCGATATTGGGTGCTGTTAAGGATTAGGGTTCCCACCCCGATAATATCCAAGTACAAGTAAATCCAAGCACTCCGTACGTGTTTTTGATGCCAGAAAGTGATACTTTATTATATTTATACAGAAGTGATCAAAAGGTGTGACGTTTCGACCTACACTCAGGTCTTTGTCAAACACGATCTGGATGGAAGACAGGGTTAGGCTGGCTGTGCTGGTGAGCGTCCGGTATTGACACTATGTGTCTGTAGGCAGTCTGCCTACAGACACATAGTGTCAATACCGGACGCTCACCAGCACAGCCAGCCTAACCCTGTCTTCCATCCAGATCGTGTTTGACAAAGACCTGAGTGTAGGTCGAAACGTCACACCTTTTGATCACTTCTGTATAAATATAATAAAGTATCACTTTCTGGCATCAAAAACACGTACGGAGTGCTTGGATTTACTTGTACTTGGTTACAAAATGCTTCATTAGGAAAAACAGTTTCTCTGCACATTTTGCTCCTATTTTAAACTTTCTTAAGTACGTACACAGCAGATAGACAAGGACAGAAAGCTAGACTAACTCTTTATATCTAGAGAATATTTTACTGGATGATTCAGCTGTGTAAGGAGATATAACTGTATAGTGACTGTCTGCAAAGAGTAAAAGAAAACCTACCATGATCTGGTGGTAGCTTCATCCTTCCTGCCTCTTCCCTAATATGTAAATTAATAATCCTGTAACCTAGCGTAGCAGAGGTAGGCAGCAGGATTCTACCATTAGATCTACTTCTGATAGTAGACTCCTCATGGTAGGTTTCCTTTAAGTAAATGAAAGCTTTATCAGGCTTTTCTTATCCATCAGCTATCAGTGTGAGTACATGAAGAAAAAATATTTTTCTCCAGTTTATGTAACTTTAAAGGTTCCTTTACAAACCAGAATATTTTTTTTTTAATTCTTAAAAGTATCAATATTTTGCTTTGATGACAAGTTGTTTTCACAGTCTTGAAATCCTTTCAGTCAGCTTGCCAAGAGTAAATTTGTGGAATTTCTTAGATTCATAATGTATTTAAGATCATTTGTGTTCTGAAGAGGATGGATTGGTACACACATCCAAACAGTGTTTGTCACTGCGGATCTCATCCCCATTATGAAAAAAAACTCAACCAATCAAAGAGAAACTACAATTCATCATTCCGTGAAAACATGATGGTCAAACGGTCTGGAAAGGTATTGTGAAGTGCAGTCATAAAAGCCATCAAATATTTTAATGAAATTGGTTGTGATGAAAACTACCACATAAAAGTAATACTGATAATTTTCTTTACTAAAGAAGGTAAGTTCATTACCAGTCTCAAAAACCCTAAATATACAGCACTTAAAATTAGAGCCCCAATGGATACCATTAAAAAATCCATCATGATAAACCAGAAACACTTGGATCCAGGTACTGTGACTGGGGTAATCATCTTATATTTTATGTTCCATTTCTAAACAGGTTGTTGGAGCAGCACTGTGACTAACTGGATTCAATCCAACATGGGTGCAGGCTTCAGAAGAACTGATTCAAAGATCTTCCAAATGCAAACTCCAAAGAAGGGAAGCAGAACTCCAGAGTAAATTGGAAATATTTATTCCACCAGTGGTGAATACTACACTTCATTTAGCTCTATGTAGCCATTCTCAAGCACAGTGTAAAGTGGTACAGGGTGGGTTTATATCCCCCGCAGGTCGTGACATCATGAATACATAAACAGATAGTGAAATAATAAATTTAACAATATTCAAAAAACATAAACAACATAGCAATGTGCATTATTCTTACATCACACAATCATGACTTAGTGTCAAGTGTTAGAAACAATGTAGCCGACCAATAGTCTCCCCGTGCGCCGTCTCGCCACAGTTTGTAAATATCATCAGAACGCATGATACATTCACAATTAGAAAAATGCTCAGTGCCAGGGTACGACTAATAGCACCAACAGCAAGAGAAAGCGTGTCCTTACCTTGGTAGAGAAAAAGATCCTGAGGTGACTAGCCGAGACGGCGATCGCATTGCGGGGCTGCAACCAGCTCCGCTGCGAACCACCATGTCACACGGCACCATCGAACTCTCAGAGATCTACCCCGCTCTCACGAGAACTACATGGTGGGACTGCAATCATCGTTGAAGTGGGCAAGCGCACATGTAGCCCATAAGCGGATAAATACAGAAAAATCTGTAAAAGTCACTAATATGGGTATGATATAAAAAGGTGAGCAATAACATTTGAATCATCTCCAGGGTTTGTCATATAAACAAAAGTAATTCCAGGCGAGTATGGCCCGACCTACTATAATGTAGTCAGACGGAACCCTGGAGATAAGCTGTCAGGTCATATCTGAGCAAAATACTGGCATTTGTACTGATGATATTAAAAAAAATGGGATTCCTTAGACAAACACAGGAGTCCAAACAAGGATATGAGAGAAGAAAAAACACAAATGAGGGTGGTGGCTGACGGTCGGCGTTTCGGGCAACAGGCATCATGTGAATAGTGATCTAGATTAAAAAGAGAAGAAAAGAACAATTTTTACTATACAAGCATATGTCAATAAGAAAAAAAATTACTTCCCTACATCATTTATATTGTGATCACTAGAGGGGATCATCAGGCAGAACTAATTCAGAATATTTACATTAAAATCCACATTAAGGCCGGCCGGTTGTAGAGAGTTAAGCTTGTGTATCCATTCGATTTCTCGTTTTAGCAATCATTTCTGACGTTTACCACCTCTCCTTAGTGGTGGTATGTAGTCTACAATACAACATCTGAGTTGATGAACACTATGACCACTGTATATGAAGTGTCAGGGTACAGGTAAGTCATATTTCGACGTATTAATGGATAACGTATGATTATGTAATCTCAGTCTGCACTCAGTCGTGGTCTCCCCCACATAAATTTTAGGACAGGGCCAAAACAAAGCATAAATCACATGGTCTGACCTACATGTTAAATGATGTCGAATCTGGTACTTCTTGCCAGTGAGTGGGTAAGTAAATGAGTCTCCCTTACTCATGTAACTACAATTCTCGCAGTTCATGCAAGGGTAGGAACCCGGCTTAAGACTGGACGCCATGTTGTCCTTTTTCTTAATAGAGCCAAAATCACCCTTAACTAGATTATCCCTTAAGTTTTTTTGTCTTCTGTATGAGAAGAGTGGGGTTGCCTGGAATTCTTTGATGTCGCTATGATAACGAGACAGGGTTGTCCAATGTTTGCGGATCAAGTTTGACGCAAACTGGCTATGAGGGCCAAAAGTGGACACAAAAGGTATTCTGTCTGGTGCCTTAGTGTCCCTCATTTTCAGTGACAGCAAAGATGGTTTGTCAAGTCCCTTTACCTTGTCTTTATGTCTATTAATCAATTAAGTGGGGTACACCCTGTCTCAAAATTTGTCCAACATTTCATTAAGTCTAGTATTAACCCGGCTAGGGTCATTCACAATTCTTCGAACCCTAATAAGTTGACTGAGTGGAAGGGAGTCCACTGTACGTCCCACCAGGTAATTCTTGCGAGAGCGGGATAGATCTCTGAGAGTTCGACTGTGCCGTGTGACATGGTGGTTCGCAGCGGAGCGGGTTGCAACCCCGCAATGCGATCACACTGCCTCGGCTAATCACCTCAGGATCTTTTTCTCTACCATGGTAAGGAAACACTTTCTCTTGCTGTTGGTGTTATAAGTCGTACCCTGGCACTGAGCGTTTTTCTTATTGTGAATGTATCTGCTGTGAAGCGTCATGTTGCTCAGCAACTGGTCGGGGACATGCGCTCTGATGATATTTACAAACTGTGGCGAGACGGCGCACGGGGAGACTATCGGTCGGCTACACTGTTTCTAACACTTGACACCAAGTCATGATTGTGTGATTTAAGAATAATGCACATTGCTATGTTGTTTATATTTTTTGAATATTGTTATAATCTGTTTATGTATTCATGATGTCACGTCCTGCGGGGGATATAAACCTGCCCTGTATCACTTTACACTGTGCTTGAGAATGACTACATAGAGCTAGCCGAAGTGTAGTATTCACCACTGGTGGAATAAATATTTCCAATTTACTCTGGAGTGCTGCTTTCCTTCTTTAGAGTTATGTTTCGTTTTTGGGGTTCACTGCCAGGAAGATTGGTTTTATTTTTTTAACTGATTTTTATTTTTATTGTATATTTTTTGATACCATACTAGGGAAATGGGGATGATTTTAACTTTTAGGTTTATGAATTTATTAAGGTTTTTCAGTTTTCTTTTTACAATTTTTTACAACACCTAGTGGGGGTTTGATCAATCCTACCATATCCTGCCGCATAATGTATATGGCGTTTTTGCACAAGATCTGTGTCAGAAATGTGCAAGACTGAGGCTGTCATGGCGATGGATCGTCGTTCTCCAATGATGTCACAGGGAATGACTGTCAGGATTTGGGATGCGTGGATCCACTGGACCATCACGGGAAGTGGTACTAGCTGACACCTGGGACCGGAGTGTAAGTGTCACCTGGTCTTCACCGGAACCCAAAGCAGGATGGACTCGCTGCGGCAGGGTACCACCAGGTCGTTCCACCGGTGCGACTAGCACACGTTGGCAGCTGAGGTCGATGTACCTTAGCAGGAGACAGTCTCGAGGTCAGGTCCAGGCAAAGGGTCAGGGCAGGCGGCAGAGATGCAACGTCAAGTCCAATCCGGGATCAGCAACGGGAGGTCCAGGTGAAGGGAGGTCCAGGCAGATGGGAACGGGAACATAGGCACACAGGAATGCAGGACATGGGAACTCAGGAACACATGGGAGCAGGAACGCATGAGACACAGGAATGGAGGAGACACAGGAATATCGCTGGGGAGCTTTTTTTTAGGCTGTGAGGCACAGAGATCCGGCAGGGGACATAGGAAGGGGTTGGAATTTATTATGGCAAACAGCTGGCCAGCACCAATTAGCACCAATTAGCAGTGTGATGGCCCTTTAAACTTTACAGAGTGTACACATGCCCTAGGACATGGGAGCGCACGCAGCGCGGACATCGTGGAGATCACCGCTGGAGCCGGGACACGTGAGTGAGAGGCCGGGGCACACGGGTAAGCCTGTGACCCAGGATATGGGTTGCAGGGGCACCCGTGACAGTGACAATCTTAGCCAAGGCAGGACTACATAGTTGGGTAAACTAATTCTGCTCAAAGTGGATAGCAGACCACAAGCAGTGTAAAGCATTGGACCATAGTGAGGCTACAGCTGTTAGTGTAAGTCTATTTCAGATTTGGTACATCCATGCTCTTAAAATAATGTCCACTTATCTGAATTACATTAAAAGCATCACAGATAAGCACTCCAATTTCCTGGTATAGAGCCAGAGAAGTATTGCTGTGTCTGGAATACGCCATACAACTATCCCTAGCACCAGTCCTGCTTCTAGTTAAACATTTTAAGTTATTGTATTAACTATTACAAATATGTTTATCTTTATTTCTTTGTAGTGAGCATAGCCTCTGAAAATGTGAATATTACAATGTCAACTAAGAACCAAGTAATAACAAAGCATAATGGATGGAAACAAATCTAAATATGCTGCATGCATGCACAGTCATATCCCTGCTGAAGCGTCTTGTTTGGAAATGTAATTCTTCTGTTGTTTATAAAATATAAAATATGCAAATATCATTTCACAAAGCTCAAATGATAAAATAATGTTCAATGCTTGGGATTTATTGCAAGGGGTTTATAATATAAGCTTATCACTTATCTCTGATGGCTGCTAACATCATAAATTGTGGGTTGTGCAGTTTACCTCTGTGGTTCTTTCATTTTGAGATTGTGTTTGCTTCTGGAAGAATGCAATGATTTATTAATTAAATAATAATGATGAGTAGAAACAATTATGTAATCAATATTATGTATATACTGACTGTGTGAATATGATGAATATATTGCATGTTACAGTACTGCATTTATTATTCCACAATGAGCATTCATTATGATAAGGCCTAATGAATCTATTGTGACAAAATGGAGGACCAGATTTTTGTACATCAATCTTGAAATTCCCTGTCTTTGAGAGGCAGAACCCCAAATTTAAACCTCATTATAAATTAGGAAATAGGATACTTTAGCAGTCTGTGCAACTATTTTTTTAAACCCCTCCCCCAATTCCCTTATTACATCCCCTTTGGCTGGGGACAAACACTAGTTTAGTACATTGGGGCAGATTTTTCAAGCTCTCTGAAAGTCAGAATATTTCTATTTGCCCATGGCAACCAATCACAGTTCAGCGTTCATTTTACCAGTGCTCATGAATAGTTTAAAGGGGAGCTTTGATTGGTTGCCATGGGCAATTAGAAATATTCTGACTTTCAGACAGCTTAATAAATCTGCCCCACAGTGTCTATCCTCAGCTTTTTTATTCTCCTACCAAAAGTATGTGCACAAGTGTGGGGGAAATTTATCAGGCCCTGAAATAATCATGTTAACTAGTGAACTGCCAGGAAATGCATTTTTTTCCCCTTAATTGCACCTCCATGACAATTGAGCATGGAGCGGTATGGAAGGGGCACTTCTGGGGCCGAAACACCTCATGCTGGCCCACTCCTACACACTAGCTATAGCCTGTCAACCTTCAGGCCTGAAAGAAAAAAAAAATAATATCTATTTTTCTCCCTAGTTTGGCTGCAAATGGGTTGAGTGGGGCATGTAGACTACTGAAATGGGAGCATTAACAGAAGAATGGAGGGGATTGATACAGAAAGGGAGCCATGGGGGCTACACAAATAAAGCATAAGGTGGGACAAACAGAAAGATTGTCAAAACTTAGGGGGCTATAGAAAGGGGTCATAAGGTGAGAGGGCACAGAAAAGAGGTATAAGGTGGGGGGTTTACATAAATGAAGGCATAAAGTGGGCAGCAACAGAAAGGGAGGCATAACATGACAGCTACATAAACTGAGGGTTAACATGCAAGAGCTATATAAATATAGGCATAAAGTGTTACATCCCTGTTCGCAATTAGTCTGTGTGTGCGATTAGTCCGTGTATTGGCTCAAAATAACTGTTTTAAAAATTAACTGAGAAATTGGGCTATTTATTTTCCCCTGTGGTGAACCTTTTTAGTTCAATCAATCATACAGAGAGGTATGGTGCTTGTGATGCATGAATCTCCATTGACATTAGTATAGAAATCGTGTCAATGGAAGCAGATTCACGCTGCTAAAACAAGAGAAACTGAAAAGAAAAGGTAAAATATTGAAACATATAAAACGGGAGTAATTGAGTCTTTGGTAAACATTCCTATTGGTCTAATTATGTCCCTAACAGGTTACAGACACCTTTGTACAAGAGAAACAAATACACACAGATGGTGCTAGTTTTCTGTAGTAAAATAAGGAACACTTAGCTGTCTTTTGAACTGAACTTCTCTTTTCATTTAAATCTTTTCATTAATCATGATTTCCAGATTACAATTCCTTCTCTTCAGAGGGTGTTCCCTAGGACTGGTCATACATTTTGCTGTCTGTTAGTAGAGAATGCCAGAAGATTTTCTCCTCAATCATGTGTTACACTAATATACTGAGGCTGAGAGAGATGTGTATCACAGGACCTTATCTTTCTCTATTCACTGCTAGACACGGGAGATTAAAGATTGAGTAAGTATTACAAATGGAGAAGGAGAGGACATGGCTGAAGAAGGGACGTGGCTGATGGAGAGAAGCAACAGGATTGCATGCTATATCAGACTGAGCTGTCTTTTGTGAGATAGGAGAAGACTTTACTAAGATGCAGGATAAGAGTGACACATAATGAGAGCTGTGTCTAGCCATACTTGTAAATTGCCTGGTAGGGCAGGACATATTTAACAAATTCCTAAAATGATTTCAGTCGGTATAAATCCAAAATGCAGAAAAGAAAAGAACAAAGTCTGTAAAGGTGTAGATAGCCTTGAATATAGTGAACAATCCTCTTCTTAGTTATAGATAGATAGATAGATAGATAGATAGATAGATAGATATTGTAAATAGATAGATACTGTAGATAGATAGATAGATATTGTGTTTATATTTATCAGCAAAGAATAAATCTAGTTCAAAACTATGACAAGGGTAATATGCGAACTGGATATGAAAAAATGTTAATGTATTGTAGTTTGTTCAGTTCAAAAATATGAAAGTACACAGATGTTTATTTGGATGAACACTTTACAGATATGGAAGAAAATTGTCTTTTCAGAAAACACTGCAAGCATGAAATGTCAATAGCCTTAGGGTTCAGATGTAAGCTCCTCAGCAATGATTCACAGAAAATATTAAAACACAACCTTGAATGAAGGTTCCACTCCTGTTTTAAACCTATTTGGATACAATGTTCAAAACATACATTTTCTGTAAAAATGTAGAATTATGGGAGACCAACAGCTAGAATGATTTTTTTTGTATATTAGCACATGAAACCATATTCAACTATATTATTGACACATGAAGACAAATAAAACAAAGCCTCAGTTCTCCAGAAATCTGCTTACGTATAACGGTCCACGTTTACTAAAGTCTGCTTACGTATACAGGTCCACGTTTACTAAAGTCCCTGAGCCAGTTTGTGTCAGACTTTGCACAATCTTTTAAGTACCACTTAAGTGTTTGCGACACATTTACACCTAGTGCAGTTTGAACAGTTTTTAATAAATGTGGCCCACAATGTTTTATATTTCTTCCTTTTAAAATATATACTTATTTTCTTCATTAAACAAGTTGCCAAGTTGTGTATAGTACTGAAACCACGTTTCTACTTACAGTTCAAAACATGTGTTAACATTTTGTTGATACATGCAATTATTAACACATGTGTTAATGGTTGTGTTTGGTAAACACAAATGTTTACATCAATTTAATTGGGCAAAACTCTCTTCAGGTGTTGTATTGCATTTTGAAGCACATGCATTGAACGCCACATGTGAATGCGCCCAAAGGAGAATTTCTTAATAAAGTATATTAGAAAAATGTTCACAACAGTCCCCCATACAATATAAGATATCATCTAAAATGATGGTTACTCTTTAAATGCTCATCTAACATTCCTGTTGAAATGAACTGTATCACTTCTACCCATACATTATACAGTTTCCATTGTTGATAACAGTTGCAGGATCATAAGAAAACATAAGGTAACATTAGGAGACAATTTCAAATAAACGGAGAAAGCATGGGTAAATGAAATGAAGTTTATGCAATAGTTACTCCAAGGTTGAAGAAAAGTAAAATTGAATAAATGCTTTAAATGACAATTTTATTAAACGCATGCACATGGCATAACTGTGTGCACAAAGCCTGTGTTGAGGTACTCTGGAAAAGAATCATAAACCCGGATAAAAGAAAATCTGTCTTGGTAAGATGAGATGTCCCATGCAAAATGTAGGACTTAAAGGAAACCTACCATTTCAAATGGCAGGGGTAAGCTGTAAATACCGAGCACCAGGGTGCTTACTTTCGTTAGTGTTATTAACCGCTGTATCGCGGTTTTGACACTTTTTAAAGTTTATAGCAGAACTGCTTCGGCGCTGCGCATGACCGTGCACGCGCAACATCACCGGCATTTCCTATGTAAGCGCCGAATCAGCTACCGCTATAAACTTTAAAAAGTGTTAAAACCGCGATACAGTGGTTAATAACACTAACGAAAGTAAGCACCGACACCAGCTCACCCTGAGTTGGTGCTCGGTATTTACAGCTTACACCTACCATTTGAAATGGTAGGTTTCCTTTAATGCTTTCTATATTGTTCTTTAATTTTAATTTTTTATCTTTTCCAGTTCCATAGCTTTTGACACGTCTGCATTTGGAATTGACAGTACCTATGGGGCCTGACGGCGGCTGCACAGGCACTACAGCATTTGCGTGGTCATCCTCCACTGGAGGTATGCCACTGCCCTTCACCGGAGTCAGTAGAGGTAAGTGAGGGCAGCGGGAGCGGGGACTGCGGCAGCAGGCATGGGTGCACCCGCGATCCGTACCGAGGATTGTGGGTGTAACCGTGACACTAAGGAACTGAAACTGAACTTTAAGATGGTTATATAGTAATAGTTTATGTTGCAAGGATTAATAAAACATACACGATGCAAAGTGCAAAATATGACATTCAATTTTGAATAAACAATTCCAACTTCACTCATCGGTTCAGGGGATAGATTTATCAATCTTAAGCACATAATTTAAGCACAATAAAGTTATTTATTGCAATAAACAGAATTCAGGTATTTAGGAACTGACAAGATATGTGCAATTATACATTTAGTATCTAGGTAAATATTACAGAATTCATAATTTAAGATGATGGCCATCTTTTGTTCATGATACTGGATGATACTGATATGGATATTGATCATGATACTGCAGAGAAGGAGAGGATTTGGGAGATGGCAAGCCGCGTGTTCATTTGGATTTAAGTACATATAAAGATCCCAGGTTTATATGTAAGGGTAATGGGGTTCTAGTTTACATTACATGGAGAGGCCCATCAAGATGTCGAAGATGCATGAAAAAGACATGATATAGAAACAACCAGCAGAGAGGACCAAGCCATAAGTGTTCTTCTGTGGTGTCTTTACAGGCTCATATGCAGTCATGGGTACAGAGTACAATGGCAGGTCCCAGGTGAAAGTTTCAGGGGTAACAGGATACAGGACCAGGTTTTCATGGCTCAAAATTAATCATTCAAAGTTTGGCAAGATTCAAAGTCAAATTCTAGTCCTGCTGTATGCAGTGAACGGATCATTAATGGCAGCTCCTAAACCCATTATGGCATTGACCATGTATTTTATGTATGAATGCCAAGTTTGCACACACAGCCATAAATCTGCCATTTAAATGGCCATCATCAAATGAATGAAGCATATACTGTACCTAGCCATACAGATTCTCTGTGCAGACTCTTGGATGCCATCACTGCATCAGTCATTGCCCTCTGCATTTCATTTGTAAGAAAAAACCCTACATTTTTCCATTATCACACATATGTACTTCATTGATACAGTTTATGCTCCAATTATTCGTTGATGGCCATCTGAATGGCAGATTTATGACTGTGTATGCGCAGTCTGTATGTAGACATGCTCTATGTACATGACACCAGCTGTGATGACATACATTAAGAGGCGGCAATGACCAGGAAAAATTCTATATTCAATGGGAACCATATATTTCTAAGCTGCCAAAAGAAAAAAAATTGGGATCATAGGATCACAGTCAGTTAAAGTAGATCAGGACCAAAATAAAAGTACAAACATTTTACTGAAAAGTAGATGTGATTTGCCATTGATTTCTACAAAAAAAGTTAGTTAAATGAAAGAAAACTGCAATACCTATCAGCATTGCAGTCATTATTAAGGCTACTGAATGTTTAGAGTTTTGGAGTATATTAATGTACTTAATGCTTGATACATCCCTCTTCTCCAATCAGCTAGTGCAAACCTTATTGCAGTCTCATTTTGCAGTCACATAATGACCACATACAAAGCCCAGTAGAGCTAAGGTTATACATGATTACTATCTATCCATACTTTCTAATATATTCTATAATTATCCTCTAGATTTCAAGAGAATTATAATTGGGCAAGGAGTCATTTGAGTCCATGCTGCACATATGGCGAAACTGGGGCCATTTCCAGATATTAACTACAATATCGGAATGTTCATGGCTAACCCTGCACAGCTTGTTATCACTGTATCTTGCTGTACATATTTGTTTGTTTTGTTGCTAGAACACAATTTCTTTTTTCCCCACATGACACTCTAGACAATGTAAACAGTTGGAAGATATCATTAGAAATAAAGCTACAGAAGTTCTCAGTGTGACAGTGATCTGAGCAGACCTGAAACTTATCGGAATTCAACAGCAAATTGAAAATTCTTAGTTTGTGTTACCAGGACAAATAAAAAATTACATCTTAATTGGATTTGTAACGTTACCCTAACATTGATCTCTCTTTATACACTGACATCTGAAACATCTATTTTCTGTAAGATACAATTACATACAAAATGCCATCTCAGGGTTAAAAATGATACTATAAATATATTGGATGTTTGATTATTATATGTAGGATAGATAAAAATATAATTTCAGTGCTTGAAAACCTGTCTAATGAGTCTCATCCCACTTTATCAGTAGTCAGGAAGGTGTAATGTATTACAATACCCATTTGGATCTGAAGTGTGTATGTAGTCAAATATATCAAATGATATCCAAAGATGTCAGACGAGTGGTAGGAGAGGTTACTTATCCTTTCATCTTAACTAGCAGACGCAGGGGACCTCTTACATCAACTCTAATATATGTGTAAGGATTAAATCTAGCTTAAAAATGATTTTCTCTATAAAACAGTCTACTGAATCACACTGATTAAAACACTGCTATTCTTTCAGTTTCTGCTTGACAAGTTGCACACACTATTGAGAGCTGCATCTAAAACATTTTTTTTACAAGACTGCAGATTCACATAACAGTATTTTTTATGTTATCCAAAGCAAAGCTTGGAAACCTCATATGAACCCTATTTATTTCTATATCAAGGAGGAAAAACAGCAGTGTAAGAATATTTTAAAGGGATCTTCCAATAAAGAAAATTAATACTGCAAATGTGTCTGCTGGGGGCCAGTAACATAAAAAAACTGTTCCAGTAGCAACAATTATTGCCTAAAAAAACCCACTTCCTATATGTCTCCTGACATCACAGGAAAGGGTTGGGGGGAGGGGCTGCTAATCACTATTACCAATGATTGGAATATCAGCCTCACCTAGTACTTCCTGTGGACAAAGGAAGTAGATTGTAGTTGAGAAAAGTAGCTAATCTACCTTCTGTACAGTTTTATTATGGCATCAGTAGACCCATTTTTAACTATAGTTTTCCTTTTTCAGAAAACCTCTTTAAAGATTGACTGTATGTGAACAATCATAATACAAGAAATCAGAGTCATTCATTATTCCATATCAGGAGATATTAAAGAGCCCATGAAGACCAAAGCTGGGCTTTAGCCTATATAATGACATATAATAGATATATTTATAATTCTCAAAAGGTTTTGGTGGACTGTAATTTTTGTGGAAAGTTGATGTACTTGCTGATTCAGCCGAGCTACAGTGCACTTTGATGATAATTTGCTTCAAAATTAGATTTCCTCAGTATTTCCATATCATTTTTCAGCTATCATAGTATCTCTGCGTTTCCATTAGAGACATATACATGGCCACATGGTTGACTTGTGAGGGGTTTGGGGAAAGAGATAAAGCCTGAGAGATTGGCAGATGATTGTTAGCAGTCTTTTTACTATCAATGTAAGTAAGTATATACAGGCGGTCCCCTACTTAAGAACACTCGACTTACATACGACCCCTAGTTACAAACGGACCTCTGGATATTGGTAATTTATTGTACTTTAGTCCTAGGCTACAATCATCAGCTGTAACAAATATCAAATGTGTCTGTAATGAAGCTTTAGTGTTAATATTGATTCTTATGACAACCCAACATTTTTAAAATCCAATTGTCACAGAGACCAAAAAAGTTCTGGCTGGGATTACAATGATAAAGTATACAGTTCCGACTTACATACAAACTCAACTTAAGAACAAACCTACAGACCCTATCTTATATGTAACCCGGGGACTGCCTGTACTTGATTTCTGTTTATTTTCAAGCTTGTTTTTCACTTTGTTTTTGCAACAAATCTCACATTTGTTAGACTAACCCTTACACATGTAAGTAAACCTAAAAAACTGTCACAATAGCCTGAAATTTATTAACCCAAATAATCAGTCCGAGACTCAAAACCAAAATGCTAAATATATAACAAAACATGATACCTATTTATATTAAGAGTGTAGACTACACAAACAATCCCCACATTAAAAATACCCTATTAAAATACATTGTTTAAAAACATGAACTTGGACAGGGTGACATAAAAAAATCAGACAATGATGAAAAAATAGATATCAAAATAATCAGCAGTATAAATGAACAATATCATTGTCTAAGTCCAGAACTAGAGACAGCTACCTAGATGCATATATCTTGCTCGCAATACAAAGCAATGCTACACTCTAATAAGAAATCAATCATACTCACTACTGGCCATGTTGAAAAGGGGAGTCCCAGGTAAAAATGTCTAGCATGCCTACATACTTTTCACACATGGCAGTTGTCCGAAACACAATTCTTGGGTAGGTTCTGGGCATTATTACTCTAAAGCCCCTTCCACACTGGCGTTTTTCACGCGCGAGTTCTGCGCGTGCATTTGACGCGCAGAACTTGCATTGCACTCTGTCCCATTGTATTCAATGGGTCTTTCTTCATTAGCGTTGTTTTTCACGCGCGTAATTGCGTTCGTTTTCACGCGCGTCAAAATCGCAGCATGCTCTACTTTTGCGAGTCACGCGCGTTTTTCACGCCCCATTCAAGTCTATGGAGATGCATCAAGAACGCATTGCACTCGCAATCATTGCAAGTGCAATGCGAGTGCAATGCGTTTTAAACGTAAGGGTTGCTAGGTGACATGAATAACAGTATTTCCCCTGCTCGAGAACGATCATTTAATTAAAAAAACACAATGAAGAACAGTGAAGAATAGAATAAAAACAGTGAACACAGTGAACACAGTGAACACAGGATCATTTAAGAGAAAAACACAGTGCAGAACACAGTGAAGAATAGATTACAGATGTTCGCCACATCTGCTTACTTGTCGGGAGATACGCGCGGAACGGTGCGCCCAAAATAGCATGTGAAGAACAATATATATGTGTGAAGAACACATTGCAGATGTATTTAAACATCTGCAATTTGTTCTTCACACACATATATATAGTTCTTCACATGCTATTTTGGGCGCACCGTTCCGCGCGTATCTCCGGACAAGTAAGCAGATGTGCCGAACATCTGTAATCTATTCTGCACTGTGTTCTGCACTGTGTTTTTCTCTTAAATGATCCTGTGTTCACTGTGTTCACTGTTTTTATTCTATTCTTCACTGTTCTTCACATCTGCTAACTTGTCGGGAGATAATATACACGGGGAACAGTGAAGAATAGATCGCAGATGTTTGCAACTTATCAGAAGACATTATTTTGCAATTAAATAACACATTTTAATCCCAAACCATGGTCCCTTTGAAAAATGCTCGAGTCTCCCATTGACTCGCGCGTGAAAAATGCGCAGAAAACGCAAAAAAAACGCTAACAACACGCGCGTGAAAAACGCAAAAACGCTAATTACTCCAAGGAAAAATGGAACAAAAACGCAGCCAAAAACTGTTTTTCACGCATTGCACCCTGACGTGAAATGCAACGCTAGTGTGGAAGGGGCCTAAGTGTGTCCATTCCAGGTATACCTAATTTTCTATGGCTGTTTATGGCTGTCTGTCTTGGTTTTTACTCCTGTAGCAATTTATTCTCAGTAGATATCGATGCACTATGATACAATTTGTCTTGGAGCACAATAGATATTGTACATTGTTCATGTATCCCACATATTCTGCTGCCCAGCACTTTCAGTCAGCATATCAACCTATGTTTTTTTAATCCCTTATGGTGAGTTTTTAATTGTTTGTGCAATAAATTTTTGTATTTCTGATATCAGGGTTTAATTTTTTTTGTTACAGATAGGAGTCTTGCTATCTGGTACCTAGCACTTTGCTCCATGTATTATTCTTATATTCTCATATGCCACATATTCTTGGTTGTATATACCTTTTCTTTCTGGCATGCTAGTTGTCCAAAGGATGCAATGTGGTATACAATTCAAATGTAGGAAGAGCACTTGAATTCCATTTATTTTTGGAGATTGCATTTTAAATGTTTCAATTTAAGAACCTATGCTTAATTGGCAAGATAATATCGGAAATCCCCCATGGAGACCTCTCCAGGAATTTTTTATAAAGCCTAGAAATGTCTTTTAAAAATAGTCAAGGATTTCTCTGGGCGTTATTACATTTTTGGCTAATAGCTTCATAAAAGTTCAAATATATTTTCCCTGATGCTTATTAAAATGTAAGAATAATAAAAGATGTTTTACATTGTTCATTAACTCTGTCCCATTCTGTACATTAATTGACTTTTTATCTAAAGAGCTTGAAAGCTCAGCCTAGACATCTTACAGTATGTTCAAGAATAGTGGATTTCCAGACACTAGATAAAAGAGGATCATATTACATTGTGGTTCATTTCATTTTAACTTGATGATTTACAGAGAATGTAAATCAAGATACAACCACAGAAGGTACATTTAATGACATCTTAATGCATCATAGAATTTACGACATAGCATGGATAGCTTGAGCACTCAGCCATTTCAAGCAGATGCTGCAATAATTCTACTTAATACTTAGAAGCAAAGTAAGGCATATTGTTTTTGCACAAATGTTTATGAAACATTAATACAAATAATACGCACCATTCTGTGCTAAGCACATAATCTGAAATCTTCCTTTATAAATATTTATAAGTCAGACTTTTTGCCTTACCCTGCAAATTGATCACAAGCTTTAAGGATTTGGTTCCTGGGTTATCAACATAATAAGGCTACTTAAGAAAACATAAACACATAGAAATGATTAAAAGAACAAGAATTTATGTGCAGTGTTTGAAGCACAAAGAAATATTGCAAACAAAGGCATTTCATATCATATTGTTAGTGTCAGATATGCATAAAAACATATATTTTTGCTTTTAACTAAATGAAAGCATGCTGGTAGGATTCATTGTTTCCTATGTATACAAGAGAATATTTACTGCCCATTAATATCTTATGCAAATATAATATATCTTAAGTATTTTCCATCTTTAAACCGCAGTGAGCAGAATATGTACTAATATTGTTAATATCAAGGATTTTGGAAGATATAGGAATGCTGGAGAAGGTTCAAAGTAAGCAACCGGCTTGGGTATCTACCGTATATTCCGGCGTATAAGACAACCTGGTGTATAAGACGACCCACCTACTTTCCTGTTAAAATATAGAGTTTAATATATATTCGCCGTATAAGACTACCCCTTTTCCAACGCATACAAAACACCGGTAAAAATTAAAAAAAAAAACAGATTTGAATTTAACATGGTCCTTTTTTAATTTAAATTCTTATGACATGCAGGTATACAGCAGGAAAACTGTTGCTCATAAACATAAGGCATACAACAACAACATTACCATCGTCCATTGTACTGTAAATGTTACCATACTGTACTATAATACTGACCCTTATGTACAGGAATATAACTACTATGCCATATACCACCGCCAGCCCCACCAGTATATATCTAGCCCTCCCCTGTATATAGCCAAAAAACCACCCCAGTATACAGTCGGCCCCCCCTATATATTGCCAGCCAGTCCCCCAGTATACAGCCAGCTCCCCCTGTATTTTGCCAGCCATTCCCCTTAGTATACAGCCAGCCCCCTGTATATAGCCAAACTGCCCCCCCTAGTATACTGACTAATAACCACTGACATAACCACTGACTAATCTATGGGGGTGCAGACTCATAGGCCCTTTCAATATTAAAGTATTCTGCTTTATTGTACATTATCATCCATTGTACTGTACCTTGCTTTATTGATGGCCGCATGGCAAGATTTTCTGTAGAGCTTCTCACCTTTCCCGTGATCCACCGAAGCTCCGCTGCTACACTCCGGCCGGCGGTGACAGCTCGTTGAGCGCTGGCGGCTCACAGAATATGCCTTCAACCGCGTGCCGACGCCATATTCTCTGCGACGCCGGCACCCACGGAGCTGTCACCGGCGGCCGGAGTGTAGCAGCGGAGCTTCGGTGGATCGCGGGAAAGGTGAGAAACATTACCGGCGTATAAGACGACCCCAGACCAGACAGAAGATTTTTCAGTCTTCAAAAGTCGTCTTATATGCCGGAATATACGGTACTGTAGTGTGAATATGTTTATCATTGGAGCGTGAAGAAACTGGGCTCATACATGATAAAATATGTCTTAGAAGCACAATCCGAATGGCATATCCAAGTATCAAAGGACCTACTTTGTGTCAATAATCATCCACAATCATTTGGACCAAAAAAAGTTGAGCAGGAAACAGCAACATTTCGACCTGACTTTGATGCCAATATCTAGACACTGTTATTTATTTATTTGAGGCTAATAATTGATATATTTTGATGTGATAAGTGTTGAATGAAAAAAAAATTGAGCTATGATTAAAATTAGATATAGATATATTGCATTGTAAAATGTATAGCTTAACCTTTCATGGGTAATTTGACACTTCAGGACCAGACACAATTTTCTGTTTTTTTGTGAAGGTTCTTTTATTAGGTCTTTTTATTTTTTGGACTGGTAACAAGATTTTTGAGACATCTTTTTCGGGAAAAATATGGGATTCTGATTTTATTATTCTATAATTAGAATTAGAATTTATTATTAATTTCAAACAAAATTTTCAAAGTACCTGTTGCAAACTGTCTCACACACTGATAGGTCAGTCAGTGATGCAGATATTAATTGCTTCTAGTATCTTATAGGTGACAATCTGCTCCACCAAGAAGAGGAAAATCTTTAACATGTTTAATGAATCAACCACCAAAAGCATTATATGTTTCGCCATTGTCTGGTGGGGTGAATCAATAAAATGCATGAAATCACAAAATAGTTAGAGAAAGACTCTTTGTCAGAGAAAGACTAAGTCCTATTGATATAATTTGTTGGTAAGGTACAGTAGCAAATTTACATCAATCGCAGGAAACTATCCGCACCTGTTGCATCAAATGCTACTCCAATAACGGAGTACTACAAGTGACTAGTAAGTGACTACCTGTCGGGCCTGTGAGGTACCAGAACCCCTCTTTACTGAAGGTAATTGAAATTACAAAGAGCAGCTGACTAGTAGCTCCTTGCTTCTCCCCCCTCCCACAGAAATCCACCCCCGCCCCCCCCACCACCTGTAACTAACTGGTGTTAATATTTATTGTATTTTTGTTTTATTTTTTTGTATTCTCAGTCATTATTGTACTATACAGAGTCGGAGCTATGCATAAGTCAATTTCCTCAGGCATCAAAAAAGTTTTATTGTATCGTATTATATTTATCACTGTTGCATTCTCTTCCTCATGTCTTCAGCTCTGTGCAGTACAGCTTCACTTTGCACCCCTAAAACACCGCAGTCATTTACAGTATAAAGTGACCTGGATAACATGCTTCTAAAATTTATTAACCATTCACAACACAACTGACCCCACTGTCCCCCATATATAAGAAGAGGAAGAGAGGGAGTGGACAGATTTTAAGCATGAAGTAGGCATGCATAATTAGAAGCAGCCAGAGCGCCAAAGATCCCTGTGTAACATGCACAAGAGCGCATGGCACTAATTTGCATAATTTAAAAAGCTATTTTATTCAGAGAACACAAGGTTTTATGGATTATCAAGAAGAGATCCTGCATGCACTGAGCTATTAGGAGGTATGCTTGGTTTAAATTGGCATTTTTTCAAAGTGACAGATTTCCTTTCATTTGCATTGTGTTTTAAACAAAGCAAGTGCATCATGTGAATGCAGCCTAAATAATATATCCCCTTGTTGTTAATAAGTTATATCTAACACCCTAATGATTTTATATACCAAGCCACCCTGATTAATGAATATTTATATAGCCCACTAATTTTATTATCTACATACCCCCTTTCATTTTAGGGAGTCTGTAAATAAGACCCTTCTAGTTTTAATAGGGTACGGTCATCCCTAGTGGTGGACATTCTGCCACCCTCCTTAAGAATCTGTCATCTTCCTCCTGGGGCAGGGTTCATATCTTACCTTATGGCAAATGCCGTATGGCATATAATCTTCTAATGTATTTGTATACAAAACCTCTTTCATTTTAGGGAGTCTGTAAATAAGACCCTTCCAGTTTTAATCCATTATGCTTATCCCTAGTGGTGGGCATTCTGCCACTCTCCTCAAAAATCTGCCATCTTCTGCCTGAGGCAAGATTATTATCTTGATTTATGGCAGATGCCCCCTTAAATATGGTATGGCCAGAACTAGTTAGAGTCAGCATTTCTGTTAGTAGGACAAATGAACTATAGTCTGAAGCTTCTTAGATATTAAAATTCTATGGTACATGGACTGCCTGATCAATTTTATAAACTGCAAAAATATTTGGGGACATTTTAACCTTTCAACAACATTATGTCTAAGAAAAATAACAGTTTCTGGTCCTGTGTGACTTACAGTCTTTATTTTCCCACCGCTCTCATTTCTGCTTCCTTTACTTTGAGTTTGCAGTGCATTCTCAGTAATTGAGCAGAGATGTTATTCTTGTAACTCACCACCCCCTCCCTTCTCCTTGGAGTTACTATGTAATCTGAGTGAACTTCTGTGTCCCTGTTGCTAACAGGATAAAATTTAGGAAACATTAGGCAGATTAAGAGGGAAGTAATTTTGATCTAAAGTAGACGGAAAAAGAATTGTCTTTCTCTGATAATATATATTTTAGTGCGTTATTTTGAAAATTTAGAGACCATTTAAATATAGAAAATGCAGATTCAAACATTAATATACAAAGCATGTAAGAAAGTGTTCAATATAGTTAAGTCACACTTTAAATGTTGTACATGGATAGTTCATAACGATGTAAATAATATTGGTAACCAATTTGTACGGGAAAAATAATATGCCTGCTGCATGAGTTTAGGTAAAGTTTTTATTTTCCGTCCTCTTGTAGATCAAACAGCTGAGTCTCGTAACTATGAAGTTAACAAACATGCTAAAAAGTAATACACCATGAACTAAAAGTTATTTGTTACACTAAAATATGTGCATCACTCAGTAGTTGTATGATGTAATGAAAAGAATCATCTAACAACGGTACTAGCTATAAAGAAACAGTGGTGAGAAAGCAAGTCACGTGCTGCACGGTGTGACCTAATTGATTTTCTGTATGACACCTTGACCTTAGTCAGTTGATCGTTCAGAAACATATTCAGGTTTTCAAGGTGAAAAAGTAATCCAGTACAAAAACCAATGACTGTGGTTTTTACTTAGGACAAAAGCTCCTTAAGATGGATAAATTACAGAATTTGCAACAATACCACTCGATCATTGGTTACGGGATAGGCATGAATTTACCAGGAAGTATCCCCTAAATACGACATCTTACTGTCTTTAAGGTCAGCATATTATAGTTACTCCTATAGCAACTACTACACACCAAAACAACACAACAGCGGACTAATATTTCTTCTTTTCTTTAAATTACAATTAGCTGTTGTGCAGGCATGTAGACAGACATTATAAGCCTCTTCCATTATCATGAAATATTTTGTTCTGCTATGGTTACAACAGATCTGGTCGTCAGTTTGAGTACGTAAAGCAACATAAGGCAGAAACTATTAGCTGTAGCAGAAACATGGGAGTATGAGTTACTGGATGTAATTTTGAATATTTTACTTGTAAATGTATTCGACCAGTTCAGTATTAAAGGGAACCTGTCACCACATTTGCACATATACAGCCAGTGACAGGTTCCTATTAACTAACTGACACCCTTCTTTTAACTAAAATATGTTTTGCTTATATCCCGTTAAATCACCTTTGATCTTATATAATCTAGCATAAGAGGGGGAGCCTCTTAATAATAGCAAACTGAACCACATGCATGTATCTGACCACATGAAGTCACAGCAGGTCCTTTAGCCTTCTAACAGCAGTCTGTACAACATGTATGTGATCACATAAAATCACTGCAGCCTCCATGGAAGATGGAGAGGAGTAGAAGTCCATGGAGGCTGCTGTGATTTCATGAAGTCAGATACATGGTGTACAGATTACTATTCTTAAAAGGCTAAAGGACCTGCAATTATGTCACAGGTCACATGTCATGAATGTAACACAAGGCACTGTGTAAAAAAGTTCACACAATGGGGCACTTTTATTAAGGGTCCAAATCGCTTTTTTTCCACCGGTTTCCCGAATTTTTCGCCGGAATTTAAAAAACAAATTGTGTGGCAAAGTCAATCACTTACATGCAACAGGAATAGGTTGGTGAAATCCAACGGACCTCGGCGGACTTCAGCGCAGCAGCGACACCTGGTGGACATCGGACGCACTACCTTAGTGAATCGTGGGAAGACCCGAATCCTCGTAGGAGAACGCGCCGCTGGATCGTGACAGGACCGGGTAAGTAAATGACCCCCAATATTTCCCATATGTACATAAATCTTTATATGTCTGTAGTTGAGTATCAGCACATGGTCCCTAAGTACATAGAGTCAGAGCACTGCCAGCCTGAGAGAGAAGAGTCACTAACACCAGACATGAGTCACAAAAGCAAATTTGCATATCAGGTTCTCTGTAAGTAAAACAGGATAATTCTTTCCAGAAATTTTTCATATAATTTGTGGGGTATACCAGTAATGGTGTGACATGTACAGTAGTTTCATTTACTTTCCTAGCTTTCAGAACTCTTGCGGCTTGGGAAGAGGGTCAAATAACATAACACAACCCTAATTTTAGGAATACCCACCCCAAGTTTGGTATGGAGCGATAGAGGATGAGTTACTCAGCCAATTGACAATGATTATATCATTATAATCTTTTTCTGGAAAAAAAATATTTTTCTTAACAACTCACCTAAAAATGTGTCTTAGCCTATTTTCAGTGATGCCACAAGCTAGGAAGTTGGAGAAGGAGACCCACCATCTATAAATTATGGGCCTACAGCAATGGACATTTCCAGTCTTTGAATATCCATCTGCCAGAATCGTTATTTTCAAAGTTTCCCCTGCCGAATAATTATAGCTATTCCATAGTAATTGTTTAATTCCCTTTATATTCTGTAATTGTTGTGTCTCTGTTTGTAGCTTTAGTAATTCTAAGTTTATGAAGAGATAACACTTCTAGGATGCATTTTTAGTAACTGTATAGATAATTTCATAATTCTTAATCTGTAATATGGGTTTCTAAATTGTTTAGGGACTTCTGTAGACAGACGGAAACTTGCCTTATTTATATTAATCATACATTTAAAATGGGTGGTGGCACTGTGGATAAAACTGAGTGATAAAACTAAGTGAGTGCCATGGCTTGGAGAGTAAAGTTTAGCAAAAATTCGCCATCTTGATTAGATGGGTGGGACTTTATATGCTAAGGTTGAAGCTCTCTGTTGTAGAAACACCTTGTGACATCACTTGAGAGCGGGGCTTACGTCACATAAACCCAGAAACAATTTAGCATAAATAGAAACAACTTTTGGAATATGTAAATCTCAAAGCACCATTTTGAATACATAATGAATTTAATACATTTTGATTATCTCTTATATTCAGTATTTTCAGTGTGAGAGTAAATTCCACTCTCTACTTGACGTATGAACAATATCTATTGCCTTTTGTTACAAAACCTTAAGGAAAGATCTCAAATTAAAATGCAAAAAAAGCCTCTTGCTAATTATTTCCTCAAAGTAACTGTTATTGAGTCCTGTAAATTGTGTTAAAGAATTAAGTATGTTCCATTACCAGAATTTAACAGCTAATAAAATAAAAATTCTTTCTTGCTAGACCTGTTTTAATTCACATACTTATCTTGATAGAAGTACTTAATGGATATGTACAATTAATACTAATTAAAATTCTGCAAGTCCACTTTTGAGAACATTTTTATGGGAATGAATGTCAATAGGGGCTCCATCTGTTTTATGAATATGTGAGATGCTCTAAGCTTTTCCCTTCAAATAGTGGTCATCATTTGAATAAAAGAAATGAACTGTATATGTCATTATCAGAACCTATGAGAGCACTTTTAAAATAAGGCATGGGTTCACAGTGATGGCACTTCATTATTGAAGCAAAAAAAAAGTTCTAAATAAAAAAAAATTCTAAATGAAATAAAAATTCCAGTAAAATCAATATTTCACATTTTCACCATTTAAGACAATGAAGAACCTAAAAACTCCTAAAGTGACTCATGTCAGGATTGTGAACCTGTGGTGAATCCTGCACTGCCTATGTAACGTCCGTGCCTATGTCGCACTATGTGTAGTTGGCGGAATTGAGGCATTTATTTGTGTGTGAACTGTGGCTTACTGCCTGTGTTTGGATTAACTGAGCCACACCCTGCTCCTTGCATTTCTTCCTGCCCAGCAAGGGTTACTAGCCCTGATGGACAGTTTCCCAGTGTGCTGCTGAACCCGTTTGGTCTGGTTGTTTGAAGCCTGGTTGTGGTTGCGCGTTTGCTGGACAGGTGCTGACAGCCTATTCATGTTTCAATAGAAACTGATTTAAGATGTGAATAGGCAATGAAGTGATGTTGATAGTTGGAACTATCCCCTCTGCATAACCAGCCAGGCCCCTGCCCAGCACAAAAAAATAATAAACTCTGTACTCACCATTCCGACGCCCCCTGCAAGTCCACTACTTGATCCATTTCCACCGGCAGTGACACTGGCGGCGCACAGACTATGACATTACGGATCACGATCATCCCTAGTGTATAGCCAGCTAGCCAGTCCCCTGTATATAGCCAGCCCCCTGACCCCAGTATATAGCCAGTTCCCTGTATATAGCCGGCCAGTCCCCTGTATATAGCCAACCCCCTGCCCCCAGTATATAACCAGCTAGATAGTCCCCTGTATATAGCCAGTCAGCTCCCATATATAACAGCTTTGTACCCCAGTAACTAGCCAGACAGCCAGTCCCCTGTATATTGTCTTCTAGCCCCAGTATATAGCCAGCCAGGCTCTGTATATAGCCAGCCAGTCTTCTGTATATAGCCAGCCAGCCTATGTATAAAGCCAGCCAGTCCCCCTTATATAGCCTGTATATAGCCAACCCCCTGCCCCCAGTATATAACCAGCGAGATAGTCCCCTGTATATAGCCAGTCAACTCCCATATATAACAGCTTTGTACCCCAGTAACTAGACATACAGCCAGTCCCCTGTATATTGTCTTCCAGCCCCAGTATATAGCCATCCAGTCTCCTTTATATAGCCAGCCAGTCCCCTGTATATAGCCAGCCAGCCTATGTATAAAGCCAGCGCCTGTATATAGCTAGCCAGTCCCCTTTATATAGCCTGCAAGCGCCTGAATATAGCCAGCCAGTGCCATTATATAGCCAACCTGTTCTCAGTATATGTCCAGCTAGCCCTGTGTATAGCCAATTAGTTCTCTGTACATAGCCAGCCAATCCCCTGTGCATAGCCAGCCAGGCCCCTGCCCTGCAAGTCCACTACTTGATCCATTTCCACTGGCAGTGACAGTGGCGGCGCACAGACTATGACATCACGGCTCAAGTAGTGTATCTGTGGGGGGGCGTCGGAAAGGTCAGTATAGAGGATATTTTTTTATACACTCAAGTATAAGCAGAGTGTTACGTTTTCAGTACAAAATTTGTGCTGAAAAATTCAGTATATACTCAAGTATATACAGTAATAGGTGCAATTTATTACATTTACCACAGCAGACTGTTGTATTAACTGCCAATATAATACATTCCTCTCATTTTCTTAGGTGCCAAATAACTAGAAAAACCTGGACTATCTTGAAAAAAATGAATTAACTAGAAAGCCTGTAATGACAAGAAAAACCTGGAAAACTTACAATTCTGTTGAATATTTTCAAAAAAACCTAGTATTCATTACTACATACATAACATGCAAAGCAAATTTTCTTAATACTGAAAAAAGAAGAAAAAAAGAAAACACTATCATTATCAGTCAGAAAAGAGAATAAATCACTAAAGACAGCAAACAGGAGGATGCAAAGTCTAAAAATGCAGATTTGAAAGCAAAATTTAACAGGAACAGATGGGTTCACAGCAGAATATCCCATAACTGGAAAGAATACAAGAACAGCATTAACATCCTAAGATTTCTTTGGGGAAGAAGCAAATAAAAATATACATGAAACATTTCTCAAACACAAATATGTTATCTGCTTTGCATGGAACTGAGAGTGCATAAGTACTGAAATATGAAGATGAATAAAAATGCCCACATAGAAAATGAAAATGTCGGATCTCATCCAGGAAGAAGAAACAATGTTGCCAATCCTAATAGGATTGGATGCAATAGCCAAAAGAACAAAGGAGAAACCCAAAATGTGTTGCTTAAAGGGTTTGCACCGAATCTTGCTAGTGAAGGGATCGCAACACTAAGACAAGTGCTGCAGTGTCTTGCTACTAAGCACACTTTAATACAATGTAGAGAAACTGTGCTTGGTATTGTAGTGAACCTTATTTACTTGAATGGGACTAAGTTGCAACTGGGCCACTTGATGAATGGACTTTATACTGCAGATTTATTAAGTATTTAACATTATATTAAAAAGGTGAACTCTGTGACAAAGTCCACAGAAATAGAGAAAATAATTTCACTATGACCCGAGCTCCAAATATTCTTCTTCTCCCTCGTTTCCATCTTAAAACATCGATGAACAGCACCAATCTTCAGTTTCTCCTGCTGAAAGTATGTCACCATTCAGACTAGCACCATCGCACTCTCATTCTCCTCCTTTAATTATATTTGTAGCTTGCAGCAACGCCCCGGAAGAAGCCTTGCCGGCGAAACCCTGGGTCGGGCAGATAGGAAAGCTGACGACACATCCGGTTTTTGCACCAAACACACGGCACCACTGATTGGGGATACACCTACTGTAAGGTACAACGGGAGGTACTTAAGGGAGCATGGCATAATTGAGGACACTTTCACCCATGAGGAAGTCTCCACTTGGGAGACGAAACGCGTGGGGAGTCCTCCACATCCTCCATTACTGCTGACCCGCCCTGCTGACCACTGACTCGTAATATATACTTACCCATTTATTCGATAGCCGCACCATGATTGTTTTGGCAGATTTATCTTCATCTTTTCAGGGTCATTAGACAGCATGGGCCTTGTTCATCCTTCTATTATACTTGTATAACACGAGGGGCCAGGTTCTACTGTATGGAGGAGGTGTTTGTTTGGTGAACCTCACCCGGTTGTGCCAAACATTTGATTCATGTATGTTTTTTAATTGCTTTTAACTTGTCCTTCATGCCTTGATGGAGTTTTTCTATTATTGTTGAAATAAAGATTTATTGGTTTTTTTTATACAATCTTGTCTATTGGCACACCTCTTTTCTTCCCTGAAAATTCAAACGGTGAACCCCGTAACAGAAAATAGCACCTAAATATCTGAATAACCACTTTTGCACCATTTTGCATCCAATAAAAATTTGAATTAAAAGGTCAAAAGATTGTACAGTTTTCAAAATGACATTAATGAAACGTCATTCCATCCTTGAAGCAGTAACGCCTTACCCAGCTGTGTATACTGTAGTTTAATCATTTTTTTCAAGGTATTAAGACATAAATAAACTATATAAATTTGGTATAGCTGCGAAAGTACTGATCCAAATAATAAGAGAGAGGGGGTATCTTGACTGCACATTAATAGCCATACAAATAAAGCCCATCAGAATATGCTGCAAAGGTGTTTTGCCAATTTCACCTTTTTTCCCACCGTTCCAGTAATTTTCAAAGAATACTAGATGATACCACTAAAAATACAATTTGTTTTGAAGATAAAAAGCCCTCATTAAAAAGTTAAGGTTTCCTGGAAGAAGCAGAGTAAAATACAGACATGCAAAAAAATTAAAAGCCTTGGTCTTGAAAAGATGAAGGGGTTTCCCATGAAAGAAAGTCCTCAAATCTTAAGCCCTTATATGTCCATAGGCATGTGATGGACAGGCAGGTACACAAGCCATTATTATCACATGTCTCTGATGACTCTCTATGATAATGAATAGAGATGTGTAAATTGATTTTAACGAAGTGGAATTTGTTTAGCATTTCAGGAAAACTTCGATTCTGCACGAATCCGAAGTTTACAGTGATTCATGGGAAGAATTTTTTCCCCCCTTTATTAGCAAAATGGCCACAAGCAACGTGTTACATGTGGCAGAGAAGTCTGGGAAGAAGAAAAGAATACCCTCGATCACATGTGCAGGCATGTAAGCCAATCAGTGACCTGCAGGCTTATGTGATGTCATAGCCCTATAAAAACAGATGGCCATATGCAATTCCGTCATTTCACACTACATGTGCTGTCTCTAGTATCTAGCTGCTTGTACTCAGTAACTGATGAAGTACAAGCTAATGGCCAGTAGTGTGGCATCAGAGCAGGTGTTCAGTGTGGCAGGGGCCATCGTTACCCCAAGATAAACCCGCTTGTCCACCCATAATGTGGAGAGACTGACCTTAATTAAGATCGGCCAAGAACACACCAATGCCTTATGAATCAGATTAGATCAGCCATGACGCCTCCCCCAAACATTGAGAAATGAGTCTGGATTCGAACTACCTACCTCAGCCTCAATTCTGATGCTGCCACCCGCCTGATGCCACACATCTCCTGCCAGTTGCTCCATTTGCCTCCCACCATCTTTACCAGAGATTGGAATTGTCATCCACCTCTACACACTTCTGACCTCCTGTTGCTTCTGCTGCTGCCCAGACCTCCACACTCCGTCATTGTGCCACACTGTGGCCTACCATGTTACTGCCACCAACAGAATTTGTCATTGTGCCACTCTCTGGCCTCATGCTGCTGCTACTGCTGCTGCCACCTCCAGACTCTGTCATTGTGCCACTCAGTGGCCTACCATGTTGCTGCCAGCTCCAGAATGTGTCATTGTGCCACTCTTTGACCTCCTCCTGCTGCTGCTGCCACCTCCACACTCTGTCTTTGTGCCATACTGTGGCCTACCATGTTGCTTCCACCAACAGAATTTGTCATTGTGCCACTCTTTGGCCTCATGCTGCTGCTACTGCTTCTGCCCACCTACACACACTGTCATTGTGCCACTCTCTGACCTCATGATGCTGCTGCCGCCACCTCCACATTCACATGTGGACTGAACTCAGCAGGTCAGTTCAGTCCCGGTTTGAAGCATTTGGGCCGGGATATCCCGAAAGCATGCATTGCGAGTGTGATGCAAGTTCATTGCATCACACTTGCGAGTGTAGAAGGGGCCTAAGTGTTAACAATACACAATAGTACCTCATGGCTCAGATCCAAGGGGGCATAGTCGGTCAGCAGGGTTACTTGCAAACTAGTGGAGTTCCCCCATGAAGTTGCTTTGTAGCAGTGGGGTGGTCACTGAGCAACTATGCACCAAATTTAGAATTGAGACCTACCCATGTGAAGTAATATCTGGGTTTACTACTTTAGTGAGTAATAATCTTAATTTATGACAAATATGCTTAGCAGAAGCTTTTTTGCTTATCTTTTTATTGGTTTAAGACAAGAAAGTGTTTTAGATATTTCCAGGCACAGACGCTTGTGCAATGAAGAAACTGGCGGGTGCAAAAACCATTGAATATGAAAATGCTATTAATGTTCCAAATTATTGGAGTTTCCTGAATGTTATAATTAGACTTGTGTTTATTCTTTTTACTTGTTCTCAATAGTCTTTGCTGTGGTTAGATTAGAATTTAGACATCAACATAAAAGACATGCACAATAATCCCCGCAGCTGTGTCTTACAATTTGTTTAGAAACTGCTGCTGTAGTTAGTTATATTGTGAACTTCTCATCACTCAATAAGGATTATTGGTATGAAACCGTTTAACCAGGAAGACTGCCAATGATAAATTAATAGCCCTACCATTCTATCAATGCTGTAATTACAAGCTTTTGTTTTACAGGTTTAAAACAATTTTCCAGAAATTTTCCAGATGTTACGAGACATTTATCGGTCTTAATTGTCAGGCATTACTTCTACAAGAAACCAATCAAATAAATTGAATAAATTGAGATTCTACTGAGGAAATATGCAAATGTCAGAAGAGCATAAACTAAACCACATTCTGTCTAGAAAGCTTGTACGTTAAACACAAGCTTTTCTTAAAACAGGTAGATATTACTGAGATATCCCATCAAGGTGTGAGGCCCTCCTGCTAAAAGTATGGCAGTCTCCAAAAACAGGTTGTTAATTGGCAATTTGCGTGAACAAAGGTAATTGTATATTTAGGGCAGATTCACGTTGGGTTTTTTGTTCACATTAGTTCATTTTTACTGAAGCAATTTCTCTTTCTGGCTTCAGTATTTTGTCACTGATCCCTTGCTGAACAATTCTTTTCAATGGGCTTTTTCATACTTTTTTTTTTTTTACTTTAGTTTTTTCCACTGATCCAATGTGGTCAGTAAACACAGAAAGACATTTTCTTTCCAATCACCAGTGATCAGTGGAAAAAATGTATATATCTTATATTCTATATATATCATATCATCTTATGGTTCTAGGAGGCAGTCAAAAAGGTCATCAGTATGAAAAGTGCATAGGGGACCAAAAACCCCCAAATGTGTTTGGTACCCAGATATAACTTCTGCAATCAGCATCGACACTGATTGGGGGCGTTAACTAATTAAATGCTGCGGTCAAAGTTGCCAGCGGTATTTAAATTACTGCAGCCACACAACATCATTGATATAATGAGCAGTGCACCTGTGTGACATCACATGACCATGGGCCATTTGTTTATCTACAGGGAGTAAAGAATCTTACATGATAGCAAGCAGAGATCTAGAAAAAGTGTTAAGAATTGATAGAGAAAGTATATTGGAAATTTGTATAACTTTTCATTACACAAACAATATTAATTATTTGCTGGATATGCCCAAGTAAACAACCCCTTTAATCATGTAAACATTGACAGGAATTTGCTGTTTTTCTCGCAATCTGCTGAAAATTAATTAAATGAAAAATTAATTAAATGTAAGGATTTTTGGCTATTTTCACACATACATAGCACCTCAAATACCAAGCAGTCAACAGTCTATTTCTGCAATGATAATCATGTTAAATTTTAACACATTGACTATGTCTAAAGGTGGTTGGCAACAGACTTTAGCACATACGTATGTTGGTCCTCTCCAGATTTTTGCCATTTGTTCTAAATAAAAGATCAAAGTGTAATCTAATCTTTCTGAGGTTCCAGATTGCTTTACTGTAACTTTCAAATCCTATCAGTTTCCATTGCAGCTTTGCAGCTTTGTGCGTTAATCTAAATAAATATACAATCTAATAATTGTTTATGCAGCTTTCATCCAAAGTTTCCAGTATATTATAATTCTTACAAAGGAGTTCTCTGTAAGGTAAGTATCTAAGTGTTTCTAATAATAAAGCCTTTTAAAAGGAAATAATTTCAGGGGTCAAAAGATCCGGGGCCCGTGCGCCAGATCTTTTGGCCAGAGCCCCGGATCTCCCCAGGTCAGCAGGACAGCTGTCCCACTGCCCGGGCATCCTCCCCTCTCTCATCATGATCTGTGTCCTCAGGACATAGATCATGATGAGAAACTGCACAGTGCACACTGTTTTCTCCTGCAGGACCTGTGATGATGCCCCAATCGCATGACCTGCAGGGGGAAGCAGTGCACAGAGCTGCATGGTGAGGTGAGAGGGAGAACATAGAGGGATTTGTGTGGGGCACATTACAGGGGGACCTTACAGGGGGGCTGTGTGTGGGGATATTACTGGGGACATTACTGTGGACATTACAAGGGGGCTGTGTGTGGGGACATTACTGAGGGATATTACAGGGGGGCTGTGTGTGGGGAAATTACTGAGGGACATTACAGGGGGGCTGTGTGTGGGGAAATTACTGAGGGACATTACAGGGGGGCTCTGTGTGAGGACATTAAAGGGAGGCTGTGTGTGGGGAAATTACTGAGGGACATTACAGGGTGGGCTGTGTGTGGGGAAATTACTGAGAGACATTACAGGGGGGCTCTGTGTGAGGACATTACAGGGAGGCTGTGTGTGGGGAAATTACTGAGGGACATGATGTGGGGACTCCCCATTCAGTTGGCGTCATCTAATCCCCTTACTACTTTCGTTCCTACCCCGCCCTAAGCGGGCCCCCCAATAAGACAACCGGACACCAATTGACAGTGGAATGTGGCGGCCACAGCAGCCTAATTTTTAATAACAAATATTTTAGGCACAAGAATATAAATAACATAAATAACATGTCATAACAGTATAACAATATAAAACATTGCAAAAAATTGCCAGTAGAAGAGGTCTATGAGGGCCGGTGAAATAAGAGTGTCCGCAGGGGTTTTATTCCCCCCCCCCCCCACGCCGCACCGCTCCGGCTCGTGGTGGTGACAAATTGTCACGGACACCCGAAACCATATATTCCCTGGTCCACCCGTGGGGTGTGACCAACATCACTTTATTCCAACCACCGGCCCTCCTAGACCCCGCCATATGCGGACAGTAGTAACCCCTTACTGCTGTGCGCTGCGCCACACTTGAAAACCCTGCTGAATCCCTTCCCGGATACCCAAAGCCCACAAATCTATACCCATGTCTGTCAAGTGAACACCGTCCTTACGCCTAAATTGTGTGTCCGTATTTTCAAGATCATCATGGCGAACCACAATACCTCCATGCCGTACGATAAATTTGGACACCGCCTTATTAACCTTAGCCCTTGCTCGGTTTAAACTGTTAACTGATCTGGCGTTCCGCCATTTCAAACAGGGTAAAATATCGGACCAGATAATTATAATACCCGGAAACAAAGACAAAAGCCGCATTATGTCATACTTCACATCCCTTATTAATGATTGCGAAGTGCACGCCCCTAGGTCGTTCCCGCCTAGGTGAAGACATAGGATATCAGGGTCCCTATCCATTCTGGCATAAAAATGAAGCTGAGGGAGAAGAGCACTCCATAACATACCCCGGGTCCCCAGCCAGTGCACTTCCGCTTCTTCTCTAGAGAGCCCCAACACGCGGCCTTGAGGGCGAACATCAATTCTGCGTGCGCCCCAAAAAACAAAAGAGTGGCCCACTATCCAAATTAGGCATTGCTTGGACGCTACAAAATAAACAAAAACACGGGGGGGGGGGGGATTAGCTGACATGACGATATATGGACAACAAAAACAAACACTGGGGGAGGGGGGTTATAGGGAGGTGTGGGAGGGGGGATGGATTAAGTTGGGGCGAACATAAAGTTTGAACCTTTTGGATTCCCAACGACCAATCTACTTTATAATATCGTCCGGCAGTCCCCATCGAGCCGCCTCAGTGGCTGCCCCTATGCGAAATGAATGTGAGGCGAACTCACGTGGATCGAGACCCAAACTCGATAGGACCCTTCTAAATACTGCCACAAATTGATATTTCGTGAGAGGTCTACCATCTTTGTGTACTAACAAAGGGACAAGTCCCTCCGGGCGAGCTGTCATAAATGCTGCTAGCTGCTCAACCGGGCAACACGTGGATTGCGGTAACTTATTCAGTACTATCCTACATCCTTTACCCTCCTGATCCGTTTTTGATCTAGCCAAATAACACTCCACCTTACCGCTGAAGATACGGACGGCCGTAAGTGGCAGCCCGTCCGGCCTGGCAGCGCTGGAGCTGATCAGTTCACTCACCCTGAACGCTCCAAAGAACGCCAGGGTGAATGCTGCTTTAAATAATAACACCTCGTAAGAGTCCCTACAATGGCTGGGAAGAGACGCCAACAGGCGCTCCAGGAGGTTAAATGAAAACGGGCGCCGGATATTAGGGGAGTGTTGAAAACTACGACTATAACCCTTTAGTGCCTGTTTAATAAGGAAGTGTTTTGTTATGTCATGGACGGAAAATAATTTAAACCAGAACGCTAGCGCAGCTAATTCCTTCCGCATAACCGTTGGGGATACGCCCCTATTCAATCTATGCCCCAGGAAGCCAAGCAATACCACTAAAGAATCATCCTGATATGGGGTAACTCCTAAGCTAACACACCACTCCTCCCAGGCCCGACGTGTTACCTCGTAAACCCTCCACGTACCCTCTGTCACTGACTTTTTAACAAAGGAAAGTGCGACCTGAACGGGATGTCCCAGACGTGATTCCGGGTGCACGGGTATTGATCCGCCTGCGGAGCCAGGTCCCGGAATTTCTCCCACTGGAAACGAGAGAGAGCATCAGATATCAAATTGATCTCCCCCGGAACATGCCTGGCGCTTAGCCAGATGTTATTAGCCAAGCATAACAAAACAAGATGACGCATGAGATTAATAACAGGTGGGGAAGAGGCAGTCAAGGATGTTAAACACTGAACAACTGCCATGTTATCGCAGAAAACTCTCAAACGCTTGTTGGCTAATTTTGGGCCCCAGACAATCAATGCTGTCACAATGGGAAACAATTCTAGGAGTGCTAAGTTCTTTGTTAGTCCTGCTTCCCTCCATGATTGTGGCCATGCCCCCGTGAACCATGCTCCCTGAAAATAGGCCCCAAAGCCCAAGCTACCAGACGCATCCGTGTAGAATTGCACTTCAGCGTTAGTTGCCCACTCCTGCATCCACACAGACCTACCATTATACTCAATCAAGAACTGCGCCCAGACCGCAAGATCCGCTCGATGTGCCGCTGACAACCGAATGAAATGCAGGGGGGAACGTACCCCTGCCGTGGCCGAGGCCAGCCTCCGGCAGAAAATCCTGCCCATGGGAATAATTCTTGTGGCAAATGCTAACTTACCGAGTAAAGACTGCAACTGACGCAAGCGCACTTTGCGGGCTAAGCGCACCGCCTCTATTGATTCCCGCAAGTCCTGCAGCTTGTCCTGCGGCAAGCGGCATTCCATTGCAACGGAATCAATCTCAATTCCTAAAAAGCGCATAACGGTCGATGGGCCTTCCGTTTTCTCTGGGGCTAGAGGAACTCCGAACTGCGCCGCAACCCTCTCAACAGTTTTTAACTAAATTGCGCAAACATGAGTATTCGTAGGGCCGATACATAAAAAATCATCCAGATAGTGTAAAATGGAGTCAAGACTGGACTCCCTCTTTACTACCCATTCCAGAAAGGTACTAAACCGTTCAAAATAAGAACAGGAAATAGCACAACCCATTGGGAGGCAACGATCAACAAAATACTCTCCCTCCCAAACGCAACCCAATAAGTGAAAAGATTCTGGGTGCACGGGCAGGAGACGAAAAGCTGACTCAATGTCAGTCTTTGCCATCAGTGCCCCTACACCCATGCGTCTAACTAACGCCACAGCCCTATCAAAAGAAACGTAGGTTACCGAGCAGAGTTCCTCCGTGATGCCGTCATTAACTGACAGGCCCGGGGGATGGGATAAATGGTGTATTAGACAAAATTTATTTGGCTCCTTTTTGGGAACAACTCCTAATGGTGACACTATCAAATTTTTAAAAGGTGGATTCTTAAAGGGGCCCGCTATCCGACCTAACGCTACTTCCTTGAACAATTTATCATGAACCACCTGCGAATGCTCTCTAGCGGATTTTAAATTTCTAGTACAAATGGACCCCGTAACCGAAACCGAAGGAATTTTAAAACCTGATGAAAAACCCTCACTCAAGAATTCTGCTGCTTCCCTATCGGGGTATTCATTTAGCCACGGTTGCATCTGCTTTATTAGCACTGGCGTCCTCCCCCTTTCTAGCAGTATCGGAGGCACGGCCTCTGCCTCTCTTAAAGCATCTAGCTGCGGGATGCGTGCCGGCGCAGTGGGAACACTCGTGCTTAAATTTGCACGTGTTTCCAAAGCGGCAGCTTCCTTCATTAAATTGCCAGTAACAACCAGGCCGGCAATTGCCAGAGGCTGTGATGTTCCTGGGAGGGCTGGCCAATAAGAGGGGGCTGTACGAAAGGGTTGGGGCCCCACCCTGGCTGCCACCATTAAACTCATCCATAGGCTAATGTCCCTATGATCCCACCGCATAGAGGGGCGCATTGCCCTACGCTGCCTGAATTGCTCGTCATAACGGAGCCAAGATATGCCACCGTAAAGGCGATGCGCCTCTCCAATCGCGTCCATATAGGAAAACAATGCTGAACAATGTTGTGGCGCTTTTTCCCCAATCACGCTTGCCAAAATGGCAAATGCTTGAAAAAAATTATTAAATGTGCGAGGTATCAACCGGTACCTACGCTTCTCCTCATCATCTTTCTTATAACCGGTACCTACGCTTCTCCTCATCATCTTTCTTATAATCCTCTGGGCGGGGTTTATCCAAATTAAATTTGTCAAGAGGAAGTAGTGAAAAAATCTCCACATACTCATCTCTCCAAATCATTTCTTTGACCTCCTGTTTTAAATGACAACCTAACGGCCCTCAAAACAAACATATATCTCGCTTCTAGCGCCATCCTCAAGACGCATCTCGGGTACGGCCGACGTTTCGGTCAGCGAAACTACCCGAACTGGTCCTGCAACCTCTTGTTGCGAACAGGTGGAGGATGGAATTATTACAGGAGGTGGAACCGTTACAGGGGGTGGAACCGCTACAGGAGGAACCGCTATGGGAGGTGGAACCACTACGGGAGGCGGAGTTGCCACAGGAATTGCTACTGTAACCTCCTGTTGTGACCATACGGGGGTTGGATTATTGGTGCTCAAAGCCCTTCCCATTAACTCCTGAAAACCTGTCCATAAGTGTGCTACCCAAGGGGGAAGGGAACTAAACCCACCCGCTCTAGCATTAATGTTTTTAAAAGAATACATTTGTGGGGATGGAGGGGGGACAGGGGGAAGGGGCTGTGTGGTACTCACCAGGCTGCCCCAATGCCGGGAAAACAGCCGTAGGGCCGGATCCAGGATCTGCAGGCCGGACGTTGTTGATCGGGGCAGGTGGATCATCTGGCTGGAGGATGATGGAGCAGGCCGGAGAGGACTGCCGTGTAGCAGGGACATGCTGCAGTGACTGCACGTGTGGGGAGGCAGGAGCAGGTGGGGGATGGACCACTGCCGCCACCACGTGGTGTTGGGGCCTAGGCGAAGCGCTGGCCTCATGCGCTAATGGTGATGCAAGGGGGGGGCGTAGGGGGCGCTCTGACCCTCCCCCGTTCTCTGGTTGCCTCATGCTGCGGGGAAGGAGACCTCTGCCTTGTGGCAGCGGCGTTACCTCTGCTGGGCCTTGGTGGAAGTGGAGGTGGGGTCTGCTGCGCCTGGGAAGGTGTGCGGCGGCGGGACTTGGAAGCCCTAGCGGCGCCCGCAGGGGAAGGTAAGCCCCTCTTACCTGCAGACTCCGCCGTGTGTGTCCCCCGCGTGGCGGTCGTACCTGGCCGTGCAGAACCGCGGCTGGTGGTGACATCAGGTGGGGAGCTGTCAGGCCTGAAGCGCTCAGGGGGGCGAGCCCTGCGCGCCGGCCGTTGCTGAAGAGGAGATGGCGGTGCCGACGGGGTTAATGCGGCCTGCAGCTGAGCACGCAACCAATCCTGGCCGTGCTCAGCTGCTGCCGCACGCATTATGTCCTGGATGTGGGCCATCCTCTTCCTCTGGCGACGTCCGTTCGATCCCTGATGTCGCAGCAAGAGGAAGAGGAGGAGGAGCCCACATCCTTTTAAACCCGGCGGGGGAGTGTCGCTCGCGCGAGACTCACCCACCCCCCGCGAGCGCCCTCCCTCCGCCGCACTAGCTTAACCCCGGAACTTCCGGGTCTCCCCCATCACGGCGGGCCTGCGCTATAGGCTCTGCCGGACCCTGCGCTCCGGCCCTAACTTTACAGGGAGGCTGTGTGTGGGGAAATAACTGAGGGACATTACAGGGTGGGCTGTGTGTGGGGACATTGCAGGGGGGCTGTGTGTGAGGACATTACTGAGGGATATTACAGGGGGGCTGTGTGTGGAACATTACAGGGCTGCTGTGTGTGGAGGACATTACAGGGGGGCTGTGTGTGGAGGAAATTACTGGAGGACTTTACAGGGGGATGTGAGGGGGACATTACTGGGGAACTTTGTGGGGGGCTTTATTTGGGGGTTGTGTGGGGGACTGTGTCAGGGATATTACTGGGGATATTTGTGGGGGACATTACTGGCGGCCTGTGTGAGGACATTACTGGGGGGCTGTGGGGACATTTCTTGGGGTGCGTTCACACGTGGAAGTAGGACGGGTCTTGGTTTAACCTCACATGAGTTTCCAGTGATTGTTATGTGATGGATAACGAGTGTGTGGTGTCTTTTATTTGTTTAAATGCAAACATGTGAACACAGCACATTGCATTGCATTTCCACTGCATCTGCTAAAATGCAATGTTACCTCAGTGGACACATCACCTGCAGTAACTGGATGTAACAAGAAGGGATTTCTCCTGTGGTTTCTGTAGCTGTATCAGTAAAGTTGTTATTGGCACAACCAAATGAAAAGGGGCTATGCACAGGAATGGGTATTACTGAAAGTGTAATACAAATGCATTGGGGCCCAATGCCCCTGCATAACAATAATCTATCATTTTCTATGATATGCTATCTACTGCATGCCCTCACCCCAAGATGATATCTAAAATCTACAAGAAACTGATCCTCTACAATGCATTTCAGCCTGGGAAAAAGAACTTCACATTAGTTTAGACCCAAAAGAGAACACCCAGTCAATTAGATCTTGCTGTGGGCCATCTCAATGCATTATACTACAGGAAAGCACCTCCAGATGGTACAAAACTCCATATGTTCTGCATAAAATATTTCCTGGAGATGCGATAAGGACGCAGGCACAAATCTGTACATATAGTGGGACTGGAGTGTACTCAAAAATTTCTTTTAACAATTTGGAGCATTAACTCAAATCTGCCAAGGCTCCCATCCCCTAAATTCCTACTCCTCAATCTCACCCCTCTTAACCATTCTAAATTGTTCTCTCAAAACCTCTGGACCTATCTAATATTGATGGTTAAAGCTTTAATTCTCCTGTATTGGTAACAACCCGAACCGCCTTCGATAGACATGGGATACCAAATGTAGCCCAATTATCAAGATTAAAAGAACTCAGTGCATATGAGAAGATAAATGATCCCCATTTCAGACACATTTGGTCACCTTGGTTTGCTTTTTTCAAAACATAACTATGTAAAAGATATTTTTTTAATGAGACTAGGGATTGCGCCCTTCCTTAAACCATATCCAGAATACTTGGAGAGCTGACCCCCACCCCCAAACTATCCTCCACACATATGCTCTGCTTCCCATAGGTCTACACTAGGCACAGAATTAAATGACTACTCTCCTTAAAGACCCCCTCTAACTCCTCTTTTTTGCGGAATATTATCATCCCCTTTCTTACATGTTTTTGAGCAGTTGTGTTTTAGCCACATGTTTTTAAGCTTCCCATTTATGTTATATTATATTATACTCCGAGTTTCTGTATCTGGCTTACATGACTTCACCAATTAGAATCATCCCTACTGTGACTGACAGCAGATTTTCCCCCATTTGTATTTGAAGTTTATTTGAATGTTCATATGCAAAAAAAGCAAAATAAAACAATAAATACAATTTAAATTTTAAATGAGTTGTTCATTGGACTAGAGGTTAAAGGATACCATTTTAGAATCAATGTTAAAAAACACTTGAAACGCTTCAAAAGATCGAGTAAATATGAATGTCAATTTTTTTTCTGTTTTCAAATTATCTGTATCGCATAACATTAACTAAACCAAAATAAATCCAATTGTTAAAAACAGCTTCCCATCTTCTAAGAAAGGAACAGACATTATAGAGAGTTTGATTAAATGCATATCCATCTACTTCCAACTTGGCTAAACATGCATGTGTTTTTATCAGGGAGAGTTTAATAAGAAGCTTATATGGGGGCTTATCTTTTCTTAAGGAACAACTTTCATTAAAATCAAGCTGGCCGCTCTTTGCTGAAGTGCTGAGAGAGCAGGGGAGTGGATGAGACAGTGTACCAGTCTGTGAAGCCAGACCACAGAGGTGCTAGGGTAGCCCCTCAGATTCATTAGCATAATTTTAAAAGTTGTTATTAGAAGAAAGGAGGCCATGGATTACAAATATAAGAGAATTGAAACAGTCATTGATTGATTGTAGATTTCCTTTAAAGTAAACCTGTTATCAGGATTTCATGTTTTACCTAATAACAGGTTCCTAAATCCTGTTTGATATTAATTCCCAATCTGCTTGGAGACATCATCATTATCTGCAGAAACTATAATTTCTCCTCTCTCTCCTCCCCCTGTGCTTACAACACAGGGTCAGTTCATGTTTACTTGGGCGGGGGGGAAAAGGGCTCAAAGTAAAGTTGTAATATAAACTCAAATTCAAACATAATAATTGAGGGACATTTACTCATGGGTTCAGGCTATGGTAATCTTTGCATATTTGTTGTGCATGGCCTCTTTGCTAAAAAAAAAAAAAAAAAAAAAAAACTTTCATAATTGTGTGTTTTTTTTTTTTTATTTTAAACTTTTATTCACAAATAATTATGCAGTACATACAGTCAAGAGAAGAGAGTTTACAGAATTGCCACATAACCAATCTGCTTCTGCTAGAGCTGGTGTTTGTAAACTCATTGCTTTCATTTTATTACTATATTGTGGGTTAGTTGTTGGTTAATCTTTTAGTTTGTTACAGTTGGTTATTGTCAAATAGCAATAACAGTATCTCTTGCCGGTGTCCGTTATTGTATACTTGCCTATTGTTGTGACTCGAAACCATTCCCCCAATCGTTTGCCGAGTCCCGAAACTACTAGGGGATGGTGAGTAAACCAATTATTAAAAAAAAGAATGTAAAAATGAAACGACTAACTAGGTTTGTAATAATGTTGCTTTGTTCCCGTAGGTCCAGTTGAGGATGGAGCTGTTATGTTGTTGGTTTTTCTTTCAAGTTTTGGTCCAGCTTTCCCATTGAGTTTCAAAGTGTGATAATTTATTGTTCTGTGTCGCAATAGCTTTTTCATAAGCATAGGTGGTGTTTATTTGTTGGATTACCTCGTTAATATTGGACATATGGGATATTTCCAGTGGCGGGTCACTATTAACTTGGTTGACATAACTAAGTGTGCTATTACTGTGTGGTTTTTCTGTTCGGTAAGCTCTTTCAGGTTTAGAAGTAATAAAGCTTGGTGTGGCTGAAGTTTAATTTGCTGGTTGGTTAGAGATGATATCAGGTGGTTTATTGATTCCCATAGGGATGCGATTTTAGGACAGTCCCATAGCGTGTGTAACAAGGTTCCTCTATTGTTGCAGCCTCTCCAGCAGAGTGGTGATGAGGTGGGGTAAATAGTATTAAGCTTGGATGGGGTGAAGTACCATCTGTGCATGGTCTTGATTATGCCTTCTTGATGTGATATGCATTTGAATGTAGATTCTATCAGACAAAGTGCCTCTCTCCATTGTTTCGGGAGTAAGGAAATTTGTAAGTCTCTTTCCCACTTGTGCATGTATGGAAGCTTTTCTTCCACTGGAGATTCCTGAAGGAGATTGTAGTAAAAAGAGACCCCTCAGATTTTGGAGGAAGTTTTTTCTAAGTAATTTAATATGGTCGGATCTATGGAGGGTCTTGTGAGGTCTTTGTCTTGAAGAATGTTTCTGATTCTTGCGTAAATGAAGACGTCGCTACTTGGTAGTTTGAATTTAGATGCGATAGACTGGAAAGGTAAAATGCTGTTGTGGCCCCATATATCTTGTATTGTTTTGATACCCTTGTTCGTCCAAGGAGATATGTTCAAGTTTTCAGTGCAATATTTGAGAAAGGATAGTGGAATAGTGCTTAGAGGGAGCGGGGTTGCTTCTTTCTTTCGTTTTTGAAGGAGCAACAGCTTTGTCTGTTGCTCTTATTGTCATTGCTTCAGAATGGAGTGTTTTTTTCCCCACAAGCCGCAGAGTAGCCTCATTTTTAATGGAGATTTCTTATTAGATATGCATTCTTGGGTAGCCCATTGTTTCTCTGTGGAGTCCCTCCACCAGTGACTCATCTGGTCTAAGATTGCCGAATAGTAGTAATTTTTCATTTCTGGGAGTCCAAGGCCACCTGATGCCCTGCTTTTTGTCAAGGTTCCCCGAGCCACTCTGGGTTTTTTGCTTTCCCAAACGAATTTGGTCATTTGTTTGTTCGCTTTCTGGAACAAGGAATCTGGGATAGGGATGTTCAGAGTTCTAAAAAGGAATAAGTATCTTGGAAGGATCATCATCTTATAGGCGGCTATTTTGCCACACCACGATAATTGTGTTTTTTTATGATTACTAATGAAAATACCAAATCCAAAGTCATATGAACATTCCCAGCTCTGACCAAGCTTTATGAGGGTATTCATCTGGCATATAATATTAAAATTAACCTAGTCAAATTCATAACCCTCTGTATTACATGTTTCATGACAACACAGCTAGTACTAAGCAATATCCCATACAAATGGAGCTCTCCCCCTTTGAAATACTTATGCCACCTGCCCCTGCGCTGATAACTCGGCGCAGCACAGCAGGCAAATGTTTTAAATTGTGACAGCCACAGGCCTTCCTGTTACGGCGCATGGACTGTTCCTCACTATTCTTCTGTTTTGTACTCCTTCTGTTCAGTCTGTGTCATACTGCAGACTGACCTGAAAGAGGTAGCGTGTACTGCTCTATTGTGTCAGAGCCCAAGGTAAAGTTGTATATAGCATTATACCACGTATATATAACAGGTGCTTGACGAGGCATCAGCTTCAAAAAGTAAGTACTAGGTATCAGATGCATCTCCTGGACTAAGATTCACTACATAAACTAAAATAACTGCATCATAATGATGATAATACATGTTTCCAAAAACATTACACATCACTCACACACATTATGCACACAAAAACACTTACATTTTGCTCAGATAACAGTCTGGTCAGGTCCTCGAGCTGCGGATCACACAGAGACATTGTAGTACATCCTTCCCAACACTCATCCTGATGCTGAAACTGCTAAGTGAGGGGAGGGATGAAGAAGAATCTCAACTCCAGCAGCTGCCCTAAACTAGAGCTGCAGAAACCAAGTACCTGTTCTTTCTCGGTCATCACGTGATGTTCAAGGCTTTGAAGCTGCATGTGAAATGTCAAAGAATCCTAAAGGCTCACCTGAGCAGCTCCTTCATCCACTTCCTCTCCCTTATAAACCTTGGATAATTTGATGGACTTTATTATGGACCTACCCTTGTCCCAGAGTAAAACAATCATTTCAGTGGTATGTGACATGTTTTCTAAAATGTGCCACATGCTACCCCTGAAGATACTCCCCAGGGCCCCAGGGTTTTAGCCTTTGTTTATTTAGCACAGTCTAAGTCTGCATGGAATTCCAGATATTATAGTTTTTGACCACAGTGTACAATTTGTGTCTAGGTTCTGAAGGGAGTTTGTGGTTGCCTGGGCATCTCTCTATCCTTCTGCTCTGCTTTTCAACTGGCGACAAATGGACAGACATAGAGATTAAGTCAAAATAGAACAATTTTTAAGATGTTATGTCTCTTATTCTCAAGAAAAGTGGAGATCATTCCTTCCTCTTTTGGAGTTTGCTCTAAACAATAGTGTAAACTCTTCCACCAAAGTGTTTCCATTCTATTGTAATTATTGCATAATGCAGCAAACACCTGCAATGTATGAAGAGGACATAGCTTTGAACACTCTTTATACATCCTTAACCACTCCATGATGTATAGATCCATCACTAAGCGTCATTAAGGTGTTAAAGGATCACAAAATGGTTTACCTTGAACATTCTAGTTTTAATTGAGTAAAAATATTTAATATGGATTCATTCTATAAAAAGGTATACTAAATGAATTCATCAGTTGCTTGCATTTATTTTGGATGGTTTTCAGGTAGCCTTGGAATACCAATCAGGTCAGGTAAATAGATAGCATGCATATGTGACCTGAAGGCATAGTAACATGTGAAAATATCATTACATTATTGTAGAAAGTCAAGAATTCAGCTACTAAGTAGACAAAATTCAGTTTATTCAGTTACTTAATATCCTTATATATACACACAAATATATATATATATATATATATATATATATATATATATATAGATATTTATATAGATATTTTTCCACACACATAAAGTATTGCATATTTTCACTCTGCACCTACCATCATGTTATATATTGCACTTTCCAGAGTATCAATTTCTTTCTGCCTCAGGCATGCAGTCCTCCGGTTCCTGCTTTGCTCCTGTTAATTTGCTCAAAATGCCGATCTGTTGTCAATCAAGTGTAGAATAGAATTTGTAGGTGTACTTATAACTCACTGTGTAATATATGGCTCACCTGAAAGATGCTGTTATGTCACAGGTTCCCTAAAATACCACAAATGAAATATGAAGCTCTCAAGAAAAGCAATAATAAATTAAAATAGATATCTTTCTGTGCACAGCAGCTCAAATAAATTACTCATAAGATGTGGAAATACTGCTGGCACAGAACTAGATTAGAAAAAGAAGATTAAAAATATATTTTATTTTATCACAGGGCTTTGTGAATAGTCCTACCATATGTGTTCTGTTTTGTACAAAGCCCCAAAGACTATGTTTTATCACTTTAATTCTTTTCAAGAACATAAGTGAGTAAATGCACCAATCCACTTTTACACTAATACAATATGCTATGTAACATAATAATTAGAGATGAGCGAACACTAAAATGCTCGGGTACTCGTTATTCGAGACGAACTTTTCCCGATGCTCGAGTGCTCGTCTCGAATAACGAACCCCATTGAAGTCAATGGGAGACTCGAGCATTTTTCAAGGGGACCAAGGCTCTGCACAGGGAAGCTTGGCCAAACACCTGGGAACCTCAGAAAAGGATGGAAACACCACGGAAATGGACAGGAAACAGCAGGGGCAGCATGCATGGATGCCTCTGAGGCTGCATAATCGCACCATTATGCCAAAATTATGGGCAACAGCATGGCCATGACAGAGTGACAGAATGAAGCTAGATAGCATCTAAAACATCCAATAATTGACCCTGACACTATAGGGGACGGCATGCAGAGGCAGCGGCAGCAGGCTAGAGAGTGGCATGGCGACATACCCTAAATGGACTCAGGCTTCAAACCAATGGGTGGCAGAGAGGAACCAAAGGAGGTGAGCAAGAAGCGCTCAAATAATATCGGTACATGATAAAAGTTTGCCAGTATATTTTGTGGATTACACAGCAGGGTGGCGACAAAGTTAACATGGAAGCCATGAAAACAACCCAAAATTCTGCCTGACACAGCTCGTTTGATAAGGGGACCATGTATGGAGGCAGTGAACTAGTAGTAGATTAAAGGTGCTGCAGTTAAAACTATGTTAGTTGGATCTTGGCATGGAGCTGGCGCTCCGCTGCCAGGCGAGCTTTCGCCAATCCAAGCCCCTGTCTCTAGGCTACTCCCCAAACAGCACTTCTAAGAACCTTTTGTATAAGATCAAGTGTAGTAGCGTTCTTATAAGTTTAGGATATGCCGGGTGAGGGGAATGTAAACAGATGCGCAAGAAGCGCTGAAATAATATCCCTAAATGGTAAAAGTTTGCAAGTATATTTTGGGGATTACACAGCAGGGTGGCGACAAAGTTAACAACTTTGATGTGGAATGCCCTGTAATAGCTCTTGGGCGGTGTGCCTTTTATCGCCTAGGCTCAGCAGTTTCAGCACCGCCTGCTGTCGCTTAGCGACGGCACTGCTGCTGTGCCTAGAGCTACCGACTGATGGCGCCATGCCCACGGATGGTAGTTCGGAGGAGGAGGAGGTGGAGGAGGGGTGGGAGGAGGTATAGTAGGCCTTTGAGACCTGGACCGAGGTAGGCCCCGCAATTCTCTGCGTCGGCAGTATATGACCAGCCCCAGGGTCAGACTCGGTCCCAGCCTGCACCAAGTTAAGTGTAGTAGCGTTCTTATAAGTTTGGGATATGGCGGGTGAGGGGAATGTAAACAGATGCGCAAGAAGCGCATGATGCGCATGGAGCTGGCGTTCCGCTGCCAGGCGAGCTTTCGCCAATCCAAGCCCCTGTCTCTAGGCTACTCCCCAAACAGCACTTCTAAGAACCTTTTGTATAAGATCAAGTGTAGTAGCGTTCTTATAAGTTTAGGATATGCCGGGTGAGGGGAATGTAAACAGATGCGCAAGAAGCGCTGAAATAATATCCCTAAATGGTAAAAGTTTGCCAGTATATTTTGGGGATTACACAGCAGGGTGGTGACAAAGTTAACAACTTTGATGTGGAATCCATGAAAACAACCCAAATTTCTGCCTGACACACCTCGTTTGATAAAGGGACGATGTATGGAGGCAGCTATATGGAAGACTTTTGGAGGTAGCAATGGAGACAACGTGTGGAGGCTGCTATGGAGACAATTTAATTTGGATAGTGCCTGTATGTGGCAGTCCCAAACATTTTTCAAACCAGAGGAGCAGGTAGGTGGCCCTCCAGTAAAATGGGATAGATTGAGTGCCTGTATGTGGCAGTCCCAAAAATGTTTCAAACCAGAGGAGCAGGTAGGTGGCCCTCCAGTAAAATGGAATAGATTGAGTGCCTGTATGTGGCAGTCCCAAAAATTGTTCAAACCAGAGGAGCAGGTAGGTGGCCCTGCAGTAAAATGGAATAGATTGAGTGCCTGTATGTGGCAGTCCCAAAAATTGTTCAAACCAGAGGAGCAGGTAGGTGGCCCTGCAGTAAAATGGAATAGATTGAGTGCCTGTATGTGGCAGTCCCAAAAATTGTTCAAACCAGAGGAGCAGGTAGGTGGCCCTGCAGTAAAATGGAATAGATTGAGTGCCTGTATGTGGCAGTCCCAAAAATTGTTCAAACCAGAGGAGCAGGTAGGTGGCCCTGCAGTAAAATGGAATAGATTGAGTGCCTGTATGTGGCAGTCCCAAAAATGTTTCAAACCAGAGGAGCAGGTAGGTGGCCCTCCAGTAAAATGGAATAGATTGAGTGCCTGTATGTGGCAGTCCCAAAAATTGTTCAAACCAGAGGAGCAGGTAGGTGGCCCTGCAGTAAAATGGAATAGATTGAGTGCCTGTATGTGGCAGTCCCAAAAATGTTTCAAACCAGAGGAGCAGGTAGGTGGCCCTCCAGTAAAATGGAATAGATTGAGTGCCTGTATGTGGCAGTCCCAAAAATTGTTCAAACCAGAGGAGCAGGTAGGTGGCCCTGCAGTAAAATGGAATAGATTGAGTGCCTGTATGTGGCAGTCCCAAAAATGTTTCAAACCAGAGGAGCAGGTAGGTGGCCCTGCAGTAAAATGGAATAGATTGAGTGCCTGTATGTGGCAGTCCCAAAAATTGTTCAAACCAGAGGAGCAGGTAGGTGGCCCTGCAGTAAAATGGAATAGATTGAGTGCCTGTATGTGGCAGTCCCAAAAATGTTTCAAACCAGAGGAGCAGGTAGGTGGCCCTCCAGTAAAATGGAATAGATTGAGTGCCTGTATGTGGCAGTCCCAAAAATTGTTCAAACCAGAGGAGCAGGTAGGTGGCCCTGCAGTAAAATGGAATAGATTGAGTGCCTGTATGTGGCAGTCCCAAAAATTTTTTAAAACAGAGGACCGGGTAGGTGGCCCTCCAGAAAAATGGAATAGATTGAGTGCCTGTATGTGGCACTCACAAAAATTGTTTCAAACAGAGGACCGGGTAGGTGGCCCTCCAGAAAAATTAAATGCATGAAGTACTATAGCAAGAGCCAGTGGGCCCTGTCAAAAAATAGCCATTTTCCTCTGCTTTACTGTACAAAGAGGAGGAGAAGGAGGAAAATGAGGAGGAGGAGGAGGAGTGGATCAATTATTCAGGTTGAGCTTCCTTCACCTGGTGGAGATTGGAAATTCTGAGAAATCCAGCCTTTATTCATTTTAATAAGCGTCAGCCTGTCAGCGCTGTCAGTCGACAGGCGTGTACGCTTATCGGTGATGATGCCACCAGCTGCACTGAAAACCCGCTCGGACAAGACGCTAGCGGCAGGGCAGGCAAGAACCTCCAAGGCGTACAGCGCCAGTTCGTGCCACATGTCCAGCTTTGAAACCCAGTAGTTGTAGGGAGCTGTGTGATCATTTAGGACGATGGTATGGTCAGCTACGTACTCCCTCACCATCTTTCTGTAAAGATCAGCCCTACTCTGCCGAGACTGGGGACAGGTGACAGTGTCTTGCTGGGGTGACATAAAGCTGGCAAAAGCCTTGTAAAGCGTACCCTTGCCAGTGCTGGACAAGCTGCCTGCTCGCCTACTCTCCCTCGCTACTTGTCCCGCAGAACTACGCACTCTGCCGCTAGCGCTGTCAGAAGGGAAATACTGTTTCAGCTTGTGCACCAGGGCCTGCTGGTATTCATGCATTCTCACACTCCTTTCCTCTCCAGGGATGAGAGTGGGAAGATTTTGCTTGTACCGTGGGTCCAGGAGAGTGAACACCCAGTAATCGGTGCTGGAATAAATTCTTTGAACGCGAGGGTCACGGGATAGGCAGCCTAGCATGAAATCTGCCATATGCGCCAGAGTACCAACGCGTAAGAATTCACTCCCCTCACTGGCCTGACTGTCCATTTCCTCCTCCTCCAACTCCTCCAACTCCTCTTCTTCTGCCCATACACGCTGAACAGTGAAGGACTCAACAATGGTCCCCTCTTGTGTCTCGCCAACATTCTCCTCCTCTTCCTCCTCATCCTCCTCCACCTCCACCTCCTCCGATATGCGCTGAGAAACAGACCTCAGGGTGCTTTGGCTATCAACAAGGGAATATTCTTCCCCCGTCTCTTGTGACGAGCGCAAAGCTTCCGACTTCATGCTGACCAGAGAGTTTTTCAACAGGCCAAGCAGCGGGATGGTGAGGCTGATGATGGCGGCATCGCCACTGACCATCTGTGTTGACTCCTCAAAGTTACTCAGCACCTGACAGATATCAGACATCCACGTCCACTCCTCATTGTAGACTTGAGGAAGCTGACTGACCTGACTACCAGTTCTGGTGGAAGTTGACATCTGGCAGTCTACAATCGCTCTGCGCTGCTGGTAAACTCTGGATAACATGGTCAGTGTTGAATTCCACCTCGTGGGCACGTCGCACAACAGTCGGTGAGCGGGCAGTTGGAGGCGGCGCTGTGCTGCCCTGAGAGTGGCAGCATCTGGGCTGGACTTCCTGAAATGCGCACAGATGCGGCGCACCTTCGTGAGCAAATCAGACAGATTGGGGTATGTCTTGAGGAAACGCTGCACTATCAGATTTAACACATGGGCCAGGCATGGCACATGTGTCAGTCTGCCGAGTTGCAGAGCCGCCACCAGGTTACGGCCGTTGTCACACACAACCATTCCCGGCTTGAGGTTCAGCGGTGCCAGCCACAGATCAGTCTGCGCCGTGATGCCCTGTAATAGCTCTTGGGCGGTGTGCCTTTTGTCGCCTAGGCTCAGCAGTTTGAGCACCGCCTGCTGTCGCTTAGCGACGGCACTGCTGCTGTGCCTAGAGCTACCGACTGATGGCGCCGTGCCCACGGATGGTAGTTCGGAGGAGGAGGTGGAGGAGGGGTGGGAGGAGGAGGAGGCATAGTAGGCCTGAAACACCTGGACCGAGGTAGGCCCCGCAATCCTCGGCGTCGGCAGTATATGAGCAGCCCCAGGGTCAGACTCGGTCCCAGCCTCCACCAAGTTAACCCAATGTGCCGTCAGCGATATATAGTGGCCCTGCCCGGCAGCACTCGTCCACGTGTCCGTGGTCAGGTGGACCTTGTCAGAAACGGCGTTGGTCAGGGCACGGATGATGTTGTCTGACACGTGCTGGTGCAGGGCTGGGACGGCACATCGGGAAAAGTAGTGGCGGCTGGGGACCGAATACCGAGGGGCGGCCGCCGCCATGAGGTTGCGAAAGGCCTCGGTCTCTACTAGCCTATAGGGCAGCATCTCCAGGCTAAGCAATCTGGAGATGTGCACATTAAGGGCTTGGGCGTGCGGGTGGGTTGCACTATATTTGCGTTTCCGCTCCAGCGTCTGGGGTATGGAGAGCTGAACGCTGGTGGATGCTGTGGAGGATCGTGGAGGCGACGATGGGGTTTTTGTGCCAGGGTCCTGGGCAGGGGGCTGACTAGCAGCTGACACAGGGGAAGGAGCAGTGGTGTGCACGGCCGGAGGTGAACGGGCTTGTTGCCACTGAGTGGGGTGCTTAGCATTCATATGCCTGCGCATACTGGTGGTAGTTAAGCTAGTAGTGGTGGAACCCCTGCTGAGCCTGGTTTGGCAAATGTTGCACACCACAGTCCGTCGGTCATCCGGTGTTTCCTTAAAGAACCTCCACACTTCTGAAGATCTAGCCCTCGCCGCAAGAGCCCTCACCACGGGAGCTTCACTAGTTGACAGTGGCGCTGATGCACCAGCTCTGGCCCTGCCTCTCCGTCTGGCCCCACCACTGCCTCTTCCAACCTGTTCAGGTCGAGGACTCTCCTCCGTCTCAGAAGCACTGTGTTCACCCGGCCTCTCAACCCAGCTTGGGTCTGTCACCTCATCATCCTCCGATCCCTCAGTCTGCTCCCCCCTCGGACTTCCTGCCCTGACAACAACTTCCCCACTGTCTGACAACCGTGTCTCCTCATCGTCGGACACCTCTTTACACACTTCCACTACGTCAAGAAGGTCATCATCACCCACAGACTGTGACTGGTGGAAAACCTGGGCATCGGAAAATTGCTCAGCAGCAACCGGACAAGTGGTTTGTGACTGTGGGAAGGGTCCAGAAAACAGTTCCTCAGAGTATGCCGGTTCAAATGCCAAATTTTCCTGGGAGGGGGCAGACTGGGGGGGAGGAGGCTGAGGTGCAGGAGCTGGAGGAGTGGCGATTTCGGTGACATGGGTGGACTGCGTGGAAGACTGACTGGTGGTGGACAAATTGCTCGAAGCATTGTCAGCAATCCACGACATCACCTGTTCGCACTGTTCTGGCCTCAACAGTGCTCTACCACGAGTCCCAGTAACTTCAGACATGAACCTAGGGAGTGTAGCTCTGCGGCGTTCCCCTGCTCCCTCATCAGCAGGTGGTGTCTCACCCCGCCCAGGACCACGGCCTCTGACCCCTGCAGTAGTTGGACGCCCACGTCCCCGCCCTCGTCCTCTACCCCTAGCCCTCGGGTTAAACATTTTTAAAATGAGAGTTATAACTTTATTTTTTTTTTTACTTTTTTTTGTGTTTTTTTTTTTTTTTTGTGTTTTTTGTTTTTTTTTGAGTTTTTAAAACCAAACAATGCTATCCTATTGCTATGGCTATTTTCTAGCCAAGTATCAAAGGAAGCACAGTACTATGCCAGATGAGATGACACTGAGTTATTGCCTAATAGAAATCCAACCCCTACTGAATTTTGCCACTTCGGCCTTTGCTATGGATATGTGCGCCACTAAGCGCAGAACACAGCGGTCGCAAGTCCCACTACAAATTGCTCAGAATTGGCAAGTACATGCACTGCAGAAACTACAGCCACCAGCAGATCAACCAGAAATCAAATATATAGAACGCTACTGTAGGCTTCAAGATCAAGAAGCTGTTTGTATTCTCCTATGTCTATTTTCTAGCCAAGTATCAAAGGAAGCACAGTACTATGCCGGATGAGATGACACTGAGTTATTGCCTAATAGAAATCCAACCCCTACTGAATTTTGCCACTTCAGCCTTTGCTATGGATATGTGCGCCACTAAGCGCAGAACACAGCGGTCGCAAGTCTCACTACAAATTGCTCAGAATTGGCAAGTACATGCACTGCAGAAACTACAGCCACCAGCAGATCAACCAGAAATCAAATATATAGAACGCTACTGTAGGCTTCAAGATCAAGAAGCTGTTTGTATTCTCCTATGGCTATTTTCTAGCCAAGTATCAAAGGAAGCACAGTACTATGCCGGATGAGATGACACTGAGTTATTGCCTAATAGAAATCCAACCCCTACTGAATTTTGCCACTTCGGCCTTTGCTATGGATATGTGCGCCACTAAGCGCAGAACACAGCGGTCGCAAGTCCCACTACAAATTGCTCAGAATTGGCAAGTACATGCACTGCAGAAACTACAGCCACCAGCAGATCAACCAGAAATCAAATATATAGAACGCTACTGTAGGCTTCAAGATCAAGAAGCTGTTTGTATTCTCCTATGGCTATTTTCTAGCCAAGTATCAAAGGAAGCACAGTACTATGCCGGATGAGATGACACTGAGTTATTGCCTAATAGAAATCCAACCCCTACTGAATTTTGCCACTTCAGCCTTTGCTATGGATATGTGCGCCACTAAGCGCAGAACACAGCGGTCGCAAGTCTCACTACAAATTGCTCAGAATTGGCAAGTACATGCACTGCAGAAACTACAGCCACCAGCAGATCAACCAGAAATCAAATATATAGAACGCTACTGTAGGCTTCAAGATCAAGAAGCTGTTTGTATTCTCCTATGGCTATTTTCTAGCCAAGTATCAAAGGAAGCACAGTACTATGCCGGATGAGATGACACTGAGTTATTGCCTAATAGAAATCCAACCCCTACTGAATTTTGCCACTTCGGCCTTTGCTATGGATATGTGCGCCACTAAGCGCAGAACACAGCGGTCGCAAGTCCCACTACAAATTGCTCAGAATTGGCAAGTACATGCACTGCAGAAACTACAGCCACCAGCAGATCAACCAGAAATCAAATATATAGAACGCTACTGTAGGCTTCAAGATCAAGAAGCTGTTTGTATTCTCCTATGGCTATTTTCTAGCCAAGTATCAAAGGAAGCACAGTACTATGCCGGATGAGATGACACTGAGTTATTGCCTAATAGAAATCCAACCCCTACTGAATTTTGCCACTTCAGCCTTTGCTATGGATATGTGCGCCACTAAGCGCAGAACACAGCGGTCGCAAGTCTCACTACAAATTGCTCAGAATTGGCAAGTACATGCACTGCAGAAACTACAGCCACCAGCAGATCAACCAGAAATCAAATATATAGAACGCTACTGTAGGCTTCAAGAAGCTGTTTGTATTCTCCTATGGCTATTTTCTAGCCAAGTATCAAAGGAAGCACAGTACTATGCCAGATGAGATGACACTGAGTTATTGCCTAATAGAAATCCAACCCCTACTGAATTTTGCCACTTCAGCCTTTGCTATGGATATGTGCGCCACTAAGCGCAGAACACAGCGGTCGCAAGTCTCACTACAAATTGCTCAGAATTGGCAAGTACATGCACTGCAGAAACTACAGCCACCAGCAGATCAACCAGAAATCAAATATATAGAACGCTACTGTAGGCTTCAAGAAGCTGTTTGTATTCTCCTATGGCTATTTTCTAGCCAAGTATCAAAGGAAGCACAGTACTATGCCAGATGAGATGACACTGAGTTATTGCCTAATAGAAATCCAACCCCTACTGAATTTTGCCACTTCAGCCTTTGCTATGGATATGTGCGCCACTAAGCGCAGAACACAGCGGTCGCAAGTCTCACTACAAATTGCTCAGAATTGGCAAGTACATGCACTGCAGAAACTACAGCCACCAGCAGATCAACCAGAAATCAAATATATAGAACGCTACTGTAGGCTTCAAGAAGCTGTTTGTATTCTCCTATGGCTATTTTCTAGCCAAGTATCAAAGGAAGCACAGTACTATGCCAGATGAGATGACACTGAGTTATTGCCTAATAGAAATCCAACCCCTACTGAATTTTGCCACTTCAGCCTTTGTATGGATATGTGCGCCACTAAGCGCAGAACACAGCGGTCGCAAGTCTCACTACAAATTGCTCAGAATTGGCAAGTACATGCACTGCAGAAACTACAGCCACCAGCAGATCAACCAGAAATCAAATATATAGAACGCTACTGTAGGCTTCAAGAAGCTGTTTGTATTCTCCTATGGCTATTTTCTAGCCAAGTATCAAAGGAAGCACAGTACTATGCCAGATGAGATGACACTGAGTTATTGCCTAATAGAAATCCAACCCCTACTGAATTTTCCCACTTCGGTCTTTGCTATGGATATGTGTGCCACTAAGAGCTAAACACAACGGTAGCAAGTCCCCCTGCTAATTCCTCACAAAATGGTAAAATATGCAAATTAAAATAAAAAAAGTAGAACGTTATTGTAGCCCTAAGAAGGGCTGTTGGGTTCTTTGAGAATCACTCCTGCCTAACAGTAAGCTAATAGAACACCCTAACGCTTTCCCTGAGCAGCAGCAGCTCTCTCCCTAGCGGCATCCAGAGACAGAATGATCCGAGCAGCGCGGCCAGCGGCTAGTCTATCCCAGGGTCACCTGATCTGGCCAGCCAACCACTGCTATCGACGTGTAAGGGTACCACGTCATGCTGGGTGGAGTGCAGAGTCTCCTGGCTTGTGATTGGCTCTGTTTCTGGCCGCCAAAAAGCAAAACGGCGGGAGCTGCCATTTTCTCGAGCGGGCGAAGTATTCGTCCGAGTAACGAGCAGTTTCGAGTACCCTAATGCTCGACCGAGCATCAAGCTCGGACGAGCATGTTCGCTCATCTCTAATAATAATGATTAGTTATTTGTGAAATTCCTCATTTTGCTAAATGTTCCTTTCTCCCTGCTTCTGTCAATCTACTGATAGTTGTCACTATCCTATCTCAGACTGTAAGTGGTAGAAGGAAGATGCCTGCGGCATAACATCAATCGGTCTTCTGCTAGACCAGGAGGGTCACAGTAGAGTAGAAGGTAGAATGAAGAGTGGTGACATGGCTAATGTGTACCTGTTCTTATAGGCATCAGGCACAGCATAAGCAAGGCACGAGCCACATGCTAGACAAGTTTCACCTTGTTGCAGATTAAGGCCGACAGGTAATGGTGCAAAAGCATGTAGAAAAAAGGAGGTACCAGCTTGAGGGTAGGTAAGGTTGTAGACCAAGAAGAGTTCTGAGGGGACTGCAGCGGAAAAAAAGAAGCATGTTTGAGACATGCAGCCTAAAGTTTAATCTGAAGAAGGAGACAAATGACAAATTTGACTGACGTGTTTCAAATCTTTTGATTCTTAGTCATGGTCTGACTAGTACTTGCTGCAAACAAAGTTAAATAGCTATGAGTAGTGAGTTCCACCTAGGAACTATAGTCCCACCGTACTCAGACAACACCTGATGAGTATGTTCATAGTTTGTTAACCCATATGTGACTTGAAAAAGAAACAGAAAATATTGAAAGATATACAGCAGGTCATTGCAGTAATTTAGACCTGAGGGGGCACAGGAATTAAGTGTTAAGATCCAGTATGCTTCCCTGGATCTAAGTTTTTTTTATCCTGTCACCTCCTCTTTTAGGTTTTCTCACTTGTTCAATAGGAATAACTTGTAGTAAAGCACTTCTTTAAAATGCTTAGAGGCACCAGATACAGTAGTAGAGGACACAAAGGTGGGTGACATAGATAATATATGTTCTGCTAGTCTGACCTTTAATTTTCGTATAGTGCAACCTATGTAATATACATCACATGTGGTGTACCTAATTATGTATACTATATGGTCTGATTTGCCGTTTAAATATTTTTTGATCTAGTACATTTGTTTATTAGATGAAAAAAAGTTCCTGTTTCTCAATGAACTTGCATAAATTGTATCTTATCCCCTTGCATTTGTAACTTCCTTACGTATGTAACCATGTTCTGCTAGTATTATTTGTATAAATTGGTTTGGTGCCAATATGGAACCCATGGTCCTAGCATTTTTTGAGACAAAATGAAAAACATGATGCAGAATATCAGATTTAGTTGTTTAGTCAAATTTTTGTGTAACATTTGCAAATGTCTCTTGATAATTCTCAATATATCATTGAGAATTACCGGATTGTTATCCTTTATTGTACGTTTTAATGTTGTACTTGTTTTTCTGGTTTTGGAATACAGTACTTCTGACCTGGGTTTACTGTTAACATCTGTAAGCATTCTGGACGTATCATGTCTGTTATAGCCTCTTTCTAACAGACGATTAGACATGTATTTTGTAGTGTTAGTGTACATATTATCTGTGGAGCAAATTCTTCTTTCTCTAATAAATTCTCCTTTTGTTAGGTTCTGTGCTTCATGTGGTGGGTGGCACGATGTTGCATGAAGCAACATGTTGTCCGTAATTGGCTTTCTGTAAAAATTAGTTTCTACTTTAATAATAATAATAGGTCAAGGAAAAGGAATTTAGGAAGTGTACGAACTGAGGTATAATTACAGTCTTGCCCTGCCATATTAATAGACTATCATTTATATAACAATTGCAACTTTTTATTGCATGTAGATATGTTTTTATGCTGAAAAAGAATTTGTTCTTTTTAACCACAACATACAAATGTTCGCTAATGAAGGAGAAAACTTTGTACTTTGCAACTTTGCATAGGGCAGCCTGTAATTGGATTGCTTTCCCTATACCTCTACATGCGTGGAGCTTAATATGAAATTTATATAACTTTAAAAACGCTTGTTTTTTGTGGGACAAGTGTGAGTGCTTAATGGCCTGAGGGTGCATATATCACATAAATTGTTATTTCTCTCGGAAGGAATTGAAAAGAAGATATGTGAAATATCAAGAAAGTTAGAAGTTCACCAAGGTGTCAGATTACATAAATTTTTCATGCAGAGGGAAAAGTCACAGCAGCTAGATCTTCACATCACTGAAGTACTACCAGAAAATAAAAATTTGCATAATGTCCAATCAAACACACTGGATTACCGAGTTGCCTGGCACTGCCTAGGTAGCTGTAATCGGTTGCTGAAAAGTAGCAACCAGTTTTAGTATTGAGGATTCAGAGATTAAAATGTATAAATTCAAGGTTATCTTGACTATATTTGCACACATCATATCATCATTCTGTTTTCTTTAACTACTCCGCTTTATATCATGCTGTGTGTAGGAAAGAGAGCATGTTAAAAGTGACAGTTTTCTTTTTATATTGACCTAGGCATATTTTTAGCAATGCACTTGCACCTTGTTACTAATTATTGAAATTGTTAGAAGTTAAAGTAAAACATAAAACTACCCATGTTAAACATTTGTCTGTATAAAGTGGAACTTTCTTAAAGCCAGATAAATCAAGATATTAGTTTTCCTTGCTGGAGAACTACAACGATCACATGTCTTCATATAACATTGTTGTCAACTGGAGGGTGGTATAACAAGTCCAACCAGCAGTATAGACAGCATTACAATTATTTTTCAATGTCATATTTAAATCTTCAGCTTTACACACAAAAACAAAAAACCTTACAAGCTATTATCATTTTTTGATGCTTATAGCCATTAAGTTACAATGTTCTTGTACCAGGGCAAATGCACATTGATGAAGTGTGCCAATTCTCTAGTCTGCAGTCTGTATCTCTGACTTGCACGGCTTACAATACCACCCTGCTCTTAGTGTCTCCTCTGTTTTCCTCTTATTCAGGCTTCCTACCTACAGAGAGGAAGACCATAGTACAACCCTGCTTATATGTAATTGTATTTGAGTCATGCACATTCTTATATCTGCCCCTTTTGGTACAAATCATGTTGACAGTCGCTAAGCAATAATTTTTGTAATTTTGGCAAAATTGCTTAATTGGATTAATCATGACTTTAATTGCATCATGATTGTGGCTGGCCACATCCCATCTTTCCTGATCTTGACAACACAATGGGGCACATTTACTTACCTGGTCCATGCGCATTCCCCGATCCGGAGCGTCCTCCGGAATGCCCATCTGCCGCGATTCAAGAAGGTCATGCACCCGATTTCCTGCTTGTGTTGTTTACCCGAACAGGTCTGCCGGAGTTCACCATCTTCCTCCCGGTGTATGTAAGTGCATGCGACACAAATTTAAATGTTAAATCCATTGGATCATCCAACAGCCCACCCCTGATTTCTGTCACATGAAAGGCATGATGCGCCAAAATCTGATTGCATGTGACACAATCCCCTACGACATCCCCAAAAAGTTAGGAAACCTGACGAAAATTGCGTCCGTGGGACCCTTAGTAAATAAGCCCCAGCATTTTCCACACTCTTATTGAAATGCAATAAGAATTAAGGCACAACTAAATGGCTTTGGAAAAAACATGAAGTTATTATTGTAGTAATAAGAACCTAGATGAATGACCCGACAAATTGCGAGCAGACAACCTAAGCACCTCACACTTGTCAAAATGGTGAAATTAGCTTCACTTATGGAATGAAGATGATGTTCACACAACTATAAAAGTAAATTAAAGGGTTACCTTAATAGAAGAAAATAATAGAAGTATCATAACTAGAGATGAGCGAACATACTCGTCCGAGCTTGATGCTCGTTCGAGCATTAGCGTACTCGAAACTGCTCGTTGCTCGGACGAGTATTTCGCCTGCTCGAGAAAATGGCAGCTCCCGCCGTTTTGCTTTTTGGCGGCCAGAAACAGAGCCAATCACAAGCCAGGAGACTCTGCACTCCACCCAGCATGACGTGGTACCCTCACACGTCGATAGCAGTGGTTGGCTGGCCAGATCAGGTGACCCTGGGATAGACTAGCCGCTGCCCGCGCTGCTCGGATCATTCTCTGTCTGGATGCCGCTAGGGAGAGAGCTGCTGCTGGTCAGGGAAAGCGTTAGGGTGTTCTATTAGCTTACTGTTAGGCAGGAGTGATTCTACAACAACCCAACAGCCCTTCTTAGGGCTACAATAACGTTATCCTTTTTTTTTTATTTGCTTGTGGCTGGGCTTGCTGGCACTAGTAGTGCAGCTAGTACCATATTGTGAGGAATTAGCAGGGGGACTTGCTACCGTTGTGTTTAGCTCTTAGTGACACACATATCCACCTCAAACACCAAAGTGGGAAAATTTATTAGGGGTTTGATTTCAATTAGGCACAGTCTGGCAGTTTCTTTTTATTTTACATTTATTTTTTCATAACTCAGCGTCATCTCATCTGGCATAGTAGTGTGCTTTCATACTTGGCTAGAAAATAGCCATAGGAGAATCCAAAAGGCTTACTTACGTCTACAATAGCGTTATATATATTTGATTTCTGGTTGATCTGCTGGTGGCTGTAGTTGTTGCAGTGCATCTACTAGCAAATTGTGAGCAATTTGGAGTGAGACTTGCGACCACTGTGTTTTGCGCTTAGTGACGCACATATCCATCGCAAAGACCGAAGTGGGAAAATTTATTAGGGCCCGGGGTTGTATTTCAATTAGGCACAGTCTGCCATTTCCTTTTTTATTTTACGTTTATTTTTTTCATAACTCAGCGTCATCTCATCTGGCATAGTAGTGTGCTTTCATTCTTGGCTAGAAAATAGCCATAGGAGAATCCAAAAGGCTTACTTACGTCTACAATAGCGTTACATATATTTGATTTCTGGTTGATCTGCTGGTGGCTGTAGTTGTTGCAGTGCATCTACTAGCAAATTGTGAGCAATTTGGAGTGAGACTTGCGACCACTGTGTTTTGCGCTTAGTGACGCACATATCCATCGCAAAGACCGAAGTGGGAAAATTTATTAGGGCCCGGGGTTGTATTTCAATTAGGCACAGTCTGCCATTTCCTTTTTTATTTTACGTTTATTTTTTTCATAACTCAGCGTCATCTCATCTGGCATAGTAGTGTGCTTTCATACTTGGCTAGAAAATAGCCATAGGAGAATCCAAAAGGCTTACTTACGTCTACAATAGCGTTACATATATTTGATTTCTGGTTGATCTGCTGGTGGCTGTAGTTGTTGCAGTGCATCTACTAGCAAATTGTGAGCAATTTGGAGTGAGACTTGCGACCACTGTGTTTTGCGCTTAGTGACGCACATATCCATCGCAAAGACCGAAGTGGGAAAATTTATTAGGGCCCGGGGTTGTATTTCAATTAGGCACAGTCTGCCATTTCCTTTTTTATTTTACGTTTATTTTTTTCATAACTCAGCGTCATCTCATCTGGCATAGTAGTGTGCTTTCATACTTGGCTAGAAAATAGCCATAGGAGAATCCAAAAGGCTTACTTACGTCTACAATAGCGTTACATATATTTGATTTCTGGTTGATCTGCTGGTGGCTGTAGTTGTTGCAGTGCATCTACTAGCAAATTGTGAGCAATTTGGAGTGAGACTTGCGACCACTGTGTTTTGCGCTTAGTGACGCACATATCCATCGCAAAGACCGAAGTGGGAAAATTTATTAGGGCCCGGGGTTGTATTTCAATTAGGCACAGTCTGCCATTTCCTTTTTTATTTTACGTTTATTTTTTTCATAACTCAGCGTCATCTCATCTGGCATAGTAGTGTGCTTTCATACTTGGCTAGAAAATAGCCATAGGAGAATCCAAAAGGCTTACTTACGTCTACAATAGCGTTACATATATTTGATTTCTGGTTGATCTGCTGGTGGCTGTAGTTGTTGCAGTGCATCTACTAGCAAATTGTGAGCAATTTGGAGTGAGACTTGCGACCACTGTGTTTTGCGCTTAGTGACGCACATATCCATCGCAAAGACCGAAGTGGGAAAATTTATTAGGGCCCGGGGTTGTATTTCAATTAGGCACAGTCTGCCATTTCCTTTTTTATTTTACGTTTATTTTTTTCATAACTCAGCGTCATCTCATCTGGCATAGTAGTGTGCTTTCATACTTGGCTAGAAAATAGCCATAGGAGAATCCAACAGGCTTACTTACGTCTACAATAGCGTTACATATATTTGATTTCTGGTTGATCTGCTGGTGGCTGTAGTTGTTGCAGTGCATCTACTAGCAAATTGTGAGCAATTTGGAGTGAGACTTGCGACCACTGTGTTTTGCGCTTAGTGACGCACATATCCATCGCAAAGACCGAAGTGGGAAAATTTATTAGGGCCCGGGGTTGGATTTCAATTAGGCACAGTCTGCCATTTCCTTTTTTATTTTACGTTTATTTTTTTCATAACTCAGCGTCATCTCATCTGGCATAGCAGTGTGCTTTTATACTTGGCTAGAAAATAGCCATAGCAATAGGATAGCATCGTTTGGTTTTAAAAACTAAAAAACACACAAATAAAAAAAAACAAAAACAAAAAAACGTTAAAAAAAAAATTAAAGTTATAACTCTCATTTTCAAAATGTTTAACCCGAGGGCTAGGGGTAGAGGACGAGGGCGGGGACGTGGGCGTCCAACTACTGCAGGGGTCAGAGGCCGTGGTCCTGGGCGGGGTGAGACACCACCTGCTGATGATGAAGGAGCAGGGGAACGCCGCAGAGCTACACTCCCTAGGTTCATGTCTGAAGTTACTGGGACTCGTGGTAGAGCACTGTTGAGGCCAGAACAGTGCGAACAGGTGATGTCGTGGATTGCCGACAATGCTTCGAGCAATTTGTCCACCAGTCAGTCTTCCACGCAGTCCACCCATGTCACCGAAATCGGCACTCCTCCAGCTCCTGCACCTCAGCCTCCTCCCCCCCAGTCTGCCCCCTCCCAGCAAAATTTGCCATTTGAACCGGCATACTCTGAGGAACTGTTTTCTGGACCCTTCCCACAGTCACAAACCACTTGTCCTGCTGCTGCTGAGCAATTTTCCGATGCCCAGGTTTTCCACCAGTCGCAGTCTGTGGGTGATGATGACCTTCTTGACGTAGTGGAAGAAGTGTGTAAAGAGGTGTCCGACGATGATGAGACACGGTTGTCAGACAGTGGGGAAGTTGTTGTCAGGGCAGGAAGTCCGAGGGGGGAGCAGACTGAGGGATCGGAGGATGATGAGGTGACAGACCCAAGCTGGGTTGAGAGGCCGGGTAAACACAGTGCTTCTGAGACGGAGGAGAGTCCTCGACCAGAACAGGTTGGAAGAGGCAGTGGTGGGGCCAGACGGAGAGGCAGGGCCAGAGCTGGTGCATCAGCGCCAAATGTGTCAACTAGTGAAGCTCCCGTGGCGAGGGCTCCTGCGGCGAGGGCTAGATTTTCAGAAGTCTGGAGGTTCTTTAAGGAAACACCGGATGACCGACGGACTGTGGTGTGCCAAATTTGCCAAACCAGGATCAGCAGGGGTTCCACCACTAATAGCTTAACTACCACCAGTATGCGCAGGCATATGAATGCTAAACACCCCACTCAGTGGCAACAAGCGCGTTCACCTCCGGCCGTGCACACCACTGCTCCTTCCCCTGTGTCAGCTGATAGTCAGCCCCCTGCCCAGGACCCTGCCACAAAAACCCCATCGTCGCCTCCACGATCCTCCACAGCATCCACCAGCGTTCAGCTCTCCATACCCCAGACGCTAGAGCGGAAACGCAAATATAGTGCAACCCACCCGCACGCCCAAGCCCTTAATGTGCACATCTCAAGATTGCTAAGCCTGGAGATGCTGCCCTATAGGCTAGTAGAGACCGAGGCCTTTCGCAGCCTCATGGCGGCGGCCGCCCCTCGGTATTCGGTCCCCAGCCGCCACTACTTTTCCCGATGTGCCGTCCCAGCCCTGCACCAGCACGTGTCAGACAACATAATCCGTGCCCTGACCAACGCCGTTTCTGACAAGGTCCACCTGACCACGGACACGTGGACGAGTGCTGCCGGGCAGGGCCACTATATATCGCTGACGGCACATTGGGTTAACTTGGTGGAGGCTGGGACCGAGTCTGACCCTGCGGCTGGTCATATACTGCCGACGCCGAGGATTGCGGGGCCTACCTCGGTCCAGGTGTTTCAGGCCTACTATGCCTCCTCCTCCTCCCACCCCTCCTCCACCTCCTCCTCCGAACGACCATCCGTGGGCATGGCGCCATCAGTCGCTAGCTCTAGGCACAGCAGCAGTGCCGTCGCTAAGCGACAGCAGGCGGTGCTGAAACTGCTGAGCCTAGGCGATAAAAGGCACACCGCCCAAGAACTATTACAGGGCATCACGGCGCAGACTGATCTGTGGCTGGCACCGCTGAACCTGAAGCCAGGCATGGTTGTGTGTGACAACGGCCGTAACCTGGTGGCAGCTCTGCAACTCGGCAGACTGACACATGTGCCATGCCTGGCCCATGTGTTAAATCTGATAGTTCAGCGTTTCCTCAAGACATACCCCAATCTGTCTGATTTGCTCACGAAGGTGCGCCGCATCTGTGCGCATTTCAGGAAGTCCAGCACAGATGCTGCCACTCTCAGGGCAGCGCAGCGCCGCCTCCAACTGCCCGCTCACCGACTGTTGTGCGACGTGCCCACGAGGTGGAATTCAACACTGACCATGTTATCCAGAGTTTACCAGCAGCGCCGAGCGATTGTAGACTGCCAGATGTCAACTTCCACCAGAACTGGTAGTCAGGTCAGTCAGCTTCCTCAAGTCTACAATGAGGAGTGGACGTGGATGTCTGATATCTGTCAGGTGCTGAGTAACTTTGAGGAGTCAACACAGATGGTCAGTGGCGATGCCGCCATCATCAGCCTCACCATCCCGCTGCTTGGCCTGTTGAAAAACTCTCTGGTCAGCATGAAGTCGGAAGCTTTGCGCTCCTCACAAGAGACGGGGGAAGAAGATTCCCTTGTTGATAGCCAAAGTACCCTTAGGTCTGTTTCTCAGCGCATATCGGAGGAGGTGGAGGAGGATGAGGAGGAAGAGGAGGAGAATGTTGGCGAGACACAAGAGGGGACCATTGCTCAGACCTTCACTGTTCAGCGTGTATGGGCAGAAGAAGAGGAGTTGGAGGAGTTGGAGGAGGAGGAGATGGACAGTCAGGCCAGTGAGGGGAGTGAATTCTTGAGAGTTGGGACTCTGGCGCATATGGCAGATTTCATGCTAGGCTGCCTATCCCGTGACCCTCGCGTTCAAAGAATTTATTCCAGCACCGATTACTGGGTGTTCACTCTCCTGGACCCACGGTACAAGCAAAATCTTTCCACTCTCATCCCTGGAGAGGAAAGGAGTGTGAGAATGCATGAATACCAGCAGGCCCTGGTGCACAAGCTGAAACAGTATTTCCCTTCTGACAGCGCTAGCGGCAGAGTGCGTAGTTCTGCGGGACAAGTAGCGAGGGAGAGTAGGCGAGCAGGCAGCTTGTCCAGCACTGGCAAGGGTACGCTTTACAAGGCTTTTGCCAGCTTTATGTCACCCCAGCAAGACACTGTCACCTGTCCCCAGTCTCGGCAGAGTAGGGCTGATCTTTACAGAAAGATGGTGAGGGAGTACGTAGCTGACCATACCATCGTCCTAAATGATCACACAGCTCCCTACAACTACTGGGTTTCAAAGCTGGACATGTGCCACGAACTGGCGCTGTACGCCTTGGAGGTTCTTGCCTGCCCTGCCGCTAGCGTCTTGTCCGAGCGGGTTTTCAGTGCAGCTGGTGGCATCATCACCGATAAGCGTACACGCCTGTCGACTGACAGCGCTGACAGGCTGACGCTTATCAAAATGAATAAAGCCTGGATTTCTCATAATTTCCAATCTCCACCAGGTGAAGGAAGCTCAACCTGAATAATTTATCCACTCCTCCTCCTCCTCATTTTCCTCCTTCTCCTCCTCTTTGTACAGTAAAGCAGAGGAAACTGGCTATTTTTTGACAGGGCCCACTGGCTCTAGCTATAGTACTTTATGCATGTAATTTTTCTGGAGGGCCACCGACCCGGTCCTCTGTTTTCAACAATTTTTGGGAGTGCCACATACAGGCACTCAATCTATTCAATTTTTCTGGAGGACCACCTACCTGCTCCTCTGGTTTGAAAACTTTTTTGGACTGCCACATACAGGCACTCAATCTATTCCATTTTTCTGGAGGGCCACCTACCTGCTCCTCTGGTTTGAAAACTTTTTTGGACTGCCACATACAGGCACTCAATCTATTCCATTTTTCTGGAGGGCCACCTACCTGCTCCTCTGGTTTGAAAACTTTTTTGGACTGCCACATACAGGCACTCAATCTATTCCATTTTTCTGGAGGGCCACCTACCTGCTCCTCTGGTTTGAAAACTTTTTTGGACTGCCACATACAGGCACTCAATCTATTCCATTTTTCTGGAGGGCCACCTACCTGCTCCTCTGGTTTGAAAACTTTTTTGGACTGCCACATACAGGCACTATCCAAATTGAATTGTCTCCATAGCAGCCTCCACACGTTGTCTCCATTGCTACCTCCAAAAGTCGTTTATATAGCTGCCTCCATACATCGTCCCTTTATCAAACGAGGTGTGTCAGGCCGAAATTTGGGTTGTTTTCATGGATTCCACATCAAAGTTGTTAACCTTGTCGCCACCCTGCTGTGTTATCCACAAAATACACTGGCAAACTTTTACCATTTACGGATATTATTTCAGCGCTTCTTGCGCATCTGTTTACATTCCCCTCACCCGCCATATCCTAAACTTATAAGAACGCTACTACACTTGATCTTATACAAAAGGTTCTTAGAAGTGCTGTTTGGGGAGTAGCCTAGAGACAGGGGCTTGGATTGGCGAAAGCTCGCCTGGCAGCGGAGCGCCAGCTCCATGCGCATCATGCGCTTCTTGCGCATCTGTTTACATTCCCCTCACCCGCCATATCCCAAACTTATAAGAACGCTACTACACTTGATCTTATACAAAAGGTTCTTAGAAGTGCTGTTTGGGGAGTGGCCTAGAGACAGGGGCTTGGATTGGCGAAAGCTCGCCTGGCAGCGGAGCGCCAGCTCCATGCGCATCATGCGCTTCTTGCGCATCTGTTTACATTCCCCTCACCCGCCATATCCCAAACTTATAAGAACGCTACTACACTTGATCTTATACAAAAGGTTCTTAGGAGTGCTGTTTGGGGAGTAGCCTAGAGACAGGGGCTTGGATTGGCGAAAGCTCGCCTGGCAGCGGAGCGCCAGCTCCATGCGCATCATGCGCTTCTTGCGCATCTGTTTACATTCCCCTCACCGCCATATCCCAAACTTATAAGAACGCTACTACACTTGATCTTATACAAAAGGTTCTTAGAAGTGCTGTTTGGGGAGTAGCCTAGAGACAGGGGCTTGGATTGGCGAAAGCTCACCTGGCAGCGGAGCGCCAGCTCCATGCGCATCATGCGCTTCTTGCGCATCTGTTTACATTCCCTTCACCCGCCATATCCCAAACTTATAAGAACGCTACTACACTTAACTTGGTGCAGGCTGGGACCGAGTCTGACCCTGGGGCTGGTCATATACTGCCGACGCAGAGGATTGCGGGGCCTACCTCGGTCCAGGTCTAAAAAAGGCCTACTATACCTCTTCCTCCTCCCACCCCTCCTCCACCTCCTCCTCCTCCTCCGAATTACCATCCGTGGGCATGGCGCCATCAGTCGGTAGCTCTAGGCACAGCAGCAGTGCCGTCGCTAAGCGACAGCAGGCGGTGCTCAAACTGCTGAGCCTAGGCGATAAAAGGCACACCGCCCAAGAGCTATTACAGGGCATTCCACATCAAACTTGTTAACTTTGTCGCCACCCTGCTGTGTAATCCACAAAATATACTGGCAAACTTTTATCATTTACGGATATTATTTCAGCGCTTCTTGCGCATCTGTTTACATTCCCCTCACCCGCCATATCCCAAACTTATAAGAACGCTACTACACTTGATCTTATACAAAAGGTTCTTAGAAGTGCTGTTTGGGGAGTAGCCTAGAGACAGGGGCTTGGATTGGCGAAAGCTTGCCTGGCAGCGGAGCGCCAGCTCCATGCCAAGGTCCAACTAACATAGTTTTAACTGCAGCACCTTTAATCTACTACTAGTTCACTGCCTCCATACATGGTCCCCTTATCAAACGAGCTGTGTCAGGCAGAATTTTGGATTGTTTTCATGGCTTCCATGTTAACTTTGTCGCCACCCTGCTGTGTAATCCACAAAATATACTGGCAAACTTTTATCATGTACCGATATTATTTGAGCGCTTCTTGCTCACCTCCTTTGGTTCCTTTGGTTCCCATTGGTTTGAAGCCTGAGTCCATTTAGGGTATGTTGCCATGACACTCTCTAGCCTGCCGCTGCTGCCGCTGCCGCTGCCTCTGCATGCCATCCCCTATAGTGTCAGGGTCAATTATTGGATGTTTTAGATGCTATCTAGCCTCATTCGGTCACTCTGTCATGGCCATGCTGTTGCCCATAATTTTGGCATAATGGTGCGATTAAGCAGCCTCAGAGGCATCCATGCATGCTGCCCCTGCTGTTTCCTGTCCATTTCCGTGGTGTTTCCATCCTTTTCTGAGGTTCCCAGGAGTTTGGCCAAGCTTCCCTGTGCAGAGCCTTGGTCCCCTTGAAAAATGCTCGAGTCTCCCATTGACTTCAATGGGGCTCGTTACTCGAAACGAGCACTCGAGCATCGGGAAAAGTTCGTCTCGAATAACGAGTACCCGAGCATTTTAGTGCTCGCTCATCTCTAATCATAACCTGATGATGACTGCCTAAAATAGCAGTAGCAAAGATGCTAAGGTTTATTAGACAATACTAGTGTATTGTGCCACATAATAAAAGAATCCCAGCATATACAAATGGCAAATATCCTCATGACCTCATCACATGGTGTTTGTATTATGTAATAAAAAAATCTATACACACCAAATAAAGAAAGAAACCCCTCACTAATGCAGATATCACCAATGCAATTCTGTTTGTCAAAGACTATAGCTAATATTTCAAAATGACTGCAACAAAATAGACAACTCATTTTTTCAATGTGGCTAAAAGTTGACACTTTGTATCACTAATGCTAATCACTATCACTAATTAGTGATACCACTAATCACTAATGTACTTCACTTTTATCTAATAAATAAAAATCAAGTTAAAAAATAATTAAATAATCAAACAAATACTTTAATAAAAAAATGTCTTTTAGATATGAATATAGATGTATATAGAACAATAGCTCTGGCATCAGTACACTTATAGAAACATCTCCATAAGTGCAGAGCTGTCAAAGTTCAAGGTTGTCTCCTTAGGCAAAAAAAATGACAACACAATTTTCAGGGGATATCTCCTTAGGGGCTATGAGTCTCAGGTTGTCAAACCACCCTGTAAAATTCAATATGGTCCCATTTTATGATGATGAATGTTTCCCCTGGCACATAATTTCCTTTGCTTCACATCAAGTTATCATATAAACAAAAAGAGTGGCAAGTCAACCTTCAGAGATCTTTATACAAGAAAGGGTTATCCCAAGCGATAAGGTATTTTATGTTACTTTAAAAAAATGCTGCCAGGTGTCTATCTATTTATTATTTCTCTGTATATCATATATAGTATCTATCTATCTATCTATCTATCTATCTATCTATCTATCTATCTATCTATCTTTCTATCTATTGTCTAATTGTTTCTGGTTTCTTTTATATAATACTGATACAATATGGTTTGTTTTTATTATAAATCATGTTAGTAAAACTGCACTTAATTATCTAGAATATGAACTTTATTGCTTGACCAATCAGAATGATTGTACACATTTAAATGATGACTAGTTTGGATAAGAAAGGTAGTATGACCGAAACATTGTATTTTTCAGTATATCTATTTCATATTTTTCTATCTAGCCAGGTTAAGATTGGAAGTATTTTAATAATATTATATTTCATTTTGTTTTATCATAATTTTTTTGTGAAGTGACAATCTTAAAATATCATTATTTTTTATAAATTTTTTTCATGATATACAAAGTTGCAATAGTTAGCACAAAAATAGAAACAAGTAAATGGCATGATTCCTCCCTAACAAAAATATAACCAAAATATGATTTGAACACCCCTTCATAAAAAGCTATTTAGCATTTATACTGAATGAAAGAAATTTCATGTTATACACCAAATGATTTATATGAAACTGAGCTTCAAGGTACAAATAACCTTCAAGTGTTATCAGAGAAGCCGATATCATAGAAAAATGTATCTTGGTGTCATAGATATCTCCCCAGACCACCATCAGCAGATTTGCCTCAGGTCCCATAAGACATACAATAATAGAACTCAATGTCAAGCAGCATCTGGTTTGAAAAATGTCTATTTAAGCAGCTGCAGCCCAGGCAATATTCATCGCACCCCTCCAATAATTTCCATTTCCCACTATTGCACTAAAACAGAGCACAGAAATAGTAGTGCCGGATGTCAATTATGAAACAAACACTTCATATTGCTATAATGTGGGTCATTTAAATGTCAATAGAAAATAGATGTTATAAAGTTTCATATTACTTTCATATATTATACTATACAATATATGTACAGTATTATGAATCATTGTAATTGGTCATGGTTCTATTATTTGGGCTGTTTATAGTTTAACCCCTTAACGCTGAAGCCACTTTTCACCTTCCTGACACGGCCCATTTTTTCAAATCTGCCCTGTGTGACTATAAATGGTTATAACTTTGAAACGCTTTAACATAGCCAAGTGATTTTAAAATTGTTTTCTCGTGACACTTTGTACTTCATGTTAGTTGAAAAATTTTGGTGGTATGTTTTGCATTTATTTATTTATATTTATTTATTTATATTTGGTGAAAATTTGGAAAAATTCTCGATTTTCAAACTTCAAAATGTTCTACTTTTTCCACACATAGTCATAACAGCAAAAAAACTTAATAGCTAACATTAACCGAATGTCTACTTTATGTGTCCATGGTTTTTTATGCATACTCTTATTTTTGTAGGATGTTCTGGGCCTTTGAACGTTAGGTGCGATTTTTCACATTTTCATAAAAACCGCAAAATCCTGCTATTGAGGGACCTGCTCAGGTTTCAAATCACTTAGAGAGGCCTAAATAAAAGTAAAACCCCTTAAATTACCCCATTATGGAAACTACACCCCACAACGTACATAAAACAAAGAGAAGCTGCACCATTCAGAGCAGATTATGCATTGTCACATTTTATTGGCTATACATTCTTTATTTTTTTGGCAATTTGGACATATAAGGGCTTATTTTTTGCAACATGAGATGAACTTTACAAATACTTCATTTTAGTGGGTCATTAGCTTATTGATGAGATTTTATTAACTCTTGAATGAATGAGTGAAAAGAAAATTGTCAATTTTGGCTTCCTTTCTTTTTGTTTTTTTTGGGGGTCGTACACCGTACACTAAAAATACTATATTATCTTTATTCTATAGGTCACAATGATTACGGTGATACTTCATTTATATAGTTTTTCATTTATTTTTACAATTTTACAGGAAAAAAACGAATATAGAGGAAATCTCATTTGTTTTTGCATCGCCATATTTTCGGGGACATAACTTTAATAATTTTTTGTTGACAGAGCAGGTTTAGGACTTATTTTTTACATGTTGAGTTGTCCTTTCAATTGATACAATTTTGGCGCACATAACTTTTTTTGATCACTTTTTAGAACATTTTTGTGAAGAGATTTTATTTACATTTTTGGCGAGTTTTTCTTTTTTTCTATTTTGGAGTTCACCGAGCGGGCCCAATAATGTTTCTGAGTTATTGTACGGATTGTTACGGATGCGACAATACCAAATATGTGGGGTTTTTGGCGATTTTGTGTTTTTTCCACTTTATTGCATGAATATAGGGAATGTTTGTGTTTAGGGGACTTTAACTTTATTTAATTAATTCTTTTTATTAAAAAATGTTTTTATTAAATGTTTTTAACTGTGTTTTTTCACTTTTACAGGTTAGCTTGAACAAGTGTTCCACTGATCACTTGTTCAAGCTATTCTTCACCTTACACAGTGTAAGTGCACATGCTCAGTGTGTTACAGCCGGGTCCTGCCAGAAGGCAGGACCCGGCTCACGGAGGAGGATCGTGCAGCCCCGGGCACCGGCAGTCCCGGGGCTGCGATCGGAACCACGGACCCCCCTGGTAAGCGCCGCGGGGGGGGGGGGGTGTTTGATTCTTGCGAAAACGCCCCTAACATGCCGCGGTCAGCGGGTGTCAACTATAATATATAGTTGACACCCGTAGCTTCTGGCCCCGGCTCCGTTCAGGAGCCAGGGCCAGAAGCTTGACATAATAGTACTGCATTTTGCGGGAACGCACCTCCCGCCAAGCAGTACTATTACGTCAAATGTCGGGAAGGGGTTAACTTCGTAAATTGATTAAAAAGATCCCCAGGTTTCTCAGCAAGTGACTGTACAGATATAGCACTGCTTAACTTGGTTGGCTTAACTTGTAACCAAAGGTGATAACTTAGTATGTTAGGGTTATAGAGACTTTGCCAATTAAGGCCTACTTGCAGGTGTGTGGAGACTTATGCTCCAATAGGGGATTCTAGGAAATATGCAAATATGTTTTCTATGATGGAACAAGGTAAACCACACCTGTTTTGCCACCGTGGAAGGCTAAAACCTTACAATCATGAAGGACTTCAAGGATGTGTGATAAAAGCCAAACCACGGTGGCCTTAATTGGCAAAGTCTCCAAACTCTTACTTCCTGATCCTAATCAAAAGCCTCTCACTCAGCTACACCAGTTCCCTTACACTGTCCTGAAGAGACACAACCACGTCAAAACAGTACTGTCTACAGTTGGGAATCTGCTGGAATAGATTTACTGGTTTGGCTTAAATCTCATGTCATTAGACTTCCTGGAAGTTATGCTTGGTAGTAATGAGGCTGTCATACAAGGTGGAAAAACAGACACAGTTTTCCTTGTCCTAATCTGGAAACCTTATTAGCACATTATGTAGAGTTATCTAATACAGAGAACTCTGCTTTGATGAGTTAACAAACGAAGTTTATCTACTTTACAAGTGCTACACCTGTAAAACTAAAAAATCAGCCTCCCATTCAAAACAAAGGGAAGGCAACACAATTGGACCCAAACACTATTATAGCCTGTGGTGTATAGGGAATCAATTAAATTATTGAAAAAAAAAACAATGGTTGCCCGGCTTGCAACCAATATTACCCTTAGACCACCAGGGCACAAGTATTATAAAAATTAACTTTTATTAGATTTATTTAAGAACAACTAGACTGAAGTGTATTAAAATGCACAGTATGCAAATGACTGGAAAATGGGAGTACAGCAGGATTAGGAGGCTCCATGAACATACATTAATAGAGAACTTATGCTAGAGGGATTGATCAGTTGCCTCTGTTAAAACAACAGATACTAAGATGAGCATCTATAGATAGGTAAGAGAGTGCTCATAGATCCCTCCCAACTCTTTCTGTTATATGAAAGACCTCTCCGTTTTACTCTCTGAGCAGCTGTCTAATGTAGCCTAACCTTATGTGGCATCAATTTACAAAATTATCCTATTCAAATAAATCTAATAAAATTTTTATAATACTTGGGCCCTGGTGGTCTAATGGTAATATTGGTCACAAGCCGGATGACCATTGTTTTTTGTTTTTTTTTCAATACCTGTAAAACTTGCATTGTTATAAATACTAGAAAATAAAAATTGGGTGTTCACCATAAATTATATAATGCCCACGATTTATATTAAAGGTCACTTATGATACATCAATAAATTTTTGCTTTGAATTGTCTACTGTTGCTGAACTTGTGGAAGCATTTCCAAACCCGCATCAACTTTATTTCATAACTGTGATAATTGTGGAAATAAAATCATTTTTTTCAGTAGGACTCTTAATTATGTGAATTCATTTGCATGGTGTTTATATAGTACTGATATGTTACATTTTCTACTATTCAGTTCTACTATGGATAACCACAGAAACTGAAAGGAATTTATTATTATTTTTATTATATCATTATTATTATTATTATTGTGATATAAGGTACAACTGAAAAAAATTGTAGGAACATTTGGATCTAAAAAAAAACATGAAAGCATATATTATGTTTCTTTAACTAGAATATAATAAAAATTATATCTGTAATTGCTGGAAAATTAATTCCAGAGTACAAAATGTGCTAAAAGCAGTAACCAGGTTGGAGTTCAATGAAAAGTATTGTGTTTATTCTTTTTGTTGGTATTTTAAAAGCTTAGAATAGAATTTGAATAATGACTATAATAACAATGAAAACACATGAAATACCAGTATCAGAACATTTTGATCAATGTAGACATAAAGAAAACAGCTAATTCAGTTTCAACAAAGTACAGCGTACAAGGACTCATAGAAAAGAGGAAGCTGTAGGACGTACAATTTATGTTTTTGTAGCTACATAACAAATATTGTTTACAGTTTAACTATCTATAATTGAAGTTCTTCCAGTAGGACTATGTTATAATATGATAAGGGTAATACTTTTAGATACAACAGATTGTTCAGACATCAATCAACCATCATATATTGACTGCATTAAAGGTGCAAATTCCATCTTGACCACTAGACTAATAACCAGTCCAAGTAGCACCATATCACCTTATAATGTTGGTAGTTTAAGACATAAAGGGTGTTTCCCATGAAATAAAGTAGTTACATTTTAATCCACTATTGATATGTTGGTCCTATCGACAGGTCTGTGTATGAATCCAGAGTGTGAGACAGATCAGAGGTGAGAGATGATGAGATCCATGTGATGGATATAAAACAAAATGACACTTTGTTAACTCATGTAATCGTTAAAACACAGCCAGCCCTGCTCCCTCACCTAATCAATAAAACACACAGTCAGCTCTGCTATAAAGACCTTATCTGTCTGTAGCTAGTACAATAAGTATCTGCATGCTGCTTGCAGGCAGGAAGTGCCTGTGCCTGAGCTGGTCTTGTGGTGCAGGGGGGAGGGGCAGGAGGCAGAGAGCACTGCAGTGTGAAGACAAGAGAAGCTATTCATGAGAAGAATCTGACCATAGTCAGAAAATTTTTGGTCCAATCCAGGGAAACCACAATTATAAACACCAGGACTGATAGAGACAGGGTTGAATTATATCTGTGAAATGCGTATTTTTGTGATATTAGAACGGAGAATTAGAGAATATGTTATTTTGTTATCCTGAGTATATTTAAGAATCTTTTTGGGAATACCCATTTAAGGATTTTCTACTGAAATACAGTCTGTATAACATAAGCAAAAATTCGTAAAGACATGACAAGGTGATCTAATCAGATTGTAAAGCAAGTTGGAGGTAAATTCCAATATGATATGATACAATATCACACACTTTATTGTATGGTAAAAATTATTTTGTGCACAGTGCTCAGGCATACTTGTTACAACCAGAAAGGGATACAAATACAGTTACATATGGTTATATATACCTTACATAAGGAAAGCAAAGACTATATTGCGTTTGCTGGTTGGGGGGACATGGTGCCAGTGCATTAAGCTGCCTGGCTGACAACCCTATGCTGCTGGATACAGCATATCCCCTCATTTCCAGTGCTGATACACAAAGAATGGACATAATACTTGACTGTAACATTAATTAGCATTTGCAAGTACCATTGGGGGGAGGGGGGGTAGTTAGACAGCTTTTTCAGTACCAGGACTTTTGGCATCTGTTTTGACACATTTTTAGTGCAGTCAGGTTTCGGCACTGTAGTGCACCTGAAAACTCAAAGGCAGATTGGTGTATAGGCCATCAGTCTAGTCTTTGCTGATGCTATGGTTCATTATTGCTGTTTTCAGGCAAACACATGGTCATTGGTGCTCCCGGTCAGGTGTTGGTACCACTGCTGTTGGTACAAGGTACCACTGTATGCGGCCCCCAGTGATTTTTACTTTCTGCCCTCATATGTGCTGGTGTCCATGGTGAGGGCTGCGGCATGTGCCTAAGGCCCCGCTACGGCCCTGCATGTTGTGCACCTTTATGTACTTTAGCCTAGGCCTATGCTACCACCACTTGTTGACACATGTGTGCTTCCTTAAAGCCCCGTGTGTTGGCCTCCATATGGAAGGTGTGCCGTGTGGTCTTGTCATCCGGGAGTAAGGTCTTCAGCTGATTCTGGGGGTGTGGTCCAGTGCAAGCCTGTGTATGTGCTTCTGGAATGCCAGCTGTGCTTATGGATCGGAGGGAGCCAATCAGCAGGCTTTCACCGAGCAGAGTGCTGCTGTTACATGGATCCTCAATATGTTTGAACACTGGAAGGAGGGCACCACCTTCCAGCATGGAGACTAAATACTTGGATCTTAAACACCTTGATGGGTCTCCGTGGTTCTAGATCCCCACTACATCACCATGATCCCACTGGTGGAGATCTTCAAGCTGGTTCATATAGTCATGAGTGCGCAAAAATAAAACCAACAAAACTAGGGAAAGAGAGGGAATTTAGGGGGAAAAGGGGGAAAATGCCAGAGCAGCTGTACAGGCTGCCTTTTAGATACCAGCTATAGAGCAGGAGGCAGGATGTTGATGTTGAAACACTATGAGCTTCTTCCCTAATCACATGTTGAAGTAAGATTGCATTTCCAACGTGTTAAGCAAATGTGATAAAAAGGCAATACTACCTCAGCATATGGTGAAATTTGGAGACTTGGATTGCATATCAAAACGCAATCAAAATGCATTGTGTCAACACAGCCTTATCACCGGGTGATTGCCACAGTGATGTGAAGCCGGAACCTGTTAGCAGACAAGCTGTTAAAAATGTTCTGCAACACTTCAAAGATAAATTAGGAATTAAAACTAGAGATGAGCGAACACTAAAATGCTCGGGTACTCGTTATTCGAGACGAACTTTTCCCGATGCTCGAGTGCTCGTCTCGAATAACGAACCCCATTGAAGTCAATGGGAGACTCGAGCATTTTTCAAGGGGACCAAGGCTCTGCACAGGGAAGCTTGGCCAAACACCTGGGAACCTCAGAAAAGGATGGAAACACCACGGAAATGGACAGGAAACAGCAGGGGCAGCATGCATGGATGCCTCTGAGGCTGCATAATCGCACCATTATGCCAAAATTATGGGCAACAGCATGGCCATGACAGAGTGACAGAATGAAGCTAGATAGCATCTAAAACATCCAATAATTGACCCTGACACTATAGGGGACGGCATGCAGAGGCAGCGGCAGCAGGCTAGAGAGTGTCATGGCGACATACCCTAAATGGACTCAGGCTTCAAACCAATGGGTGGCAGAGAGGAACCAAAGGAGGTGAGCAAGAAGCGCTCAAATAATATCGGTACATGATAAAAGTTTGCCAGTATATTTTGTGGATTACACAGCAGGGTGGCGACAAAGTTAACATGGAAGCCATGAAAACAACCCAAAATTCTGCCTGACTCTGCTCGTTTGATAAGGGGACCATGTATGGAGGCAGTGAACTAGTAGTAGATTAAAGGTGCTGCAGTTAAAACTATGTTAGTTGGATCTTGGCATGGAGCTGGCGCTCCGCTGCCAGGCGAGCTTTCGCCAATCCAAGCCCCTGTCTATAGGCTACTCCCCAAACAGCACTTCTAAGAACCTTTTGTATAAGATCAAGTGTAGTAGCGTTCTTATAAGTTTAGGATATGGCGGGTGAGGGGAATGTAAACAGATGCGCAAGAAGCGCTGAAATAATATCCCTAAATGGTAAAAGTTTGCAAGTATATTTTGGGGATTACACAGCAGGGTGGCGACAAAGTTAACAACTTTGATGTGGAATGCCCTGTAATAGCTCTTGGGCGGTGTGCCTTTTATCGCCTAGGCTCAGCAGTTTCAGCACCGCCTGCTGTCGCTTAGCGACGGCACTGCTGCTGTGCCTAGAGCTACCGACTGATGGCGCCATGCCCACGGATGGTAATTCGGAGGAGGAGGAGGTGGAGGAGGGGTGGGAGGAGGTATAGTAGGCCTTTGAGACCTGGACCGAGGTAGGCCCCGCAATTCTCTGCGTCGGCAGTATATGACCAGCCCCAGGGTCAGACTCGGTCCCAGCCTGCACCAAGTTAAGTGTAGTAGCGTTCTTATAAGTTTGGGATATGGCGGGTGAGGGGAATGTAAACAGATGCGCAAGAAGCGCATGATGCGCATGGAGCTGGCGTTCCGCTGCCAGGCGAGCTTTCGCCAATCCAAGCCCCTGTCTCTAGGCTACTCCCCAAACAGCACTTCTAAGAACCTTTTGTATAAGATCAAGTGTAGTAGCGTTCTTATAAGTTTAGGATATGCCGGGTGAGGGGAATGTAAACAGATGCGCAAGAAGCGCTGAAATAATATCCCTAAATGGTAAAAGTTTGCCAGTATATTTTGTGGATAACACAGCAGGGTGGCGACAAAGTTAACAACTTTGATGTGGAATCCATGAAAACAACCCAAATTTCTGCCTGACACACCTCGTTTGATAAAGGGACGATGTATGGAGGCAGCTATATGGACGACTTTTGGAGGTAGCAATGGAGACAACGTGTGGAGGCTGCTATGGAGACAATTTAATTTGGATAGTGCCTGTATGTGGCAGTCCCAAACATTTTTCAAACCAGAGGAGCAGGTAGGTGGCCCTCCAGTAAAATGGGATAGATTGAGTGCCTGTATGTGGCAGTCCCAAAAATGTTTCAAACCAGAGGAGCAGGTAGGTGGCCCTCCAGTAAAATGGAATAGATTGAGTGCCTGTATGTGGCAGTCCCAAAAATTGTTCAAACCAGAGGAGCAGGTAGGTGGCCCTGCAGTAAAATGGAATAGATTGAGTGCCTGTATGTGGCAGTCCCAAAAATTGTTCAAACCAGAGGAGCAGGTAGGTGGCCCTGCAGTAAAATGGAATAGATTGAGTGCCTGTATGTGGCAGTCCCAAAAATGTTTCAAACCAGAGGAGCAGGTAGGTGGCCCTCCAGTAAAATGGAATAGATTGAGTGCCTGTATGTGGCAGTCCCAAAAATTGTTCAAACCAGAGGAGCAGGTAGGTGGCCCTGCAGTAAAATGGAATAGATTGAGTGCCTGTATGTGGCAGTCCCAAAAATTGTTCAAACCAGAGGAGCAGGTAGGTGGCCCTGCAGTAAAATGGAATAGATTGAGTGCCTGTATGTGGCAGTCCCAAAAATTTTTTAAAACAGAGGACCGGGTAGGTGGCCCTCCAGAAAAATGGAATAGATTGAGTGCCTGTATGTGGCACTCACAAAAATTGTTTCAAACAGAGGACCGGGTAGGTGGCCCTCCAGAAAAATTAAATGCATGAAGTACTATAGCAAGAGCCAGTGGGCCCTGTCAAAAAATAGCCATTTTCCTCTGCTTTACTGTACAAAGAGGAGGAGAAGGAGGAAAATGAGGAGGAGGAGGAGGAGTGGATCAATTATTCAGGTTGAGCTTCCTTCACCTGGTGGAGATTGGAAATTCTGAGAAATCCAGCCTTTATTCATTTTAATAAGCGTCAGCCTGTCAGCGCTGTCAGTCGACAGGCGTGTACGCTTATCGGTGATGATGCCACCAGCTGCACTGAAAACCCGCTCGGACAAGACGCTAGCGGCAGGGCAGGCAAGAACCTCCAAGGCGTACAGCGCCAGTTCGTGCCACATGTCCAGCTTTGAAACCCAGTAGTTGTAGGGAGCTGTGTGATCATTTAGGACGATGGTATGGTCAGCTACGTACTCCCTCACCATCTTTCTGTAAAGATCAGCCCTACTCTGCCGAGACTGGGGACAGGTGACAGTGTCTTGCTGGGGTGACATAAAGCTGGCAAAAGCCTTGTAAAGCGTACCCTTGCCAGTGCTGGACAAGCTGCCTGCTCGCCTACTCTCCCTCGCTACTTGTCCCGCAGAACTACGCACTCTGCCGCTAGCGCTGTCAGAAGGGAAATACTGTTTCAGCTTGTGCACCAGGGCCTGCTGGTATTCATGCATTCTCACACTCCTTTCCTCTCCAGGGATGAGAGTGGGAAGATTTTGCTTGTACCGTGGGTCCAGGAGAGTGAACACCCAGTAATCGGTGCTGGAATAAATTCTTTGAACGCGAGGGTCACGGGATAGGCAGCCTAGCATGAAATCTGCCATATGCGCCAGAGTACCAACGCGTAAGAATTCACTCCCCTCACTGGCCTGACTGTCCATTTCCTCCTCCTCCAACTCCTCCAACTCCTCTTCTTCTGCCCATACACGCTGAACAGTGAAGGACTCAACAATGGTCCCCTCTTGTGTCTCGCCAACATTCTCCTCCTCTTCCTCCTCATCCTCCTCCACCTCCACCTCCTCCGATATGCGCTGAGAAACAGACCTCAGGGTGCTTTGGCTATCAACAAGGGAATATTCTTCCCCCGTCTCTTGTGACGAGCGCAAAGCTTCCGACTTCATGCTGACCAGAGAGTTTTTCAACAGGCCAAGCAGCGGGATGGTGAGGCTGATGATGGCGGCATCGCCACTGACCATCTGTGTTGACTCCTCAAAGTTACTCAGCACCTGACAGATATCAGACATCCACGTCCACTCCTCATTGTAGACTTGAGGAAGCTGACTGACCTGACTACCAGTTCTGGTGGAAGTTGACATCTGGCAGTCTACAATCGCTCGGCGCTGCTGGTAAACTCTGGATAACATGGTCAGTGTTGAATTCCACCTCGTGGGCACGTCGCACAACAGTCGGGGAGCGGGCAGTTGGAGGCTGCGCTGCGCTGCCCTGAGAGTGGCAGCATCTGGGCTGGACTTCCTGAAATGCGCACAGATGCGGCGCACCTTCGTGAGCAAATCAGACAGATTGGGGTATGTCTTGAGGAAACGCTGCACTATCAGATTTAACACATGGGCCAGGCATGGCACATGTGTCAGTCTGCCGAGTTGCAGAGCCGCCACCAGGTTACGGCCGTTGTCACACACAACCATTCCCGGCTTGAGGTTCAGCGGTGCCAGCCACAGATCAGTCTGCGCCGTGATGCCCTGTAATAGCTCTTGGGCGGTGTGCCTTTTGTCGCCTAGGCTCAGCAGTTTGAGCACCGCCTGCTGTCGCTTAGCGACGGCACTGCTGCTGTGCCTAGAGCTACCGACTGATGGCGCCGTGCCCACGGATGGTAGTTCGGAGGAGGAGGTGGAGGAGGGGTGGGAGGAGGAGGAGGCATAGTAGGCCTGAAACACCTGGACCGAGGTAGGCCCCGCAATCCTCGGCGTCGGCAGTATATGAGCAGCCCCAGGGTCAGACTCGGTCCCAGCCTCCACCAAGTTAACCCAATGTGCCGTCAGCGATATATAGTGGCCCTGCCCGGCAGCACTCGTCCACGTGTCCGTGGTCAGGTGGACCTTGTCAGAAACGGCGTTGGTCAGGGCACGGATGATGTTGTCTGACACGTGCTGGTGCAGGGCTGGGACGGCACATCGGGAAAAGTAGTGGCGGCTGGGGACCGAATACCGAGGGGCGGCCGCCGCCATGAGGTTGCGAAAGGCCTCGGTCTCTACTAGCCTATAGGGCAGCATCTCCAGGCTAAGCAATCTGGAGATGTGCACATTAAGGGCTTGGGCGTGCGGGTGGGTTGCACTATATTTGCGTTTCCGCTCCAGCGTCTGGGGTATGGAGAGCTGAACGCTGGTGGATGCTGTGGAGGATCGTGGAGGCGACGATGGGGTTTTTGTGCCAGGGTCCTGGGCAGGGGGCTGACTAGCAGCTGACACAGGGGAAGGAGCAGTGGTGTGCACGGCCGGAGGTGAACGGGCTTGTTGCCACTGAGTGGGGTGCTTAGCATTCATATGCCTGCGCATACTGGTGGTAGTTAAGCTAGTAGTGGTGGAACCCCTGCTGAGCCTGGTTTGGCAAATGTTGCACACCACAGTCCGTCGGTCATCCGGTGTTTCCTTAAAGAACCTCCACACTTCTGAAGATCTAGCCCTCGCCGCAAGAGCCCTCACCACGGGAGCTTCACTAGTTGACAGTGGCGCTGATGCACCAGCTCTGGCCCTGCCTCTCCGTCTGGCCCCACCACTGCCTCTTCCAACCTGTTCAGGTCGAGGACTCTCCTCCGTCTCAGAAGCACTGTGTTCACCCGGCCTCTCAACCCAGCTTGGGTCTGTCACCTCATCATCCTCCGATCCCTCAGTCTGCTCCCCCCTCGGACTTCCTGCCCTGACAACAACTTCCCCACTGTCTGACAACCGTGTCTCCTCATCGTCGGACACCTCTTTACACACTTCCACTACGTCAAGAAGGTCATCATCACCCACAGACTGTGACTGGTGGAAAACCTGGGCATCGGAAAATTGCTCAGCAGCAACCGGACAAGTGGTTTGTGACTGTGGGAAGGGTCCAGAAAACAGTTCCTCAGAGTATGCCGGTTCAAATGCCAAATTTTCCTGGGAGGGGGCAGACTGGGGGGGAGGAGGCTGAGGTGCAGGAGCTGGAGGAGTGGGGATTTCGGTGACATGGGTGGACTGCGTGGAAGACTGACTGGTGGTGGACAAATTGCTCGAAGCATTGTCAGCAATCCACGACATCACCTGTTCGCACTGTTCTGGCCTCAACAGTGCTCTACCACGAGTCCCAGTAACTTCAGACATGAACCTAGGGAGTGTAGCTCTGCGGCGTTCCCCTGCTCCCTCATCAGCAGGTGGTGTCTCACCCCGCCCAGGACCACGGCCTCTGACCCCTGCAGTAGTTGGACGCCCACGTCCCCGCCCTCGTCCTCTACCCCTAGCCCTCGGGTTAAACATTTTTAAAATGAGAGTTATAACTTTTTTTTTTTTTTTACTTCTTTTTGTTTTTTTTGGTGTTTTTTTGTGTTTTTTTTTTTTTTTTGTGTTTTTTTTTTTTTTTTTGAGTTTTTAAAACCAAACAATCCTATCCTATTGCTATGGCTATTTTCTAGCCAAGTATCAAAGGAAGCACACTACTATGCCAGATGAGATGACACTGAGTTATTGCCTAATAGAAATCCAACCCCTACTGAATTTTGCCACTTCGGCCTTTGCTATGGATATGTGCGCCACTAAGCGCAGAACACAGCGGTCGCAAGTCTCACTACAAATTGCTCAGAATTGGCAAGTACATGCACTGCAGAAACTACAGCCACCAGCAGATCAACCAGAAATCAAATATATAGAACGCTACTGTAGGCTTCAAGAAGCTGTTTGTATTCTCCTATGGCTATTTTCTAGCCAAGTATCAAAGGAAGCACACTACTATGCCAGATGAGATGACACTGAGTTATTGCCTAATAGAAATCCAACCCCTACTGAATTTTGCCACTTCGGCCTTTGCTATGGATATGTGCGCCACTAAGCGCAGAACACAGCGGTCGCAAGTCTCACTACAAATTGCTCAGAATTGGCAAGTACATGCACTGCAGAAACTACAGCCACCAGCAGATCAACCAGAAATCAAATATATAGAACGCTACTGTAGGCTTCAAGAAGCTGTTTGTATTCTCCTATGGCTATTTTCTAGCCAAGTATCAAAGGAAGCACACTACTATGCCAGATGAGATGACACTGAGTTATTGCCTAATAGAAATCCAACCCCTACTGAATTTTGCCACTTCGGCCTTTGCTATGGATATGTGCGCCACTAAGCGCAGAACACAGCGGTCGCAAGTCTCACTACAAATTGCTCAGAATTGGCAAGTACATGCACTGCAGAAACTACAGCCACCAGCAGATCAACCAGAAATCAAATATATAGAACGCTACTGTAGGCTTCAAGAAGCTGTTTGTATTCTCCTATGGCTATTTTCTAGCCAAGTATCAAAGGAAGCACACTACTATGCCAGATGAGATGACACTGAGTTATTGCCTAATAGAAATCCAACCCCTACTGAATTTTGCCACTTCGGCCTTTGCTATGGATATGTGCGCCACTAAGCGCAGAACACAGCGGTCGCAAGTCTCACTACAAATTGCTCAGAATTGGCAAGTACATGCACTGCAGAAACTACAGCCACCAGCAGATCAACCAGAAATCAAATATATAGAACGCTACTGTAGGCTTCAAGAAGCTGTTTGTATTCTCCTATGGCTATTTTCTAGCCAAGTATCAAAGGAAGCACACTACTATGCCAGATGAGATGACACTGAGTTATTGCCTAATAGAAATCCAACCCCTACTGAATTTTCCCACTTCGGTCTTTGCTATGGATATGTGTGCCACTAAGAGCTAAACACAACGGTAGCAAGTCCCCCTGCTAATTCCTCACAAAATGGTAAAAGATGCAAATTAAAATAAAAAAAGTAGAACGTTATTGTAGCCCTAAGAAGGGCTGTTGGGTTCTTTGAGAATCACTCCTGCCTAACAGTAAGCTAATAGAACACCCTAACGCTTTCCCTGACCAGCAGCAGCTCTCTCCCTAGCGGCATCCAGAGACAGAATGATCCGAGCAGCGCGGCCAGCGGCTAGTCTATCCCAGGGTCACCTGATCTGGCCAGCCAACCACTGCTATCGACGTGTAAGGGTACCACGTCATGCTGGGTGGAGTGCAGAGTCTCCTGGCTTGTGATTGGCTCTGTTTCTGGCCGCCAAAAAGCAAAACGGCGGGAGCTGCCATTTTCTCGAGCGGGCGAAGTATTCGTCCGAGTAACGAGCAGTTTCGAGTACCCTAATGCTCGACCGAGCATCAAGCTCGGACGAGCATGTTCGCTCATCTCTAATTAAAACCAATACATATTAATTTACAAATATATAATTCTGTCATGCAAACACTGAAGCAAAATACTGACCAACAGCTTAGCTTCTCTATAACCTGTTGCCTGCAGATAAGATGTGTTTCATGGTAACTGATTTACATTAGTCTAAATTTATAAACGCTTGATTAAGTTTTAAGATTTCTAAAAATTTGACTGTTATATAATGTCCTAAAATACAGCAATTTGTTTTCTGTAAGAGAACAATGAACCCAATAAATGAATGTGAAATGTATTCATGAGATAAATCTTAAACTTTAGAAACAAAAAGAAAGTATTATTTTAAGCAAAAGCAAAATCTTCACAACACTTAATTTCCGAGGCAGTTAAAGTTTAGTAATGATATCTTATTAGCAATTAGCAAGATGTGCTGTGAAGGCCTCTTGAGCACAATGTTCTGACTTTTTAGTGCATGGTGCTGTACATGAACAAACACTAATACTTCTGCTGAAATAAAAATGTAGTAATGTACTAAATAACGTGAACCCTTTGTACATTAATGTTTTGTCACTGGAGAACAATTATGCAAAATTTCATTTCTTAAAGTTCTTAGCTTGAAGAATCTGCCATCTTCCATCTGCTAAATATGTTATTTTGCTTGATATTTTAAATGAAGAGAACAAGGGAAATGAAAGCATTATATGCCTACATTCATTAACTTATAGTGACAATAAGAATGTTTTAATTTTTTTGTGTAAAACAGACACTGTACTGGAGGCCTGATTGCATCTTAAAGGGAACCTGTCTCCGAAATGTGAAGTATTCTGCAGCGGAACAAAGTGATACATCAATAAAGATTCAGATTGAAATCTATGCTCTTGTTATGCTCATAATCTATCGTCTGGTTATGAAGGGGGACCCAGTAATGATTGACGTTGCTCCATCTATGATGGTACATACAGGCATTTACGTAGATAAAGGATCACAGATTGCATATGAAGAGCAAAGAAATTATACGTTATACAAAATCTTTTAACAACAATACTGTGTATCAATCAAATATGTTCTTAGCGTCAGGAGGTCTGTCCCTCAGATTCTCCTTAGTAGTCATTTCCCATTTGTCAAGAGTAACCATGACATAGCAACTAGCAGGTTGCTTGTGTAGCATTGGAATATACAGTAAGTGATAGAGGATTTATAAGGTCCTTACTGCTACTTTTGTAAGACCCTCTCCATATACACACATGTAGTAAGGTTAGCATATCACTTCTGAGGACAGTAGTTGACTGCAGTTGGCAAATGTGAATGTGAATATGCCATCATTCCAATGAAGCTAACAAAACTTCAGATTAAAGTCTGTTTTTAACGTCTATTCTTTCCGGAGGTGTATTTTTGGCTCAGTCTGGCATCTGATTTTCATGGATCCTCATGAACTATAGCAGTGATGGTGAACCTTTTAGAGACTGAATGTCCAAGCTCCAACACAAATCCCATTATTTAGTGCAATGTGCCATCATGGAAATGTAAGCAGCAGCTGATAGCTAACTTATTGCTCCCTGTTCTGCCACAATCTCCTGAGCACACCAAAATTGTTGAAAGAAAGAGGGACATTAGGCCACAAATAATTCTTCCTGGCCCCCCACCTTCTCAGTTTTTATGCAGTCTAAGGAAGCCCAAGAAGAGTCACTGTAGAGCAACGCTGAGCGTAGCACTTCCTAGGCTGCATGGATCTCCAGTAGGACGCCTTGAGTCAGGGCTGTCAATCTCTGTGCTGGCACAGAGTCCTCAGGGTCCACAGAGAAGGTTCTGAGCACACAGATAATATTCAATGTTGTGTGCACCTCCCCTTAGCCCACATTGAAAGAGCAGATGTTTAGTATATGTGATTAATATTAAATGATCTCAAAATATATAAGAATGAATAACAGCAGCAAAAGGGTCTTATCCTGCAGATCATGTTTCATTTACCATACATAGCGTGTCTCTACTGTTTACTTGAATGTAAAAAGAAACAAATCTCACAATTTTTTCACTGACAATTGGTTGCATTTTGTTGCGCTTATCAGTAACATAGCCCTGTTAATTAGATGCTACTTTACAATCTTGAATAGGCCGATGTATGAATCTATAAGTTCCAATTTTCCAGGATGTTCTGAACTTTTTTAAAGCTATTTTTCTGGTTTGTTTGATTGTTCTCTGCTTTTTTTAGCTCTGTGTGAAATCGATGTAATTTTTCATTTTGGTGTTTCTACTACAATCTAAAATCCAATATGTTGTCCCACTGTGGTGAATTCTGGTGAGAGGCTGGAGTATAGTGTTTGATCTCCAACCTCTCAGCCAGTGAATGCAGAGGCTGGCTAGCATCAGCTGTCACACTGTGTTGAGCATTTAAGGGGTTGGCCACTTTTCAACAAATCTCTTATTAGACATGAATATGTACCTATTTCTTTGCCTCCTTTGAAAGCTGCAGCCTTTAGCTGTTCTCAGCTTGCTATCCTCCGCATACATACACAGCATGCATATCGATCTCTGCTCCAGATTAATCCGCACTGATAGAGACTGGGAGATGAAGAGGGAGGAAGCAATATGACTTATAATATCCTGCTGTAGACTCCACCTATTCAAAAGAGCTCAGAGATGTCAAGAATAAAGCACCAAGGGTCTGCACACAGCACAAAAGTAAGCAGCAGGGCTGCTAATATGAGTAACAATATTAGAAAACTCTCCTAATGCTTTCTTTCTCAGTTTATTCCAACTGTTCTTCCTCCCTGTCCACTATCTCTTCTGCCGTTTTGATGAGATATTACTCAGTTTCTTCTAAAGGTGAAAATAAACAAAGTACTATCTCCACTGATCAGAAAATTGGAGTAATAAAGCAATTTTAGCAATGTAGTAATTTGCATTCAGTTCCCGATTTGGCATTTCGGTGGCCCCAGGCTGAGTAAAGTCTTGGATCAATGCTATTGCATAAATTAATTCCAGAGGATGCTGATATCATGTGTGCTCCATAGATAGAGAGGTCTTCTGTTAGAAGCCTGCTTAGAAAACAAACAAAAAAAGACTTAAAAAAAAAAAGGAAACAACTGACTTTCTAAACAATAGTTTTATTTCTTTATTTGTCTTCTTAGTTCTCCCATGTAACCTCCCTCCATGGATATATATCAAGAACCCTGGAAAGCAAAGCTCCAACGATTGCCACTATAAAATTAAAACTGGGAGTTTACATTCAGTTGGACTTTTCTTAGAGATCGGTCCCTGGTTATTGAATCATTTCTCAGGATAAGTGACATATTTAAGTTTTTATCTCATAGCAGAGAATTTGCCAAAGGCATAAAAAGAGAATCATACCTTTATTACTATTCTACTTGCTATCACCTTATGTGCCAAAGAATTTGTTCAAGAAAACAATAACAACTTTACTCATTTTAGCAGAAACTTTCTGTTTCAAGTTTCTATTTAAGATCAATAATCTTTCCAAAAAGCTAAAAATCCCTGTCTGAAAACTTTTCGTACACTGAAACCTCACATATTTTTTGTTTAAATGAAGACAGCCATAATTCTTTTGTAAAAGTGACAAATCAAGTGCAGAAAAAATCGAGAAGCTAAACATTAGATCAGAGAAGAGTTTTCTAAGCTGTGAAAACAAGAAACAGACACAACAGCAAAAAGTCATGTAGCAGTGGATGACATTGTACAGCAAGTGATGAATAGGAGACTAAAACTGGAAAAGACACCAAACAAATTGTATTCTCTATGCCAGTTCTGTCTTGGCAAAGCGACTTAACAATTTCTCAAATTACCATGTTATTGAAACAAAATTTCCTAAATATCTTCTTCCTCAAATTAAAGCTGTAAATGAAAGGGCATCTACCACCAGAATGAAGGACTGTATGCAAATGAGCCTGAGGGGCTCCAAGCTCCATAGGTGTCAATGGAGCCTGGAGCCCCTCAGACCCATTTTCATACAGTCTTAGATGCCCTTTTAAGGAATCAAAAACCACTCAGTATATAGATAGCCCCTGCACGTGCCCAGTTAGTATATAGTTATAGTATATAGTTAACCCCTGCATCTGCCCACTCAGTATATAGATAGCCCCTGTACCTGGCCACTCACTATATAGACAGCCCCTGCACATGACCACTCAGTATATAGATAGCCCCAGCATGTACCCACTCTAAATATAGGTAGTCCCAGGACATGCCCACTCCTTATATAGAAAGCCCCAGCATGTGCCCACTCTGGATATAAATAGCCCCAGCACATGTCCCCTTAATAAATAGATAGCCCCTCCAGTGCATTCCCCCTCAGTCCACAGTTTGTCTCCTTAGTCCATAGACAGCCACCCCATTCCCTAGACAGCACTACTCAGTCCATAGACAGCCCCCAGTCCTCAGCATGCACTCCCAGTCCAGAGATAGCCTTCCAGTCCATAAATGGCCCCCAGTCCACAGTCAGCCACCCCAGTTCACAGACAGACCCCCCCAGTCCATAGTCAGCCCCCTCTGTCCCTAGTCTGCTTCCCCCAGTCCAGAGTCCCCCCAGTCTACAGTCCCCGAGTCCACAGTCATCCCTCCAGTACACAATTATCTCCTCCAGTTCATAGTTGCTACCCGAGTCGATAGTCACCCCCCCAGTTCATAGTCACCCCCACAGTCCACAGTCAGCCCCCTTTTAACAAAATGTCCACCCTAGATGCCCCCCTTTAATTAAATGTCTACTCCAGATGCCGCCTTTTAATGAAAAGTCCAGACCAGATGTCCACCTTTAATGAAATGTCTACCCCATATGCCCCCCTTTACATAAATTCCCCTCCATCATTAATGAAATGTTTGCAGCAAATCTATATACACCTTTGGCTTCTTCTCCTCAGGCCCAAGGCTCTGTCTTCTTCTCTTCCGGCCTGAGTGCATACACTGTGATGCTGTGGTGTCGTGGCCACTTGACGTCGTAGTGTCACACGATCCTATGACATCACGCAGCTGCGACACCGCCGCATCACAGTGTATGCACCCAGGCCAGAAGAGAAGAAGCTGAAAGGTGAGTATAGATTTTTCTTCTTTTTTTAAGACTGATGACAACAATTCAGACAGTGTTGGTGGGGGTTTGTGGGTTATGTGAGACCCTCGGGCCCCCCCTTTTGATTGGAAGTAGGGGGGCCTTGAATACAGTCCCACTAGACCCCCCCCCATGATGGAGGCTTTGTCCTCTCAGCTCATCGGGCAGCCCATAGCCACGATGTGACCTGCAACCACCCACTGTGCCCTGGGCTGAGCACATAAAGGGCAGTCCAGAGGATCCCCCGGACATGGCATTTTTTCAAGCAATGTGCAGAAGAGAAAACATGTGTCATCTGCATGCTGTGCCACCAGTTCTTGAAGCGAGTAACAATCTAAGCACCCCATATACAGTATATAGGCAGCTGCAAACAAAACATGAGCTGCAGTGAGTGATACACAAAAAAAAATGGCACCCTCTGCTGTTTTCATTGTCTCAACCTCTACCCCCACCTCCCAAGTGACAATGCCACCTCTCTCCCAGCATGTTGGCCATGATAAAGCTATCACCCAGTAAGCTGTAAGGACTAGGTCATTTTTGTTTTTTGCATTTCCATTTTTTACTCCCCATCTTTAAAAATCCATAACTTTTTTATTTTTTTTTGTTTACAGAGATGTAGGAGGTCTTGTTTTCTTTGTACCAAATTGTTATTTCTAGTGACAGCACTTCATATTCCATGCCAGTCACTGGGAAGCTGTAAACAAATTCCAAATGCGATAGAATTATAGAAAAAACACAATTGAAACATTTACTTGTGAACACAGTTTTAACTATGCACTGCAAATGACACCTCTACTTTATTCCTTATGTCAGTTTGATTGTGGGTAGAAAACATTTATATAGGTTTTATTATGTTTTAATAGATTTTTTTTTAATTAAAACATTTTGTAAAAAAAGTCTTCATTTTGAAATATTTTGACGCTAATTACTTTTTCTTACTTGACCTTAGGGAACTTTATAAGGTGTAATTTTTAGCGTGGCATGATGACCTTTACAATACTACCATTTTGGAGACTGTACAACCTTTTGAACACTTTTTAAGAGATAACTTACATGTTAATGATTTTATTTGTTTATTTTTATATCAGTTCAAAAGAGAGTGGGTTGATTATAATTTTTATTATCTTTTAATTTTGTAATTTTGTTTTACTGTTTATTTTTTCTTCTTCTATTTAGAAAAGTCATATGACAATGACCAGAAAAGCATTGTGCCTTTGATTAGTAAAGTTTGAAGTCTGTGTGCAGAGAGTCACTTCAGAACCCCTATCTTTGGTTCTTTAGTAACATCCTGCTGTGTGTTTAGTTTGTTTGTAATTTTTTTAAACTTTTTAATTTTTTCAATGTATTTTTAGACCCCCTATGGTACTATTCACTCCCACCATATACTGCAATATTACTTTATTGCAGTATATGAGGATTTTGCAGTGTATCTGTATTGGTCACTCACAGACCATTAGAGATGCTGCACAAAGACATGCCTGGGAGTTCAACATAAACTCCTGGCTGTCTTGGCAACCGATCGCTGAATCCAGATTGGAATAAAGATGGCGGCGCCTGTACGTTACCAAAATTTAAATGCCCCCAACACCTTTGCTGGCGAAATTGAATTAGTTAACACACACAAGTTTTAGCATTGGTATTTGCTGCATTATTCAAAAAACACCCAGTGAGAATGAAGAGGCCTCAGCCCATTAGCCCTTTTCATACACCCCCTAATGCATCAGGACGTTCAGGAACATCCAAATGCGGTAAGGAGTTAATACACTATGAGGGTGGTAGTTTAATAGGGTAACAGGCACCCTTTAACTCTTTACTTGTCATTTAAATTTCTGTTGCAGAAAATACGATACATTACCACTTTAATAGTCTATATGCTATGTTTACTAAATCGCAGTACATTTACCATATTTCATCTATTTTCGTTTCAAGTTGAAAAAATGAGGAAATGTACAAAATTCTTAAACGATAAAACCTTTCATCTCACCATGCAATAGCTACTGATTTGAATCTTCACCATGACCTTAGTGGCAGGATTTTTTTTATCTCACACTTCTTACATTAGTTTTGATATGTGGTCCCATATCTTTGACTGACACAGCAGTGGAAAAGGTAATTTATAAGGGCATAATACAATTATAGATCACTGTTGTTTAAATGGAAATTCATGGTTGTTCTTTACTGACATTTCAATTTGTTGCAGATAATTCCATATAAGGCTACCTCTTCCAAGTGTCATCTGCGGTGGCTTCTTCTAAGCTTGACAGTCTTTTAAAGAAAGTTATAATACAACTAATTTCTATCATCACCAAGGGCACTGTAGATGAAAAATGAGCACACAGGTTGAAATGAAAATAAATATTGCATGACAAAATATATCACCACTTGAAATACAGCAGGGACAAAGTATTGTGCTGGCTAGTAGTTATACTGTCACATATGACAGAACCATTTCTATTTCTCACAGAATGATAAATAGGCAGCACTATATTCAGTAAAAAGCCTAGTTAACATGTATAGTATAAAGACCTCCTACCCCTAGACCTAAATATGTCCTTCCACTAAATCACCTTTACTACCATGAGCAAGAATGGTTCTGGAATTACTATTTGTTAGGTAACTATTATTATTAACCTTATTTTCCAAAAGGTTAGTGATACATTAGCATTCTCTAAATATTCCAGGGTTAGCACTATTTAACTATATATTGTAGTACAGACCACTTAACCCTGAGTATTGCTGAACCCTAAGCAGTACTGAAACATGTCAGGAGGGCAGAGGCATAGCTAGGGGGTTCAGCATAGGGGGTGAGTCCAACCCAGGTCTACCATTATTTCACCACCTATATATACAGGATAGGGGTAATAATACTAATCTGTTCGCATATATACAGGATAGGGATATTAATGCTAAGCTGTGCCTATATATACAGGATAGTGCTAGTACCGTACTACTGTGCTGTGCTCATGCATACAGGTTAAGGGTAGTAGTACTGATCTGTACTCATATATACAGTATAGGAATAGTAGTACTAAGCTGTGCCTATACAGTAGGGGTAGTAGTACTAATATCTGCCCACAGACTGCCCAAAGACTGAATGAGTTACAAAAACAGACAGAAACATCAGACACACAGACAGGCAGACACACACATACACAGAAAACACATACCACTTACCTCACATATGTTCTCTGTCTCCTCTCAGCAGTTCTGCATGAAAAGGACCTGTGGATGACTTATCTCACAGGTTCTGAAAGGTAAATAGTAATACATGTGCGTCGGGAGCCGGCACATGTATTGCAATAGAGAGTAGAGCAGGGCAGCTCTAGTCCCTGCATACAGCTCTGTGTCCTAGGTATACAGATAAAGCTGAAAGCTACTCAGTGGGCCCCTAAAAATCCCTGGGCCTCATAGACACAGATCAGCCCCTTCGCTGAATAGCTACACCTCTGCAGGGGAGAAGAGGGCTTTGATTTTAGCGAGATTTCACACGCCACACTTCCACTCCAATAGCTTCAATATTGGGCCTTGGTCTATGATTAGGATGCGGCCTCAGCAGTTGGCCATTGGCATCCGTCCAGACGGACAGGAAGCTCCTGTCCTTCACTGTATAGTCCTCAATGTGGCCGGAAATGGCCACAAGATCACTATTACTGCAGGTGGAAAAATGTGGCCGGAAGACAATCCCGGCGCACATTGTTCTTTGAATCTGAATGCACAGCCAGGTGATGCTGTCACCATGCGCCCGCGCACCCTTTCCTGTCTGGCAGCAGCCAAAAGAAAGAAGACACGGGAGCCAGAGGCGAGTATGGGATTTTTTATTTTTTAAAACAGCAGTAAAAAGATTGTGGTGACCTGGGGCCTAATATATGAATTAATTAAAAATGGGGGCATTATAGAAAATAATTAATGGTGGAGGGGCACCATAGGAAATAATTGATAATGAGGGGCAGCATAGGAATAATTAATGGTGGGGGGCAGCATATGAAATAATTAATGTTGGGGGGCAGCATATGAAATAATTAATGGCGGAGGGGCAGCATGGGAAATAATTAATGGTGGAGTGGCAGCATAGGAAATAATTAATGGTGGAGGGGCAGCATAGGAAATAATTAATCATGGGGGCAGCGTAGGAAATAATTAATAGTGGGGGCAGCATATGAAATAATTAATGGTGGGGGCAGCATATGAAATAATTAATGGTGAGGGGCAGCATATGAAATAATTAACGGTGGAGGGGCAGCATAGGAAATAATTAATGGTGGAGTGGCAGCATAGGAAATAATTAATGGTGGAGGGGCAGCATAGGAAATAATTAATTATGAGGGGCAGTCTAGTAATTAATGGGGGGAGTGCAGCATATTCAATAATTAATGGAGAGGGGTCCTAGTATATTTAATAATTAATTGACCCAATTAATTAATTCATTGGGCCAATATATAAAATAGTTCACAAGGGGGTGAGGTATATTAAATAATTAATTGAGGGGGGCCCAGATGTGTTCACATGTACCGCTAGCACTGTGTTTCCAAGGAATTTTTTTTTTTTTTAAACTTTAGTCCGGCCCTCCAATGGTCTGAGAGGGACCGTGAACAACCCCCTATGTAAATAGTTTGGGGACCCCTGTGTTTAGGCATACATCTTCATTGTAGTTCAATTATTTTTTGTTGTTCGCTGCTACTGTGTCATGCTTATTGTTTCTATTTAGTACATTTCTCACCCTATGATACTGGGGCCAGCACTGAGCATGTTATTTTGGTTGTAAAGCTATATGTAATGTGTGCCACTATTAGAATCTTCGTATAGTATCATTTAGTGGTCATACTGATGGGTGTGTCCACTGCGCATCCACAAATATTGCGAACATGTGATATCTGTGTGCAGTCTTGTAGTAGTATCCACATCCATTTTTTTCACATCTGCAAAAAGATTGATGAGATACTTTATCCCTGTCCAGTTGGTTGCCTAGCAACATGTGTATGCAATCCATTGACTTCTATGGAGGTCTGTGTTCTGCATTGGAGAAGAAAATTGTGCATGCTGCAATTTTTTTCTCACTGTCTGTACATCCATGAAAAAAACTTATGGGCAAACATGGTTTAGTATGCCATCTGATAAAAAAAAATGGATAGCATATGGACCTCAAAAACTCCCATCTGAATTAGCTCTAAGTTAAAAATGGTAAGGCATGTTTGCTTGCCATAGACCCTAATAATTTAGTTTCTTAGGTCCAAAAATTTGGACTGTGTTTTCATTTTATTCGTTCCACCTCTGCAAAAATGGTTTTTGAGTCATCTATTTGTCATCCATTTCTGTGGGAGGCTAGCTTAAAGGGGTATTCCGGGAATGTGAACATCTGACACAAAAACCCATGATGATACAAATTAATGAATACAACAATACTCAATGTCATTAGTCACAAAACGAAGCTTAAATAGACTGATTTTATGATTTACAAAATTTATGGCCTCTCTAAAGTAGGTGGAGTTATCGCTAAGATGGCCGCCACCAGAAACTACAAGTTCCATGATCCTTTAGTTCTCAGTAACTCCTCCCACCTCTTATGCTCTGCTGCCAGTGATGATATAACAGACTTTCTTGCTCTGTTACCATAGTAATGATGTGTAACTGCCATCACCACAACACTGGTCATACTGGATGCACTGCAACCAACCGACTACAGCCAAGGGTAGTGGTGATCACATGACCTGCCCAGGCAGGTGGAGAACATGTGATGTGGACATGTGACCAGCGGCCATCTTCTTCCTGTGTATACTCTGCAACGGACCACGCGGAGGAAATTAGCGGACTGATTAAAGGGCCAGTAGCATTTTAATTCTTCATTACAGTCTATGTCACCAGCATTTTCTGCTAAGGGGAGCAAAATTTTAAATAACAACTAATTACACATTAGCTTATATTTTGAGTACCCATTTGTATAAGAATTATTCTGATTCCTGGAATACCCCTTTAAACTATGTCATTGGCTTCTGGCCTATTTAAACTTGGTCATGTGATTATTTTCTGAACACCTGTGTTGTATCTAAGCAACAGAACGAAAAAAGGGCCTGCACAAACAGACAAACCTGAATGCAATCTCCAAAACATGAAACCAAAAGGAGGTCATTTATTTTATCTCCGTTCGATTTGGGTGTTTTTGTCATTTTTCTGTCTGCTTCTTTGGTAATTTATCAATCTCACTTTTTCCTTGTGTTAAATGAGGAAATTTTTTCAGATCTCTTTTGAGATATTTGTTACAAAAATGTCTCACAAATGACTCAAGTCACCTCTTTCCGTTTTCCTTAAGTATGGCTTAGTCTGGAGTTTTTTTGTGCCAAAAAATGTTTTAAACCATTTGGAATACAAGATAAATGTATCTTACTGATAAAAAACAAATGTCCGATGGACATTTCAAAATGTTCCCAAAAAGGTGCAAAAATTGCAATGCGCCAAAAAATGTCTCAAAAAGACAGAAAACAGGAAAAAAATAAAGATAAATGACCCCTATAGACTTCAATGAGAAGGCGCTAGATGAATATTAGGACAGGACCTGATATTATAGCCACACAAATACAGCACTAGGAAAAATGTCATTGAGAATACATTCATTAAAGAAAATAGAGACCTTAGGTATCCGCAGTTACAGGTCTGGACTGAACTGTTTCTGTGAAAGGGGCCTTCTAATTAAGAAATCTTATCGGTTTTAACCATAAAACATATATGAGAGGTGCGCTTTTATCATTCCATGTCAACACAGTTAACCAATGTTTGTAATGGTGCCATTATGAAATGCATGCTCCATCAATCTGGGGCAGGTTTACTTATTACACAAGATATCAATGCCTGCAAAATAAAAAATAATTCACATCTTTAAGCATCAAGTGTGCCTGGAATCTCTTAAGAATGTAGAATGTAAAAATAAGAAAATATGTGAAAAATATTATAATATTATTATATAAGTAAAAAAAGTAAAAGACTACTAATATAAGTTGTGTACATTATATGTTCTATTCACTCACATAATATCCTGTTGCCTACATTTTTGAAATCATAAAATAGAAATAAACAAAGGAAAAATGCCAGCATTGTGATTCCATAAAAAATGCTTTAACAAGAACTAAAACTCTATATTTTACCTGCTCTAATAGCAACTCTTTATAACATGTTGAATAATTTCAATAGCCTACATACAACTAACAATAAGGATACATAAAGTACATTCAAAATGAATTCTTACATTTTTTTTATTCAAGATTATCATGCTGCATTTAAAGTGATTATTACTATATGACTATTACTATATGACTATGAAAACAGTGCAATGAGTAATTATCCCAGGCACATTAGACGATTCCAAAAAGGGAGGGAAAGAGGAATGTGCAGTCCATCTAGATATAACTACTTCATTTCTATTTCTAATTATAATTTTATTAACCTCACACTGAAATAAATCACAAGTGTATAGTAACATAATGACTGATTTTACAGATAACAGACAACATATTTTGACACATAGAACAAAAACATGTTTATCTAGTGACCTTGTGTATACTGTGACCTTTTTCTAACTATAGTGTGGATTGTTTAGCAGAAAACTAAAGGATTTTCCTTTTATTTTATAAAAATAGAGTTATTCAGACTAAAATCGTACATATTTTGTGAAGGACACATTTATTTAAAGAGGGGTTATAAAAAATCCCCATGATTTCATGGAAGGTTGCAGGTTCTATGTGTTGCTACTAGAAATAATGTGAATTAATCCTGTTAGTTTTTTTTCTTGTCTTTTATATTTTTGTAAATATACATTTTATGTTTCTATAGTGAACGTGTGCATACACCTTTTTTGTATATCAAGGCCTTTGCTGCATTGTGACTAAAAACTCTATCTCTGCAGCTTGATGGCATGATTTCATCCATAGACCCAAAGTGAAGGGACAGCAATGTAAGCCTTTTTTATTTCCCTCTATGTGTGGTTGGAGAGGCTCAGAGCATTCTCTATTTGTATGCAGGCTGTTGCCAGATACTGTTCATGAACATTTTTTTTTGTTCCACCATTTTCTTTTTGCAGATTCTTCCATCAAGGCAGTGGATTTTTAAGGAAAATTTTAAGAAGCTTGCTTAAGAAGATGATGTTAAAAATATTTTTTAAATGGTTTATTGCGAATTTTAACAATAGAAAAAGATTACATACCATAGTTAAGAAACATAACAAGTTTTCATGATATGACGGATCTTGAACATATTTCAAGACAGGAGCTTATACATAAATACTTATTATATAAACAGTTAATATCCAGTCCATGACTGCAAACCTCTCTCGAGAGCAGGGCCATGCAAGCCCCCCTTTGGTATCACATCTGCTTCTTGACCTGGAATCTCCTATTCCCATCTCTTCTCTTGTACTCGGATCCATCTGACAAAGTTTAAAAAAAGACTTTTAATAAGAAGTACCGCAGTGAGTGCCAACTTTCTAAATAATTTTTAAATTGATAATTTTTTAAATAGTTAAGTGCTTTTTTGTATTGTACCCACAGGAAATGAGTGCATTGATGTAGCAAACCAGAGCATGGTGCAACATTGGGGCATATTTACTTACCCAGTCCATTCGCGATCCAGCGGCGCGTTCTCTGTGGTGGATTCAGGTCCAGCCGGGATTCACTAAGGTAGTTCCTCCGACGTCCACCAGGTGGTGGAAGACCATCGGAATGCACTGAAGTTCACTGTCCTATCGTGGGTGAAGGTAAACGCGCGTCGAGCGTCACTTTTTTTTAAAAATCAGAAATATTCGTGTAACACATCGATTCGGGCCCTTAGTAAATAACCCCCATTGTTTTTAAAAGGTTCTAACAAATTTGATTATAAGTCCCTATCCTGTCAGTCCAAGGATCCAAGAGTGAAAACCCTTTTCTGTGATAGTAGGGGTGCTATTCTCCTTGGGGTTCCAAACAAATAGCTGATACAGGGACATAATTATTAAATCACAACTCAGCTTTCATTATACCAGTGCTCATTAATATTTTAAAGGGGAGCTGAGGACCCATAAGCAGCTAACAGCGACATCTCACGAGAAGCAATACAGCCAAGCAATCACCCACAAGCTACCTAGCACTCCGGCACCATGGGGAAGACAAAGAAAAGAACAGGACCTGAAAAATTAATGGAATTCTTCCCTGCAGCACGGTCCCAAGATGGAGGCCGCAACACATGTGCGGTAGCAACATCAGGAGACCTCTCCAGCTCTGTCCTCGCGCTCTGCAGTGGTTCTCCCCGGCTCCACATACCCAGGTATTGCTGTACTCCCTCCTCCCATTTGAGGCAATATCCACAGTGACTTAGGGCCACCAGTGATTTACCAAGCAGCAGTCACTCCGGTACATCCACAACAACATGTTGCTGCAGCATTCACCTCTGCAGGGAGGCCCCTATCGGAAAACTTGCTTAAAACAGTACCAGGAGATTTACGCTCATCTCTCCAGCATAATATTCAATCAGCCCTAGCTGTATTCCGAAAAGAATGGATTAGGGGAGCGCACATTGCACGTGGTGACCAAGATGCCAGAGTTTACATCTGCCCATAACAAGCCGGTTGATGAAAACAGTGCACTAGAGAAGGAGGAGTTGAGAGACTTATGCCTGAAAGTGGCTAAAAAACAGGGAGATAAAAAGTGACCTTTCATGGGGCGCTATAAACCTGTCAATTAACTGATTCAACTCCGTCATAGAAAACACATCAAGTTTATTTTTACTAAAGTATAATGATGGTGAAAGGCATATCCATCAATCAATAAAAGCTATAAAACATAAAAATGTATATATGAATATAAAAAAATCTATTACAGGGTACCCTAGACAGAAATCTCTAAAGCGATAAAAACATTAAAAAATAATAAGACCCCAGGACCTAACAGCCTCACTAACGAATATTGTAAGGTGCATGGCAAATTTTAAGTTCCACACCTGACGGCCCTGCACACATCTATACAGTCTTCAGGAGTTATTCCTAAGGAGATGTTGATCGCAGCCATCTCAAACTTACCAAAACCAGGTAAAACACCAGATCAGACCAGGGTCTCCTCAGTTGCCACTCGCTGCTTCATGGATTAGTTGAATTGCGTGGGGAGTACTTGAACGCCTTCTCTGCTACTCTCTTTGGATGTACACCTATCAAAAATAATGCATGAAGCATAAAGTATTAAAAAGGTATAATTTTATTACTCAATCAAAGGTTCTACATATACTAAAATATGGAAAACACATGAACAAGGGAGAGCCCTAACAGTATTGAGTGCTAAGTAGCATCAAAAACAATTTGACTACAATATATAGGCAGAAGTGCGAATAAAATGCTGTAGCAGTTATACCCATGTAACATACATAGGAAAATAGTAGGTGAAGCAAACCATAGAATAGGAAAGGCAAGGATCACTCCATAATAAATCATATACTGACTACGGGCTAAAAGAATGGACACCGATATGTGTTTTGCCTACAATGGCTTCCTCTGGGGGTCCGTTTCCGAATGCCCCAGTTCTACTCTCCAAAGCTTATTTATCAACTTTATAAAAGTTACTAAATAAATATGTATAGAAAAACAGCAGGCCTAGAGTAGCAACTAAAACATTATATAGACCTCAGGCGAAAGGGGGCCTACCTTCCATCAATAGCTACTATGATGCAACCATTTTAGACCGGGCAACGCAGCGGTTCTTCCCCTTAGCAGAAAAACGCTGGATTCAAATTGAAAACGCAATGTCAGATAAGCAGAACGTCACAGTAGCAATTTGGGAAAGAGTTATTAACTCCTTAAAGACGCAGCCATTTTGTAGCTTAAGGCTCAGCCCGATTTATTGGATTCTGACCTGCGTTGCTTTATGTGGTTATAACTATTGAACACTGTTACTTTTCTAAACGATTCTGAGATTTTTTTTCCCCACATGTCGTACTTCATTTTAGTGATAATTTTGGCTGCTAAGTTTTGCCTTTATTTAGAAAAATAGAAAAAATGATTAATTTTTTGAAAAATTTGCCATTTTCAAAATTCTAAATCATTGCGTTTTCAGGCTGATAGATTTACCACCTAAATATGTTTCTGAATAACATTTCCCATATGTCTACTTTACATTTTCATCATTTTTGAAATGTCTGGATAATAGAGATGAGTGCGCATACTCGTCCAAGCTTGATGCTCGGACGAGCATTAGCGTACTCCAAACGGCTCGTTGCTCGGACGAGTATTTTGCCTGCTCGAGAACGAGCTTTCACTTAAGGATCATTTAATTGAAGAACACAGTGAACACAGGATCATTTAAGGATTATTAAGGATCATTTAAGTGAAGAACACAGTGAAGAACACAGTGAACACAGTGAAGAACACATTGCAGATGTTTCCATACATCTGCTAATTTATCAGAAGACATTAGTGCAGAAAGGAGTTCTTCACAATAGTATGTGAAGAACAATATGTGTGAAAAATCTTCACTGAAGAACACAATGCAGATGTTTCCATACATCTTCTAACTTATCAGAAGACATGAGTGCAGAAAGGTGTTCTTCACAATAGTATGTGAAGAACAATATGTGTGAAGAACACATTGCAGATGATTAACACGGGTCATTCTCCTTTTTGAAGTTCCACGAATACTCCATTGAATAAAAAAAATGAAGAAACTTGACTTCAACGGGGTTCGTTATTCGAAAAGAGCACTCGAGCATCGGAAAAAGTTCGACTCAAGCACTGGATAAATACAGTTTTGAATGAAATTTTACATATTTAGCATCAAAACCCCCTATATAACCAACCCAATTTCAAATCTGCACCCCTCATGCTATCAGAAACAGCTTTTAGAAAGATTGTAAACCCCATCAGATCTTCATAGTAATTACATCAAAATGGAGGGGAAATTTAGAATGGTCAAATTGTGCCGATTATACATTCATTTAGCCCTAAAATTTACACATTTCCAAAAGATAAAAAACCACCATACCATTTGTTCTATATTTTCTCCTAAGTACAGAGACCCCTCTCATGTGGCCGTTACTTGTTTTATTGAGGCACAGCAAGGCGCAGAAGGGAAAGAATGGCCTGCAGCTGCCAGGATTTTAGTTTCCTCATTGGCCCGTTTTGCAGACTATAAAATTTTCACTTTTTCCTTATTGGGGCAATGTGATGGCATTTTTTTTGTGGGATGAGATGCTTTTTCCATTGTTACCATTTTGGGGTAGGAGTAGAAAAGCATCAATTCTGTACTTTTTTGGGGTGTTCACCGTATAGCCAAATAATCATGTTATCTTCATTTTACGGGTTGATACGATTATGAAGATACCATACATGAATATTTTTCTTACTTTTTACTAAATTTGTTTAGTATTTTTTACAAAATTTTTTACTTTTTAGTAAATGTGTTACTTTTTTAGTGAGGGAGCTGGTTGATGGCTTGTTTTTGTCAGACATGTTGTGCTCTGCACCAGTATCATTCTGGAGTACATATGTTTTTTTGATCACTTTTTATAGCATTTTTTGTGGGATTGAATAGGTAAAAATCATAATTTTTGGAGGGTTGATTATATATATATTTTTTTTTACGGCGTTCATCATACGGGTTCAATAATGATTTACTTTTATTCTATGGGTTGTTACGGACGTGGTGATACTATATATGTGGGGTTTGTGTTATGATTTAGACTTTTTTTGAGTTATATGTCTCTTTATATGTTTTGGGGCTTTTGGGCATTTTTATTGATTTATTACTTTATTTTTTATTGAATAACTTTTTTTTTCTTACTTTTTCACTTTTTCTAGCATGGGACATGAACAAGCAATCATCTGATTGCTTGTTCATGATAATGGTCTGCAATACTCATGCACTTGCATAGGTTGGCACTCTGCCAGTAAGATGACGTCACAGACGCCATCTTACCGGCAGTTCTTGCAGGCAACACTGGGGTCCAGATCGGACCCCAGTGATGCCATAGCAACGATTGGCGCCCCCCCAAAATCAGTTCAGGGGAGGGGGGAGATCGTGGAGTAAAGAAACCCCCAGAAGAATGTTAGATGCCGCGGTCGCGCTGACCGCGGCAATTAACATGTTAAGCACCCGCGATAGGAGCCCACTCCGATCGCTGGTGTTACACTGGGGTGTCGGCTATATGTCACAGCCGGCACCCCGTCTTGATATATCGGACACTGAGCATTAAGTTACTGAGCTAACAGGTTAACAGGTTAACAAAACACCTGTCCATAATTCGCTAAGCACTATGTAAACAGCCCGTCCCGAATGGGGCCAGTATCTCCAGAATTTGCATCTATTCCGCCTGAGGGTTAAAGACCTCTCATGTAAAGGGTAAGCACAGCTAATAGGAAATTTAGATCTAAGTAACTGGGAAAGGGCGGGAATACATAGTATAGCAGATAATTGGAAGAAAAATCATTTACAAGCATTCTCGGATATACACAGTAAATTTGCAACTTACAAAAATGATTTTTACAAATATTTGAAGTTAAGACTTCATATAAGGACTTCTGGAATATACGAGAAAAGAATAGTCTCTTATCGAAAATAACTTCATAAAACCTATTAAACACCAAAGGTATGTCTCTGATATTTAGAGCCATCGTGGAGAGTCTGTTATCTCTGACTATTGTGTTTGGAACAGTGGAAAAAAGATACAGGGACTACCATTGACGAAGAGAACTCGAGTTCTTTCTTTAAACTGACACTATCTTTATCAAAGTGTTCTCTTCACCTGGAAACCAGGAGACAGCTGTACAGCTGGTTCTATACTCCATATAAACTCTCAAAAATATCCCCAAATTGCTCCAACATCTGCTGGAGATGCAGTATAGAGCTTGGTGGGATTATGCATATATTTTGGAAGTGTAAGAAAATTGAGGGTCTCTGGTTGCAAGTGCAACAAGTACTAAGGGATATTCTACATTTACTATCTCCCTAACTCCAGCTCTAGCTCTATTGGGATTGGGATCAGATTACTCAACAAGTGAGCAAACTATTGTATAATCTTCCATATTTCCACAACGGTTATCACTATAATTTTGTAGTTATGGAAATCCTGGAAAATACCATCTTTCCTAAAACTAACAAGGAAAATAAATAATATATGTATACTTGAGAGGTCTATGGCATTTGCTAACAATACACAGAAAAAATTCTATCTACGATGGGAATCTTGGATACAATCAGTATATTATAAGGCCACACCTACTTTTAGTAGCAAATATTTAGAGCAAATCTCTAATGATAGGACTAATGGTAGAAAGCTAAGGGTAAATAATAACATTATGTAATATGTAAATTATATGCATAAACATAAAGCAACGTATTTGACGGCACCGAAAATAAGATATTGTAATGTCTGAAAAGTTTCTTTCTGTTTTCCCCATGTTACATTATTTTACCGAGACAATTCAAAACTTGTATGGTCCGAAATTATCTATGTCAGAAAAATACTTTTAAAAATGGAGAATGTAAACGGGCAAGGTGCATGTGTATGAGCCTTAAATGCTGTAATTTGTAAAAGTTGATTAAGGACCGGGCCCTTTCCTGTTTATTCATTTCCATTTTTCACTCCCCACCTTCAAAAATCTATAACTTTTTTATTTTTACACGTAAAGAGCTGTGTGATGGCTTGTTTTCTGCATAACAAATTTCACTTCATAGTGATGGTATTGAATATTTCATGCCGTGTACTGGGAAGCGGGGAAAAAATTCCAAATGTAGTGAAAATGGTGAAAAAATGCATTTGCCCCATTTTCTTGTGGGCTTGGATATTACGGCTTTCACTGAGCACCCCAAATGACATGTCTACTTTATTCTTTGAGTTGGTATGATTACATGGATACCAAATTTGTATAGGTTTTCATACATTTACAAAAATTAAAACCTCCTGTACAAAATTTTTTTTAAATTTCTTCTGGCACTAATAACTTTTTTATACTTTATTGTACAGAGCTGTGGGTGGTGTCAATTTTTGCAACATTTGATAATATTTTCAATTATATCATTTTTAGGACTGTGCGACCTTTTGATCACTTTTTATAGATTTTTTTATGTTTTTCAAAATGGCAAAAAAGTGCCATATTCGACTTTGGGCGCTATTTTCCGTTACGGGGTTAAACGCATTGAAAAACCGTTAATATATTTTGAAAGATCAGGCATTTTCAGATGCGTTGATACCTAATGTGTTTATGATTTTTACTGTTTATTTATATTTATGTCAGTTCTAGGGAAAGGGGGGTGATTTGAATTTTTATTTTTTTTATGGTTTTTATTTTTACTATTTTTCAGACTCCCTAGGGTACTTTAACTCTAGGTTGTCTGATCGATCCTATCATGTACTGCCATACTACAGTATGGCAGTTTATGGGGATTTTCCTCCTCATTTATTACAATATGCTATCAGCACATTGTAATGAAGGGGTCAAAACAAAATAGCCTCAGGTCTTCGGAAGACCCGAGGCTACCATGGAGACGGATCGCTGCTCCCCGATGACGTCCGATGACGACAATCCTAGCACCGATCGCGGGTGTTACCGGTAAGTCTTTGCTGCAATATGCGGCAAAGACGTACCGGCTATGGAGAAGGCTCAGCCCGTGAGCCCTCTCCATGCAGCGTGACCCGACCGCCGCCGTGAATACACAGCGGGCGGTCGCTAATCAGTTAAAAAAATAACAAAGACAAACCAAACCTATAAATTAACATAAACACACCTATATTCCCCCACAATGTCAGTTGCAGTGCACACCATCATGTCTGCAATATCAATATGATAGCCTTGCTATGTTTTCAACAATGGCCCAGATAAAGAGCCTTAGTTTACCGTGGTCCATGTGGATAGAAATGCGAGAGAATAGTGCAACACAGTTTCTTTTTTAAGAAAATTTTCTTTAATATTATACTTACAAAACTTTTGTTGAAAACAGGCCTTATGAAAAAATCTCTTATGTGTTTTCTACCCGACTCGAGTTTCGCCAATTTGCGGCTTCTTCCGGGGCTAGCACACGGACCACGGTGAACTAAGGCGGAACTAAAAGAACTGTGGCTCAGTTCCCGAGCCGGAGGGACAGGAGATCTGTACAGCCGCCCGCTGTACACCGCAAGTGGAGCAACGGGACTCACATGAACGCCGCACAGAAGGAACTGCATCCACTTATTTCATCTTCACCTGATCGAAGGTACTGTTCATACTGGATATGTCTATGCATTCGTGCATGTATTTCACCTATAAATGACGAAGATGCAGAGGAAAAATCTATAGACTTTTCTGACCATAAGGAACATTGGACCCCCATTCCTTCTCTTTCTCCTCTGCACCGTCATTGTTTTTTGGCAACTGGATGATTTCTTTTTCCAATAATTGTTAAGTTTTATCTATTCAGAACAGAATGCTTCATTCATTAACACTATGCAGCCAAACTATATTATGCCACTTTTTCTTGTGTCCACATGAGTTTCTTTTTCTTTATGGCATCAGCAGAAGGGGAATTGGGAAGATTTACAAGTATTCCCAAAGGGTCATGCTCCCTTTAGAAACATGACTTCTGGACAGCTATTTTGCACATCATCAGCAGTGGCATACATGTAAACCATACATGTAAAACAGTAAAGCAGTGTCCTAAACCATGATGGTTATTGTAGTTTTCTTGTATGGTAGCTTCTTGTGAAGTGTATTATTAACAATGTTATTGTTAACATCACTTGATATATTTCACAGCGTAAAATCATTTGTCCAAATGCTTGTATGCATTGTCTACATTCAGTACTGCTTGAGAAACACTTATTTATCCAGTTATTACAAGGAGCTTAGCAGTATTGCCATTAACAGAGTGAATATCCTGTTCTAATCATTGTTTAGGGTTGGTAGGTTGATATTAGTGCCAAAAAAGTTTTGTACACCCTTTATCTCCCTCTCCTGCCTACTCAGTTTTGATCTAATAGCATGTGTGGTCCTGCTTTTTGGAATGGTTATTGTCATGTGTCAATTCACTCTAACAGTAACCTGGATATACCACCAATATTTGTCTCAGGTCTCAGATATATGCTGAAAAGATTTTTGATATATTTATCACAGTTTTGACTTCAAAAACTTGCATTGTGCAATCAATCCCTAGTTGTAGATGACAGCATTATGATATCACTTTCCTGTATTGTATACATGACATACATATAATGTTTTTATGTACCAGTATATACTTTATGACCCTTTATGCATAAGACACAACATAATGGGGGGATTTATTTGAAGTGTCTCAAAACAAGATTGTTCTAGTTGCTCATGGCAACCAATCAGAACAATTAGAACAGTTTGCTCTTTGATACTTCTTACTTTGATACATCTCCTCCATTGTCTATTGTCTTTAATTAGTCCCATCATGTAAAATTATACAAATTTCTGTGATATCTCTTAAAATATTTTTTCTGTGCTTGTAATGTATGTAGTATAAGAAATATGTAAAACAAAAATGTTTCTAGCTTCACTTTTTATTACTTGTGCCCATTTGTGTTTCAGAACTTACTAAATCATACAAGAGTCAAACATGATTGATCAAAGTCAATTATAAAGTATAATGAATAATTATGATGAGCAACTACTGATGCTAAAATTGGTGACAACCATGTTTATCATTGCAATGTAAATCAGTTGTAGTAAAGAATATAGATGAGACTAAAAGATTAACTTAATTTCAGCATTTATGCACTATCTATCTTTTGTAGAGAAAACACTTGGCTGCTGCCAAATATTATTTATGTTACATGTATTTGAGATAATTTAGGTCCATTAAACTGCCTCCTCTACTTTATAATATCTGAATATGCTTTAGAAAATGTTTTTAGAGTTTTATTAACTCTTAAAATCTAATCACCCTAGCCGAAAAAGTATATAATGTGAATCCATCTATCTGTGTACATTCTGTATTTTTTTCTTGAGTAATTTAGATTTCAAAAGTGACCATTCTGATCTAAACTGGGAATACCGTATATACTCGAGTATAAGCTGAGTTTTTAAGCACATTTGTGCTGAAAAACCGTAACTAGGCTTATACTGAAGTCTATAAAAAATGAACACTGTACACAACTTTTTGACGTCCCCGATAGGCTGTCTTCTGCGTCCTGTAGTATATAGCCAGCCAGCCCCTGTAGGAAAAAAAATTAATACTGTAATCACCTTTCAGACGTCCCCTGTAGGTCCTCTTCTGCTTCCGATGTGGCCTTGGGTCCTTTGGATCCTCTTCGGGTTCTTCCGTTCCTCTTTGGCTAATCTTCAGGAAGTTCCGCTCCTCTTTGGGTCCCCACACGATGCCAGCAAGCGGCTGACGTCATTTTGTGTGCCAGCCAAGCAAGAAGACCCGAAGAGGAGCATAACATCCAGAAGAGTAGCTGAAGAGGAGCGGAAGAACCTGAAGAGGACCAAAGGACCAGAGGCAGCATCGCAAGCAAAAGAGGACCTACGGGGGACGTCTGAAAGATGAGTACAGTGTTCATTTTTTTTTCCTACAGGGGCTGGCAGGCTGTATACTACAGGGGCTGGATATATACTACAGAGGCTGGCAGGCTATATATGACGGGGGGCTGGCAGGCTGTATACTACAGGGGCTGGCTGGCTATATACTAGGTGCTGGTAGGCAATATACTACAGGGGGCTGACATGCTATTTACTACAGGGGCCAGCATGATATATACTACAGGGGCTGGCAGGCTGTATACTGATTGGGCTGGCAGGCTATATATTACAGGGGGCTGGCAGACTATATACTACAGAGGGCTGGCAGGCAATATTCTACAGGGGCCTGGCAGGCTATATACTACAGGTGCTGGCAGGCTGTATACTACAGAGGCTGGCGGGCTGTAAACTACAGGGACTGGCAGGCTATATACTACAGAGGCTGGCAGGTTATATACTACAGGGGGATGGCAGGCTATATACTACAGGGGGCAGGCAGGCTATATACTACAGAGGCTGTCAGGCTGTATACTAGAGGGGCTGGCAGGCTGTATACTACAGGGTCTGACAGGATATATACTATAGGGTGTGGACGGTATATACTACAGGTGCTGGCAGGCTACATACTACAGGGGGATGGCTAGCTATACACTGGGAGACTGTGACCAATGCATTTCCCACCCCCGGCTTATGCTCAAGTCAATAGGTTTTCACAGTTTTTTGTGTTAAAATTAGGAACCTCGGCTTATACTCGGGTCAGATTATACTCAAGTATACACGGTATGTTCCTTATGGAGTATGGTGCCTTTTCAGCAACTTAACTACATGTGACATAACTGTACATGACATGTCAGTTAAGGATGTATGGAGTGGGCTCATGGATTGAGCACTCTTCATACATCATGTTGTTAGCTGCATTATGCTAAATATTTAAGTGCCATCATCAAACACATTCTTAGAACTGGTCATCGCCCCCTACAACATGGTTGGAGGGGTGTCAAATAGTTGGTATGACACCTAGGGTTCAGTGTCATCATAGGATCTATAAAATATACTGCAGTACAAGAGTATTGCAATACATTGTGATCAACATATTGTGTAGGGGAAATACTGTCGCTAGGATATACAATTTTAATGCAGAAAACAAGCCCTCACATGTCTTTGTACACTGAAAAATTTAAAAGTTGTACATTTTTGAAGGTTGAATATAAAGAAACCTTAAAATAGAAAAAGGCGAGGGTTGATATTCTTTTGGAGTTTTCCTTCACATGATAGCAAATGTAATTTGGTACATGGTTTATACGTAAAGGAAATGTCAAACTTTTGCTGAATAGTTTGCTGAATGTCTCCTCCAAGACATTCCAGGTAAGATAAGCCATGTGAAGTATTTTCACGCATGGCCCTATTTAGCTACATACAGTCCATGTAGTCGCATGTGGCACTAGCCTGCAAGGAATAACAACTAGGTCTTCAATGCCTCGAAGCTGGTCATTCGCTTCAGATACAAGTAACTCTAGTAGCAGCTTTGGAACCAGTTGATTCAAGAAAACCTCACTAGGCTCCTTCTCTGTGATGTAAACGTTGTAATAAGGAAATCCAATTCATTCTGCAGGAATATTAACAAAACTGACAGCAGGGAGTAAACTTTACTAAATGGAGTGTAAGTGCTTCTTTAATTATGTATTAAAAATGATATTCTTCATTAAGTGTTAAGTTTTATCATCCTTGCAAATTATGAAAATGAAACAGATTCTCTAGTATACTATATAATGGTTAAATATAAATCAACTCATAGTAGTGTTCACAGATGTGAAATAGTGTAGTATCCCATCAAATCAATATAGATGTGATGATCAGGTTGCTAAACGTTACACTGCTGCTAGTAAATAATTTGAATGTGAATGTATGTACCAGATGTGGTAAATAGCCACTATTTATGATGGAGCTTTGAACACAGGGTAGAGCTGTAATATCTTCAGTATATAATTTATATGTCTACTGTATGTTTATGTGTAATCTATACATTTTATAGAGAGAGAAATATTGATGTTGACTGTCTGTCTGGGTAAAGAGGATTCAGCATTAAATTACCTATTTGTCCACCAACATCATAAACATTTATGCTCCAGTTTTAATAACAGAAGCTATGGCATCTTTGTTTTCCTTCCTTTTTAATAAAATCAATGGCAACTTTCAATTTGATTTCGGCTAGTTTTGAAGTCATGTTTTTGTACCTTATCATGAGAGTAATGAAAGACAGTAAGATGAAAGTTGTTTATGCTAGTTATCCTTTCTAAAATTAGGCTTCATGTCAGAACTCTAATGCTTTCAGAAATACAAATAAACTATGTGAATATATTAGTGTATTTGATACAGACATTAAACTATAATAACTTGCATCAAAAAGCTACTGAAGTTTGAGAATAGAAAAAAGAAAGTTGTAAATATATATCCCTGAGTTATGTAAAAGTTAGGCTCTGTAGGTTTGTTCTTAAGTTCAATTTGTATGTAAGTCAGAACTGTATATTTTGTAATTCTAACTCCAGACAATTTTTTTGGTCTCTGTGACAATTGGATTTTAAAAATGTTGGATTGTCATAAGAACCAGGATTAACAACAAAGCTTAATTACAGCTTAATTGACACCTTTGATAATTGCTGTTTATAATGGCTGTTTATTGTAGCCTGGGACTAAAGGACAGTAAATTACCAATTACCAGAGGTCTGTTTGTAACTAGGGGTCATGGGTCATCTGTAAGTCGGGTGTTCTTAAGTAGGGGACCGTCTGTGTACATGTTATATATATATATATATATATATATATATTTATATATATACTCACCGGCCACTTTATTAGGTACACCTGTCCAACTGCTCGTTAACACTTAATTTCTAATCAGCCAATCACATGGCGGCAACTCAGTGCATTTAGGCATGTAGACATGGTCAAGACAATCTCCAGTTCAAACCGAGCATCAGCATGGGGAAGAAAGGTGATTTGAGGGCCTTTGAACGTGGCATGGTTGTTGGTGCCAGAAGGGCTGGTCTGAGTATTTCAGAAACTGCTGATCTACTAGGATTTTCACGCACAACCATCTCTAGGGTTTACAGAGAATGGTCCGAAAAAGAAAAAACATCCAGTGAGCGGCAGTTCTATGGGCGGAAATGCCTTGTTGATGCTAGAGGTCAGAGGAGAAAGGGCAGACTGGTTTGAGCTGATAGAAAGGCGACAGTGACTCAAATCGCCACCCGTTACAACCAAAGTAGGCAGAAGAGCATCTCTGAATGCACAGTACGTCGAACTTTGAGAGAGATGGGCTACAGCAGCAGAAGACCACACCGGGTGCCAGTCCTTTCAGCTAAGAACAGGAAACTGAGGCTACAATTTGCACAAGCTTAGCGAAATTGGACAGTAGAAGATTGGAAAAACATTGCCTGGTCTGATGAGTCTCGATTTCTGCTGCGACATTCGGATGGTAGGGTCAGAATTTGGCGTCAACAACATGAAAGCATGGATCCATCCTGCCTTGTATCAACGGTTCAGGCTGGTGGTGGTGGTGTCATGGTGTGGGGAATATTTTCTTGGCACTCTTTGGGCCCCTTGGTACCAATTGAGCATTGTTTCAACGCCACAGCCTACCTGAGTATTGTTGCTGACCATGTCCATCCCTTTATGACCACAATGTACCCAACATCTGATGGCTACTTTCAGCAGGATAATGCGCCATGTCATAAAGCTGGAATCATCTCAGACTGGTTTCTTGAACATGACAATGAGTTCACTGTACTCAAATGGCCTCCACAGTCACCAGATCTCAATCCAATAGAGCATCTTTGGGATGTGGTGGAATGGGAGAATAACATCATGGATGTGCAGCCGACAAATCTGCGACAACTGTGTGATGCCATCATGTCAATATGGACCAAAATCTCTGAGGAATGCTTCCAGCACCTTGTTGAATATATAAAACATTGCATATATATGCAATGTCCCTGCCAATGTGCATGGCAGAGGAGTAGTTGCGCGAATAAGCCCTTTTACTACCCAGTACATATAGAGGTAATTGAGCAGCGGTAGATTCTGCCTGGATAGGCAAGGGTTAAGCATGTTAATGTTATCATCCAATGATGTTCCACTATTGTAACTGGAGTGTCATTGGAGAAGGAGACCACCTGACCAAGGTTTAACTATACCCTTAGTCAGGGGAGGAGTTAGAACAGAGTTCCAGAAACTTGAGAGAGAGCACACTCTCTTGGGACCCAGCTTCTTACTGAGGAGCATCATATCTTAGAGCACCTGCTCTTACTACAGGCCTCCTAGGCCTCAGCTTTCACTACAGAGCTACAGGGTGTCAGTCCACCTTCAGGGCTGATACTGAATATACTCAGGATTAAAGCTGCAGCTTTCAGCATTGGACACAGCTACATCCCAGCCTGCCCCTGCATCCAGGCTGGTGACCCAACTCCTGAGGTTCCTCTCCAAGATCACTCCAGTACTGCACTTGTACAGTACTGCACTGGTACAGAATTGTTTAGCGTGTTGTTACCATTGGTTCGAATAAAGAACTGTAAGTTACTTTTATGCACAACATTGCCTCCGCCTGGTCCCTGCTACGGCTGTATCACCATCAAGGGCGCCCCATCCATCAACCAGGGACACATACTACAGATTTTAAGGGCTGCCCCAGGGAGAACCAGTACCTCAGCCTCTCCCTCTGCATCATTTCTTGCCAACACCACCTGCTGGAGACCTGCCAGGCTGTGGGACAGACCTCCAGTCCCCATACCAGCACCGTGACACAAACATGACTAGGCCGCAAACGTCAGCCACTCCGGTATTCCGGGCCCTAGCTGCCTTCAGGCCCCGGGAAAAGGCTAGGCCTCGGTGGGGGATGTTGCATATATATTTCGCCTATAGTATATTTGTCCATTTTATTTTATTGTGTGTGTTTGTCTTCAGTATATTGTCTTTGCCTACAATATACTCAGAGTTGATGTAAACAAAAGTCATGAACCTCATTATGATCAATTGTGGGTTACATGCATATGTCATACAATTTGATGAAATCATGTACAGTGCCATGGTTTCTGTTCTGAGCATGCACTATCATGCATAGGTGTACATGCACTTAACAAACATATATTGTACCATACATGCATACAACTATGATATTATATTATTTTATATTATATATAGCTTTGCGTAATAAAATGCTTGATGTTATCCTGCCCCCCCCCCCCAAAGTCACACTAATACCCAGAGTGTCTATTTGTGGTCTATTTATGTCAATGAAATAAATATTGGACTTTTCTGTGGAGAAAACAAACAGGGGAAGTGTCAGCTCAACGGAATTTCATTTAGTCCCCCATACTTGGTACCTGAGAAGACAACCTTGGTTAATTGCTGATAAATCAATTTGAAATATACAGACAACCTTTGCCAAAGGCTGATAGATCCATTTGAACTATACAAGTGATGTCCAGCTCCAAGGGAATTTACAGTTTAAATATAATCAATCAAATTGTTTAAAATCTAAATTTAAAATCTAAAGAAAAAAGTAAAAATGTATAGCCGGGCTCGATTAATAGTAGTTTATGGAATAAACTAACAGTTTTTCTTCAGGTTCAGAGATTTCTCTACTCGCTCAGAAAATGTAAGAATTGTAAGAAGAATGTACAAAGCTGCTGAAAGGGAATTCAAGTTTTACAGTGTGACACCTTAGTACATACATATAGCAACTTATTCTGAAATGTCATTTTCCAATGCAATTCTTGTATGCTCTTCATTCCTCTTTTCTAACATTCAGTCTGTATTCATGCCTGCCATCAGTGTAATTGTCATTGACCTTTTTTTAAGAAGAGTGAATGGAAATGTAGAATTGTAGCATTATATATGCTTGCTGTTCACTGGGTTATGTTGGATAAAAGTATGGAGAACAAATGTTCATCCTCAAATGTTGTTATTAAGCTATGATTAAGTACAGATGTCTCAAAATAGGTGTTTTCAGGTAACAAAAGACCAATTTTTGGTAAAGTGATTTATCATCTATCAGATATAACATGTGCACATTCATTGACAACTGCTGGTTAGTTTCAAATCAAGGCTAAAGCAATTTAAACCTTTCTTTGCAGTAGCCTCTATGATAAAAAATTGCTTTTTTTTCTCAAATGTGTGCAGGCAATTATAAAAATGAAAAGGGCTTTAAAACAAGTTCAGGTATTTTTTATTTCTTTCTCTACACAAAAAAATTCCCTGCCACCAAAGTAACAACAACATCGCTATTTAACATTCTCTTTATTTTAACTCTTGCAACGTATCTTTCTATAAAGTTTAATGACTTATTCTTAATATGTTTTTTGCTTAACTCTTTCCATATGCTGTAATTGACGACCTGTTACATCCGTACCTGCATTATACTTTGTCCTTAGAGAGCAGCTGATGATGCTCTGATAAGATTTTGTTCCATTTTGTCTTTGCCAGTTGAACACTGGTGCATTCCTTAACCCCTTAAAAGACATTTACAATCAGAATTTCTCATGGTAGACTGCCCTAACTTACATGTTGGTGACATTTTCTAGGCACTAGCATTTTTTCTTAATTTCTGGAATAGCACCAAAAGTCTAATAATGACTTTGTATAAATATGACCCGGAGGCGCTCCAGCCTATATCACTGGGGCACCTCTTGGCTCCAATGTCTAATTTTATATATGCACTCCCCAGACTCAGAATTTTACCCTGGGCCCACCCTCTGATCCATTCACCCGCTGATCCACCCTCCATGCTGATCTGTCTGCCCTCTGATCTGCACACAGTGGGTCACGGTCACCGGAAGGCAGTGCATATATAATCAGACAACAGAGCCAAGAGGCACTCCAATTATGTAAACCAGAGCACCTCTGGCTCATTAGCATAATTATATAAAGTCTTTATCAGACTTCTGGTGCTACTCCAGAAACAAAGAAAAAAGGTTCTAATGCCTAAAAAATTGCACCAAAAAGTAAATTATGGAAGTCTACCATTAGAAATTCAGAAATGACACAGCCATGGGTCTTATAAAAACCCAAGGCTGCCATGGCGATGACGTCACAAGGATCGATGACCTAAGCCAACGTACCACTGGCTATTGAATATGACCTGCGGCAATCAGAGAGTTAGAGCCTGTGTTTGGTGCTACCACCGATTTTGGTGTTACACGTGGTCTTCTGCTGAAATATGCAGCAAACACCCATCTGTTATGGAGAGGGCTCAGCTGTTAGCCCTCTCCATACTCCTGTAACTAATATGTCACATACTAATACATTATACATTTTTTAGGGGTTAACTAGCAGCCTTACATGATTCACACCATACCCATCTGGCTCCTGTGAACTCAACTCTGAGTGTAATTGACAGAATCTCTCCCCACTCTCATTGTTGTCTTGTCTGGTTTCAATGAGCTGATTCTATAATCTTCTGGACTGAGGCTTTGGCATCTCATATAAGGTTTTGCTCTTTGCCTGCTATAGTATTGTACTAAGGTGTATCTGTTAATTCTGTATTCTGGTATCCTTGATCATTTTGCTTGATTCTTTGTCCAGTGACTAGTATTTGCTTAGTGATTTTGTACTGATTTCTTTCTCTGTGTTTGCATTTTGGAAGAGTAAGGGAATGTGGACCAGTTCTCTCCCACCACTTTAATATAGGTAGGGCAATCAGGCAAGGACAGCGGGGAATACAGTTTAATCTCTGTCTGTTCCCTGATCCTACATAACACAATCCTTGTAGCCTGTATATTATTTAAGTATTTTGAAGTATACTGTGTGACCAGCTTTATGCCAGCAAAAAGCTATCACTATAGAGTCAAATATAGCTATTTGGCATACTTTTTCCCATGGATGCTCTAAATAATTCTTCAATAGGTTGCATTTCTACAGAGCTTATAACATATCTATCTAGAACCATATTCTTTGAAACCTACTCATAAAACCCAGCACTATAGTTCCAGTTATAGCTATTTCACTAGCTTTTACCATGGCTTATTGCTATAAATATTTCCAATGGGCAAGAGTTCTGAAGAGCTTATTACATAACCATCTAAACCCATCCTACTGATTTCAGATGCAAGAATTTGAGTTTGGCTGATAACCAAGTCATGTTCATGATCTATTTCATCAATTCCATCAATCTTCCATATTTGTCCTTACAATGATCACACAAAAGAATCAAACTTAATTACCAATGAAGTTATTGTATTGATTGAAGCCATCTTGAAGTAAAGAATTGTCTTTTTCATGACTCTTTCATATCAGTAACTAAAACAATCTGGTTAATGATCAATATATTTAGAATCTAATTTTTAAGAGTAACCATGCAGTAAATAATGTGATGTGGAGTGATTCCATAATAGTTTGAAATTAATGTTGACTGAGGTCATCTTACTTCAAAGGCGGCTCACGTAATGAAAGTTTATCATACAAAAACATTTTTCCTAATGGAGCTAAAAGCTTTTGAATGTACATAAACACAATGTTTCTAAACAAAACATGAATTATTTTTCCTCAGTTTTGCGCTTCGGCTCACTAAAATTGCCAAAAAAATTTTTGAAATCCCTAAGTCTTCCACTTTAGGTTGAATATTCTATTTGAGAGATTTGTCAACATATATTTTTGTTTAACATATTTGTTTATGTCTATTATTTAGCCATAGGTGAAATCTGCACTGCAAAAGTAACATTGTGGTGAACTAACGTGAACCTCTAACAAAATTTTATTAATAAACTTACTTACATAGTGCCATGGTAGAGCTCTGTGTTTTCCTAAAATTCTGTTAAAAACATCTTCTGATTTTCAATACGCATAGGAAGGGTGAACTAAAGCTTATTAAAACATAACTTTTAATATATTCAATAAAAGGTCATAAAGTACTTCAGACCAGAGCCACACTCCATCTCATAACACCAGAAGAAATGGAGAGCAGTAATAAAACAGACAATTTTACATCAATACACAATGGATAGATCTCAGATCAAAAGATAATAAACCAGAAAGATCTCACCCGTGGCGAGGAGCAAGGCCCCTTCCACACTTGCGTTTTTCACGCGCGTTTTCTGCGTGTGCTTTTGACATGCAGAACTTGCATTGCACTCTGACCCGTTGTAATCAATGGGTCCTTTCAGACTTGCATTTTTTTTCACGCACACACGCGCGTTTTTTTTAACACGCGTTTAAATCTCTACATGCTCTACTTTTGCAAGTCACACGCGTGAAAAACGCACCATACAAGTCTATGGAGATGCATCAAAAACGCTTTGCAGTGCAAGTGCAATGCGTTTTTCACACATCAATTGCCATAGAAGAGATAGAGCTCAGTCCTGAGTCCTTTCACGCGCATTACCTGCACGTGAAAAACGCATTGATATTGCATTGAAATTGCATTGAAATTGCATTGAAAACATGCGTGAAAAACTGAGACACTGAACAAACTCTGACGACTGAAAACTGATTGCACTCTGATGTAAAATGTGCTTTTTTCACTGACCAAACCCTGATCGCACCCTGATCGCACCCTGATCAAACTCTGTCGTATTTTGCAACGCACGTATGGAAGGGGCCTAAGGAGCCACGAAAATTGAGCAGGAATATGGAGCGGCTACTGTCAACAGAAGGGGGTCCCAGACCAGGATAAAGGCACTGCATCCAGGTATCGGTAAAGCTGCTCTGTACCTGCTCCTCAGAATAGCTCCTGTCCTAACAAGGACAGTCCCAGGAGATCCCTAGAATCTAAATGTCCCTAGGATTGCCATAGAATGCCTTCCCATACTTTATGACCTTTTATTGAATATATTACAAGTTATGTTTTAATAAGCTTTAGTTCACCCTTCATATACATGTTTTTTGCTGGTGAATTTATACTCATCATAATTTGATGTAATGAACTGATATCACCTGATGTGGTCTTCTCAGTCCTGCTTCTTATATTGTTCAATATTGTTCAAAATTTATTTATTGTGACCTTAATTTTTGAGGTCACAATGACATCATGGGGCAACAGGCCCAAATGGAAAAATAGTATATAAATGCTGCCGACAGCTTTGCTGGCAGCATTTAAAGGGGAACACCCACGATTGATACAAGCATGAATAATGGATGTTAATGGTGGGGAGCGTTTGGATTAGAGTACCCACACCAGAACCTAGCTTTCAGAATCGGGTTTGCCGAACTCAGCTAACGCGAACCAGATAGACTGGGCATTATGGGAAGTGGGTATCACCAAGATACTTATGATTATGTTTGTTTCATTGTTGTTATTTCCATGTTAAAGGATATCAATTTTTTGTTAAAAAAATAAATATATACAAAGTTTAGGCCCCCTAGGCTGTGTGAACCCTAGTGAGTCTGATTGCTCATACAAGAAGTGTCTGTTACAGATTGAGAATCCACAACTATGCCCCTCAATCCAAAGAACACTGTGAATGAAAGTTACAAGACATTGATAGCCAGCACAGTGGATCAATGGTTGGCACCACAGCCTTGCAGTGCTGGGGTCCTGGGTTCAAGTCCCATTTAGGTCAACATCTGCAAAGAGTTTGTACGTTCTATCTGTGTTTGCGTGGGTTTCCACAGGGTCCTCCGGATGATCCACCGTTGCATATGTGCAGACCAATTTTCTGTTAGGGCACTTGCTGAAGGGAAGTGAGAACTAGGCTTACGGTCAAGTTCATAACACTACAGACAGTGCTTCGGTTTATTAATAGGGCAATACTGCTCATAGATCTTTTTTTCTGCTCTGGGAACACAGTGTCATAGAACTGGAGTAATATATTTAAATAGTGAAATGTCGATACATTTGAATAGAGTGCTGTATATATGATCAGTGGGTATAATTGTATTTATTTTACTTTCATTTCTTATTCATGACTTAACGGAATAAACAAAGTTATTGTAGATTTTGACTAGGCACAATAAGTATGGATGGGTGATAGCTATTCATCTTCAGAAGAAGGGCAACCTGACCTTTTGCAACATAACACAAGTATACATACTGCATACAGTAACTCAGTTTGTCTTTCTCAGCTTTCAGCGCCAAGTCTGTATATAAATAATTTTAAAAGACTCACTGTCGGGAGAGGATCAACTAATCTGCTAAATGAATTTTAAAATCCATTCTCACAACAGTTGATAGCTGCCGACCCCCTCCTTGTGTTTGGTAATTACCCCAATATTTCCTTCACACTTGTTTAAAATGGTTCCCACTTGGGTTTCCTATGAAGATGAGCTTTCCCTTAGTTCCAGTACAGATCTGAAACACAGGAGAAAGGCACATTGGCTTATCACACAGCCTCATTCCATCTGCTGCCAGTGGGGGTTCGGATAATCACAGTCATTGCTATAGAGGACAAGCAGTCTGAGAGATGCAGATAGAAGTCATAATAATGGAGAGAAGGCTTTCTTGTAGCGAGAATGACATAACAAAACATAATAATACTTTAACAATTTCAAAGGCAAAGGAGAAAACCCTTTAAATGTGCAGCCTGCCTCTTAATGATAGAAAAGCAAAGATCAAAGCTACTATATCACCTTCATGGGAAACTAGGGGAAGGTATGAATAAAATTCCTTACACTAACTATGTAAGCTGAAATGCTGAAAATTAGGAGATGGGAATATATTTTATTTTGAGTGCACATGTTTATATAAGTACAATATGCATGCACTCAATACTGAGAGGTACAAGACTTTTACATGAATCCATTACAAAGTGCACTGAAGAAAAATATGAGTCTTAGTTTATACATTAAAAAAAATGTATATATATATATAACCCACACTAGAACTGAAATGTTGTGATCTGTGAATAAGCCAGTGCACAGTGTTTCCAACTGAAGCTTGGAGTGCTGACATGTTTGTTTTGTTTTGTTTCTGGAAGAATTTTATCCACATCCTGGGCCTTACATGTGAGTACATACATAGCATTGTACTGTACTGATATATATATGTGTAGGCGCTGTTCTCAATGAAGAGCATGTGAGTGGTGTCTGCAGTGACCAGGGAAAGCCACTACAACATACATAGAGCGGGCTCATGTGGCTTCATCTAAATTGTTAGAAACAGATCAGCATGCCACTGTTCACCTATTAATGATCTGTCCTGTAGATAGGTCATCAATAGTTTTGGGGGCAAAAAATCGTATTAACTTGTGCATTGTATCACCATCATGTGCTGTTGTGGTAGTCCTTCAGGATATTGGGGCACATTTACTAAGTGCTTTGCGTCACTTTTCTGGTGGACTTTGCACATTCTTTTAGGTGTAAACTGCTTGCACAGGTATTTAAGAAGTTTCTGCACCACAAATTAGGGAGAGTTCTGGTGCTCAGTCGGACCGTGCACTAGATGTATCATGCAAAGTCTGTTGCACACCCTATGTTAAAGGTGCATCACAATAAAGTTGGTGAACTCTCTTTGCCAGATTCATGATTTCTTGCGCATGTTCTTAATGAATCTGGCTCATTGAGAATTATACACAGGCAGATGCCTTTTAGTGCAGTTTCCTACATTCTTAGTAAATGTGCCCCATTATCTATAAAAAAAACCCCTCAAATATTTTTTCCAGATAGCTAAACTCATAGGACTCACAGAAAAGTTGTTGCTAGAGCTTTTGATCTCTTTTTTCACCATGTTATATATTTCACTGAAAAAGATTCTAACAAGTTAACCCCTTAACGCTCTGCGCCGTAGCTCTACGGCGCAGAGGTATAAGGGATGTATGAAGAGGGCTCACGGGCTGAGTCCTCTTCATACAAAGGTGGGGTTTTTTTCATATTGCAGAAAACCCCCACCGCTAACAACCGCGGTCGGTGCTTTCACCGATTGCGGCTATTAACCCCTCCGTTGCCGCCGGTAAAGTTGCCGGCGGCATTTAAAAGACAGCGCCGCGCGGGCGCCGCCATCTTTGTTACGATCGCCGCGCCCCCGAACATCATCGGGGGGTGGCGATTGGTTGCTATGGTAGCCTCGGGTCTTCGTTTGACCCGGGATACATGGCTTCTGCATATCCATTACAATGAGCCTGTGGCTCATTGTAATGTATAGTGTGCAAAAATGCCATATATTGCAATACTGTAGTATTGAAGTATATGGTAGGAGCGATCTGACCATCTAGGGTTAATGTACCCTAGATGGTCTAAAAAATTGTGAAAAAAAAAAAAGAAAAAAAAAGTTTAAAAAAGAAAAAAAAATTAATAAAATATTAAAAGTTCAAATCACCCCCCTTTCCCTAGAACTGATATAAAACATAATAAACAGTAAAAATCACAAACATATTAGGTATCGCCGCGTCCCAAAATGCCCGATCTATCAAAATATAAAAACGGTTACGGGCGGCGGTGACGTTCGAGGCGGGAAATGGCGCCCAAATGTCCGAAATACGACTTTTACACCTTTGTACATAACATAAAAAATGAAATTAAAAATTATCAAAATGTCGCACAGACCTCAAAATGGTAGCAATGAAAACGTCTCCTCATTTCACAAAAAATGATTCCTCACACATCTCCGTGCGCCAAAGTAAGAAAAATTTATTAGCGTCAGAAGATGGCAAATTTTTTTTTTCTTTTTTGTACACATTCGTTTAATTTTTGAAAATGTATTAAAACACAATAAAACCTATATAAATTTGTTATCACCGCAATCGCACCAAACCAAAGAATAAAGTAGGTGTGTTATTTGGAGCGAAGAGTGAAAGTCGTAAAAACTGAGCCCACAAGAACGTGACGACACGTGCTTTTTTTTTTCAATTTTTCCACATTTGGAATTTTTTTCAGCTTCGCAGTATATGGTATGTTAAAATAAATAATATTACGGGAAAGTAAAATTTGTTACGCACAAAATAAGCCCTCACACAGGTCTGTACACGTAGAAATGAAAAAGTTATGGATTTTTGAAGTTGGAGAGCGAGAAATGAGCCGAAAAACCCTGCGTCCTTAAGGGGTTAATACAAAATGCTGTTCAGTACATCAATGTGGTCTTCAAAATCAAATGCAATTACAGGGAGACAACACAGCTACAATGCAAAGTATTGTGTTTGTTTTTCTCTATTTTACAACTTAGGAGTTTGAAAGCTTTATACTGCTAGAGAAAGACAATCAAATCTATACCTTAAATGTCCCAAAGTTTGAACATAACTACAGAGGACCTATTCATGTCTGCCTTGAAATGAGTTTCTAAGTATTTTAGGGCTCATATTAGGGTTGGACTCAGTTTCAGTTGTGCATCCATTGTGTTCTGTCTCCGATTTTCTTCCGTTGTTCTCCGTGTTCGCAAAAACACTGAAAAACTGAAAACATCACACCTTGTTTTTTAGCCTTATCAGTGAAAAAGAAAAATGGATATTTCATCTGTTTTTGTTGTGGATCCGTAGACTTCTATTGCCTTCCGTCATCCACATCCGTGAAAAAAATAGGACATGTTTCATAATTTTTTTCACGAACAGCGGATCAGTGAAAATACAAGCCAATGTGAAAACACCCATAGAAATCAATAGCTTTGTGAGGCTTCTCATTGATGCAAAGGTTTTAGTTTTTAAATCAACATAACGAGTTTGATTCATGTGACATAACCTAATATGACACCCCTATAAACAGTAATTTTATAAATGGAATTGTCTAATGAAGGCTCTAATGAATTCACTTATGAACTGACTTCCAGTATCAATCATGACACATTAGCACACCTCGTGAGTATGTTCCCAATAATGACAATTAATGCCTCCATCAAACACATATTTCATTATAAAAAGAATAGCACTACATGTTTAACATTTTAAAAACACTTAAACTTACTGTTTGTTTACTAAGATATGATACAATTTGTTCTCTGATGTAGTGTAATTTAATTATATAATAATGTTTAAAGAAGAGGTGATTAAATCACTTTTAGTCCTTTCTAAAACAGATATTTTTTCTTATTACTGTATATACTCGAGTATGAGCCGAGCTTTACAGCACAAATTTGTGCTGAAACTTGGCTTATACTGGAGTCTATGAAAAAAACACCTAAAGCAAGAATTGGACATGCGGGGGGGGGGGGGGGGGGGTGTTATCAGAAAGGTGAGTACAGTGTTCATTTTCTTTTTATAGTCTTAGTATACTTGGGGCAGGGGTTGGCCAGTTATATACTAAGGTGGATTGGCTGGCTATATATTGCGGGGGCAGGGGCTGGCAGGCTATATACTGGAGGGGGTAGGGGCTGGCAGGCAATATACTGGGTGGCAGGGGTAGGCAGGCTAGATTCTGAGGGTAGGGCGGCAGGGGCTAGAAGAATATTTACTGGGGTCTTACCTCGGCTTATACTCAGGTCGGCTTATACTCGAGTATATGCAGTACTTTACAAGCACCAATAATGATTTAGCCAAATCAGATTTAATTAAAAAAAATTTGAAGTGTGAAGAACTGCAGGTGTTTTTAAATAAGCAAAGCTGAAATCAAGTGACATGGATGTGGCCCTGGTGCTGCTCCTGCTGGTTTTCATGGAGCTGATGCAGCAGGGAGAGGAAATGTTAAATCTGTGCTAGGTTAATTTTATTTTCGTGTAAGCAGGTGCCAGGTTGTGCAGTGTATATTTTTGGGCCTCAATAGGCTACACAAAGTTGACAAGTTAGTTCAGAGGGCCTCATGGTGTGGCTTCTTTTCCAGAGTGCAGAAGACAGAGCATGTATCATATGCACTCTTTACCAACAGTCCATAAAGCGTGGCCAAAGTGTCCACAATCGGACCACTTTGTGTATGACCAGGAACCTCCAAAGTGAACATGCGCTTCAGTGGATTAGAACAAAAAAGCCTGGAAACACAAGAGGCTCCCTTTGCTGCTTTGGTTGTCTCAGCCTCTATCTCCTCTCAAGTGACAAGGCCACCTGCCTCCCCGTAAAGAAAGGATGTGACGCCATCAGTAACACCAGCAGCAACTGTCACCAAGCCTGTTCACACCATCCATTCAGTTTCCTTTTTTTTTCAACTTTATTTTAAAGTTTAGTGAACAATATATATATATATTTATATATATATATATATATATATATATATATATATATATATATATATATGTCTGTACAATGCAATTTAAATCAATAAAGCATCAATGTCTCAGAATCGCTTTCAGTGTCTTACATCTTCAGCATTATGTTACAGTAGACTATGAAACAGTACTAGCATCTCAGATAGGATAATCATACAGTTATGAAAACCTGATTCAAGTACAGTATCTTAAATCCTTAAGATCTAAAAAGTTACAGAATGCCCATGTAAGTTCTGTTACTGCTGGCATATGGTTTGGGAGTGGTCCCGGGGAAGAAGTTGAGGAGAGGGGAGCACCTCGGACCGCTCCCTTATGACTTATTTAATGCTGTCCACTAATCTCCCAGTCGGACAACACATGGTAACTAGCTTTCCTTTGTTTACCTGTTACAACCATAAATTGTATGTTTTGACTTTGACTACTGTATAAATATATATGTTTATATTCCTGTGTGTATAGTGTATAAACTAATATCTAAATATAACCTGTGTTGTTCATTTATCTTGATTTACAAATACACAGGTCTGTGTTAATGGTATGATATATACGCAACCTGAGCTTGGTTCTGGCCTGATATAAATCTGTTAAGGACTGACCTTATAAGTAAAGAGAGGCAGCTCTACTGGCTGACTTAGTTATTTTTCATTGCGGCAAGTATAAAAGGTCTCTTAGCTTTTCAGGATTATGGGCACCTGTAGTGCCAGAGGTCGTGTGAGCCACTTTCACTTCTTATACTTTCCTGGACCTGTGTATTCAGGGTGTGTCTGTGCAACAGTAGCTAATTGACCTTGCATATCGTCACACTAGTACCAATGATTTTGTGGATAACTGGGCTCAATGGGAAAGATACATCAGATGAGGGGCATTTATGGGGAACAGGTAGTTGATTTGTAGAGATGAGCGAGCACTAAAATGCTCGGGTACTCGTTATTCGAGACAAACTTTTCCCGATGCTCGAGTGCTCCTCTCGAATAACGAGCCCCATTGAAGTCAATGGGAGACTCGAGCATTTTTCAAGGGGACCACGGATCTGCACAGGGAAGCTTGGCCAAGCACCTGGGAACCTCAGAAAAGGATGGAAACACCACGGAAATGGACAGGAAACAGCAGGGGCAGCATGCATGGATGCCTCTGAGGCTGCTTAATCGCACCATTATGCCAAAAGTATGGGCAACAGCATGGCAATGACAGAGTGACCGAATAAGGCTAGATAGCATCTAAAACATCCAATAATTGACCCTGACACTATAGGGGACTATGCAGAGGCAGGCTAGAGAGTGTCTTGGCAACATACCCCAAATGGACTCAGGCTTAAAACCAATGGGTGGCAGAGAGGAACCAAAGGAGGTGAGCAAGAAGCGCTCAAATAATATCGGTAAATGCTAAAAGTTTGCCAGTATATTTTGTGGATTACACAGCAGGGTGGCGACAAAGTTAACAAGTTTGATGAGGAAGCCATGAAAACAACCCAAAATTCTGCCTGACACAGCTCGTTTGATAAGGGGACCATATATGGAGGCAGTGAACTAGTAGTAGATTAAAGGTGCCAGGCGAGCTTTCGCCAATCCAAGCCCCTGTCTCTAGGCTACTCCCCAAACAGCACTTCTAAGAACCTTTTGTATAAGATCAAGTGTAGTAGCGTTCTTATAAGTTTGGGTTCTGGCGGGTGAGGGGAATGTAAACAGATGCGCAAGAAGCGCTGAAATAATATTGGTAAATGATAAAAGTTTGCCAGTATATTTTGTGGATTACACAGCAGGGTGGCGACAAAGTTAACATGGAAGCCATGAAAACAATCCAAAATTCTGCCTGACACAGCTCGTTTGATAAGGGGACCATGTATGGAGGCAGCTATATGGACTACTTTTGGAGGCAGCTATGGCGATGACGTGTGGAGGTAGCAATGGAGACAATGTGTGAAGGCAGCTAAAAAGACGACGCGTGGAGGCTGCTATGGAGACAATTTAATTTGGATAGTGCCTGTATGTGGCAGTCCAAAAAAGTTTTCAAACCAGAGGAGCAGGTAGCTGGTCCTCCAGAAAAATTACATAGATTGAGTGCCTGTATGTGGCAGTCCAAAAAAGTTTTCAAACCAGAGGAGCAGGTAGCTGGTCCTCCAGAAAAATTACATAGATTGAGTGCCTGTATGTGGCAGTCCAAAAAAGTTTTCAAAGCAGAGGAGCAGGTAGCTGGTCCTCCAAAAAGATTAAATAAATTGAGTGCCTGTATGTGGCAGTCCAAAAAAGTTTTCAAACCAAAGGAGCAGGTAGCTGTTCCTCCAGAAAAATTACATAGATTGAGTGCCTGTATGTGGCACTCCCAAAAATTGTTTAAAACAGAGGACAGGGTAGTTGGCCCTCCAGAAAAATTAAATACATAGAGTACTATAGCCAGAGCCAGTTGGCCCTGGCAAAAAAATAGCCAGTTTCCAGTGCTTTAGTGTACAAAGAGGAGGAGAAGGAGGACAATGAGGAGGAGGAGTGCATACATTATTCAGGTTCAGCTTCTTTCACCTTGTGGAGAATGGAAATGCGGAGAAATCCAGGCTTTATTCATCTTGATAAGCGTCAGCCTGTCAGCGCTGTCAGTCGACAGGCGTGTACGCTTATCGGTGATGATGCCACCAGCTGCACTGAAAACCCGCTCGGACAACACGCTAGCGGCAGGGCAGGCAAGAACCTCCAAGGCGTACAGCGCCAGTTCGTGCCACATGTCCAGCTTTGAAACCCAGTAGTTGTAGGGAGCTGTGTGATCATTTAGGACGATGGTATGGTCAGCTACGTACTCCCTCACCATCTTTCTGTAAAGATCAGCCCTACTCTGCCGAGACTGGGGACAGTCTTGCTGGGGTGACATAAAACTGGCAAAGGCCTTGTAAAGCGTACCCCTGCCAGTGCTAGACAAGCTGCCTGGTCGCCTACTCTCCCTCGCTACTTGTCCCGCAGAAGTACGCCCTCTGCCGCTAGCGCTGTCAGAAGGGAAATACTGTTTCAGCTTGTGCACCAGGGCCTGCTGGTATTCATGCATTCTCACACTCCTTTCCTCTCCAGGGATGAGAGTGGAAAGATTTTGCTTGTACCGTGGGTCCAGGAGAGTGAATACCCAGTAATCGGTGCTGGAATAAATTCTTTGAACGCGAGGGTCACGGGATAGGCAGCTTAGCATGAAATCTGCCATATGCGCCAGAGTCCCAACGCGCAAGAATTCACTCCCCTCACTGGCCTGACTGCCCATTTCCTCCTCCTCCAACTCCTCCAACTCCTCTTCTTCTGCCCATACACGCTGAACAGTGAAGGACTGAACAATGGTCCCCTCTTCTGTCTCGCCAACATTCTCCTCCTCTTCCTCCTCATCCTCCTCCACCTCCACCTCCTCCGATATGAGCTGAGAAACAGACCTAAGGGTGCTTTGGCTATCAACAAGGGAATCTTCTTCCCCCGTCTCTTGTGACGAGTGCAAAGCTTCCGACTTCATGCTGACCAGAGAGTTTTTCAACAGGCCAAGCAGCGGGATGGTGAGGCTGATGATGGCGGCATCACCACTGACCATCTGTGTTGACTCCTCAAAGTTACTCAGCACCTGACAGATATCAGACATCCACGTCCACTCCTCATTGTAGACTTGAGGAAGCTGACTGACCTGACTACCAGTTCTGGTGGAAGTTGACATCTGTCAGTCTACAATCGCTCTGCGCTGCTGGTAAACTCTGGATAACATGGTTAGTGTTGAATTCCACTTCGTGGGCACGTCGCACAACAGTCGGTGAGCGGGCAGTTGGAGGCGGCGCTGCGCTGCCCTAAGAGTGGCAGCATCTGGGCTGGACTTCCTGAAATGCGCACAGATGCGGCGCACCTTCGTGAGCAAATCAGACAGATTGGGGTATGTCTTAAGGAAACGCTGAACTATGAGATTTAACACATGGGCCAGGCATGGCACATGTGTCAGTCTGCCGAGTTGCAGAGCTGCCACCAGGTTACGGCCGTTGTCACACACAACCATGCCTGGCTTCAGGTTCAGCGGTGCCAGCCACAGATCAGTCTGCGCCGTGATGCCCTGTAATAACTCTTGGGCGGTGTGCCTTTTATCGCCTAGGCTCAGCAGTTTGAGCACCGCCTGCTGTCGCTAAGCGATAACACTGCTGCTGTGCCTAGAGCTACCGACTGATGGCGCCATGCCCACGGATGGTAATTCAGAGGAGGAGGTGGAGGAGGGGTGGGAGGAGGAGGAGGCATAGAAGGCCTTTGAGACCTGGACCGAGGTAGGCCCCGCAATCCTCGGCGTCGGCAGTATATGACCAGCCGCAGGGTCAGACTCGGTCCCAGCCTCCACCAAGTTAACCCAATGTGCCGTCAGCGATATATAGTGGCCCTGCCCGGCAGCACTCGTCCACATGTCCGTGGTCAGGTGGACCTTGTCAGAAACGGCGTTGGTCAGGGCACGGAGGATGTTCTCTGACACGTGCTTGTGCAGGGCTGGGACGGCACATCGGGAAAAGTAGTGGCGGCTGGGGACCGAATACCGAGGGGCAGCCGCCGCCATGAGGTTTCGAAAGGCCTCGGTCTCTACCAGCCTATAGGGCAGCATCTCCAGGCTAAGCAACTTGGAGATGTGGACGTTGAGGGCTTGGGCGTGTGGGTGGGTTGCGCTATACCTCCTTTTGCGCTCCAGTGTCTGGGGTATGGAGAGCTGAACGCTGGTGGATGCTGTGGAGGATCGTGGAGGCAAAGATGGAGTTTTCGCATGGGAGGTGTTTGGGCCGGGGTCCTGGGCAGGGGGCTGACTAGCAGATGACACAGGGGAAGGAGCAGTGGTGTGCCCGGCCGGAGGTGAACGGACTTGGTGCCATTGAGTGGGGTGTTTAGCATTCAGATGCCTGCGCATACTGGTGGTAGTTAAGCTAGTAGTGGTGGAACCCCTGCTGATCCTGGTTTGGCAAAGGTTGCACACCACAGTCCGTCGGTCATCCGGTGTATCTTTAAAGAACCTCCAGACTTCTGAAAATCTAGCCCTCGCCACGGGAGCTTGACTACGGGCAACATTTGGCGCTGATGCACCAGCTCTGGCCCTGCCTCTCCGTCTGGCCCCACCACTGCCTCTTCCAACCTGTTCTGCTGTAGGACTCGCCTCCGTCTCAGAAGCACTGTGTTCACCCGGCCTATCAACCCAGCTTGGGTCTGTCACCTCATCATCCTCCGATCCCTCAGTCTGCTCCCCCCTCGGACTTCCTGCCCTGACAACAACTTCACCACTGTCTGACAACCGTGTCTCCTCATCGTCCGACACCTCTTTACACACTTCTTCCACTACGTGAATAATGTCATCATCACCCACAGGCTGCGACTGGTGGAAAACCTGGGCATCGGAAAATAGCTCAGCAGCAGCAGGACAAGTGGTTTGTGACTGTGGGAAGGGTCCAGAAAACAGTTCCTCAGAGTATGCCGGTTCAAATGCCAAATTTTGGTGGGAGGGGGCAGACTGGGGGGAAGGAGGCTGATGTGGAGGAGCTGGAGGAGTGCCGATTTCGGTGACATGGGTGGACTGCGTGGAAGACTGACTGGTGGACAAATGGCTAGAAGCATTGTCCGCAATCCACGACATCACCTCTTCGCACTGTTCTGGCCTCAACAGTGCTCTACCACGAGTCCCAGTAACTTGAGACATGATGAACCTAGGGAGTGTACCTCTGTGGCGTTCCCCTGCTCCCCCATCAGCAGGTGGTGTCTCACCCCGCCCAGGACCACGGCCTCTGACCCCTGCAGTAGTTGGACGCCCACGTCCACGCCCTCGTCCTCTACCCCTAGCCCTCGGGTTAAACATTTTCCAAATTAAAGTGTAAACTTGAAAAAAAAAAAATTTGTGTTTATTTTTTTTTAGTTTTTTATTTTTTTTAACAAAACGATGCTATCCTATTGCTATGGCTAGTTTCTAACCTACACTGACAGCACACAACTGGATTTTGTGCTTTGCAAGATGAGTTTGAGCTATAAAATGAAATAAAGGTAAAAAAAAAAAAAAAAAATCTGCAGACTCTGCCTAATTCTACTCAAACCCCTAATAAATTGTCCCACTTCGGTGTTTGAGGTGGATATGCGTGTCACTAAGAGCTAAACACAACGGTCGCAGGTCTCCCAGCAAATTCCTCACAGTATGGTACTAGCTGCACTACTAGTGCCAGCAAGCCCAGCCACAAGCAAACCAAAAAAAGGAAAATATAACGCTATTGTAGGCCTAAGTAAGCCGTTGGGGTTCTCCTATGGCTATTTTGTAGCCTACAATGAGAGCACACTGCTTTGCAAGAGGAGTTTGAGCTATAAAATGAAATACAGCTAAAAAAAAAATAAATCAGCAGACTGCCTAATTCTACTCAAACCCCTAATAAATTGTCCCACTTTGGTGTTTGAGATGGATATGTGTGTCACTAAGAGCTAAACACAATGGTAGCAAGTCCCCCTGCAAATTCCTCACAATATGGTACTAGCTGCACTACTAGTGCCAGCAAGCCCAGCCACAAGCAAATATAAAAAAAAAAAAGTATAACGTTATTGTAGCCCTAAGAAGGGCTGTTGGGTTCTTGTAGAATCACTCCTGCCTAACACTATTCTAATAGAACACCCTAACGCTTTCCCTGACCAGCAGCAGCTCTCTCCCTAGCGGCATCCAGACACAGAATGATCCGAGCAGCGCGGGCAGCGGCTAGTCTATTCCAGGGTCACCTGATCTGGCCAGCCAACCACTGCTATCGACGTGTAAGGGTACCACGTCATGCTGGGTGGAGTGCAGAGTCTCTTGGCTTGTGATTGGCTCTGTTTCTGGCCGCCAAAAAGCAAAACGGCGGGAGATGCCATTTTCTCGAGCGGGCAAAGAATTCGTCCGAGCAACGAGCAGTTTCGAGTAGGCTAATGCTCGAACAAGCATCAAGCTCGGACGAGTATGTTCGCTCATCTCTATTGATTTGTTTTTTTTAGCCCGTTATTGCCCTGAAGAAGTGTTATGACTCTGTGTTAAGACACTGCTCTGCCTGATTGAAGTTCATGTGTTTTTCTATCAAGGTAAATTAATGTGAATTGCTGTAGATTCTAAAGTGTTCTGTAGATAAAATGTCCTATACAAACTATTAAAGTTGCTGCTTTAGTTTGCCTTTATGTTCCTTACTTAAAACTTGGCAAATACTGTATCATGCTCCAAATGTAATTATGATTAAGTTTTCTTTACTGTGGACACGTTTATAATTTTATATATAATCCTAACCATTAAGACTGTCTGGAACAATTATTTTAGTAAACATACATTTGTATTTCCATTTATTGGACAGATGATTCATAAAGAGACTGGCGAAATTTCAAAATTAAATGGAAGTAGTAATACTGATAATATCTAACCATTTAGTTCTTTAGGCAAGATGTAACAATGGCTCATTTCTACATGAGACGAAATTGAATTGCATTTGATCTTGCAGCCATTTTTAGATGCAAATAAAGTTTAAAAGTTGCAAATGTTCTATAATAAAATAAATTCTCCTTATAAGAGGACCTGGGTATAAGACAAGGCCCCTACTTTTACCAAAAATAATTGGGAAAACCTATTGACTCGGGTATAGGTCTAGGGTGGAAAATGAATTGGTCACAGCCTCCTAGTAAGATAATACCTAGTAATGAAAGCAGTCCCCCAAATAATAAAATGCCCTGCAGCCCACCAAACAATGAAATGTCCCGCAACCCCCTTATTAATGAAATGCTCTCCAGACCTTCCAATTAATGAAATGCCCTTCACCCCCCCATTAATGAAATGCCCTGAAGCCCCCCTACTAAAGAAATGCTCCGCATTATCCCTTATAAAATGCTCAGCAGCCCCCCATTAATGAAATGCCCTGCAGCCGCCATATTAAAGAAATGCTCTGCAGCCCCCCTATTAAAGAAATACTATACAGTATTCCTTATGCAATGCTCAGCAGCCCCCTGATGAAATGCCCTCCAGCCCCCCATTAATGAAATGCTCTGTAGTGCCCCAAATTATGAAATGCTCTGCAGCCCCAAAAATTGTGAACTCCATATGATAAAATGCCCTGGAGCCCCTCTGTATAAAAAAATAAACTTACATACTCACCTTCCAATGCTCCCTGATGCTCCCTGCGGCTTTTCTTTTTCACTGGTAACAGAGCGGACAGAGACTTGTCCATGTGCTCTGCCCAATTGCACACACTATGATGCTGCAATGTCACTGCTGCTGATGTCATAGTGTGCGCCGCCAGGCAAAATGCATTGACATCTCCCTGTCTGATCTGCTATGACTCAAGAAGAGAAGGAAGAGGAGCCATAGGGAGCATTGCAGAGCGACTGAGGGATTGTGTATAAGCTAAGGTGAGGATTTTCAGCACACTTTTTGTGCTGAAAAATTTTGCTTATACAAGAGTATATATAGTAATATGATTAGTGGTGAATTTCATCAACAGAACAAAAATACTTTGTTAAATAATATAGGTAGAGGAGGTATAATTTAACAGCCATCTGAAGCCACACATATATGTGTACTGTATTAAGAGAATAGATCAATAATATTGCAAAAATGAAAAGAATGGAGAGGATTTATTGAGCTATAGTTTGTATCTAGAGGGCATTCTAAACTAGAAAACTGAACATAATAGCTAGAACAGGAAACTTAGCGATTGTCCAACTAGGCATTCAAGCTGGGGACATGGGTTAGGGACTTGCATCAAAATCATTGTAAAAAACACTATGTAGGATTTTCCTGGTACTGGAGTATGTAATACTGTATGAGGGCGATTCAATAAGTACCCGTGTTAGAAATTAAGACACCATATTTATTTTTTTTTTATTTTCAACATAGTTCCCTTCTTCCTGCCATTTTTTAACCCATCCAAAAAATAGGACTTGTCAAATTCCCCAAAATATGCCTCTGTCTTGGCGATGACTTCCTCGTTTCCAGCCATTTGTTCATGCTAGGGAACAAGAAAAAGTTGCAGGGAACCAGATTGGGTGAATATGGGGGGGGGGGGGTTGTGCAGCAGCAATTCATAACGCAATTCATGCATTTTGGCAGTGACAACTCCTTTTTTTTTTTTTTTAATAAACTTTTATTGATACAACATATTTTACAGACAATTAATTGATTACATAACATTGCATAGCTTTATCCCAACACTTTCTTCCAGCCAAGAAAAAAAGGAGAACCCAAAAGAAAGAAGCAAAAACCACACTGACTCCTTTTCTAATAACCATCTTCTATTTCATATCTGCCTTTTCCCCATATCGACATATCTAATCGCTTAAAATTTTTCAACAAGTTCTGTCTTTCCCACTCCTTAATATTTGGTGGTTCTTTAAGTATCCATTTTCTGACTATTACATACCTTACTATAAATAGCACCCTTATTAACCATTTGATTTCATATTGGTCCCCTTTTATGCCAGTTAAATTACTCAGTATCATCACATATATATATGGTATAGCCATCCGTATGAGCTCGCTTATCCCGGCATATACTGCTTCCAAAAAGGCTACAATCGGCTTGCAATTCCATAACATATGCAGCAGATCTACATTTTTCTCCTTGCATTTATTTCACTCTATTTCTATTCCTTTTTTAAATTTACTAATCAACTTCGGACTATAGTAGAGTGTATAAACTATCTTAATCTGTATCAACTTAAAGGACTCTGGCAATCCATCCAATTCTATATTACTATAAATATTATCCCATTGTGTCTCATCCAATGTGCCTATTTCTCCCATCCACTTAGATCTACTTATGTGTTCATTTACTGTGTTCAGTGATCTCATAAAAAATCTTAGAAAGTGTCTTCTTTTTATTCCATAATCCACCCAAAAATTTCATCTGTTCGTGTTCCTCCACAAATAATCCTTCCTTGTTTGACATGCTCATCAGACCAGGCAATGTTTTTCCAATCTTCTACTGTCCAATTTCGATGAGCTTGTACAAATTGTAGCCTCAGTTTCCTGTTCTTAGCTGACAGGTGTACCTAATAAAGTGGCCGGTGAGTGTACAGTGTCAGTTAAAAAAAATTAAAAAACTTAACAGCTATCCAGAAACTGAATAGTTAAAGTTGTTCATTTAATGTCAATAAATGTTATTTTTGAAAGGATTGTATGGCTGTAAAATTTAGAACACTTGCAGTTAAAAGTCAATCATGGACAGACCATAATATCATCCAGATTTTCCATCTGTTTTGTAGCCATGGGCTCTGGTGTACAGACATTTTAATTGCTCCTTATTCTTGGGTAATCATTTTATGAAAGGTTTATTGTCACATCTTCCTTATCAGGGCACAACATTGCAATGTACCCCAGTGACAAATTATGCTCTGTGACAGAAGACAGGTCTGTGTTTATAAGTGCAATAAAGCACTTTTCAGATGGAAGAGTTCAGTGCATTTCCATTTATCAAATTCTCCTTGTGATTTTACACAGATTTTAGACTGCTGATTAGCTCATTAGTGAGGTTAATTGGATACATTTACTGGCAGAGTTACACAGAGAGAATATAAACCACAAGATGAAGCTATGTAAAATGTAGACCAGTTAGCGAAATCGCTGCTTGGCCGCTGAAAACGATTCCAAACTTTATTTTATAATTATGTTTCCATTTTTAATTTATTGTGAAAAAATAGCTTACTCTGTGAGAAAATAATGTTTTACATGTTTTAATTACTCATAGCTGTTATTAATGTAGAAAACACCAATTGAAAGCTGATTTATCGAATTTCATACAAGTAAGGCCAGGTTCATCTCTTATACAGAGATTCATTCCATTAATCTCTTGAGTCAATGAAACTGAAACACTTTGCTCTTGGCAACCAACAGCAGAATAGTTTTCTCACAGTCCACCTGAATAATGAAAGCTGCTCTATGATTGGTTGCAATGGACAAACAGACAGTTATTCATGGCCCAATATAAATTATTCTGTTACCTTAATATTAGGTATGATGTGCCAAAATGATGTAGGGATTCTGATACTTTCTATGGAGGCCATGCTTTTGTGAGAACTCCAGACATAGATGCTCACTGACAGCATATCTAAAGGAAAATGTGACTGTATTTCATTTCAGTTATACTTATATGATATATGTTTGTAAATAATAACAAATATGTTTTTAAATCCATAATGACCACTATAGCAGGATTCTACATTCGTCAGTAAGGGTACTTCTTCTGATGCAACACCTTTCTGCAGAGCTGCATCAGTAGAAGTTTGCAGGACATTGGGTCCTGCTGGTGCCGCATGGATAACACTTTATGGTTTTTTGTGAAAATGACCACAATGGCTCCTACATTAGGACCAACCCTAAATGGCCTTCCAGCCATATGCTTGTACCACCCAGTTGTCGTACCTCTTACTTTCTTTTCTCCATTTTTTCTCCTATTCACTTCATATTTGGTAATCACTTATTTTTCTTTATGTTCCGTCTTGTTTTATCCTTCTGTCTGTGTCAATCTGTTAATATACAATGTTTTAGGTATGTGTGTAGCAGGGATGTGATCTTCTGGAAAATGATTGCCTCATACTCTTGGCCATTGACACGGTGAAAGTGATTATATATTGATACTGATTTAGAATTTGAGCCAGTGGCTAATCTGTGCATAATAAGCTTTATAATTGCCCCTTGAAAGGTTTTACTGTATATCAGAGCCTTGCTTGTGAAGTAGGCGCTATATAAATAAAGAAATATTATTATTGTAGGATTGATGTGTCACTGTGCATGCACAACCTGGCTATTTAGGTATGATGGCAATGGAGAGGTCCACTAAGCACTAAGTTGCTTACTGAGCTTTCTGGTCATTGGAATTCCAATAAAAGGCTGTTATTACTGGATCTTGTTGTGTAAACGAAGGTTATGCAAATAAGATTAATTAATGATTAGTTTTTTGTTTCATCTAATTTTTATTCAATAAAAAACAAAAAAGTGCCTTACAGTTGAACAGGCTAAACAGAAACCATTCTTAAGGGGAAGTCAGTTTTGTTGGATACATAGCAAATTACAGCATCATAATAAACAGTAAAACAAAGGCACCTGTGATTTTTTTTAACTATTTATTTGCTGCACACTATATTTATCACTGTAAAATGAATTTATATCATATACTTTTCCTCATAATGATGTGTGATATGGAAATATGAAATACTGTAGTGCAATGTAATTGAATTAACTATGATAAATAAATAAATAAATTTATTAAGCTCAATGAATGAGCACACTTTGGGCTCTTTCACATCGGTGTTGTTTTTTACATCCATGTTTCAGTGATTTCCACCAATGCCTCTCAAAGCCATTGTTTTCTATGGATGTTTTCAGTAATCTGTTGTCCATGGAAAAATGTTGAAATGTTCTATTTTTTCACTGATGCGTATCACAGAAGCCAATAGAAGTCTATGGGGGACATGTATCTTTATTTCAATTAGCCAAATTGTTTCATTTTTGTGTCTTTTGTTGTTTATGCGACTTTTCACTGCTGTCGTTTTTCAAGTGCACCTTGGTCTGTACCTTGTGCAGTGCCTTATGTATCTTTATTTTCCAGATGTCCCATGATACTTATGTATCATCTTTTTTGCGACTTTTTAGGTGCAAATCTGCACCTGGTCCAGGGCAGGTGCAATGGAGGGATGTTTTTAATGAACCCTGTTTTAACATGTAAAATGGAATTATTTTACATGCTTTAAATGTTTAAAATTATTCACAGTAACCTGTTTTTTGAAAATTCTGAAATTGCATTTACATTCTTTTTTTAATTTAATGGTTACTTCTAAGGGTGCGGTCACACATTGCGTTTTAATTGTATTTTCAAACACATTACAACTCCTGAGGAGAGGTGATTTGCCTAATTACATTACTGTTAACATTTGCATATACAAAAAACTATATAAACGTGACATTAAATCGTGCGTTAAAACGTGCGTTAACATTGCGTTTACTATGTGTTTTGTAAGTGCAAATGTAAACAGTAATGCAATTAGGCAAGTCACCTCTCCAGAGCTGTTGTAATGTGTTCCAAATGCAATTAAAATGCAATCTGTGACTGCACCCTTAACACCACATGTGACCATGGCCTCATATGTCATCATCTCTCAGGGGACTGACTAATGTGCTTAAAAATGCAGGACACAGCCTCAAATCCAAAATTAACAGTAGTGCCAACTCCTGCATATAACCCCCTCACATGGCTTGTGTCCTCTCCTGTATAGAGTATAACCCCCTTACATGGATTTTATCCTCTCCTGTGTATAATGCAACACATGGCTTGTGTCCTCTCCTGTATATAACTCCTCACATGGCTTGTATCCTCTCCTCTATATAACCTCCTCACATGGCATGTATCCTCTCCTGCATATAATCCCCTCACATGGCTTGTATCCTCTCCTGTATGTAACCCACTCACATGGCATGTGTCCTCTCCTGCATATAACCCCCTCACATAGCTTGAGTCCCCTCCTGCATATAAACCCCTCACATGGCTTGTATTGTCGCCTGCATATAACCCCCTCACATGGCTTGTGTCCAATCCTGTATATAACCCCCTCACATGGCTTGTATCCTCTCCTGCATATAACCCCGCACATGGCATGTGTCCCCTCCTGTATATAACCCCCTCACATGGCTTGTCTCCACTCCTGTATATAACCCCCTCACATGGCGTGTATCCTCTCCTGCATATAACCCCCTCATATGGCTTGTATACTCTCCTGTACATAGCCCCCTCACATGGCTTGTGTCCTCTCCTGTATATAACCCCCTCACATGGCTTGTATCCTCTCCTGTATGTAACCTCCTCACATGGCATGTGTCCTCTCCTGCACATAACCTCCTCACATGGCTTGAGTCCTCTCCTGTATATAACACCCTCACATGGCTTTTGTCCTCTCCTGTATATAACCCAATCACATGGCATGTGTCTTCTCCTGTATATAACCCCCTCACATGGCTTGTATCCTCTCCTGCCTATAACCCCTCACATGGCATGTGCTCCTCCTATATATAACCCCCTCACATGGCTTGTCTCCACTCCTGTACATAGCCCCCTCACATGGCTTGTATCCTTTCCTGCATATAACACCCTCACATGGCTTGTATCCCCTACTGCATATAACCCCCTCACATGGCTTGTGTCCCCTTCTGCATATAACCCCCTCACATGGCTTGTGTCCCCTCCTGCATATAAACCCCTCACATGTCTTGTATCCTCTCCTGCATATAACCCCCTCACATGGCTTGTGTCCAATCCTGTATATAACCACCTCACACGGCTTGTATCATCTCCTGCATATAACCCCTCACATGGCTTGTATTCTCTCCTGCATATAACCCCCTCACATGGCTTGTGTCCCCTCCTGCATATAAACCGCTCACATGGCTTGTATTGTCACCTGCATATAACCACCTCACACGGCTTGTATCCAATACTGTATATAACCACCTCACACGGCTTGTATCTTCTCCTGCATATAACCCCCCTCACATGGCTTGTATCCTCTCCTGCATATAACCCCCTCACATGGCTTGTGTCCCCTCCTGCATATAAACCGCTCACATGGCTTGTATCGTCGCCTGCATATAACCCCTCACATGGCTTGTGTCCAATCCTGTATATAACCACCTCACACGGCTTGTATCATCTCCTGCATATAACCCCTCACATGGCTTGTATCCTCTCCTGCATATAACCCCCTCAGATGGCTTGTAACCTCTCCTGCATATAAACCCCTCACATGGCTTGTATTATCACCTGCATATAATCCCCTCAAATGGCGTGTGTCCAATTCTGTAAATAACCCCCTCACATGGCTTTTGTCCAATCCTGTACATAACCACCTCACACGGCTTGTATCCTCTCCTGTATATAACACCCTCACATGGCTTGTATCCTCTCCTGTATTTAACCCCCTCACATGGTTTGTATCCTCTCCTCTATAAAACCTCCTCACATGGCATGTATCCTCTCCTCTACGGCTTGTGTCCTCTGCATATAACCCCTCATGTGGCTTCTATCCTCTCCTGTATATAACCCCTCACATGGCTTGTATCATCTCCTGTGTATAACCCCCTCACATGGCTTGTTTCCTCTTCTGTATATAACCCCCTCACATGGCATGTGTCCTCTCCCTCATATAACCCCTCACATGGCTTGTGTCCTCTCCTGTATATTTATCCCCTCACGTGGCTTGTAACCTCTCCTGTATATAACCCCTCACATGGCTTGTGTCCTCTCCTGCATATAACCCCCTGACTTGGCTTGTTTCCTCTCCTGTATACAGTATAACCTCCTCACATAGCTTATGGCCTCTCCTGGATATAACCCCTCACGTGGCTTGTGTCCATGCGGATTGGAGACATTTGCAACAAAAAGTCTCAAAAAAGAAGGCAAAATTTGCGCCTGCCAGGATAGGAAAAACTTAACATGCACCACAAGGAAAAATACATTATCATACATAAGGCACAAAAAATTGCTTCCAAGTGTTTCAAAAACTCACCAAAGAAAGAAAAAACTATGATACATGTCCCCTAATAGGTCTACAAAAAAAAATGATGAAACATCAGGTTTTTTTCACTGATGGGGCTGAAAAACCAGGTGTGATACTTTCAAAGCAATATTAAACCTTCAGGGTTTTTTTGTGGAAACAGGGACAAAATGGACGCCTCATGGTGACAAAACAGAAGAAAAAAAGAGACACAATGGAGACAAAACAGAACAGATGTGCAAATGAAGCTGAGCACCAACCCCAATGTGAAAGAGCCCTAAGCTATTTCTTATACTTGCTGAAAAGTGGTCTTGAGTCTGCATCCTGTAAATACAATATTTTCTATATTTACTTTTCATGCATCTTACATGGTTGTTTTGTAATGAAAAAATACAATAAATTGAAACATTAAATATAATTTAGCTGTAAAAAATTAAAACATTAAACATCAATGCACAATGATTGCAATGTACTGTTAAGATCCTACAAATAGTATAGTGCCATCTTACCACATATACCTTTTCCAACTGTGAGGACCTATGGATCATGCAAAAAGTAAATAAAAATTTACCTTTCATGTTTCTGATAAATGGCCTTATTGTGCCTTTGTTAAAAACCAAAAAGCCTGACCTATTTGCCTTAAAATTGCAGATTATTAAAAGAAAAAAAGGAAAAGAAAAAAACCTGATTAGCACATAAATCCCTTTCAGCAAGAAAAGGAATGTTTCGCATATGTTTTACCCTTCGCTGGATTCAACAAAGAGATTGTTTTAGAAGAAAATTAATAAGGAATTCTGCCAAATTTCTTTTAATGTGTGTTCAGATGTGATAACTGCTAGGCAACAAACATTTACATGAAATTGTTTATTTTATTTTTTTTTACTCTGATGCCCCATTCAAACAATGAAATATACTTGCTGCAAAATACTGACTGCATCCTAGAAAATGCCATAAAACTTTTCAGTTTTACTAAAAGAACATTGCAGCTGGTGTAAAGTCTGGAAAATATCTGCAATCCTTTCTTTGCCTCCAACACAACCATTTTCAATGTCCAGTATTTACTGAATTGCTTTACACAAAGGGCATTTTACAGATTTTTAGATAAATATTATTTGACTAAAAGAAATGATAAGAGCTGAGGGAGGAATAATACTTGTGAAAAACACAGTACGGTGCTAGTTTTATCAAATGGGAAAGTTATAGGCTTTGTGAGCCTCTTGGGACCTCTTGGGTTCTTCGGCTTTTTGGGATAAGTCTTTGGAAATTTGGGTTGCCCGATACTAGACTTAACTGACTCATTTTGGGGGTAAGGGGACAGCAACTGTAGAAATTACTTTTCATTTTCCATTTTGTGTTTTAAAACAATAATAATAAATACTAAAAATCTTCTGTGTTTAATTTTTTAAAATTTTCCCATGAAAGTGGTTGAGGGCTTGTTTTTTTGGGTTAATGAAATGCACTATGACATAGTATCTTAAATGCAATAAGATACAGAAGCTTAAGGCACACATATGGGTTAAAATCATTCAAAAACCATCCAATGAAACATTTTTTAATTATTATGCAAAGTATTTAGCTATATGCATGCCTAATAATCTATGCCATGTTATGTACCCATAGCCAGTTTTCTTTATAGAGATCATATGTTCATGGCAGAGCTTCCAAAAGAAATGGCAAGTATCATGGCTGTTGAACTGAGGAATTGTAAAAGGATTGGAAAACTGGATTAGAAAGTAAGAAGGGACCATGTTGTTAGCTGCCAGGAGTAAGTAATTTTGATCCTGTCTTGAGCCCTCTCCCAGCTGCTTGGGTTGGCAGCATCACAATGTAAGGGTAACATCAGAGCAAAATATGATGAAAAGTTAACATTGAAGGTCAATTATCACAAATGTGTTTATGGTGTTTATTATTTTAGCACTTTACGGAGTAACCCAGAACAATGTTTGTCATTGAAGTTCATGCTGTAAAGACTGGTTGTTCTCATTGCAATATACAGGGAACAGACTGATGCTATGGCTAAACAGAATAGCACGCTATAGAGTAAAACCTCCCATTCTCTAGCGATCTGACTATTCCAGACTGACTAACTTGAACACAAACTTTCAAAATATTTAGCTGAGGCTAAACAAGTGCTTAAAGTGTACTTAAAAGTACCTCAAAAACATTTTTCTCCCATATTCCCTTGACAATTATATTACTCCAAAGCAGCAAATTCTGATTTACTTCTAAAATCACCTCAAATAACTTCTTATATGTCATCAATCATAAGCACCACTTCAGAATTTTCAGTTTCGAAAAATGGTTCAAATCACTTCAACGTTTTTAAATTCATTTTGATTTTTAAATTATAGTTTTTACACAAATGTCAATAGTTTTTTATGAGAACATGCATTTAATACGCAGTTAAATACTGAAGATAGTTATTTCACTAAAAATATGTTTCTAGGTATTACTTTATAATGACTGGTTTAAATTTCATATAAGAATTGAAAAGCAACATAACAGATTTAATCTGTGATTGTCAGGATCAGTGGATCCTCTGGACCGCCGTGGGAGATGGTACTAGCCGATATCTGGGACCAGGTCTTCACCAGCGCCTGACACAAAGCGGGATGAACTTGCTGCGTCAGGGTACCACCAGGTCATTCCACAGGTGCGACTAGGCCGCAGTGCCAGCCAAAGTTGAGGTCTTATGGTTGAGTTCAGGCACAGGGTCAGGGGCAGAGATGCAGGTTCCAATCCGTGGTCAGCAACGGGAGGTCCAGGCAGATGGGAATGGGAACACAGGCATATAGGACACAGCAACACCGGAACACAGAAATGCAGGAACACAGCAACGCAGGAACACAGCAACATGGAGGAACTCTGGTAACAAAGGAACACAGAGGGACTCTTGTAACACAGGAACACAGCAACACAGGAACACGGCAACACAGGAACACGGCAACACAGGACTCAGGAGCAGGAACACACCGGAACACAGGAATACACAGGAACGCAGGAATATCGCTGGGGAGATTTTTCTAAGGCTGTGAGGCACAAAGATCTGGCAGGGTTTGCAGGAAGAGGCAGGGTTAAATAGATTACCTGAAAATGGCCAGCGCCAATTAGTTGCGCACTGGCCCTTTACATTTGCTGAAGCCGGAGCGCACCCATGGAGCTGGGAGCGCGAGTTCATGGCCCAAGAGAGCAGAGCATAGAAGCACCTTAAGGTTCAGTATTGTGTGATTCCCTACTTTCTTTGTGGTTCCAGAATAAGACTGGATTTAAAATATGAGGAGCAAAATCCAAATTGTGCCATTTTCTTGTGGGCTCTGTTTTAACAGATTTCACTGTGCACTCCAAATAACACCTATTTGGATTGGTGTGGTTACAGGGATACTATATTTATACAGGTACATTGAAACCATTTGTGGTCCAACCTTTTGATAACTTTTTCTTAAAATTTTGCAAAATGACCATTCAAAGTGGTATTTCATACATTTGGGTGCTTTTTTCCTTTATGTTGTTAACTGCCATAAATAACCCTTTTATCTACCGTATATATTTTAATATAAGCCAAGTTTGTAAGCACAAAAAATTAGCTTTTTGAAACCCCCTACAGGTCTTTTTCTTTCTTCTTGTGGGGCAAGATCGTGCTCGGTAGCCTCAAACACACTATCATGACAGCCATTGCTGTGGGGGGCATCAAAAAGTTAAAGGGGTATTCTCGTCTCGGCATTCACATTCAGTTTCATTAATCTGCCATATATAAATATTTCTTCAATTGGATGTTATTAAAAAAAATGTTCCTGTGTGAAGATAATTTCTTATAAATGTAGTCATGTTGTCCCTTAGAAACGAGATGGCTTCCTCGGATACGACCACGTCACATTCTTGCAGCGGTGGCCAGACTTGCGCTATAGGGTCCTGCCAGACTACCAGGATTCAGCAATCATTACCATAGGGTGGCTGTGCGACATGTAGTAACTCCAGGACATTTTATATACAATAACCTTTTGTTTATTTGTGCAATCCCTCCAGCAGAGGTGGCCGTATCCGAGGATGCGATCTCCTTTCTAAGGGACAACATGGCTACATTTATGGAAAATTATCTTCACACAGGAACATTTTTTTTAATAACATCTAATTGAAGAAATGTTTATTAATGGCAGATTAATCAAACTGAATGTTAATGCCCAAACGAGAATACCCCTTTAAGTATTGAGTTTACTTTTTATATACTGAGGCAGGGGTGGGCTAAATGGCTATATACTGAGGGCTGGCTGACTAGTTATATACTGGGGGCTGGCTGACTAGTTATATACTGGAGATTGGCTGGCTATACTTCCGTTACTGGCTATATACTGGGGGACATGCACTGGATGGCTATATACTGGAGGCTGGCTGACTAGTTATATACTGGGACAGGATAGTTGGCTGCATACTGGGGCAGGGGCTGGCTATTTACTGGGGACTGGCAGGCTATATACTGGGGGACAAGGGGCTGGCTAGCAATATACTGGGGGAAGGCTGTGATCAATGCATTTCCCATCCTAGGCATACCATTTTTCATGCTAAAATTTTTTGAGCTTTTACTCAAGTACTGTATACACTGGGGGACATGGGCTGGATGGCTATATACTGGAGGCTGGTTGACTAGTTATATACCGGGGATGGGCTAGCAATAAACTGGTGGCAGGCTGTCTTTATACTGGGGATGGGCTGGCTATATACTGGGGGTAGGCTGGAGAGCTATATACTAGGGGCGGGCTGACTAGTTATATACTGGACACTGACTGGAAATATATTGGGTGACTGGCTGGATGTCTATATACTGTGGCATGCTGGCTAACAATATACTAGGGGCTAACTATATACTGTGACCTGGCTATATACTGAGGCAGGTTGGATGGCTATATACTGGGGTTGGGCTTGCTGGCTGAATACTAGGGTCTGGATGACAAGCTATATACTAGGGTCTGGCTGACTAGATATATACTGGGAGTGAGCTGGCTATATACTGGGGACTGGCTGACTAGCTATATACTTTGAAAGGGGCTTGATATATATACTGTGGGGTGGGTTGCCTGGCTACTTACTGGGGGTTGGCTATATACTGGGGGCTGCCTGGGTATATACTAGGGGCTGGCTATATACTGGGGGGGGGCTGGGTTGACTGGCTATATATTGTGAGATGGCTATGTACTGGGGGCAGATTATCTGGCTATATACTGGGGCTGGCTTTATACTATGGATTGGCTGGATATATACTAGGGGGAGGGGCTGAATAGATATATAATGGGGGGCAGGAGGCAGAAAAGTTGAAAGAGTCCAGCTCACCTCACGCCAAACAGGAGAATCCAATGAAGCACGGACTGCCCCACTGCAAGGGCTGCAACAAGTTAACAGACGTAGGAAAAAAGGATTCCGTGTCCAGCTTCATCCAAGATAATCCACACTTTTATTAGGGCATAATTGTTAAAATTCCAAAGTGTTACATGGCCAACATGTTTCAAGCGGGCAGACCGCTCTTAATCATGGCAGGAGGCAGGCAAGGAATATACTGGGGGAAAGGCTGTGACAAATGCATTTCCCATCCTAGGTTTATTCTTGAGTCAATCAGATTCCCCACTTTTTGTGTTAATATTAGATACCTTGGCTTATATTCAGCTCAGGTTATACTCGTTTATATATACGTTGATACCTAACATGTTTATTTTTTGTTTATGTTTTATATGAGTTCTAAGGAAAGGGAGGAGGATTGAACTTTTAGGTTTTTTTTTACTTTTGAACTTTTTTTTTACAATTTTTTTTAGATTGGCGTAGAATCCCTGAAATAGTCACAAATGCTATCTTATTGCTAGTACTTGAGATTATTTTTCACAATCCGCCATCTTCACGCCAGCAGGGAATGAAGAGGTGTGAAGGTGGGGGGGGCACAGCCAGCCGAGCAGAGGGAGCTGCTGGTGCGGGGCGTTACTGTCCCCATGCCTGCGCACTTGCTGCAGCCAGCAAATTTTCACATGTAAAAAATTCACCGGAGGCGTTTAGTTCTACGTCAGGCAGGGCCTGGCATAGAAATAAACGCTGAAGCCTCTTGATGTATCATGCTTCCGGCGTATGATAAATATCCCCCTTTGTTTCTATATGACTTTTGTTTTTTTAGTGCTACTATTTGACCTTTACCCTTTATGTGGTTCAATCTGTCAATTACAGCATGCAGCAGAGAAGGCCTGGCTGTGGATCACAAGCTAAAAAGACTGCATCAAGATCCCATTCAGAGAGTTCTGACATATAACGCCTTTACACCACTGATTTAATTTGAGAAACATGTATTTTAAATCTTTAAAACTCTTATTTAATCACATTTTTAATTAATTAGGGGGGGGAAACAACTGTGTTGCACCTGCATTGGCTTTAATGAATTATGTCTCTGGTCAATTTTGATTATTTTATAATCCATGATAAAAATTAAAAACATCAAATTACCTTTTTTTATTTATTCTAAAGCATAAGACTTTTTAATTAATTTATCATCAACCATGTTAACATTTTAATTTTAAAGGGCTCTTTTTAGATATGATACTTCTTCGAATATTGCCTTTTAAGTTTCACTTACAGTAGAAATTAATGATTAAGCATTTATTTTTAATGCTGCATTTAATACAGCAGTTTCCGAACACTAAAGCTGGTGAGACCTTATATTGTAAGAGCCAAATCTTCATTTCTGGTGAATATGTTGATTAGACTAGTGTGGTTTGGTGCATAGCCAAAAAGATTAAAACAGAGCCTCATCATATAGTAGCCATTAGGATCTAAAACCGTGCTATATATTATACTCAATAATGTATTTCTCTTTACAGGCAGTCCCCGGGTTACGTACTAGATAGGGTCCGGCGGTTTGTTCTTAAGTTGAATTTGTATGTAAGTCGAAACTGTATATTTTATAATTGTAGATACAGCCAAAAAAAAATTTGGCCCCAGTGACAATTGGAGTTTAAACATTTTTTGCTGTAATGGGACCAAGGATTATCAATATAGGTTTATTACAGACACCTTACAGCTGATCATTGCAATCTGGGACTATAGTAAAGAATTCTGAAAGCTTCACCAGAGGTCAAGGGGTCTGTCTGTGACTATGGGTTGTCTGTAAGTCGGGTGTCCTTAAGTAGGGGACTGCCTGTATTTTTGTTCTTTGTGCAAAAACTTAGTTTTTTGTAACCTGATAGCTATAATTAAAGAAATATATACTGCACAAATATTATTTTTTTTCAAATAAAATATTCTCAGAACCTATTGACCCAAAATGTTTTTTTTTTTTGGTCTGGATGATTGATATAAATGACCTATCAATGCGATTTAAGGGAAAGGTAAGCACATCTACATACTGTGCAAAATTGGATATATTTTAACAGGAAAGATGCAAAAAATAATAACATTTTAGAATAAGGCATCCTCATGAGATAAGATATTTGCATATCAAAATTCACTAGTGGCTAAACAAATATGGTCTAAGACAGAATATAAGAATGTCTGTAACATTTCATAGCTGAATCAACAGAAGTACTGCCTCTGAGAATCTAGCATTTACATTCTGCTATTATCATAAATGAAAGTTCAGTCTAAAATAAAAATGACTCTTATAAATAAGAAAATAAATATGGAGTCAATTATTTTGGTGTAAAACACTTGAACTCATTATAGAAAATGAGTGCAAAAATAATAAAAGACATATTTTATCTATTTTATGCTTCTTGATGGAAGAACATATAATGTGTTCACTGGGTATTTTCTATACATCCATAAAGGCAGACTATGAAAGACCATTAAAACTAATGTTAATGTAGACATAGATTTCAAAATACCCATTGAGGCATTATGAAAAGCTATTAACAAAATTAGCTGCTAATGTAACAAATAGATTCCATTTTCTACTTTGTACTCGCCTAGCATGCACAATGAAAAATGTATGTGGTCATTTTATCATATTTAAGCTTATATAAAGGTTGGTTTTAGGTTACATTGTTATGTCAACTAAGCCCCTATATATATTAGATACCTGTATGTTATTTCTACTTTGAAGCTAAAATGTTAGTTGTAACTAGTCATAGAACACTTTTTGCACTGAGATACAGATGCATCTCAATAAATCAGAATATCACCAAAAAGCTTTCTTTTCCAGTAATTCAATTCAAAAAGTGAAACTCTTATATTATATAGAGTCATTACAAACAGAGAGGACTTTTTTAAGTGTTTATTAAAGTAATTGTTGACGATTATGGCTTACAGCCAAAGAAAACCAAAAAGTCATTGGGGGTCATTTATTTTATTTCCCCCTTCTCTGCACTCTTTTTGCACCTCATTTATCTTTGTCGTTATGGCTCTTTGTCAGATGCTGTTTTTTTATTAGGTGCAAATTTTAAAAAGTTCATTTTTTTGCGCAAATTTTACCATTGCCTTTTCTAAGCATGGTCAGGACTGGCGTGTTATTGCACAATTATTTGCGCCCATATAGGCGCAATAGTATAATAAATCAGCGTCTCTGTAAAGAGGCGTAAGGTAATGACAATTATGGCAAACCAAAACACGGTGAATTGAGTCGTAACATTCCAAAAAAGCGCAAAATAGATGCAAAACAGCCATTACACACCAAAAAGGCACAAAAACACCAACGGCAAGGAAAAAAATAATGATAAATGACCCCCATTTCCTCTAAATAAGACCAACTGTGAAAAAAAATGTTTTGTTTTGAACACAGAAATGTTGGCCAAATGAAAATTCTGAAATTTCAATGCATGGTCGGGGCTTCTTTTGCATGAATGACTGCGTCAATGCAGCGCAGCATGGAGGCAATCTGCTGATGGCACTGCAGAAAGTGTTATGAAATGCCCAAGTTGTGTGACAGCACCCTGTCGGCTTATCTGCTTTGTTGGGTCTGGTGTCTCTCATTTTCCTCTTGACAATACCAATGGTCAGGCAAGTTTACTGGAAAATCAAGCAAGATGATTCGGTATTTAACCAAGTATTAGTAATTTTGGCAGTGTGGATAGATGACAAATCCTACTGGAAATTGAAAATTTAATCTAAAAAAAGTGCTCTAAAATTTCCTGGTAAATAGCTGCACTGACTTTGGTCTTGATAAAACACAATCTACCAACACCAGCATATGACATGGCTCCCAAAATGATCACTGATTGAGGCAACTTCACACTAGACTTTAAGCCAAGGGCATAAAAACAGTGGTAGCAGCCATAGCAGTTGCTACAGGGGCCATAGTGTCAGGGGGCCCAGCCACCCGACCTACTAAAATAAAATATGGAACGTGTGCACCAATATATACATAGTGGGGGTCATTTACTAAGGGCCCGAATCACGTTTTTCCGACGGGTTACCTGAATTTTACCGTTTTGCGACGATTTGGCACATGCGATCGGATTGTGGTGCATCGGCGCTGGCATGCACACAACGGAAATCGGGGGGCATGGCCGTAAGAAAACCCAAAGGATTCAGGAAAACCGCCGTATTTAAAAAAAAAAGCTAAAGAATAACCATTTAAAAAATAGCTTGGTGTACTACAGTGAACTCCGACGGACTTCAGCGCAGCAGCGACACCTAGTGAACATCGGGCGCACTACCTTAGCGAATCGCCGGAAGACCCGAATCCTCCACAGAGAACGCGCCGCAGGATTGCGACAGGACCAGGTAAGTAAATCTGCCCCATTATGCTGCACATTGAAAAGCATATTATGTTTATAATATTGCACACCTTCCACGGATTTCGACAGGTAAGATAAGAAATGATGGGGCGGCAGGACAGGAATCTCTCATCTCTACTTTCTGTTGTCATTTTCCTCCATGTTAACTGCACAAAGTCATATCTGTTGCCGCTGACTCACCCCTGAGATTAGAATACTTATTTACTAAGGGTCGCGCTTGCATTATTGTCAAACTGTGCAACTTTTTCATGGCTAAAACTGCTTGCACAGGTATTTAAGAAGTGTGTGTGCCAGGATTGTGGTGCAAGAGACCCTTTATGTGGCGCAGCTCCGCTGGCTTCCATGCGACACACATTAGGGGTCATGCCATCGCATGGTCCGACTGATTCAGACAGAGCGCGGTACTTAACTTTTAAATTGTGTTGCATGCCCTATGTCTAAAATGCACCACAAAAAAGATGGTGAACTCAGTCGGACCTGAGCGGGGAAGCGACTCATTCATGATTTCTGGCGCAAGATCTTAGTGAATAGCTGCAGGACAATAGACTGACAATGCACTTTCTGTGAACTCAGGTGACCCTGTAAATACCGTATTTTTCAGACTAAAAGGAGCACTGGATCATAAGGCGCACCATCAATAAATGCCTGCCAAAATGTCTAGGTTCATATATAAGGCGTACTGGATTATAAGGCACACCTGATTATAAGGATGAATGACCAGCAGGTATCAAGCAAAGAAGATAAGGCGGCACTCACCAGCATGTGCGAAGATTTCTTATTGAGGTAGGTACAGTGGCAGAGCGGGGCCTGGCGATGGACCGTTTCGCGCTATTCTAGCGCATCATCAAGCCAATGACTTCATCTCGCAGCGCCGCGTACAATACAATGCAATACATTGATGTATGCCGACTGTTTGCTCTGGCTGAGCACCACCACGCGTGCAGCTTTGTGCGAAGGCTGCTACACCCTGTAAACATCCTTGCCGAATGTAGCTGGAGCACGTCAGTGCCGTTGGATGGTGCCGAGAACTTTATCTCTATTCATGATTCCATGAATGACCAGCAGGTGGCTGACCTGTGCAAAGTTCAAGGCAGCTGTTGTTGAAGTATGGTTCATATATAAGGCGCACTGGACTATAAGGCGCATCTTTGATTTCTGAGAAAATCTAAGGATTTTTTGTGTGCCTTATAGTCCGAAAAATATGGTAAATGTGCCTCACTGTCTGACAGTGAGTGCATACACCGTGTGTGTGCATACATTGTGTGAATGTGCATACATCAAGAATATAGAACTTTATATGTGTGTATATAAGTATATAAATGTGAGTGAACAAATATGTATATCTTTTTGCAAGGGGAAGGGGAAGACTTTGTAGAAGTCTACTGTGGTGCACAAACTCTCATAGTTACGTCCACTCTTTCTCCAGACTGTGGGATCTTGATTTCCAAATGAAAAACAAAATTTCCTTTCATATGAAAAACATCATGGACCACTGATCAGCAGTCCAGTTCTGGTCAGACACTATTGGCTTTGTCTGATGGTCAGGGGTGGCTTGAATCATGGGGGACACGTATCCGTAACTAATTTTTCTTGGTCTTTTTCCTTCTTTTTTTGCAACTTTTTTGTGCTTTTGCGACTTTTCACTGTGTTGTTTGCTTTCATTTCTAAAGTACATATTGGTCTGCACCTTGTGCGGTGTGCCTTATGTATCTTTATTTTCCGTGCAACTTTTCACCTATGTTTTAACTTTTCACCTTTTGATGCCTACTTTTGCAACTTCTTTGGTCCGGGGCAGGTGCAGAAGAAGGATTTTCTTGGACACTGTTTTAACAATGATCTTTGAGTTTTTCTTGACTGTAAGCCATAATCATCAACATTGACATGCATAAACAACTGAAAAAGTTCTTTCTGCAATGACTCTGTATAATATATGAGTTTAAATTTTTTTAATTGAATTGCTGAAAAAAGTACCTTTTTGCTGATATTACAATGTATTGAGATGCACCTGTATACTTTTTAGTACATGATCATTTTCTCAAACATTACTATGCAATGCTCTTTTAAATTCTATTGCCAAGTAAAAAATCTAACTAAGCAAATAATTTAAAGTATGTTTAGTTGTAATGGTTCGGCACTCAGTCACCTGCGCCTCGTGCTCGTGGACAAATGGTGCTTATAAATAGACAAGGAAAATCCCGGCACTTCGAGGTAGGTGAAAATCAAATATTCTTCTTTTATTTAACAAGACATCATAAATCAAGTATAACACGCAAGGAAAACGCGTTTTTTCAGCTCGAAAGTGCCGGGATTTTCCTTGTCTATTTATAAGCAAATAATTTAAATTCTTCAAGTAATGAAAAGTTACACTGATTTCCAGTATATTTTCTGGATTTAGTTCTTTGCCTGTTGTCATTCCACAGGAAGCTCAATTGTTCACTTCCTGTAGGTAAAAACTCGCCCCTGATCATGTGCTGTCACACAAGAACATAGCTCTTTGGCATCACACAGAGCAATTAGAAGCTGTGTGATATAACAAGCCCTGCACCTGTGTGACATCATATGATTATAAGTCAGTGTTTACTCACAGGAAGTCAAACAATTAATCTTTATATAAAATGACACCAAGCAGAGGTTTAGAAAATGAATTACTATATAGAAAGTATTTTGGAAATATGTGTAACTTATTACACAAACAATATCAATTATATGCTGAAACTTGACAATCCCTTTAAGGGTCAGGCACTTCTCCAGTGAACCTAAATAGCAGAAAATAAATGATTGTGACATTTACAGTAGCTTATAGAAGCTATGAAAGTAAATTGTATCCAGTGAGGTGTCCCCTACCTTTCCCTTTGTGTATTGTCACTCTAAACAGGTAACTGATACCTTATATATTACATCCACAACCTATCTGAAAAAGAATTTTACAGCATGTCAATAGTCTTTTCCAAAACCCATTCAGATGTACAGTAAGGAACTAATGAATAAACCTCGTTTACAAGTATACCACATCTTAGCAGACTTTGAAGGTGGAAATTATTTTGAAAATTTTCCTTATAAAAGTAATGAAAGGGGACCTAAACAGAGGATTTATTGCATACGTTACATGTTACAAGCTTTCCAAAATTTTGCTTACCACACAGATATTAAAATGTGAGTGAACAGAAGGTTATAACCTGAAATTTATCATCTCTGTAATGGATTTTACTGAGGTATAACATACAGTATATAATGTAATTAGGGGATAATTATCAAACATGTACGGCCTTTATTTGTGGGGGGGTTATTTGTAAATCAGGCTCTTTACTTTCCAGTTTATGTTACAGTTCTATCTTTGCTAGTCCACTTGTCAATTTATATAGTTTTATCTATACTTTCCTCCAGTAAATGGTCAGAGTTTTATAGTTTGGCCTTGCTTGCATATTTATTATAGCTAATGACATCCTAAGCAGTACATCCAGTAAGAACAATAATACTGAAAAGCATCTAAATAATTAAAATCATAATCAATAATATCTGCTTTAATAAAAAAATAATAAAATAAACCATACCCATATTCCAGAAAACATCACTTTTTCCAATCTATTAATACATAATGATGCCGTAAAAAAATACAGACATTTATTAAAATCATTTGCACAATTATATTGTACAAATAGTTTTGGAATTCCAGAAAACAAAATAATTTAAAATAGAATGTTGCTAGCAAAATACCAAGTTTTTATGGTAATAATCTGCTTTCTTAGATGAAAAGTCTGTTTTAGATCGGACACTAATTGCACACAAGATGAATTAGCATTTTACTGTGAAGTAAATAAAATTTGTCAATTGTTGGGAAATTACTAGATACTATGTTCACATGGGCCCATTTAATGCTGAATGTATTATACCATAGGATTTTTGACTCTCTTTCAACAAATTTAAATTAAAAGTTGTCAAAAGGTCACATGTACTCATAAGAACCATTAAAGGGTTTGTCTCAGGTTTATAAGTTATTCTTTATCTTCGGGATAAAGGATAATATGGTGATGGGTGGTAGTCAGACGGCTGAGATCCCCAAAGATCATAAAGATGGGACCACTAGCAATCCAAAGAACACTAGTGAGATGTATCAGCAGGACTAGCATGTAATTCTATGGGAGTGCCAGAAATAGCCATGCACTGTTCTCAACTGTTTCCTCTGTTCTTGACTGTTTTTCAAATAGTCATTGAATAGTCAATCAGCTCTACCCACTACTGAGAATGGAATTCTCTGGATTTTGGGGTCCCATTCTCATGATTAATGAGCACCCCAGCAGTTGGAACCTCTCAATAACCCTGTTCTAAATATAAACTTGGGACAAACCCTATAAAACAATATTAATACAGATCTAGAAAGCATTGCCCTTTTTGCTGTTATGTGTTTTGCAGCTCGAGATGGCTCTCCTACATGGATATGGGACGGAGGCTGGTCCCAGGGGGTGCACCCGAACAGGATGTTTGGGGTCTGCTTATCTTTTTAGAACCTTCAAAGACACCAGATGTTCCTAACACAGACTCAAAGCCAGACTAAACCTGTTAAATAAAAACTCTCTTAAAAACAGATCCATCATTCAGATCACCAAAAGCCGACCTCCACATGAAATCATCTAAATGCTGACCATCTTAAATGGTGCAAGTTGTTTTTGCTAAAAACTACGGCAGTTATATGGACTACTATAATCCAAGAATATGATTGATTCAATTTGGCAAGATCTGTGTAGCGCTGCATAATCTGTGTGCGCTATATAAATAAAGGAATTATTATTACCAGATGTACTAAACTCGGCTTATACTCGAGTAAGGAAAAAAAAAGTGTACCCACCTTCTGACGGAACCCCCCCCCCCCCACCCGGGGCGTCGGAAGGTAATTTTTTAAACTAGTTTTTTTCCAACAAGCATTATATTGGGGGCAGAGGGGCTGGCAGGCTATATACTACAGCGGGCTGGCAGGCTATATACTAGAGAGGCTGGCAGACTATATACAACATGACTTTCAATAGTGATAAAACATACTTCATTGCTAAAAATGTTTTACTGTTTTTAATGATTTATCTTCTGATTTCTGATTGACAGGTGTCCAACATCCAAATGCCTATTGATCAACTGCCTAGAGCTGTCCACTAACACAATGCTCATTCATTATGTGGTCTGTGTGCAGAATAGGGCTGAGCTTCAATGCCAAGCATGGCTGCGTAAGCCAGTGCTTTATAAATCAAGAGAACCCAGCAATTATCTACATAGCACTTACACAAGACTAGAGGTGAGCAGACCGGATTAGTGTTTCAGTGTAGGGCACTGAGATCATAATAATAAGATCATAATAAAATATTCCTAATCTTTTAAGTGGTACTCATTTTTTAAAGATTTACAGATTTGGCAATGCCTAGTTGTTTTTTTTTCTGGTGTTCCCTAACGTTTTGGTTATTATGTACTGTAAGTATGTTTACCACTGAATAAGAGAAGCAGGTCTATAATAAATCTTTGGTCTATGGTTTGGAATTGTCTTAGATTTTTATTTAGTTAGCGTAAAACTTAGATTCTCTTCTTATATCACCTCTTCTGGTAAGCCGTGATATTGAGTTTCCATTTTTCCATTAGTGCACATTAACTTGCAATCAAAAAACTAGGTTAAAATTTGTGACCCCATTGCACTCATCTCAGTATTTTTATAATAATGAGCTGTCACAGGGATCTCAGATGAATATGGCTACATATTCTTATCATAACATCATAATGTCTACCACATAGAGTACATTGTATGAGATGACAGCCTCATTTTTTATGTGCTAAGCATGCATTTTGCCCAATCAGAATTTGCCTAAGGGAGAAAGTTATATGTGATGCAGGCTTTTATTTGCATAGATTTGCATCATTCTATCTGGCTTTCCAGGTTTTCTCTTCTACACATGAAGTGTAGTCACAGTTTACATCAATAAGTAGTTGTATTTATCTCCAGTCATGCTCTACCAGCCAGCAGGAAAATTACCTTCTCTCTCTTAGGTTCTAATAATACCTATCTAACAAATTAGATTAATTCTCTCAAGACTTTAAACTGACCAGCAAATTTATTAAATCTGAGAATGGGCATAGAAAACACAAAGTAATTTATATGTACCGCCAGCTAAAGAAATACATAAAATATCTGTTGTGCAGAATGTAGGTACCAGCTATAATTTACAATAATAATGGGTAAGGAGAAAAATGCTGAGATTTTAGACTCCAAAGTCCCTCATTTATCCAAGAGAAATATTGTCCTACGTGCAATGGTTTCACAAAAAAACAAAGAAAAAACAAAACAGTGGAAATGAAGAAACTGTATTCTTTTAATTAATTAACCTAGTCACATGTTATACAATGTACCTAATGATTTCTACCAACTTGCCAAAGTGATGCATTAGACACAGTACCGTCCAGCCACCTGAGATCTTGTGGGACTACTACTGGTACAAAGCCATGAGGAAGATAGAGGGAATGTGGATAAAGGCCACAAACTGTGTTTTTTTGCTACATTTTCATCTACCTTTGAAACTACAATGAAAAAATAAAACTGATGTCTATATAAATACATTTCTTATGCTATAGACCCTTTACTACTTTTTCCAAAATGGTATAAGTAAACTCAATTGAGCTTAATGGGAAAGGAGCATGGTCTAAGATCATCAAAAGATGCAAACATTTTGTACGGTAACCTAAACAGCAAAATTTTTAATTTTCTAGTTTACATGAAAAAATCGAAGTAAAAGAAAAATTTTGTTACATAATCCATCCTTAAAATAATAATAATAATAATAATATGGTCAGGATTCTGTATGCTGAACATCTGTATAAAATTTAATAAATGTATTCTGTCATGCAACAATCATGCAAGGTCTATTAGCCTACCTAACTCATGGGGCAACCCATGGATTTACTTGATTAGCTGTGTCCGATCTGAGCCTGATCAGAGGACTGCAGGTTTTCAGTTTGTCAGCGCCACACTTTAGAATATAAATCTTTTGACAACTTTCTGCACTCAACTTTAGGCATCACTTAAAGCCTAGTCTGAGTGTTTTCAGTGCTAAAGTTATAATTAATGATCATTTGGTGTTTGTATCTGGGTCACATATGGTCCCTAATGAGCCAGGTGCTTTAGTGAAATATGTTAATGTTGATAATATATTCCTGTAAATATGGCACACATCACGGATACATTATATATATATATATATATATATATATATATATATATATATATATATATATATATATATATATTTACAGTAAATGAAACAAAAAGCACTTAAAACATAAAAATCTTTCAATATACAGGCAGTCCCCTACTTAAGAACACCCGACTTACAGATAACTCCTAGTTACAAACAGACCTCTGGATGCTGCTAATTTACTGTACTTTAGCCCTGGGCTACAGTAATCAGCTATAAAAGTTATCACAGGTGTCTTGTCTTATTAATGAAGCGTTAATCTTGGTTCTCATATGATCCCAACATTTTTAAAATCCAATTGTCACAGAGACCAAAAAAAATCTGTCTGTGGTTACAATGATAAAGTATACAGTTCTGACTTACATACAAATTCAACTTAAGAACTGCCTGTATTCTCATCACTGTATTATGGCTAAATGTGATTGTTGAATGGTGCCATAATATACTGAGTTCTGGTTGTGAGTGATCATGTTGCAAAATGATTTATTTACTTTAGTTACTTGCATTTTAGGCTATTTGATTTGTTTATTATTTACCTTTTATTGGTCATACCTTATTGTCACTTACATGTTCAACTGAGCAATGTAAATACATCTTTATATTCTTTATTCATTCATCCAAAATAAAGTTTTAAAAATGAGTGCTCTAGGGGGGCAGAGCAGAGCACTTTCTACCCATCCACTGCTCTTTCCCCACTGCTCCTTCATGCCTAAGTCTCTCCATTGATCATGGGCAATGTACTTTAGGAAGAAAGTAGATGTGTCCAGGGAGACAAATCTTGTGTGCAGTCGCATGATTTCCATGAAAAGGAGGATTGACGTCATATTCAAATGACCTTTTAGCAGCCATGTGGGCAGAGTAGAGTAATGCTAGGATGTCTGCTTTTGGCTTAATTGATGTCCCATTGTCCAGGTGTGGCAGCTACTGATGGTAGCATATGATGATGTGCTTTTCCTATAAGTTGGGGAGTTTATTCACTGCAAAATGTTTTATCTGGTAGCAATAAAAAGAACATATATATCATCTGTGGACAATTTTTGATATGCAGTACAATTTTTAATAGGTGGTGCAATCAGTTAAATGCCACAAGGTGAGTGCAAATACTAACGTTATCAAATTCATCTCTTGCAAATGTGCCATTTAACTCCTATACCTTGTTACATTTAGCTTTTAAATGTTCATGGCACACTTAGGCCCAGTTCACACCTTCATTTTGGAACTCAATTATTATCTTCAGTGGCAAGTAAACAATAATAACAGAAATCCAATAGACGCAATAACATTTGTATTAATTTCAATGGTGTTTTAATGCTATTATTAGTTTCAGCTTTGCAAGGTTTCCATTAGTGTTTCCTTTATTAAAGTATAAATTTTGAAAAAATATCAGCACTATTTTTTCTGTCTTAAATAACAGAAGCTTAACGGACGTACCAACAGTAGCCATTAACCCCCTTCCTGACGCCGCGCCAGGTCCCGGGCCAAGCCCTCTCCATAGCCGGTTAGTAAGCAGGTAAGACCCGAGGCTGTCTTGTTTTAATCCATTCATTACAATGTGCTATCAGCACATTGTAATGAATGAGGAGGAAAATCCTGATATACTGCCATACTGTAGTATGCCAGTACATGATGGGATCAATCAGACGACCTATGGTTAAAGTACCCTAGGTAGTCTGAAAAATAGTAAAAATAAAAAAAGTTTAAAAAAATTATAATAAAAAAGACTAAAAATTCAAATCATCCCCCTTTTCCTAGAACTGATATAAATATTAATAAACAGTAAAAATCATAAACACATTAGGTATTACCAAATATAATAATGGTTTTTCCCTGTGTTTAACCCAGTAACAGAAAATAGCACCCAAATTCGAAAATGGGACTTTTTTTGCCATTTTGAAAATTTTTTAAAAATCAATAAAAAGTGATCAAAAGGTTGCATGGTCCTAAAAATGATAGCAGTGAAAACACCATCTCACAGCTCAGTACAACACCAAAGTATGGAGGTTTTAATTTTTGTAAATGTATAAAAACATTATAAAACCTACACAAATTTGGTATCCCCGTAATCATACCGACCCAAAGAATAAAGTAGACATGTCATTTTGTGTTCACAGTGAAAGCTATAAAATCCAAGCCCACAAGAAAACGGCGCAAATGCGTTTTCTCACCATTTTTACTGCATTTGGAATTTTTTTCCCACTTCCCAGTATACGACATGGAATATTAAATATCGTCACTATGAAGTGTAATTTGTTGCACAGAGAATAAGCCATCATAGAGCTCTTTATGTGGAAAAATAAAGCATTTATAGATTTTTAAAGGTGGTGAGTGAAAAATCTAAAAAGGGCCAGGTCGTTAAGGGTTTAAAAGCCCATTAAAACAATGGACATTTTGACAAATCCTTTACACTTGTGTTATTTTTGTTTTACCAGAGCAGAGTTCTGATTACAGGTATAAACTAGGCCTTATCTGGCCAATTAGAGTATGTTGTATTACCCCCTTTAACTTAACAATTGTCATGTTCCTAAGGGAAATAACTAGTTAACGCCATAGTTCCCTTTGTGTATAAAAACAGGCGTCACCATTTTTGGTGACACCAAATTTGACACCAAATTTGATAACATTTATTATAGGTGTTGTGGCTCCCCATTGACTTTGAACTCAATACCAAAACTTGGTTGGTAAATTATCTTCATATTATGCTTTTTTATTCAGGTAAAAACATATTCAATAGCAGTATGACCACATACTGTATAACTACATTGTAATATTTGATTAAATGACAGGACTATGATTTGTCTATGCTATGTAAGTTGGTTTTGTGTTCCTTTTGTTATTGCATTCTATTCCTTGCATGTAAAAATTTGATCATTAAAAAGTTTTTTTTTGCCTATTTAATTATTCATATCTCCTCTAACCCCTTAATGATAATGCCACTTTAGGGCTTTTGGACCCTGTGGCCCCATAAGTGGTTCAAACATTTATCCAGGCGATTTTGAAATAGTTTTCTAAACGCACACTGTACTTCCAAAAATTTGGATGATATCTTTTGCGTTGAGTTATGAAAAAAAATTAGAAATTCGGCAAATATTTTGAAAGATTCTCAATTTTAACCCCTTCACGCTCAGTGACTTAGCGCTCAGTGACGGATATATCCGCCACGACGCTTATGCCGGCTCGGCTCTGGATCAGAGCCGAACCGGCATCGGGAAACACGGGGTGCCGGCTGTAACTAATAGCCGGCACCCCAGTGTAACACCCGCGATCGGAGTTGTCTCCAATCGCGGGTGCTTAACCCGTTAAATGCCGAGGTCAGCGCGACCGCGGCATCTAACAAGCATCTGGGGGGTCCTTCCCCCATGATCGGCCCCCCGAACCGTTTTCGGGGGGCGCCGATTGTTGCCATAGCAACTCTGGGGTCCGATCTGTGACGTCATCTTACTGGCACAGTGCCAGCCTATGCAAGTGTATAGGCTGACACTGATAATACTCTGCAATACATCAGTATTGCAGAATATTATCATGAACAAACAATCAGAGGATTGCTTGTTCATATCCCATGGTATAAAAGTGAAAAAGTAAAAAAAAAAAGTTATTCAATAAAAAAATAAAGTCATAAATCACTAAAAATGCCCCAAACCCCCAAAACATATAAAGAGACATATAACTCAAAAAAAAGTCTAAATCATAACACAAACCCCACATATATAGTATCACCGCGTCCGTAACAACCCGTGGAATAAAAGTAAATCATTATTGAACCCCCACGATAAACGCCGTAAAAAAAAACTGCTATAAACCTTCCAAAAATTATGATTTTTACCTTTTCAATCCCACATAAAATGCTATAAAATGCGATCAAAAAACCATATGTACTCAGACATGATACTGGTGCAAAGTACAACATGTCCCGCAAAAAACAAGCCATCAACCAGCTCCGTAGCCAAAAAAGTAACAATGTTATGCCACTTGGAAGATGGCAATACATAAATGATAGATTTTTCCCCACATCAGGGTTTTGTTTGACAAATTTAGTAAAACGTAAGAAAATATATTCATGTCTGGTATCCCCGTAATCGTATCGACCCATAGAATAAAGATAACATGATTATTAGTCTATACGGTGAACACCAAAAAAAAAAAGTAAAAAATCCAGTACAGAATTGATGCTTTTCTACTCCTGCCCTCAAAAAAAGTTCCTAAATTTTCAACAATAGGTGATACCAACCCCAAAATGATAACAATGGAAAAAGCATCTCATCCCGTAAAAAAATGCCGTCACATGGCCCCAATAACGAAAGAGCGAAAATTTTATAGCCTTCAAAAGGGGCCAATGAGGAAACTAAAATCCTGGCAGCTGCAGCGCCCTCCTTCCCTTCTGCACCTCGCTGTGCCCCCATAAAACAAGTCACAGCCACATGTGGGGGGTCGCTGCACACAGGAGAAATTGCAGAACAAATTGTATGGTGGGTTTTCTCTTTTTATATTTTGGAAATGTGTAAATTTTAGTGCTAAATTAACGTATAAGGGAACAATATGACCATTCTAAATTTCACCTCCATTTTGATTCAATTACTATGAAGATCTCAAGGGGTTAACAATCTTCGTAAAAGCTGTTTCTGATAGCTTGAGGGGTGCAGATTTGAAAATGGGTAGATTATATAGGGGGTTTTGATGCTAAATATGTAAAATTTCATTCAAAACTGTATTTATCCCCCAAATAGTCAATTCTGAAAATCCGGAAAAGCGATATTCTATTTGTAAGCCGCGTGACATCAAAATAAATTATCCAGACATTTCAGAAATTATGAAAATGTAAAGTAGACAAATGGGAAATGTTATTCAGCAACTTATTTAGGTGGTAAATCTATCTGCCTGAAAACGCAATGATTTAGAATTTCGAAAATGGCAAATTTTTCAAAAAATTTATCATATTTTCTTTTTTTTGTAAATAAACGCAAAACTTATCTGCCAGAATTTACCACTAAAATGAAGTACAACATGTGGGGAAAAAAACTATCTCAGAATCGCTTTGATAAGTAACAGTGTTCAAAAGTTATAACCATATAAAGCGATGCAGGTCAGAATCCAAAAAATCGGGCTGAGCCTTAAGCTACAAAATGGCTGCGTCCTTAAGGGGTTAAAGTTCTAAATTATTTACTTTGCAGGCAGCTTGTGACACAAATAACTTCATAACTAACATTTCCAAAAAGTCTGTTTTATGTTGGTATGTTGGTTAGGTTGGCTTAAAATTGTGTGTGCAATTTATAGATTTTTATGAAAATAACCAAAACCTTTTGAGGCCCAAATAATAGTAAAACCCCATAAATGACCCCATTATAGAAATTATACCCCCTAAAACAAAGTGGAGATGGAATTTACAATTCGCAATTGTTTTGGACAATACATAAATTTTAGTCTAAAAATTAAACATTCACAATGAATTAAATAAAAGTTTAATACCCAATTTCTCCTGAGTGTACCAATATCCTATATATGTTTGTAAACTGCTACATGGGCAAACAGCTGGGCATAGAATGGAAGGAGCACCATTCAGATTTGCATTATCATATCTTACAGACTATATTTTTTTTCCTTTTTAATGTGGACATATGGGGCTTATTTTTTTCTTTCTGGGATGAGATCCACTTTACAGGAACATCATTTAGGGGGATTTGATAGCTAATTGATGAAATTCTATTAACTATTTGATTAATTCTTTATTCTGATAAAGGGTTTTTAGTTTTTTCTTTGATTGCTGTTCATCGTACCAGAAAAATAATATTATCTTTATTCCATGGCTCACCACGATTCCAGCCATAACCAATTTATATAACTTTTTATGGTTGACTTATTTTGCAGAACATAGAACTCATTTGGTAAGAAATGTGCTTGTTTTTGCCTCGCCATATTCTAAGAGGCATAACAGTATTATTTTCTGTAAATAGAACTGTTTTAGGGCAGGATAAGGTATGCTTTTTATTGGTATCCTGTCGGGGTAATTATAACTTGTTGATCAAAATGTAGTTTTTGTCAAATTGGATGTGAAAATATTGTAGTTTTTGCATGCTTTTGTAATTTTTTTTTCACTGCGTTCACCAGATGGGTTCAAAGCTGGGATTTGGAATATCGCCGGAGCCCAGTTGTCACACACAGTGGAGTTCCTGCAGGAACTGCATGGGCTCTGCTTCTGTGCCTGGGCAATCGCTAAGACATACATGCACATCGGGATGCAGCAACAGACCTCATTTCCCAACATACATGTACACATCTAAATGTGCCATGGGGTTATTCCTTTAATAAACAATATTTTAAAACACTTTGTAACAATAAAAACCTTATTTCATGGAACATAATATAATATAATATAATATAATATAATATAATATAAGCCACATCTTAAAAACAAAACAATTAAGATACTAAAAAACAACTACTCTACTATAGAGAAATAAAGGGAATCACATAGACAGTTTCAGTATGTTGAATTTTGGCAGGGCTGTCTAATATGACAGAATACTCATCCTAGCTTACACCTTCCCAAGCTAACAGCTGGCATAATTATAATTATTGTACTTTATAACACTTACTGGATATCTTCCAGTTCTTAGTTTATGTGGGAAAAAACAAAATAATTTTTCGAAGTATTTATTTACAAAATAGCTCATTAATATTAATGTTATTATCCTTGAAAATCAAATACAAGAACATTGAGAGTCTGCATTGAAATAAAGAAACAACAAAATAAAGTTTTGGAAGTTATTCAACATAAGCCTTTTTGAAAAGAAAATTAGAACTTGTGAATGTGACGTCCTTAGTTTTCAGACTAATGTTATGATAGAATAAATATCCAAGGGGGAAATGTCTTTGTGCTTTTGTTTATTATGCTCACTATTTCTGACATTTCATCAATTGTTATTGAATCCTTCAGTAGGAAAACAAAGTCATGCCGCAACAAGATATCATGTCCCACAGCCTATAAATTGAAGAGCTGTGTTTCTATTCAAGGATATATACGATAAAGTTCTGTTTATTATTCAGAACTAATTTCCCAAAGGTGGCAGAATGCATAGTAAGGGTGTAGGCAAGGGGGTTGTCTTCCTCACAACAAAACACTGGCCTGCAAGTTTCATTCCAATGGCTACTAACTTAGCTCCATTTTGTCACTGCAGCTGTTTTTAAATTTCAGTTTTTTTTTTAGTTTTTTGCATTGCTCTCCTAATGTGTTCTAGTCCTTTTTATATTCATTGTTTTAATATTATTATTATTATTATTACTTTTTCTGCTTACATTCACGGCTCCTTGTGAGTTTTTTATGTTTGCTGTCAAATAAATCCCATTATATTAAAGTGTATACATGAATATATTTGTGTACACAGAATTATAGAGTTTGAAAGACTTTTATAAAAGTTTCATGGAAAATGAACTGGAACAAGATTATGTCTTGTTTATATCCTCCTCTGGCCATTCTTTTAAAGCAAAACTGTAAAGTTAAAGTGATTTTAACAAATTATTATATGTGATTCCCCCATTGAAAAGAAAAGGAGGAGCAGCACAAAGCAGGCATTGTTCTGTTTGTTTTCAAAGACATGGCATGTTCTATTCTCAAAGTGTTTGACAAAAATCTTTCTTACCAGCTCTGAAGTGGGTGGAGACTAATGTCCGTCTTTGACCTCAAGTGGAGGCTAGTAAGCTTACCCACAGATCCTATGATACCTTGTATTCTCTCTCAAAGTAATTTAGCTTTAAATCCATTTAGTTCCCCACAAGTAAATCCACTGAGCACTCTTCAGTGCTCATACAGGATGTATATGGTGACTAGCCTAGCAGCTTACATTACATGGAAGAGCAGGGAACATGTAATAAGTGAAATAAATTATAAGTAAACCAGTCTATAGCCTGTGCTATGTGAGCTCTAAGGGTTAATAACTTACCTGCACAGTGCAGAAAGTTCCAATGACATGGTGGGGGAGGGAAGCAGCATGAGGTACAGAGAGAGACAGAGAAAGTTCTGTTAAATCACAGACTGGATGGAGGAACTGACATCCAGCTCTGCTACATACACAGAGAGAGCTCTGTGAAATGACCTAGATCAAAAATAAGAAAAAAGCGGGACCGGCACCACCCTACCCGTACGGCAGTAGTCTCGACCCAGTGGCAGCTGTATGTGTGAACTGACACCAAAACAGTTACATCACGGTGGTGCATATATGACGAAAGTGAAGGTCATGCAATCCAACAAAGAACAAGAACACGGCACTCACCGGCACAGGTAACATAGAAATCTTTATTGGACGAACACAGGACAGGGGCGATGCACGCCACGACTAGTCGACGGGCCATTTCGCCCCCACATGCTTCCTCAAGCCTCAGACCTTCAGGAAGTTCAGCACTAACTTAAACAAGAACACAAACTGCATTGAAGTCAATGCAGTTGAATTGTAACACCCAAAAATGACTGTAAAAAAGGGGTAGTAAGGGCTAGAGGAATTAAAAACTGTGGAAATAACAGGGCAGTTGCCCTGGAGAAAAATGGACAAGGGAAAATAATTAATTGCATAACATAAGAAACAAAGAAATAATAAAAAATGAATAAAACATGCTGTTAATGTCAGTGTGCAAGAAGACAGTATGGGTCGTGATAAGTGGGAAAAGAAAGAAGCTAGAAAGACAGTGAATTTCAGCTCGTAATTTTTAATAAGTGGCCGTTTCAAGGCAGTGAGAAGTACAACATGTGGATGCCCGGAATGGAAAGTACAGACAAAGAACTGGGAAGCCAGCAGATGATGCGTCAGGGTGCATAGGTGCATCGGTCAGTCCATAGCCATAACGTGGTCTGCTACAGCCCATTGTGCCCAGAGCTAAACATGCAAGGGATACCCCAGAGGATCTCTCTGATGTTGCATTTTTTTAAGCAATTTTCAGAAGCTAAAATACATGTCAATTGCATGCTGTGGCACCAGTCCATGTAGAAAGCAATAATCTGAGCAGCAAATAAACATGGGCTGCAGTAGATGACACACCAAAAAAGACATAGAAACACCTGACGCTCCTTCTGCTGCTTTGGTTGTCTTAGCCTCTACTACTGCATCCAAAATGAAGAGACCACCTATATCTCTGTAAATGGAGGATATGACACCACCACAACCATCACCAAGGCTGTCCACACCATTCAAGGGAACCATTCAGCTTTCTATGCCACCAAACAATGGTGAAAAATGAAAGTTTGGTCCATCTCACCCAAGAGCACTGGTCCTGACTGTTCGTTTTTCAAAAGCACTGCAATTTTGGAACTGCCTAATGCAGCACAGCTTTAAAAATCTTACGGCAGTGGCTGTCCCACAATACATAATTCCCATCTGCCACTAATTTTCTGGGCAGTAAGCAAGGGTGGGAATGTTACTTACTGTCCACTGGGTTAATAAAGAGGCACCTAAGTACCAGGCAGAAATCGCTGTGGTGCATATTCTTCCACCACCAAGATTTTTCCTGACCTCATTCCTTGCCTCCAGTTGCCTCTTCCTCCACTTCCTTTCTCCTTGCTCATCATCCAGTTGCCGCTGGGCTGGCATCACCAATCACCACAGCCATGGGGAAACAGCAGTAAGCAATTCTGAAACTCATCTGTCTAAGCAAAAGACCACACACCACGTAAAGTTGGGAAAAATTCCCTCCAGAACCCTAGAGAAACATTGTGGATCAAATAAAACTATTTACAAAAACTGAAACTTTTTAAAAACAATTGTTTCCAAAACTATAAGCTATTTACAAAATGTTTTGTTCCATGCCAATGGGAATATTTCATGCATGGTTGACGCACATTTTGTGCCCTGAATGTGGAGGTGCAAAAGTTCCTGGTCAACTACACAGACCAGCTGGAGCTGCTGCATAAAATGCATGGCATGTAAGAGCATTTTCAGTGTTCATACCCTGCTGCTCTGCAGAGGAATCATGGCCTTCAAACGTACCACCTCATATGTGATGTGGAATTCAACTTTACATATGCTGGAAAGGGTATATGAGCAGAAGCAGGCAATAGTTGAGCTCCAGAATGCCCAGTTGAGTCAAAGTAGTAGTTAACAGTAATTCACCATTGACTGGGACTTTGTGCTTCCAATAGGCAAACAATATGGTCATCATGGTTAACGACGTTGTCTTTGCTACCATCCCCATCTTCTGCCTGCTCAAAAAAGGTTTTCAGGCCATGAAGGAGGATGTAATTGTGACACAGGAGTAAGAAGAGGAGAAACATATGTCAGGCCAGTCAGCACATGGCTCACTGGATGGGTTGCTGGTCCAAAAGTGGCTAGGTACTCTACTGTCCAGCCAGTGGACAGTTAAGAGGAGGACTAGTTTTGCTCACAGCAGGTTGAAACCCAGTGCAGTTCACAGGCGTACCTGGAGCATGGATGAGGGATGTGAAAAGCTGAGGATAATTTGCTGGGCAGTGAGAGAAAGCACCAGGTTGTTTCCATTGAAATGGTCTCTTTCACACAAACACCACTTGATCTGATATAATATTCCAGAAATGTTAGAACGTTTGACAACATTTTATGTTCATACTTGCTACTGTAGGAACAAACTGTTTATATGTATATACTGTTTTGGTTGACAGTATCAGAACAGTATCATAACCATTGCAGTGCAGAAACTGTTAATATATGGAGCAGCAACAGATAATAGAGACCAGTGATCTATTGGTCCACTTATTTTTGACAAAGGGACTGCATGGAGGTGATCATAGATAAATGAAGTGATGATTATGTCAAGATATCATGGAGATGTTCAGAGGAAGATGATCACAGGGTGATTATGTAGATTATCAGGTCAGATGACCCTTTATAGAGAATATAAGGAAATGATGGGGTGATCAATATTGACATAATAAACTAATCCCCATGCACTTTACATATTACAAGTAGATAATGATTATGACAAAAACACTAGGGGAAACACTAAAAGGTGATAATTAGGGGAACCTTTTGTTTTCTGTCCTTCTCTCACTTTAATTGCTTTATTAATAAAACTGTTCAAACAATCCAAATCCAATCCAAAAAAATGAAAGCCAGATTCCTTCAATTCATATTGATGCTGGTTAAAAAATAATAACTGCAAGGCACCTTGGGTGGTTGATAACTAAATGACCATTCAAGTGACCATGCATAAGACTGAAAACACAGCAAACGTGAGAGACACAAATGTACAGGTTGCTAGTCTAAGGCCCCTTATACACTAGCAGGTGTGTCCAACTTGCATCACACTCGCAGCGTGTGCCAGCTGGAATACTCAGGTTTAACATTGACAACAGGAACTGAACTCAGCATGTTAGTTCACTTCTGGTTGTCAGTTTTCGGGCCACATGTTTCAGCAAGCATACGCTGCGAGTGTGATGCATGTTGGCACAAATAAAATAAACTAAACAAAAAGAAAAAACAAACATTTTCCATGAGCAAATGTAGAGTGTTGTAACAGCCTTTTTTTCATTGCAAATTACTCTCATTAGGACACATGTATCTAATTTTTGTCTAGTGTAATATATGTTCGTAATTTTTGGCTTTTCTTCTATCTTTGCAACTTTCTTTTAGCGCATGTCTATTTTTGTGACTTTTTAGACTGGGGTTCTAAACACCAGTATTAAGGAATTCCACCCATATTTCTTATGCTGCCTAGCCATGTTGACCAGTCTTAGGCCCCTTCCACACTTGCTTTGCAGATCACGTCAGAGTTTGATCGGTACGATCAGGGTTTGGTCAGTGAAAAACGCACATTTTGAGTGCAATCAGTTTTCAGTCAGAGTTTGTTCAGTGTCTCAGTTTTTAACGCATGTTTTCAATGCAATTTCAATGCTCAGGACTGAGCTCTATCTTTTCTATGGCAATTGATGCTTGAAAAATGCCTTGCACTTGCAAGTGTCTCAGAGTTCAATGCGTTTTTGATGCATCTCCATAGACTTGTATGGTGTGTTTTTCATGCGTGTGACTTGCAAAAGTAGAGCATGTCGAGATTTAAACACGCATTAAAAAAAAATGCGCGTGTGTGCGTGAAAAAAAATGCAAGTCTGAAAAGATTGATTACAATGGGTCAGAGTGCACTGCAAGTTCTGCGCGTCAAAAGCACGCACAGAAAACGTGTGTGAAAAATGCAAGTGTGAAAGGGGCCTTATAGTCTTGCAATGAAAAAACAATATAAATTGTGCAACTGTACATAACCTTTTAAAGCATAGAAGACTCATTTCTACAGTTCCATAGTTTAAGTTCACTTGTAAACAGTTGTTTTAGGTTTGCCCTCATTACATTGCTTTCATGTAGATTGTGCATTAAATAAAGATTACTTTTCAAACTAATTTCAAATTAATATCTCTCATGTAGAGAGTGATGAGGATTAATCCTTTTATCTTGTGACTTCAGTACATTGTATAAACCCTGACAAATTATGCAGAATACACGGAAAGGCATCTGCTTTCTCTTTCATCACAAAAGTAATGTTTATAAAAACAGATGAAAAAAATATTATCTCCAGTGGAAAAGTACATGTGGCTAAGTTCTCCAACAACATTAAAGTGAAACAAAATTAGCCTAGGGCCACAGTTATGTTACACAATAAAAACGTAGAGGACATACCATAACCTGACATATACTTTTATTTGAGGTGTAACAAGAAGCTTAATGTCACGGCAATGACAAAATGATAAATAAAAGGGAATTTATAGTCAAAAGAGGAATGTCAGCAATTTACCAAAGGAGTGATGCTCAGATTTGGTCATACGGATTTTAGAGATCTTTTTATATTTGGCAGTATTGTCTTTGGTTAAATTATTTAACTAAACGCCATTTTGTATAATCTTTACATTTTACAAAGGACAATTACAAAACAATAGGTAATTGTTTTCGCATTTGTGATAGAGGTATTTAGATAAATATGGAGTATTATCAAAAGTCACTAATGGGGCCTCCTCCTCAAGTATATAGCAATTACAAAGATTGAGAGACAGACCTGACAATATTTATTAGGATGGTCGGGACCTATATTTAGAAGAATTTGTTCATATTTCTTGCATCTCTGCAAGAAAAAAGGAGGTCCTTTGACCAGAATTTTAAAACTTAACTTTTATTTATCTTGAGATTAGAACTGAATAGTGTTTTTCGTATTTTCAATTCAGGATTTGTGTGCTAGTTAAATGTGCAAGTGAATTAAAAACGTAATGTGGTGGGGGTAGGTACTGTATTGAGTAGGGTTGGGGGGGGGTTTATGGTGTTGACTGGAGTGGGTATATTTCACTACCCTGTTATCGTGCGGTTGTAGGATAGCCGCTCTTCAGTTAGCCAACCAGCCAGCCAAAATTCCCTATAGTCTCCCTCCTAATAAGATGCCTAGCTGCAGTGTGTCGCTGCAGACCGACACAGTGCTAAACTAGCTTTGTCCCACCTCGTATCACCACTTCTAAAACTGTGAGTATAAACGCTCAGACAGCCCCCCCCCAACATGTTTCGCCATGATTATGGCGTCCTCAGGGGGTATCGGGGCTGAACTAACGCGCTCGGCGTGTTTCCACTCCTTTTGAAACCTTGTGATGTGACATCATTAGTGGGATGGTACGGTCAAGAACCAATCCGCAGCCGGTAATTTTGGAAGTACATCAGCTGTTTCCCTATCTACCCACCCCCTGTTCCTGATTGGCTGTTAACTGTGACCTCATCATAAAGAGATTAGCATTATTCTAATTAGATCGGCCGGTTGAAAAGATCTAGCGCATGCGTGCCGACTTAGATATTCACATCGCGGATTCCTATTGCGCATGCGTGCCGACTTAGATAAATTCGCATCGCGAATTCCTATTGCGCATGCGTGCCGACTTAGATATTTTCAGTGTGGGTTTCACTGTGTTCCGATTGCGCATGCGTGCTGACTTAGAAATATACCACACGGGTAAGTGTACTTGTAGGTCTTTGTTATAAGCATGGATGCTTGTCTCATAAATCTGATGTACGGTTTTGTCCTTTTTGAGCTGACGGTAATAATCGTCTTAGTACAGAGAAAAGGGTATTTTTTAGCCTCATAGTCCAAATAGCCAGTCCCTATTATTCATACAGATGAATCATTGTCTCTTAGAGTTTTTGTATAGTGGTATTATTATTGGATTGGCAATAATTATAATGTTTAAGTGGGACAGGGCAGTTTAGATCTTGTGCTTTATATGTATTATTACTTTTTATTAGGGGGGGGGGCGGGGGCTAGGGGATGTATTCACACCATAAGACTGCTGTTTGTCTATTAGTCTCTTTGGTCAATGTTGTTCTTTTGATCACAAGGCTCACAATAAGGTACAGTCAGTACCATTAGGAGGGTATAGTGGTTACTAGCACCTGAATTGGTATTTTCAAATTTCAAAATGTGTAGATAATATATTTGGTACAAAGAGTATTGCTATATTCCTTGAGCTACATCTACATTAGTATTTATAGTGGAAGAGTTCCAACTTGAAAGGTGTTAGATAAAGGGGGTAAAGGTAAAGCCCTCGTTCAAACCATATGGGCTTAGGCTTTTAAGTCGATAGATCCACCAAGCTTCTAATTGCATTAGTTGGCGATCCACGTTGCCCTTTCTAGGACCAGTTTTAAGGGTATCAATTCCCCAAAACCTTAGGTGTTCCATGTCGCCATTATGTTTTAAACGTATGTGTCTGGCTAGAGACGTATCTTTTCCAGTTCGAGTGGCACTGAGGTGGGATGATATTCTTCTTCTCAATTCTTGGGTTGTCTTCCCTATGTACAGTTTAGGGCAGCTACATTTTGCGGCGTAAACCACATTAGTGGTTTTACAGTTAATAAATTTGCGGATTTCATAACTTTTCTGATCGGGCGGATTGGTGAAGGTTTTAGTTTTCACCATATATTTACAAAAAGTACAGGTTCCACATGAATGCGATCCTTTGAGAGAGCTTTGTAGCCAATCACTGCCTTTGGATATTTTGTCTGAGAGGTGACTGTGTACGAGTAAATCTCTTAAGTTCTTACCCCTCCGATATGTTATAGTAGGGGAGGGTGGTAAAATGTTTTTAAGATCTTTGTCATTACTCAGGATGGGCCATAAAGATTTTAATACCCCCATAACTTCTTGTGAATAGGCATCGTAGGTACCGATGCATCTCACTATGTGCGCACCATTATCTTTAGGTCTGTTTGATAGGAGATCCTCTCTTTTAGTAGATTTAGCTCTATGATAAGCTTTATGTAAGGTCTTTTTTGGATAGCCCCTCTCTCTAAATCTGGAATAGAGATTGGAGCATTCTCCTTCAAAATCTCCCTCTATGGAACAGTTGCGCCTCGCTCTGAGGTATTGACCCACTGGTATTCCGCTTCTGAGAGAGTGTGGATGCCAACTCTCCCAGTTTAGAAGGTTGTTTGTGGCAGTTTCCTTCCGGTATATAGTCGTATGAAGGTGTCCTGTGTGATCTGTGGTGATAGTGAGATCCAGGAAATTAATTCTATTTTTATTAATTTCTGAAGTGAACTTCATGGCGATGGTGTTTTGATTTAATTTGTGTACGAATTCTTGGAAAGTGGGGACATCTCCCTCCCTGTTCCATAGAGGGAGATTTTGAAAGAGAATGCTCCAATCTCTATTCCAGATTTAGAGAGAGGGGCTATCCAAAAAAGACCTTACATAAAGCTTATCATAGAGCTAAATCTACTAAAAGAGAGGATCTCCTATCAAACAGACCTAAAGATAATGGTGCGCACATAGTGAGATGCATCGGTACCTACGATGCCTATTCACAAGAAGTTATGGGGGTATTAAAATCTTTATGGCCCATCCTGAGTAATGACAAAGATCTTAAAAACATTTTACCACCCTCCCCTACTATAACATATCGGAGGGGTAAGAACTTAAGAGATTTACTCGTACACAGTCACCTCTCAGACAAAATATCCAAAGGCAGTGATTGGCTACAAAGCTCTCTCAAAGGATCGCATTCATGTGGAACCTGTACTTTTTGTAAATATATGGTGAAAACTAAAACCTTCACCAATCCGCCCGATCAGAAAAGTTATGAAATCCGCAAATTTATTAACTGTAAAACCACTAATGTGGTTTACGCCGCAAAATGTAGCTGCCCTAAACTGTACATAGGGAAGACAACCCAAGAATTGAGAAGAAGAATATCATCCCACCTCAGTGCCACTCGAACTGGAAAAGATACGTCTCTAGCCAGACACATACGTTTAAAACATAATGGCGACATGGAACACCTAAGGTTTTGGGGAATTGATACCCTTAAAACTGGTCCTAGAAAGGGCAACGTGGATCGCCAACTAATGCAATTAGAAGCTCGGTGGATCTATCGACTTAAAAGCCTAAGCCCATATGGTTTGAACGAGGGCTTTACCTTTACCCCCTTTATCTAACACCTTTCAAGTTGGAACTCTTCCACTATAAATACTAATGTAGATGTAGCTCAAGGAATATAGCAATACTCTTTGTACCAAATATATTATCTACACATTTTGAAATTTGAAAATACCAATTCAGGTGCTAGTAACCACTATACCCTCCTAATGGTACTGACTGTACCTTATTGTGAGCCTTGTGATCAAAAGAACAACATTGACCAAAGAGACTAATAGACAAACAGCAGTCTTATGGTGTGAATACATCCCCTAGCCCCCGCCCCCCCCCCTAATAAAAAGTAATAATACATATAAAGCACAAGATCTAAACTGCCCTGTCCCACTTAAACATTATAATTATTGCCAATCCAATAATAATACCACTATACAAAAACTCTAAGAGACAATGATTCATCTGTATGAATAATAGGGACTGGCTATTTGGACTATGAGGCTAAAATATACCCTTTTCTCTGTACTAAGACGATTATTACCGTCAGCTCAAAAAGGACAAAAACCGTACATCAGATTTATGAGACAAGCATCCATGCTTATAACAAAGACCTACAAGTACACTTACCCGTGTGGTATATTTCTAAGTTGGCACGCTTGCGCAGGCACTTGTAATCGTCCAACACAAGGAGGCCAACACCGAGGAACCCATGCTGAAAACACCTAAGTCAGCACGCATGCGCAATCGGAACACAGTGAAACCCACACTGAAAATATCTAAGTCGGCACGCATGCGCAATAGGAATTCGCGATGCGAATTTATCTAAGTCGGCACGCATGCGCAATAGGAATCCGCGATGTGAATATCTAAGTCGGCACGCATGCGCTAGATCTTTTCAACCGGCCGATCTAATTAGAATAATGCTAATCTCTTTATGATGAGGTCACAGTTAACAGCCAATCAGGAACAGGGGGTGGGTAGATAGGGAAACAGCTGATGTACTTCCAAAATTACCGGCTGCGGATTGGTTCTTGACCGTACCATCCCACTAATGATGTCACATCACAAGGTTTCAAAAGGAGTGGAAACACGCCGAGCGCGTTAGTTCAGCCCCGATACCCCCTGAGGACGCCATAATCATGGCGAAACATGTCGGGGGGGCTGTCTGAGCGTTTATACTCACAGTTTTAGAAGTGGTGATACGAGGTGGGACAAAGCTAGTTTAGCACTGTGTCGGTCTGCAGCGACACACTGCAGCTAGGCATCTTATTAGGAGGGAGACTATAGGGAATTTTGGCTGGCTGGTTGGCTAACTGAAGAGCGGCTATCCTACAACCGCATGATAACAGGGTAGTGAAATATACCCACTCCAGTCAACACCATAAACCCACCCCCCCAACCCTACTCAATACAGTACCTACCCCCACCACATTACGTTTTTAATTCACTTGCACATTTAACTAGCACACAATTCCTGAATTGAAAATACGAAAAACACTATTCAGTTCTAATCTCAAGATAAATAAAAGTTAAGTTTTAAAATTCTGGTCAAAGGACCTCCTTTTTTCTTGCAGAGATGCAAGAAATATGAACAAATCCTCCTCAAGTATCACACCCTTCTGACCATTTTGTAATTCTCTAGAATGTTATATCCCAATAATTTTTTAAAGGTATAATAAATAACATACTTTAAATTATAATTAACATGTCAAATTACTTACTATTACTTCTTCCATATAAATCACCTAGCTTTTAAAAACTGGTGAGAGAAAAAAAGATATCATTTTGAAACAATTTTGGCTGGCACTATTTGTAAATTTTCTGTGCCAAAAATTACATAATTTTAACGGTTCTTTTAAAAAATCCATTTCATTTCAATTGACTTTTAATGGCTTCCCTTAGTCTTTGTTTGGACACTTTCATTAACGCTTCCTTAAACTGAGCAGAACATTTTTGCAGCATTATCTTTTCTATCTGAACATCCTAACGACATGTGACAAACTTGTACATTAAGGATGTATGGAACGGGCTCATTGGCTAAGCCTGCTCCAAACAATTATGCAGCTAACATCCATGGTTGATACCTGATTGGTGCTGGCACTGATCTTGACATCATCAGAGGCCAGCAAGGACCCTAAGTATGACAGCATGGACCCTAAGGCCCGTTCCACACTTGCGAGTGTGATGCGATGAACTTGCATCACACTCGCAACGCAAGCTGCCGGGAACGCACGGCCCGAACGCTGCACGCATACACAGGGTGCCATACAGGGGCTCAGGGAACAAGCTGTGTTCTCTGAATCAAATGCATTTGCGTCTTTCAAATGCTCTTAGGCTACTGGTTCTTGTAGTGAATTCCATAGAAGGATGGGCTATAAACCAGGCAATGTGCCCCTAGTTTCACTAATGACATAGGCCCCATAGTACCCAATGTTCTTCCACTGTGGGTATTTTGTGCACCCCTGTAATCTTGAGGTGATGAGAAATGAGAATAAGCAAGCTTGCAGAGGGAAAATCCTGCTGAAAATATATGAATATTATGGAGTTATAGATGTGCATATACATTTTTCACAATGGGAAAAGGAACACTATGCCTCCAGTGCTACCTTAAATAAGGCAGCTCCATCTACTTCAATGTCCATGTAACCCTTTCAAGACCTTTCACCCTTTCACCCTTCAGGAAGGGTGTATTTCAACTTTAAACTCACTGTGACCCAGTGCCTTCATCAGGGTCAGCTCGGGAAAACCTTTCATAAGCATTAGAGTCCAGTCTACTCATGGAAAAGAAGTGCTGGTGACTACTGGTCTTATTTCCTGCATAGGATTAACTGCAATGTGAATTGAACATAGCATGCTCCCTGCAAGGGCTACTTCTGACTTTCAATAAGCCTAGTGATGTCAGATAAGCACAAGGCAAACCAGTAAGTCTTTTCAAAACAAACAGACTACTGACTGTAGACGGAGTCTTAGAAGTCATGCATGCATCATTGGGGATACTGGTTAGGTAGCATACAAATAGATTTTCCTGGTTGGGAAAATGCAAGTACATTATTCATATTAGTAGAAATAGTGTTTTTTCTCCTGTACATTAAAGGGGGATTATCAAATGGAAAGTCACATTTAATTTAATTAATCTGCCATTTCTATACATTTCTTCAATTAAATGTAGTCATAAGGTCACCTATCCATCAATGCGACCACTGCTGTTGGAGTGATTGTGCAAAGAAAAAAATTGTACACATAGGGTATACACATGGTAATCAGTAGAACACCCCTGATTTATCCTTTGTGAATCAGACCTGTGTGTAGGTCCCATCCCACAACCTAAACACAGTGCAATGGACCAGAGTTTTTTTTACCATCCAGAAACTGTGTTTGTGACCAGAATGTGGGTCCATTTTCAAGAGATGAACACATTCATGTACATAAGTCAAGGAATTTGCTGCTAACTAAGAAACTGTCCAGAAAAGAAACATTTTATTAAACACTCGTCCTCACATAATTGAGGACAATAATTGCTCTAGAAAAATCTGCATTAAACTATTAATTTAACACTAGTCTAAATTTATCAAACTTGCTTAGGATGTGTGCTGAATGTAGTGCAGCTGTAAATCACTTTATCTAATGTTACACCACTTATTGGTTGTCTTTCTTTGAGCCAAACTTTTTCAGCAATATTGGGGCACATAATGCATCTCTTCTGATTGGAAAAACTTTATAGACTGTATAAATAGTATTTGAAATCATAGTCTACCCACTGAAACAAAATTAAAGCATTGTCTTCAAGGGTGCATCCAATGCAAGAAACCGAAGATTTGTATTGGATAAGAAAAATAATGGGATAAGAAAAAGGAATGAATGATTCATTATCAATCTGTAATTAATTTGAGCTGCTTAAATTAATTTAGGTTAATTAATAGCTCTGCTAATCATTTCCGTAACCATATGAGCTATACTCATGCTTGCCACAGAAGTTTTTTTCTACAATTAAATTAACCAAATTAACAATTAGAATTATGTTTAATAAAATTGTAATAATCTTTGGATTTATTTTTGCCAAAACAAAAAGACTCATGGCTTCATTGGGTAACATTTTAGGTGTTATTCTGAATAAATACATTTTAATACAAATTATTAAGTTAGTTGTTTTTGAAACATTGTGTCTTAGCTTTGACTTTTGTCAGAACTAGAGATGAGCGAACATACTCGTCCGAGCTTGATGCTGATGCATTAGCGTACTCGTAACTGCTCGTTGCTCGGACGAGTATTTCGCCCGCTCGAGAAAATGGCAGCTCCCGCCGTTTTGCTTTTTGGCGGCCAGAAACAGAGCCAATCACAAGCCAGGAGACTCTGCACTCCACCCAGCATGACGTGGTACCCTTACACGTCGATAGCAGTGGTTGGCTGGCCAGATCAGGTGACCCTGGGATAGACTAGCCGCTGCCCGCGCTGCTCGGATCATTCTCTGTCTGGATGCCGCTAGGGAGAGAGCTGCTGCTGGTCAGGGAAAGCGTTAGGGTGTTCTATTAGCTTACTGTTAGGCAGGAGTGATTCTACAACAGCCCAACAGCCCTTCTTAGGGCTACAATAACGTTATACTTTTTTTTTTTATTTGCTTGTGGCTGGGCTTGCTGGCACTAGTAGTGCAGCTAGTACCATATTGTGAGGAATTAGCAGGGGAACTTGCTACCGTTGTGTTTAGCTCTTAGTGACACACATATCCACCTCAAACACCAAAGTGGGAAAATTTATTAGGGGTTTGATTTCAATTAGGCACAGTCTGCCAGTTTCTTTTTATTTTAGGTTTATTTTTTTAATAACTCAGTGTCATCTCATCTTGCATAGTAGTGTGCTTTAATACTTGGCTAGAAAATAGCCATAGGAGAATCCAAACAGCTTACTTACGCCTACAGTAGCGTTATATATATTTGATTTCTGGTTGATCTGCTGGTGGCTGTAGTTGCTGCAGTGCATCTGCTAGCAAATTGTGAGCAATTTGGAGTGAGACTTGCGACCACTGTGTTTTGCGCTTAGTGACGCACATATCCATCGCAAAGACCGAAGTGGGAAAATTTATTAGGGCCCGGGGTTGTATTTCAATTAGGCACAGTCTGCCATTTTCTTTTTTATTTTACGTTTATTTTTTTCATAACTCAGCGTCATCTCATCTGGCATAGTAGTGTGCTTTAATACTTGGCTAGAAAATAGCCATAGGAGAATCCAAACGGCTTACTTACGCCTACAGTAGCGTTATATATATTTGATTTCTGGTTGATCTGCTGGTGGCTGTAGTTGCTGCAGTGCATCTACTAGCAAATTGTGAGCAATTTGGAGTGAGACTTGCGACCACTGTGTTTTGCGCTTAGTGACGCACATATCCATCGCAAAGACCGAAGTGGGAAAATTTATTAGGGCCCGGGGTTGTATTTCAATTAGGCACAGTCTGCCATTTCCTTTTTTATTTTACGTTTATTTTTTTCATAACTCAGCATCATCTCACCTGGCATAGTAGTGTGCTTTAATACTTGGCTAGAAAATAGCCATAGGAGAATCCAAACGGCTTACTTACGCCTACAGTAGCGTTATATATATTTGATTTCTGGTTGATCTGCTGGTGGCTGTAGTTGCTGCAGTGCATCTACTAGCAAATTGTGAGCAATTTGGAGTGAGACTTGCGACCACTGTGTTTTGCGCTTAGTGACGCACATATCCATCGCAAAGACCAAAGTGGGAAAATTTATTAGGGCCCGGGGTTGTATTTCAATTAGGCACAGTCTGCCATTTCCTTTTTTATTTTACGTTTATTTTTTTCATAACTCAGCGTCATCTCATCTGGCATAGTAGTGTGCTTTCATACTTGGCTAGAAAATAGCCATAGGAGAATCCAAACGGCTTACTTACGCCTACAGTAGCGTTATATATATTTGATTTCTGGTTGATCTGCTGGTGGCTGTAGTTGCTGCAGTGCATCTACTAGCAAATTGTGAGCAATTTGGAGTGAGACTTGCGACCACTGTGTTTTGCGCTTAGTGACGCACATATCCATCGCAAAGACTGAAGTGGGAAAATTTATTAGGGCCCGGGGTTGGATTTCAATTAGGCACAGTCTGCCATTTCCTTTTTTATTTTACGTTTATTTTTTTAATAACTCAGTGTCATCTCATCTGGCATAGCAGTGTGCTTTCATACTTGGCTAGAAAATAGCCATAGCAATAGGATAGCATCGTTTGGTTTTAAAAACTAAAAAACACACACAAAAAAAAAAACACAAAAAAAAGTTAAAAAAAAAATTAAAGTTATAACTCTCTATTTCAAAATGTTTAACCCGAGGGCTAGGGGTAGAGGACGAGGGCGGGGACGTGGGCGTCCAACTACTGCAGGGGTCAGAGGCCGTGGTCCTGGGCGGGGTGAGACACCACCTGCTTATGAGGGAGCAGGGGAACGCCGCAGAGCTACACTCCCTAGGTTCATGTCTGAAGTTACTGGGACTCGTGGTAGAGCACTGTTGAGGCCAGAACAGTGCGAACAGGTGATGTCGTGGATTGCCGACAATGCTTCGAGCAATTTGTCCACCAGTCAGTCTTCCACGCAGTCCACCCATGTCACCGAAATCGGCACTCCTCCAGCTCCTGCACCTCAGCCTCCTCCCCCCCAGTCTGCCCCCTCCCAGCAAAATTTGCCATTTGAACCGGCATACTCTGAGGAACTGTTTTCTGGACCCTTCCCACAGTCACAAACCACTTGTCCGGTTGCTGATGAGCAATTTTCCGATGCCCAGGTTTTCCACCAGTCGCAGTCTGTGGGTGATGATGACCTTGTTGACGTACTGGAAGAAGTGTGTAAAGAGGTGTCCGACGATGAGGAGACACGGTTGTCAGACAGTGGGGAAGTTGTTGTCAGGGCAGGAAGTCCGAGGGGGGAGCAGACTGAGGGATCGGAGGATGATGAGGTGACAGACCCAAGCTGGGTTGAGAGGCCGGGTGAACACAGTGCTTCTGAGACGGAGGAGAGTCCTCGACCAGAACAGGTTGGAAGAGGCAGTGGTGGGGCCAGACGGAGAGGCAGGGCCAGAGCAGGTGCATCAGCGCCAAATGTGTCAACTACTGAAGCTCCCGTGGCGAGGGCTCCTGCGGCGAGGGCTAGATTTTCAGAAGTCTAGAGGTTCTTTAAGGAAACACTGGATGACCGACGGACTGTGGTGTGCCACATTTGCCAAACCAGGATCAGCAGGGGTTCCACCACTAATAGCTTAACTACCACCAGTATGCGCAGGCATATGAATGCTAAACACCCCACTCAGTGGCAACAAGCGCGATCACCTCCGGCCGTGCACACCACTGCTCCTTCCCCTGTGTCAGCTGATAGTCAGCCCCCTGCCCAGGACCCTGCCACAAAAACCCCATCGTCGCCTCCACGATCCTCCACAGCATCCACCAGCGTTCAGCTCTCCATACCCCAGACGCTGGAGCGGAAACGCAAATATAGTGCAACCCACCCGCACGCCCAAGCCCTTAATGTGCACATCTCCAGATTGCTAAGCCTGGAGATGCTGCCCTATAGGCTAGTAGAGACCGAGGCCTTTCGCAGCCTCATGGCGGCGGCCGCCCCTCGGTATTCGGTCCCCAGCCGCCACTACTTTTCCCGATGTGCCGTCCCAGCCCTGCACCACACCACGTGTGCACCACGTGTCAGACAACATAATCCGTGCCCTGACCAACGCCGTTTCTGACAAGGTCCACCTGACCACGGACACGTGGACGAGTGCTGCCGGGCAGGGCCACTATATATCGCTGACGGCACATTGGGTTAACTTGGTGGAGGCTGGGACCGAATCTGACCCTGCGGCTGGTCATATACTGCCGACGCCGAGGATTGCGGGGCCTTCCTCGGTCCAGGTGTTTCAGGCCTACTATGCCTCCTCCTCCTCCCACCCCTCCTCCACCTCCTCCTCCGAACGACCATCCGTGGGCATGGCGCCATCAGTCGGTAGCTCTAGGCACAGCAGCAGTGCCGTCGCTAAGCGACAGCAGGCGGTGCTCAAACTGCTGAGCCTAGGCGATAAAAGGCACACCGCCCAAGAACTATTACAGGGCATCACGGCGCAGACTGATCTGTGGCTGGCACCGCTGAACCTGAAGCCAGGCATGGTTGTGTGTGACAACGGCCGTAACCTGGTGGCGGCTCTGCAACTCGGCAGACTGACACATGTGCCATGCCTGGCCCATGTGTTAAATCTCATAGTTCAGCGTTTCCTCAAGACATACCCCAATCTGTCTGATTTGCTCACGAAGGTGCGCCGCATCTGTGCGCATTTCAGGAAGTCCAGCACAGATGCTGCCACTCTCAGGGCAGCGCAGCGCCGCCTCCAACTGCCCGCTCACCGACTGTTGTGCGACGTGCCCACGAGGTGGAATTCAACACTGACCATGTTATCCAGAGTTTACCAGCAGCGCCGAGCGATTGTAGACTGCCAGATGTCAACTTCCACCAGAACTGGTAGTCAGGTCAGTCAGCTTCCTCAAGTCTACAATGAGGAGTGGACGTGGATGTCTGATATCTGTCAGGTGCTAAGTAACTTTGAGGAGTCAACACAGATGGTCAGTGGCGATGCCGCCATCATCAGCCTCACCATCCCGCTGCTTGGCCTGTTGAAAAACTCTCTGGTCAGCATGAAGTCGGAAGCTTTGCGCTCCTCACAAGAGACGGGGGAAGAAGATTCCCTTGTTGATAGCCAAAGCACCCTTAGGTCTGTTTCTCAGCGCATATCGGAGGAGGTGGAGGTGGATGAAGAGGAGGAGAATGTTGGCGAGACACAAGAGGGGACCATTGTTGAGTCCTTCACTGTTGAGCGTGTATGGGCAGAAGAAGAGGAGTTGGAGGAGTTGGAGGAGGAGGAAATGGACAGTCAGGCCAGTGAGGGGAGTGAATTCTTACGCGTTGGTACTCTGGCGCATATGGCAGATTTAATGCTAGGCTGCCTATCCCGTGACCCTCGCGTTCAAAGAATTTATTCCAGCACCGATTACTGGGTGTTCACTCTCCTGGACCCACGGTACAAGCAAAATCTTTCCATTCGCATCCCTGGAGAGGAAAGGAGTGTGAGAATGCATGAATACCAGCAGGCCCTGGTGCACAAGCTGAAACAGTATTTCCCTTCTGACAGCGCTAGCGGCAGAGTGCGTAGTTCTGCGGGACAAGTAGCGAGGGAGAGTAGGCGAGCAGGCAGCTTGTCCAGCACTGGCAAGGGTACGCTTTACAAGGCTTTTGCCAGCTTTATGTCACCCCAGCAAGACACTGTCACCTGTCCCCAGTCTCGGCAGAGTAGGGCTGATCTTTACAGAGAGATGGTGAGGGAGTACGTAGCTGACCATACCATCGTCCTAAATGATCACACAGCTCCCTACAACTACTGGGTTTCAAAGCTGGACATGTGGCACGAACTGGCGCTGTACGCCTTGGAGGTTCTTGCCTGCCCTGCCGCTAGCGTCTTGTCCGAGCGGGTTTTCAGTGCAGCTGGTGGCATCATCACCGATAAGCGTACACGCCTGTCGACTGACAGCGCTGACAGGCTGACGCTTATCAAGATGAATAAAGCCTGGATTTCTCCTAATTTCCAATCTCCACCAGGTGAAGGAAGCTCAACCTGAATAATTTATCCACTCCTCCTCCTCCTCATTTTCCTCCTTCTCCTCCTCTTTGTACAGTAAAGCAGAGGAAACTGGCTATTTTTTGACAGGGCCCACTGGCTCTAGCTATAGTACTTTATGCATTTAATTTTTATGGAGGGCCACCGACCCGTTCCTCTGTTTTAAACAATTTTTGGGAGTGCCACATACAGGCACTCAATCTATTCAATTTTTCTGGAGGGCCACCTACCTGCTCCTCTGGTTTGAAAACTTTTTTGGACTGCCACATACAGGCACTCAATCTTTTCAATTTTTCTGGAGGGCCACCTACCTGCTCCTCTGGTTTGAAAACTTTTTTGGACTGCCACATACAGGCACTCAATCTATTCCATTTTTCTGGAGGGCCACCTACCTGCTCCTCTGGTTTGAAAACTTTTTTGGACTGCCACATACAGGCACTCAATCTATTCCATTTTTCTGGAGGGCCACCTACCTGCTCCTCTGGTTTGAAAACTTTTTTGGACTGCCACATACAGGCACTATCCAAATTGAATTGTCTCCATAGCAGCCTCCACACGTTGTCTCCATTGCTACCTCCAAAAGTCGTCCATATAGCTGCCTCCATACATCGTCCCCTTATCAAACGAGGTTTGTCAGGCAGAAATTTGGGTTGTTTTCATGGATTCCACATCAAAGTTGTTAACTTTGTCGCCACCCTGCTGTGTTATCCACAAAATACACTGGCAAACTTTTACCATTTACGGATATTATTTCAGCGCTTCTTGCGCATCTGTTTACATTCCCCTCACCCGCCATATCCTAAACTTATAAGAACGCTACTACACTTGATCTTATACAAAAGGTTCTTAGAAGTGCTGTTTGGGGAGTAGCCTAGAGACAGGGGCTTGGATTGGCGAAAGCTTGCCTGGCAGCGGAGCGCCAGCTCCATGCCAAGAACCAACTAACATAGTTTTAACTGCAGCACCTTTAATCTACTACTAGTTCACTGCCTCCATACATGGCCGCCTTATCAAACGTGCTGTGTCAGGCAGAATTTTGGGTTGTTTTCATGGCTTCCACAACAAACTTGTTAACTTTGTCGCCACCCTGCTGTGTAATCCTCAAAATATACTGGCAAACTTTTACCATTTACGGATATTATTTAAGCGCTTCTTGCGCATCTGTTTACATTCCCCTCACCCGCCATATTCCAAACTTATCCAAACGCTACTACACTTATCTTGGTGCAGGCTGGGACCGAGTCTGACCCTGGGGCTGGTCATATACTGCCGACGCAGAGGATTGCGGGGCCTACCTCTGTCCAGGTGTTTCAGGCCTACTATGCCTCCTCCTCCTCCCACCCCTCCTCCACCTCCTCCTCCTCCGAATTACCATCCGTGGGCATGGCGCCATCAGTCGGTAGCTCTAGGCACAGCAGCAGTGCCGTCGCTAAGCGACAGCAGGCGGTGCTCAAACTGCTGAGCCTAGGTGATAAAAGGCACACCGCCCAAGAGCTATTACAGGGCATTCCACATCAAACTTGTTAACTTTGTCGCCACCATGCTGTGTAAGCCACAAAATATACTGGAAAACTTTTTTCATTTACGGATATTATTTCAGCGCTTCTTGCGCAGATGTTTACATTCCCCTCACCCGCCATATCCCAAACTTATAAGAACGCTACTACACTTGATCTTATACAAAAGGTTCTTAGAAGTGCTGTTTGGGGAGTAGCCTAGAGACAGGGGCTTGGATTGGCGAAAGCTCGCCTGGCAGCGGAGCGCCAGCTCCATGCCAAGATCCAACTAACATAGTTTTAACTGCAGCACCTTTAATCTACTACTAGTTCACTGCCTCCATACATGGTCCCCTTATCAAACGAGCTGTGTCAGGCAGAATTTTGGATTGTTTTCATGGCTTCCATGTTAACTTTGTCGCCACCCTGCTGTGTAATCCACAAAATATACTGGCAAACTTTTATCATGTACCGATATTATTTGAGCGCTTCTTGCTCACCTCCTTTGGTTCCTCTCTGCCACCCATTGGTTTGAAGCCTGAGTCCATTTAGGGTATGTTGCCATGACACTCTCTAGCCTGCCGCTGCTGCCGCTGCCGCTGCCTCTGCATGCCGTCCCCTATAGTGTCAGGGTCAATTATTGGATGTTTTAGATGCTATCTAGCCTCATTCGGTCACTCTGTCATGGCCATGCTGTTGCCCATAATTTTGGCATAATGGTGCGATTAAGCAGCCTCAGAGGCATCCATGCATGCTGCCCTGCTGTTTCCTGTCCATTTCCGTGGTGTTTCCATCCTTTTCTGAGGTTCCCAGGTGTTTGGCCAAGCTTCCCTGTGCAGAGCCTTGGTCCCCTTGAAAAATGCTCGAGTCTCCCATTGACTTCAATGGGGCTCGTTACTCGAAACGAGCACTCGAGCATCGGGAAAAGTTCGTCTCGAATAACGAGTACCCGAGCATTTTAGTGCTCGCTCATCTCTAGTCAGAACTTGAAATGTACAAATAAGTCTACTTCTGGAATATTTTATGTAGTGATGTTTGCATAATTGTTCAGTCAGACTGGGTTCACACGATGCTTTCATTGAGTTTTGAAGTTTAAAGTTGTCAAGCTATCCCTGGATTTGTTGTATTCTAAGAAACGAGAGCAGCTATTTATCCACATCTTTTACTCTGTCTAATAGATGTAGATTACATTCTTTTGACTCATTTTATTATAAAGTATTAAAATTGCTTTTCTAATCTATAGACTATATGGAGGCTGACAATAAGCAATCTCAAGCCAATGTCAACCAAAGCTTCTGATATACATTAGATCATTGTTGGCCAAACTCAACAGTTTGTGAAGTACCGACCAAGTATCTAAAGAGAAAGGGACCTCCTGGCCCCCACCCAAACCCACAAGTGAATATAAGGACTAAGAAGTTTATTTTTGTTTTCTGTTGCATAAGTTGCCTCCAGATGTGTCTGGTCTGAGCTCTGTTTCCTTTTTTTCTAAGAACAAATGCATACGCCAAGGATATGTACGATTGCAGTTGGCTAAACAAGTAATATAACCCAACCTGTCTCATTTCAAAGATTTACTGATTGAATATAATTCCCTATTTTGCCATTGAAGATATACCAAAAGTTAACCGTCACTTTAACAAGAAGTTGTGCAAGATATTAAAATGTAAATGGCAATATTGTTCAGAAAAGAAAAATGCAGGAAATATTTAAAATTTTGTTATTTATGTTTGAAGCCATAACTTAAATATTTATGTTTGTGTTTTATTTTATTCAGTTTTTTGAAGACTTAACTAGGCTATCCATGGGTAACTATGTGTTTAATATTTATATTGGACTGTAAGATTTTTACATTATTGTCTCCCTTTAGTTCCATTATACATTTTAAAATGTTAAATAATGCTGTTTTCTTTCTAGCTCTGCTTCTACTATTGAGAATAATTCTGACATTATGACCCTGATTTTCTTTGAAGTTGTACACCTAATGATTGAAATCATCTAGGTAGCGCTGGAATCTTTAAATAAGTAACTATAATACAAAATGTGCTTGTCAAAACTTTTAATACATGGCAAAGTTCACCCTGAAAACTCAATTACTTTTTAATGTACAAAGCAGCAATGTCAAGAAATAAACATGCAGATTGCACACTCTTTTTAGAAAATTGTTGGAATAAAGCAAAGATTGTGCAAGCAGAAGATGATGGACTCAGAGTCATTACCCCGACTTGATATTAGATAATCATGGTATCATAGTAGATAAAGTTGAAACATATCAACTGTAACCTATAATCCTACAGTGTTCATCCAAAGGAAGACATTACAGGATTTTACATATAAAATGTCCTGTTGGAGTAATGTAGGTGAAATATGTATAGGAGGCTAGGATGATGGATTCTTTTTATAAGCAGCAGTCAATCCTTTCATATTCAAGCTGTAATGCATTTCTTAATGATTTTGGCTTAGATGTGTCAGTACTCTTTTATGTAAAATCCCACCCATTCACCTATAAAAAGTATTGCCTGAAATTAGTTACTTTTTGAGGCTGGATGCAGGGCCAATTCTACTATTTCTACTGCCAAAAAATGAAAATGCTGCTCCCCCCCCACTGCCCAATGATGCTACCTCACACACTAGTAGTCACTTATTAGACACAGACATTGATAACATCTAGAATCTAGTACCTTACAGTTGACAAACTGCTCCAGCAGTAAAAGGAATTCTTTACAATTTCTCTCAGCCATAGTTTTTTCTCTTGTGAATTCACAGTAAAATGTCTTCAGCTTCACGCAGCACAACTCCACACGACGGCCCTAAAAAAAAATCACAGTTACTTACATTATAATGGAGCATGTTCCTAAATACACAACATGACTGAACAGACTATACCCCACATAAAACTCCATACTCCATATAAGGCAACCCAGTTTAATTAAAATCAAGCCCCTATATACATATAATCAATAGACAGTATATAGAACTACCACAAATATAGTACCACACATCCTCCCGAGTAGCACACAGTCTCCCCCAATAGAACACAGCCTCCCTCAGTAGAACACCCCCCCCCCAGTATGCACAGCCTCCCCCTCAGTATAACACAGTATCCCCCAGCATAACACAGAATCCCCGGGTATAACAAAGCCTCCCTCAGTATTATAAAGACCCCCTAATATTACAAAGTCCCCCCAGTATTCACAGCCACCCCCAGTATTACACAGCCTCCTCCACTATTACACAGCGTCCCCCTGTAATACACAGCCCCCAAGTATTGCACAGCCTACCCCCAGTAAACACATGCTTACCCATTATTACAAAGCCCCTCAGTATACACAGCCCCCTCCCACAGTATAACGCAGCCATCCCCAGTATTACACAGCCTGCCCCAGTATTACACAGCCCCCCCCCCAAATTACACAGGCCCCCCAAATTACACAGGCCCCCCTGTAAATACAGCCTCCCCCAGTATTATACAGGCTCCCCCCAAAATGACAGATCCCCCCAGTAAATACAGCATCCCACCAGTATACACAGCCTCCCCACAAAATGACCGAGCCCTCACTCCAATATGATATGAAAAAGTGGTCTAGGTACTATAAAACCAAATACAGTGGTCTCAGAAGTGGGGTTCTCCCTCCAGCCTCTAAAAATGTTGAGATGTCATGTAAAAGAGGCAGTGCTTAAAAGGATAGTTCATACTCTTCCTTGGATTTTCATGCCATATAAGTCATTTTTGGATAATGTTGCTTATTCCTCTGGCAGCAAACCACTAAACAAGATTGCTACACATGTATTTAAAGACTCCTTTTTAGATCACACCAAACCATTACATATCCATTACTTGTACTATTCTCCTGAATAGTTAAGCAAAAGTGTTTGTTTTCAGATTTAACCAACAATATAACCCCAAATATCAGTTTATAACATGGACAGTCTCTTAGCTGCCTGTTTTGTATAGGTTTTGGTGCCAAATATGCACATCCTTAAGCTGCCCTATGCATGCGGCAACTGCCAAGGCAGCAAATTATAGAGCAAGTCCTCCATTCTGGCTCATAACTTCAGAAGTTATGGAAACAGTGTAGCTAACTCAGGTACGCCATTTTCATAACTCCAAATTCCTTTTGTAAGAGTTAGGGAAACAACATAAAACAGTCACATTTGGCTGATTCAGTAACTCAGTATCCCTTAATGTCCATACATCCTGGTGAGGGTCTAGGTGTATGAGGCTCACCTGCAGTAACACCTAACACCTGGTGTCAGCTCTGCTCAACTCGCAGGTGTTAACCATTTAAATGCTGGCGGCATGTGAGTGTTGGCATGTAAAATTGTTAAAACGTTCAAAAAATGAAAAGAAAAGTAATTAAAAAAAGTATAAAAATTAACAAATAAAATTATGGAATCATATCAAAATAAAAAAGTGGTTAAATCTGGCGGCAAATCCTGTAAAGGAAAATAGCACTTAAAGAGTAACCGTCATTTCAAAAAACTTTTGATATGTTGTAGGGCAGGCAATTTTAAGACCTTTTGCAATTGGATTAGTTAACCGAATCTTACTCCTTCCTCTTGTGTTCTGCAGACTTCCCCTAGATGTCAGTGATGTCTCATATAGCTGTTGCTAGGCACATTCCATCTTCACTGCAGTCCACGGAGCTAGAGACACGCCCCCTTTTCTCTCCTTGCAATCAGCTGTTCACCTCATGGCTCACTGCTCCAGCAGTTATGTGCTGACAGGAACACTAACTAATGTGGTTACCAAACACCTAAATGCTTATCTCTCTCTCAGCTTTCCCTACACTTTTGTATAAACAAATAATCCACACAGACACAAACAGATCACATCCCCCTCCCCCATCATATCACACTCCACAGCAGGAAGTGGCCGGAGAGACTCTCCATGTCTTCAAGCTGTCCTGTCATTTGCTGTGCTGAAGTTTTACTTAGATAGGTAGGTACATAGATAGATATAATATAGATAGATATGAGATAAATATGAGATAGATAGATGTGAGATAGATAGATAGATAGATTGATAGATATGAGATATACGATAGATATGGTTTCATTGGTCAGCAGCAGGTGCTTGTGTTGAGGTGACAGGAGGCAGGTCCTGCCCCTCCATCTTGCTCATTGTAGTTTTTTGAGAGCTGGTAACAATGGTTGCTATGGGCCAATAAAGGTACTAAATGAAGACCGAGTGGCGAAATACTTTGAGGAATGATTCCCAGGGACATCTGGACATCAGAATTTTGTATTTTAGTTTTTTTTTTTTGCTCAGAATGACTATTACACTTTAAATGTGCAAATTGCCACTTTTTTGCCATTTTACAACACCTAAAAATGTATCAAAATGTCATACAGTCCATATAATGGTAACAAGGAAAATGTCAACTCCTACAAAAATTAAACCTTACACAGGTGTGAAAAGTAAAAAGTATGAAAAGTAATTGGCATCAGAATAGAGTGGAATGGATAAACTTTGTTTGGAGGGATATTTGAGATGGAGATGGAGGGATAGTTGGTTAAAAATATTATTTTCTTATGATAATTCCTCAAATAAATACCATGAGACACTGAAATACTATGTACAATGTGACAGTACAATATTCAAGAACGTACTGCAAAGGATGTGTACAATTTTTGGTCAAATACAGCCATCATGTAGGACAGAAATCTATTTTCAAGACATGCATTCTAAAACTTCCCAAAGAAACCGTTTTTTTCTATGGTAGATTACTATTTTCTTTCTGAAGATAAGATATAACTTTGAGTTTTATGCCTTTACAATTAGAAATACTTTTCATAAAGACTCATGGAAGCTTCATGTTTGCAGCTGTATTGTTTAAACAACAGTCTCAGATATTTCAAAGTAAGGCATAAAACTTGTTTTGTTAAAACTAAATTGTACTCAGAATGCACAAGTTTAATATTGGTAATTTATATTCATGGGGAGCATTCCTAAGTAGTCACAAAGGGAGACAGGATTGATAGCTTTAATATAAATACACAAAATAGACAGATGAACTAGTGGAGCTATTCACTTGATAAATTATAGAACTTATCATTGAAGCATCAAAGAGTATAGACTACAAGAAATTGTTATTGTTTGGAGGAATCTGAATTGTTACTTTTTTCTTAAAGCATAAAAGTTTATTTTTTTCAGATTTTATTGTTAGTGCTATTGTTATCATCGCTAGATATTACTTTCCATAAATTACATTAAGATTTTATGTTTTTTTTTTCCTGGGAAAATAAATCTTATGAGTTATACAACAAGCAAAAGTATGGATGTTCCTGATATTTGAATGATGTCTAGAGAGCCTCTGCTACTATTTTGACAAAGTCATAAGTCACATGTATCTGTAGTTGTTGAGCCTGCTGAAATTGTTGATGACCAAGCCATTTTGTATTCTTATTTGAAAATTGTTTAATTCTACCATTTTGAGACTTTTACAGAGCAATTTTACAATAATAAATACTAAAAATACAGAAAAAAAAATCCTGATCTATCAACATATTAAAAAAAGGTTATTCCGGAAGGTGAATCCCTTAAGGTGGAAGGTAAAACACGTCCAAATGCCAGAATCAAAACTTTTTTGCCATTTTACAATTCATAAAATTTGTATAAAATGTGATCAAAAGGTTGTTCTGAAAAGGACACCTCACACAGCTTCATACATAGATGTATGAATACTGGTAAGTTATTCTTAAGAATATGGCTAAACAATGGACATTTTCATACAAAAGGTTTTAATTTTTAAAAATGTATTAAAACATAATAAAACCTATATAACTATAAAACCTATTTATAGATTGTACTCACCAAATTAATAAAGCCAAGGTGTCATTTGGAGAGCATAGTGAAAGCCGTAAAAACAAAGCCGACAAGAAAATGTTGCACTGTGTTTTTGTTTTTCCATCAATTTCACAGCATTTGAGATTTACTTCTTGCTTCCCAGTATAAAACATGGAATATTAAAGGAAATCTTCCATTTGTTGTATGCATGTGTGTATTGAGAATGCTTCAGCTACACTGCTGCAGAAATCTTGTTCAATCCCTGAGTGGTTTTGTTTAAAAAAACAATTATATACTCCAGGACCTTGGGTAAGCTGGGTGCAGGCTGGCTGCACTACACAAACACACTACTTACACATACACAGGAGCAGCCTAAACTGTCCAGACAGGACTTTTCAACCTGAACTGGATGACTTATACACAGCAGCTGGTGGATGTGATTGATTACTTCTGCCTGTCAGGGACAACACAATAATTAAGTTTTCTGCTTATGCTGGGCGGGACAAGGCTGGAGCAGTGCATAATTAGGGTGAGAGGAGAGCGCCGGTGCAGCCCCAGGAGCGACAGAGCCTCATTATCATGATTTTATAATTGTTATAAACAACATATGTCTCTGCATCAGTGTAGCTACATCATTCTCAAGGTATGTTTTCTTCATAATGCATCAAATCAAATAGAAAATTTCCTTTAAACACTGACACCAGGAAGTACAATTTATTATGAGGAATACAAGGTTTTATTCTTTCTAGGATGGAAAAAGAGTCACTACATTGTTATTATGTATTTTAAATTGCGTGCTGAGGGGTCGGGGAAAGTTTGATTTATTTTAGATGATGATAAATCTGGCATCTGAAATCTGTTAGTTTATTGTGAATTTTTTTTCAGAAAGTTGAAAAAAGTCGCACATCTTTGAGCATCTTCTTATAATTTTTTTTCTTATTGGAGTTGGTAGAGTTTTTATTGACTTTTTTCCACCTTTTTTGTACCAGTATTTTATGAGTGCATTCATCAGAAGCAAGCATGATAAACCAGGAACATTTACTCGTAGATATAGGCACTTCATATATGTGTTACCCATAACCTCTTTCCTTCTAAAATCAACTTTTTAGATTATATTTTTTAAATTTTGGTGTTACCAGAGTCCATCAGTGCTGCAGATTCACAGGCTGATACAATGAGAAGAACATGTCTTACCCAACCCCTGCTCCCTCTGTCTGGTAACAGCCGGGAGTGCTGGTAGGTTCTGCTCTGCTCTGGGAGTCCTGCTCTGCTCATTGTGAACCTACAGCACTAAGGGACTCATGTACCACTCCCCAAAGTCCTTCAGGCTCCAGGAAGGAAGGAGGCCATGGATAACAAATATAAGAATGTTACCACAGATTCGGTGCCTGGATCTATCAGTAAGTGCCCCTGGTTTATCATGCTTGATTTTGATGGTAGAGTTTCTTTAATAACATAACCAGTGATATAACTTTTTTTTCCTTTTCATTTATAGCACTTTTTTGGTGTTGGTGGTGGATTAATGTGTATAACTGTTTTTATTGCACATTCCAGGCATATTTTGGACCTCCATTTACCATCTTGGCTGTCTTGTAACTAAACTGACATACTGCAATAATGTTTTAGGTTGTGACTTCATTTTTAGACCACTTAGATGCCGCATTGGGTATTGACCACCACATGTGAAGTTAAATGCACAGGGTTAAAAAGGTTGCATGAAGGTTTAAAACATGGTTACTTTCTTCTCAAAAAACAGTGCCACATCTGACAAGGGTTTGTGCCAGGATTGCAACTCAGTTCTTTAGAAATAAATGTAGTTTATCTAAAGAACAACAAACTACTCATGGACATGAGACGAGCTGTGAAAGCAGTCATGTTTTTAACCACTTTAATTTTTTTCTGTTCCTCAACATTCTGGCAAAAGTCTTTGTTAGGCAATACATTTGTTACAGTATGGCAAATTTTATTGACTTTCACACCCCTAATGAGCTAATGAGGTAAAAAAAGAGAGGCTACACTTCACATATCATGAAAGCAGAGCAGAACTTTTAAGAGATATATATTGATTACTTAAACACACATTACAAAAAACATGAGATAAAGTGGCTTACCCCTTTAAGGTATAATTTGAAATGCATAGGCTCTGTCTACCAGTCATGTCTCCATTTTATATTATAGACATAAAATAAAGTGCCATGATATCATAGCCATGATTAAACTGAAATGCATAGGCTCAGCCATGTCTCCATTTTAACCCAAGTTGGAGTGTTTCAAATATGCCTAACAAGAAGAAGATGCATCTGGAGTATTCTCTGAAGCTGCATGTTAGCTTTCTATGGAGAACACATACAGTTCACATGTTTAGATACAGTACACACAACATACATATGAACATACAGAACAAACAACATATAGCACACACATTTTCACATAACATAATATGCACATATTAGATATATGATACTGGATAGTTTTATGCAGGACTGCAGAGTAAGGGGACTCATCCACAGCACATGCAGCAGTTGGAGACATAGAGTAGAGAGGAGACCAGCTTCCCTGCGCATCTCCTCCCCTAACTCCATAAGGTGTATACGGTAAGCTGTTCACTCCTGCCACAAAAACCTGGGGAGGAGAAGTCTGTAAGTTGAGTAGCTACTAAACTGACAGGCCAAAACTGACAGTTTCATAATTAATAAAATGATGAAATGCTCTGCAAAATTTCTCCCAAGTGTACCGATACCCCATATGTGGTGTTAAACTGCTGTATGGACGCACGGCCGGGCATCGGATGAAATCAGCGCCATTCACTGCAGATTTGTATTGTCACAATGTACAGGCTACAAAATTTACATTTTTTTGTTAATGCAAACATATGAGGGCTTATTATTTGTGAAATGAGATACACTGTATAGATAATTATTATAAATAATTATTTTTTTCCCTCTTGCCATAACATAAAAATAATATTTTATCTTTATTCTCTGGTTCACTACGATTATGGTGATACCTAATTTATATAGTTTTCCTTATCTTTGATCAATTTTTCTGAGCAAAACCAATATTGGAGAAAATCACATTATTTTACATTGACAATTTTTCAGGGGCATAACTTTTGTATTTTTCATCCGATTGCTTGCTCAAGCCCTTACTCTGCAATACACTTGCAGTGTGTTCAGTTACTTACAGCCGGGTCCTGCCAGGAACACATCGGGGGGTAAGCACATCGAAGGGGGGTCCAATAAACGGGGGCGCACTTACACGCCGTCATCATTCTGCATGTAGGGTTTCTTTCTGATCCCGGGTGTTAGTGCTGGGTCTGAGCTGTGATGTCAAAGCCCAACACCGGCACTTGCAGGACCCGATGTCCTGCAATCTTCTTCTGACGTGCCGACGTAGAAAGCCGGCTTGTGAGAAATACCCTTAATGACCCGCATAAAAAGCCGATAGGTGAGTCATTAAGGGTTAAAGTACACTTCTTTACTGGTAATTCTTGTTATGAATAAAGATACAATTTTTTTACTTGATTTTTTGGTGATAGCTTCATAGTTTTATTGGATACTTGTCAGATAAGGAAGAGCATTCGCTGCATAATTGCAGATATTTGCTATTTATGATATTTTGGTTAGTGACAGCAGGAAGGGGCTCAGCTGGATGTGATTAGTGCACCCCGCAACTGTTTGCAGTGCAGGCCCCATAGCAGCCTCTGAGGCTACTATTTATACCATTTTAATTTGGCTTTTGAAATATAAAAGCTGTGCTTGGTTGTTATTGGCTTTTCTTTGATTTGCATTCACTTACAACTTACCAGTGACAACATATTTTCTACAGGCCTTTACCTATGTAGAATCTACTTTAGGTCAAGTTGCATTATGGATTGTGCTTATGGTATATTTCTTTACTACACAATGAGCATTTTAAATATTAATAACTATTTCTAAATACATTTGTTAGGATATCTATGTACAATATTTGCATTGGTGATGTGTTGGTCAGGATAGTCTAGAAATATGAACCAATTATATACAATCATATACAGAATTACAACACAGTAAGATCAAAATTAGACATTTTCATCAGTGAATGGAGTAAATGATTTCTAACTGTGCATATTAAAAATAACAATTTTCACTCAGGTAATTAGACATAATGAAATCAGCCATACTAGTTTTCTAAATGAAAAGTGTTAATTTTCATTCAATGATTTAATAAGACATTAGACGTTCTCTCCTGGGTCTATGATTACTTCCACCCATAAACCAGGGTTAATAAAAAAAATTGTCTTAGGAAAAAGAACCTTTCTAATAAGAGTACTTAATGTCATAGCAGGACCAATAATTTTCTATAATTGTGGAAACTATATTTGCAATTAACTTAAGAGGTTCCATGGCAAAACATTTCTATAGTTCAGTCAAAAAGTCAACATTAAAAAAATAAAATATGTAATGATTATGACCTTCAACATTTCAGCCAGAATTTCATAGACTTCAATAAGCAATTTCTTTGCTTTGCTTCTGTTCAAAACATCTAGTTACAAAGAAAAGCACAGGACTAATCCAATTTGAATAGTTATGAGCATTTACAATTTTGTTACATCAATATAAACCCTGGGTCTGTGATTTATTGCATTGTATCCTACATGTACTTTCCATTCCTAATTAGCTGAAATTGTGTTATAAAGGTGTCTTGCTTGGGTACTACTAATGTTGTTATTGTAGTTTACAGGCCATTTGGATGCAGGTATAATTCACTTTAATAGCAAATTATATATCATTTGATAATAGAAAATTATAAACATTTGCACATGATTATGTGGACTTGAACATATGACTTCTATAACTTCTTTACTTTTCCAAAAAGAATATAGAAATTATATATATATTTATATATATATACACACACATATATATATTTATATATATATACACTGACACATATATATATATATATATATATATATATATATATATATATATATATAAATATACATATACACACACACATATATACATATATATAACAAAGAGAAAAATGGCAGCACTCCAAGATTCCATCCAAAATTGTGTCATTTTATCATTTATTCAATCGACAACTACAACATTTCGACTCCTGAGGTCTGGAGTCTTCTGAAGCAAATCACACTTATTTGCTTATTTTCGTGCAATGAGTTATGTTTTTCACTTTATTATAATAAATAATAAAATTAAATACTGTTAATACTTTATAATAATTATAAGCATGTTTAGAGGGTATTCTGGTGGACAGAGCTACACATGTACAGTACTCTCTCCTTTTCAGTACAACTGTAAGAACAGTGGACTCTCATCAAAGTGCTAGGGGAATGTCCCAGAAAACCTAATTCTATCATTTTTTTAAGGCAAATGCTTTGATTAGACCATAAATGTCCAGGATGGGAAACATCCATTACATAGCTTTTAATGTCAAATGTTTTCATAAGACCATCCAGTATGAGCTCAGTGTCACTATCATAATCATAAATCTATATTGATGTTACCTATTATGAAACAAGTATGTGATTGAGCGTAGGACAGTATTCTGGAATAACTTGTAGTATATGACTTGAGTGTCTGTTAACACTGCGCTAGCACCACTGTTTCATATATATGCCATACTTATACCTTCCAAGTTACTTGGCCTTACTGACGTTTGATCAATACATACAGGTGTGTATGTAGTATATAGTATGTAGAACCTCCTTTATGCTGGCTTCTTCTGGATATCATTACATTGCTAGCATCTATACTGTTTCCACAACAAACCAACAAAATGCACTGTTTATAGTTGTCAACTGAAGAAGCTAATCTGAGGTTCTGTGGCTTTTGAAGTATTTTTAAGATCTGCAGGAATGAATCATGAGTTTTTGTAGTAGCTGAGATGTGTATAAGGAAATTCTGTAGAAGCTTCGTTGAGTTTTAGGGGGATCAACTGCAGCTAATGTGTGTAACACATTGGGGCAGATTTACTTACCCGGTCCGTTCGCGATCCAGCGGCGCGTTCTCTGCAATGGATTCGGGTCCGGCCGGGATTCACTAAGGTAGTTTCTCCGCCGTCCACCAGGTGGAAATTCACCGGCCTATACCTGGTGAAGGTAAGTGTAATTTTCGTGACACATTTTTTTTCTTAAATGCGGCGGTTTTTCCGAATCCGTCGGGTTTTCGTTTGGCCACGCCCCCCGATTTCCGTCGCGTGCATGCCAGCGCCGATGCGCCACAATCCGATCGCGTGCGCCAAAATCCCGGGGCAATTCAGGTACAATCGCCGCAAATCGGAAATATTTGTGTAACACATCGGAAAACGCGAATCGGGCCCTTAGTAAATGACCCCCATTATTTCAATTGTTAACATTGTACACATTATTTTATGCTAGATTATGTTACGAAAAATCTGCATTAAGTAAAATCCTAAAAAAAATTAAAAATTTTTTATATGTTATAATTAAACTGTACCCTGTAAATATTAAAACTCCAAAGATAATATGTAATGCATAGATATAGTTTCAAAAAAACCATAATAAATGTTATCTACAAGCACCATTACCTCAGCTAAATAGGTGTGAGTTTTTATTATCAATAAATTTAACATAGGTTTAATTGCTTGGTTTATTTGCCATTATTCACACAGAGATTATTCTCTGCATCGTTTGCATCTGTGCTGAAATTACATTTCAGTTATGGAAATATGCATCATAAGTCTCCTTGTATCAGCATCAGTCTTATGCTCGAAATCCAACATATTGGGGCAAAATTATCAAAAGTGCCACAAGGAAAGTTAAAGAAAACAATTAATTCTGGATTTTTTTCAGAGCCTCTTAAAGTGCATCTTAAATTAAAACTACAGCCCTATTAATTTTACTGGTTCCATGGAAAACACCTTTACTGTTGTTTTCCCCTTTTTATAAAAAAAAAAGTAAATCTCATGCATTGAGGTGATATATCATTCCTTATATATGAGTGAGAAAGGAGATCACAACAGAGATGCCAGCCATATTTACTACAGTCTCCACATGAAAATTGTTGCAGCTCTAGGATCAGGGACATAGGAGGCAGATGGCGGAGCCCTGAGTGGGGGGTAGTAGCGGAGGTGGAGGGGCCCACAACTGCCAGATGGCAGATTATGGGTCAATGGCAGCGGAAAATAATCTAAAGTATGTGCCTCTATAAGATACACATATTATTGATAATGAGAGTACAACGACATGACTCTGCCTGCCTGTACTGCTACACTGAAAGGAGACACGGGGAGGAGAAGCTGTAGTGGGCACTGGTGGCGGGTGATTACTGAGTTGTTCTTTTTTTTACTGGCTTCTGATGGACATCATAAAAAGGAGGCTGCTGCTGCACATTATAATATAAGACAGGCTGCTTACATATTGTTAAAATATTGCTAAAGTAAGATGGTACTGTACATAATATTTCCATTATGTACAGCATTATGGCTGATGCTGGGCATTACATTATAAGGGAGGCAGCTGTTGGACATAACACTGCCATAAAAGGCTGACAAAGGGAATCATATTGCTGAGGGAGACTGCTGCTAGGCATTATATTATTAAGGGAGGCCACTGCTGGGCATCATATTATAAGGGAGGCTGCTGGTGGACATCATATTGCTATGGGAAGCTGATAAGAGAGGCTGCTTTTATACATGATATTGCTATGGGAGGCTGGGGCCATATTGGATATGGTGGTAGGACGCAATTAAATAAAAACAAAAAACATATATATATATATATATAACACATATGAATATGCACGCTATGTGCAATATTGGATGTATACTATGTGCAATATCGGCTTTGAAATATACCACTGTACAGCGATATTGGATTGCATTGTACATTTTGCTTAGGAACTTAAATTAAAAAAATTACAAAAAAAATGCATGGAGCAAGCTCACGAGCTGAACCTGCTCCATACATAGCGGGTGCATTATGCAGCTAACACACACATCTGACACCTGTAATTGTTTCTGGCACTTATTGTGGGTGTTGATCCTATATTTGCCGTCATCGGATTTATCAAGCTGTCTGAAAGTCAGGATAATCTCAGCCTAAATTAGAACATTCTAAGTCTAATTCCTTATGTAGTAGTACAATTTATTAAACATTGCAGTACTATATCATACTATATCAATTATTATGTTGGACTGAGATGTCTTCATTTGGCAGGATAGTATAATAAAGTGAGTTTTTTATCATGTAAAGTTAGCTATTTTAAGATTTTCAGTGTTAAGTGAGACCATATCATGCCTGAAGTGACCATTACAAAATTTGAAGCTTGATGTTTCAGTAAAGATTTAGTAGTTATAAACATATTTTGGTGCTCAGTGCAACCATTATTGCTTGTTTTTGTCCTAATCCTGTTTTGATGAATTTCCTTCACATTTTTTTAGCTTGTATAGATTTAAGTAATGTTGACAAATTTACTTTTAGTACTTAATAAAGAACTATAGGGCCACAGAAAGTTAGGCTCCCTTTCTGCAAATCCCTAACCCTAACCTCATGCTTGATGTGTGAATGTGTATTGCTTAAATGTAAGGTAGTTTTCCTAGAAACAGTGCACTCTTGTGTAAGGGCTATTTCTAGTACAGACACTCTCCTACTTAAGAACACCCAACTTACAGATGACCCCTAGTTACAGACGGAGCCCTCTGCCCACTGTGACCTCTGGTGAAGCTCTCTGGATGCTTTATTACAGTCCCAGCCTGCAATGATCAGCTGTAAGGTGTCTGTTATGAAGCTTTATTGATAATCCTTGGTCCAATTACATCAAAAAAATGTTGAAACTCCAATTGTCACAGGGGCAAAACAAATTTTTGGTCTGGATCTGCAATGATAAGAACAAACATATGGAACCTATATTGTATGTAACCCGGGACTGCCTGTAGTTTGGGTCACTCTAAATAGGAATTGGCTACAATATTGCAACCCAGGGACCAGATTTTATTTTATAAATACTAACATTTAACAGGTGCTTGTACAATCTAGGTAAACATATTCTTGTTTTGTTTTTGGTTACATTACTGAGTTCAATGGCAATACTTTTATTCAAATGAATAACATAATCCTCACAACAACCTTAGTATTATGTAATGTGCTTTATTTAAACATGCTTTTGAATAAAACTGTTTTTCATGTAAATGGCTGACCACAAGAGCAAGTTCTATCAGCTCATGTCCTTGAGATGCAAACAATATGCACAAATATTTTGTTGGATGTTAACACAATTTCAAATAATTGAACAACCTTGGTGATAAAAATGCAAGGACAATAAAAAAGATTGTCACTTAAGTTAGACAGTAAGCAAGGGGTTGGATTGTTAATCTAAAAAAATATTTACAATGTGTATTACATACATTTTTAATTTTCTAACTGCGATAAGATGATAAGAAGTCAATTTTACTTGTTTGCAAATTTAACTTTTATAATGCACTGCATAATACACAAATTTAAGACTACTGTTACTACTATTAGTAATAATGTCACCACTATAGGAATTTGAAACTCATATAAAGAGGTATAAGTAAAGTCAGCCATTGATGCTATGTTTAAAAATCCACTAAAATTCATATCTGAACAAAGTGAAACTCTGAAGTTTTCTGTTAGCATACTTATTCTTACACCAAACTAAACATAAATCAATAGTCATCAGAAATTGGTCTAATAAACCAATACCAGTTTGTTCTAAGGCAGCTTAACACCTTTAAGATCATGTTTCTTTTGTGGTCAAGTGGGGTGGCATCATCCAGATAATCACTTTTGATGTGAGCTGTAAAATGGTTGCATAAAGTCATGGAGGCAGAACGTTTAGTCCTGCAGTTAAGATCTTTCCACCTCAGAATACCTGCTATGCTGTGAATTATATAATGCGCTGGACTTCAGGAGATCTGGTTAGTGATGTCTCTGGGTCATCAATACAGTGAAGGGGGCTTTCTGAGGCAGGGAGAGCTTGACTTTAGAGTTAAATTCTCCACCTCCTTAACTTTATACAACCATTTCATTTCAAGGTTGATTTTCTGGATGGAGCCACCACATCAGGTCATGAAAGAGCCATCTTCTTGAAGCTGTGTAGCTGCTTGACAACCTACCGGTAGTGGTTTGTTAGGTCAATTTCTGCTGAAAGGTTCTTTTTGATAGTCTCTTCCTGTGCCTTTGTATCTCCCATCTCTCGCTCTCTTTTCCCCTCTTCTGTCCATAGTATTGCATGTAATCTGATCACTCAACTTAGTCTGTCATGCTCTTGCACAATAAATCCAAATAAACTTTGATTTGGGAGGTTGATAGATAGTAGCTTGGTAGGTGGAGGAAGAGAGCCTTATATAGAGAGAAAGAAGTATGGAACTTCAAAATCCTCCACAACATATTTCACTATTAAATATGTCCTAGAAAAAAATAAAATTAAACAAACTATACTTACCTCTAGGCTGCTGCTTTATGTGCTCATCTCCAATTACCCACATCCGGATTTGCAGTTGGCAGTTGTTCCTATACACGCAGCACTGGTGCAACCAATCACTGGTCTTAGCAGTCTTGTGCCATATACAGTACTTCTGAAGACAGCAATTGGCTGCAGCAGTAACAGGTGTAACACCTCCCTGCTCCACCAATGTATTCATAATCTGATTTGCAGGACCAGCGAGCAATTCTGCAAGTTGCAGTGAGGTGAACAGGGAAGAATAGCTTTATTAGGTTTTTTTTGTTTCCTTGCAAATTATTAAACTTCATAAAATGACTTTTTAGGCCATAAAGTTTTAACTAAATGTAGTTAAGATCAGCATTGATACTGTTTGGTAAAATACTTTTCTAACCACATATTGGAAATAAAAGTTTCCAATATTATAAAACTAGGTCCACATTTTAAAAAAATATAAACTTTGTTAAGAAGTTTTGCCAGCATTTTTTACATAAAGGTATAAATAAAAACGTATCTCATAAAAAAAAAAAAAAAAGCTAAACAAAAATGTTAAAACCTGCAAGAATGATGTTGCTTGGCAACAATGTACTGTATGTAATTTATCTTCATAAGTGTGATATTCTTTTCAATAGCAGGTTATCCAAGCAATGTATTAGAAACAATGTCAATATAAACTGTGTATTATTAAGACAGTATTTTACTAGTTTGCCCATAAACTTATCAAGCTGTGCAAACTTATATGACAAGCAATATCTTATTTGAAATTAAAAACCTAACTGATTTTTGTACAATCCTGAAAATAAAAGAAACATGAACAAAGTATTTGGTATGCTCCCTGGATAATTTTAGTTTGCAAAGTAAAAGTGTTGAATTGGAAACCACTTTAATAACATGTGAAAACCCAGAAAAAGGCCTGATTCCAGTATTTGAAAAACTGTGGTACAAATATATCATATGTTTTTAATTTTCTGGACCATTGTCAACATGCCATTGTCTTTCACCTAAATATAGTGCACACATCATTTGAGCTATACTTGCTGTACACTACTACACAGTGTTTTAGTATTAATTTACACTTCTAATTAAACAGATACAGTATGCCTGAAAAATAAATGACATAATTTTTCCAGTAATTATTTTTGCAAAACAATATGCTCTTTACATAAATCATCAAATTGGAAAATAATTGTAAATGCCAAATAATTCAGCTGGAGTTGAATATTGGATTTTTTTTGTAGGTGAAATTTTATGAACACAAATAAATTCTTCAGCCAGATATAAACTAAACATACGGCCTTGTTAAAAATCCAAGGGTTGGATTCATCCAGTTCTTCTTTGTTTGGCTGACCCGTATTACAAAATCACAGCTGAATTGCAAAACTGAAAAGAACTTTTACTAAATATAGGATCATAATTCCTCATACTGAGCATTGAGCTTTGCATTATAACATGTAGCATGTGCTTTCTGTCAACTGTCAACCTCTGCTTACCTTACTAAAGAGTATCCGGGACTCACTGGGGACAGAGCATGGATCAAGATAACAGAGCCTCCGTGTCTAAAGGGGTTAATCAGATAATCAGAGCTACTGGGTCTAATTAGACGCAGTCCAGCTCTGATCAGAATCCCCAGTCACAGGTGGTGGTTTTCCTCTATTTTAGATGCCTCAGTTACAGGGGAAAAAAAGTAAAACAAAAGGGGAAAATGTCCCCCAGGAGTCTTTTATGACCTCATGGGGGACATATAAAGTAAAAAAACACACACACAAAATATTAATAAATAAATAAAATACAATAACATTACCCCATAAAATAAAAAATCCCCTGCTATACTTCAAAAAACATTGCCACAGGTGCACCGTTTGCCCGAGACTACACATATTATATATTAAAATGACTGAAACAAGATCGGAAATTCATTATTAATGTTAAGTTTAAGTTAATTTGAAAATTTAGAAAAAATGTGTACTATAAATTACAAAAAAAGGACTTTTTTTCCACTTTTAACCACAAATAAAAAATATAATAAAAATAAAATATAAATAAAAAAGTTAAAAATATAAATGAAAATTTGTTAAAAACTTTTATTATATTTTAATTAGCTGTATGTGTCCCAAAAAAACACTGCAAAAAATTTTAAGATGCCACGCAAAATGAAAAGGTATGGCCCTAAAACGGCGCATACGAATATTTGCTTTTCAGGCCGCATCACTAAGGAGTGAAACAGTTTACAAGACTGAATCATTTCATCTTCTACTCTACTTCCTACAATAATTAGTCAAGATTTTTCTGCTTAGTAAAACATTGTAGTTGTTGAAAATATAGATATATTTTCATATAATAATTTCATTAACTTAATTTATTTTAAAGCAATATGAGCTTTGCTTCAAAAAGTTCTGACCCTTTTCTCTAATTCATCTACCAGCTTCCTGAATTTGTTGTAAAGCATCTTGTTAAGGTATGTGTTATCTCTCATTGTCACATTCTTTCTCACATTTTATCGCAATATTTATCCACTATATTTTCTAAGTTCATATTATGCATAGAAGTTCCTGTAATTAAATTATTTTTCATTGTTCAACATTTTCTATTTCTGTTATTTAAAAGGACTCTCTAAGAGCTCCCTCAAGTAGAGTCTGAAGTGCCCTTTCTAGAATTCCCTCTTTTATGTGAAATTTCTCTCATTTACCTATAAAAAAAAACCTGTGTTCCAAAGTCATGAGCCCATGAACTAAGAAGAGTTGTTTTATTGCCTTGCCTATTGTTGGCTCTGTAACTAGAACCATGTTGGTGTCATATTTGTTGAAGTGTTTGCTCCAGTTTTCTTTGTGACTTTGCACTAGAAAGAACGTGCAAACTGCTTGCACATGTATTTACAAAGGTTCTGCGCCAGTTTTATGTTGCGGCTGCACTGTGCTCCACAATTCCAACCAACATATGCCACAATTTTGCAGCATGAACAAAGTGCACCAAAACAATGGCGCACACTTCCAGAGCAGTGCAGGGTTGAATCTGGCACACTCTACACACTTTACAGGCAAACCTCATCTTTCAGATTGTGGTGATACAGGCAGTTAGATGTAGGCAGTTACTGGTTCTCTATCTGCAACTCACATTTCCAAATATGTCTTTAACTACCTGTATCTTTGGCTCTGTAGCTCACAGAGCCACCTGAAGCAAACTGAAAGAGGAGATTTCTAATATATTTTTTTAAACATTTTTTATTAGTTTTATAACAGTAGAAAAAATTTGACAGACAATATATTCCCCGTGGGCACCCATTACTTAACAGGACACAAAATGCTTGTTTCTTGGATACTATCAAACTTAAGACAAGGGCATCTGAATTGACACTTACTCCACAGCCTCTAATAATGACTCATGTCAGGAAATACATGATTCTTCTCTGCTCCTTTTGGTAAATGGGTGGGATTTCACATAAAAAACATTTCATACTCTGAGGGCACTAGGGTAAAATATGTTGACAAATATAAAGTAAACTATTCACATTGGCATACGTGTACTAAACCCATAAACATCCGAATTCGGGCTAATTTCTTTATGTGGCATATGCCAGAATTATAGTACAAAATATATGTCTAAAGTAAGCCCATTGAGAGCATAAAAATAGGAAATTGTTTAACTTCTAGGAAGAAAAAAAACAAATCTTTTTGCATGCTGTACTGCCTTGCTGTGGAAAAAAAAAAAACAAAAGAAATAGTCATAAAAAACAGGCATCTTATTCGAAGGTAGGACCATGTCCTAACCTATAAGTACAGTATCTCAATGTCATAATCAATCATAAGATAAAATGGTCAGCGAACATGGACATGACATAAAAGCTTCCTATAGAGCTTAACTTACTTCCTTTGGAACTTAAAGGATTATTTCAGGAATAAGAATAATTCATATTCAAATGGGTCATTAAAGTACAAACTAAAGTGTAATTAGTTGTTATATAAAATTTTGCTCCCCTTAGCAGAGATATGTTGTGGACATTCACTATGATGGAGAATTTAAATGCTACTGGCCCTTTAATAAGTCTATTTATTTTGCCCCTGTGGCGGTGACACAGGACAGAAAATGGCTGCTGGTCACATGTCCACATGACATGTCCTACACCTGCAAGTGAGTAAATGGTCATTAAAACCTTTTTAGGTCATGTCATTAAAGGGTTAAACAGAATGAAAAAATATCATCTATTTATGTCTAGATATATTCAATCAACTTGATACGTAAGGAAGGACACATATGATTTCCACTAAATAAGCACAAAGTCGTTTACTATATTAGAACAAATAGAACAAATCACTTGGTCCAGATGAATAATAAGACCAAATATGGCAGACCCTTATCCTTATAATAATACATAATAATAGATTCTGAGTATACTATTGTTAGTTTAGAGTAAAAAATCAGTGCTCTAAAATATTGATGTTAAAGAGTATTTTAAAACAGACGCTAATTTTGTTTAACAGGATCTGAAATTGATAAACATAAAAGGACATATTGTGGATAGAATACGAAGCTACATATGGCAGCTGAATAAGGATTTTCTTCATTACCCTAAAACAAAAGAATCATTTGTATCGCAGCTTGATGATCACACATGTCATCTGCAGTATCTCTCAATCCTTCAGAAATAGATGATACAGGCAATTGGCACAAAAGTAACAATCAATTCGGTTACAATTACCATTATAGTCAATCTGCATCTATGTAACTAAACACAAAGACAATAAAAGCAAAAGTTATTGTACAGATCAGCTCAATTTAGTATGTTCTACATACTACATAAATACCAGCCTATGCTCTTATAAACCAATTTGCTTGTTTCTTATTAGGCTTTTGATTAAATTGTCTGTTGTAAATATGTCTCTCACTAGAATTAAGTGATAATTGTTATTACACTAATCACAGTTTTTCCATATTCCCTTCCCAACCAGTTTCCTGATCCAATAAACTATCAAGGTCCAAATCTGTGAGACCAGACTGTACTTATACAGTTGAATGCACCAGACTCCCAGTGGCATATGACATGTTCAGTTTCTCAAGTGCTCTGACAATCTTAGCTGCTGCCGCTGTTCTGCAGCCAAGGCAGGGAAACAGACTGCTGTGTTTATTCACCTGTTAGTCTAGGCCTGCCAAGCCACATACGTCTTCTGGAAGGTTTGCTATACACATATGCCTTGCTTATTTGTTATTTAATGTCAAAATTTGCAATCATTTTGACTTTGTATATTTAGGAGAACATAGGGAGAAAATTGAGCATTAAGACGACAATAGCATTGAACACATGGCTAGGAGCATAACCAGGATTGTCCTGATACAATTAAACATAAAATGGGCTTTAGGGTATCATCTATACTGTAATTAAAGTAATCTGCCATATGTTCAATTTCATACAGAAAAGCTTTATTGAAAGGCAGACTTTTTTATAATAAAAGTCGAAATTGTAGAATATGAGTAAATAAACTCATGTTTATTTTGATTCAAATATCATTTACATTTTGTAAATATGTTATACAATGCACAAAAAAATGCAATATGCAGTCAAAATAACGTAGCTTTTTGTTACACTTAGCATCTATATACAGTTACCTTACTTAAACAGTGTTTTCTGATGATGGCAGCCTCAGTCCATAGCCCCATTAGGATATATGCCTGGAAGGACATGGGCATTCTCTGCTCTATTTGTCATTATGGGAATCCATTCTTTAGGACTGCCCAACCTGATGCTTTCCTTATTTTTTAACAAGGTGGAACCCCTGTGCTTTCCAACCAGTTTAACATAGGGCTACCACTAAGGGCATTATCCCACAGCCCCTGTGGCTTTCACACTTTCACCCCTATACATGGCTATAGAGGAGATGTGTAATTTATAATGCATGGGGAGCAGAAGGAACAGAAATTGAACAGTGCCATGGCAGGTAACATGGTACCAATTGCCATCATTCCAAGGTGACAGTGTTGTTTATAAATAAATGTTTTGTAAATAAGTGTGTTGTAAAACAAAAATATCACTTTGATGGGGTTCTGTGTAGAAATTAAAAGGTGGGACATATTGACTACTTTTGTGCACTGTTACCATATTGGTTACTAAGTGGCATTGGATATTCTAGAGGCTCTGTTACTATAGTGGCTACTGTGGAGATAAGTTATTATATTAATTAATCTGAGGACAATGTTTCTTTTTTGGCTACTGCGGTGATACTGTGACTACTGTACTATTGTACTACCATTGTGATGGTACTGTTACTTACTGTGGTAGGGCACCATTAATGGTTTTGCTACTGGGAGTTTACATTTACTATATTGGCTACTGTGAGGTCACAGTTACTATATTAGCTACTGTGGGGCCTTGTTACTATTTTGGATACTGTGTGGGACCTGTTAAAGTACTGGCTAATGAAGGGAGCATTAAATGTTATAGTGTGGGAGATCTATTTCTATATTGGTTACCATGGAGGCACTGTTACTGTTTTAGCTACAGTTGAGTCGCCATAACTATTTTGGCTATTGTGTAAACACTGTTACTTTATAGACTTCTGTGTTCCTTGTCTAGATTGGACCTTAAATAGCACTTTTACTATGCACTAGTTTTTTATGAAACAAACATGTGAGGTTTCTATAGCTGTTCTCTTCTCTTATTTCCTCTTTTACTTCAGTGCAGATTGTTACTGTTCGTAAAATGTAATTCCAATTTTTAAAATTGAAGGTAAACTTGTGCAATTATCCATAAATTTAATTAGATGGTTACTACATTATGGCATTACAGCAGATGTAAAACTTATCACAATCAGATTCAGTTCATAGATCATTGTCGTTATCGAATAAAGGGTCAATATATAAATAACTTATTTTATTTTTAAATGAACAACTTATCTTAATTAAAACCCATATTGTTTCACTTATCACCTAACCATTAGCAATGTAGACTTCAGATAACATATTCCTTTTATGTTTTTTTTCCAATCACAGCTAACATTTCTAAGATATCTTCCTTGGTCTTTGTACTTTGAAGCTCTCTTGTCATGTACAATAACCAGATACATTAACAGGTCAGGGTCGGGTCAGTATCTATTTCATGGTATTTTTATTTATCATGAGAAACATGAACATGTAATATACTTGGTGATAAGGGAAACAAGAGGATTCACACAATATATAATGAACAGATCTAAACAGGCATGAGAAATTGTTTAAGAGCTGCCTCAACAGCACATAAGTTACCGTACAGATTGTTTTTTGCTGAAAATTTAGTACAGCCACATCTTTGACAGATATCTTTGGTTGCTTTGCAGTTTTTCAAATGGCAAACAAAAGATTGATGAGCTTTGAAACAAAGTACTTCTTCTTTGGTCTTTAAGATTATGATAAAGAACAAAGTGCCCATGTTTTAGATATTTAAAGGGGTATTCCCTTTTCTAAACTTTTCCTAACTATTTATAACATGTCCACAGGACAGGTCATACATGGACATATCCACATCCTCCATTACTGCTAATTAAATGCCCCTGCAATACACTCTGTAAATCATCAAAAGGCTAAATAACGGAATTCATGTGGTAGACTTCCTTTAACATTCTGTACAAATACTACATTGGTCATAAATAACCTCTTACCTTAAATGGACATAAATGTATGTCCGACTTGCAAGTTACTTAATACAAATGGACATACATTTCAATCCATTACATTTAACCACACTGCTGGCACCAGGTAACTGCTATCACAGTGGTAGCAGTTACTGGATATAGCTGCCTAGCTCCAATCAGGGTCCCACATCAGCATTCGCTATGATTGGCTACTAAGTTCTTTCCCCCCAATCGCCTCTATGAGCCACCGTCATCCTCTCTATCAAGCTCAGTGTTCCCTCAAAAATTGTCAGAAATAGATCACGTCAGTGTGGAGACCTCAGAGACGAAGGTGACCCCCACAGTGCCCTTCTTTATAAAAAAAAACAACCAGCTGATCTCTTCCTTCACTGCCTCTGACAGTTGTTGGTGAGCAAGGACAACTCCTCAACCCCTAAAACCCTCCTCCCCTGTCACCTTTCTATAATACAATTCCCTTCTAAACAAGAGTAAGACATGGTATATAAAGTATGGAGTCCACTTCACCCAAACAGCACTGTAGTACTCTGAATTGTGGTATGCTGGAAACTGTGAAACATGCCACAAGTTCCAGGGAAGTAGTAATGAAGAAGTAATAAAGTCATTGATGTTGTGGGATGGAGTAGAGGGGGTACCTCATTAGGCACTAACCCCTTTTCTCCAAAGAACCCCCAACCGAGAAAAAAAGTGACCCATGTCACATATGTGCAAAAAGATGTATCCAAAAAGATAGCAATTGTCTTTGTGATACTTACCCAAATAAACTAGGTCTCTGCATTTCAATACCTTTTTAGAATTTCCAAAACACAAGAATGCTAAATATTTCACCCAAAATATACTGCTAACCTGTATTACAAAGTGTAGCAAAAACACTATCTCAAAACCACTTGGATACATTAAAGCGTATAAATGTTATTGCCACATAAAGAGACATATGTAATTGAAAAATGAGGTCCGGTCTTTAAGGCCCAAACTGCCTGCAGAAGCAAGGGGTTAATAAGCATGACCTTACTCAAAACCTTACTCTTCATAGAGAGTATATTTTAATATTTCATGTTTGCACATTCTCTGGTCTATTATAGCTGTTTGCTGTGTACAATTTTGCATTTTCTGATGGTTTCTGCTTCATATTGACTAATCATTAGTTTACTATACACAATTTCCTTCAAAAATCTTGTTTTCTGCTTTGTTTACTACTAAACAAAGCCCAAAATGCTAAATATGAATAAGACATCAAAAGAGGAATACATTCACTGACTTAACATTTAAAGTAAGTTACAAATTCCCTTCATATTACCCTTCATTAGTTACTTCATTTCCTAGACTGAAGTTCCTAACAGTCTTTTTGTCACAGGGACCTAGAAAGTGATAAGAAGCGATAAGAAATGATGTCAAACTATTTCCCTTGACAGCCAGAGCACAGATGGAGGCTTCATTTGGCCATATTGTCTGATTTAATGTCATCCCCAAAGCCATTAACTATCATAATGATGACTCTTAGGTAATTTATTTCTCTACAATTTCCTTAGACCTCGTGGATGACTTTCTTCAAATCTCTGAACTAGATTCTACTTTTCATCTCGCAACTACAGTGTGTCCTAGATTATTAAATAAATATAATTTGAAAGAATCATGATTTTTGTTACTTTATGTTTCTTGTGGGCAGTTCATGTCTAAATATGGAAATTATAATGTCTGTTTTGGACATTTTACATGTTCTGGTATTAGTTTTATCACTACCATAACAATAAATTACTACACGATGATGTTTGTGTAATTTGTTATAATGTGACGTATTACACTAAAATATAAAGGGGTGTTCTTTGTGCCTGTGTTTCAGCTGATAGAAGGCGTATGGCAGTGACTGGGATGTAAATGAACAGAAACCCGGCAGTGAAGGAGGGTACCGTGAGTAAACAGGACACAGTAGATGTGGAGTATAAGTGATTTGTTGATTTTATAGCCCCCCAAGCTATATATAACATTTTTATTTTTAATAATGATGTGTGTAACTCCAGCACTGCACATTTCCTCAATAAGGTGATGCCTCACCACATCACTGGCCACACTGGATGTACTGCAAGCAACTGACTATAGTCAAAATTAGTGATGATCACATGACCTTCCTATGTAGGTGCAGGACATGTGATGTGGACATGTGACCAGCGGCCATCTTCTGTCCTGTGTCGACTCCACAGAGACAAAACCAATGGACTGATTAAAAAGCAGGTAGCATTTTAATTCTTCATTACACTGTATGACCACAACATTTTCTGCTAAAGGGAGCAAAATTTTACACAACAACTAATTACATATTAGCTTATATTTAATGACCCATTTGAATTATGCTTATTCCTGAAATACCCCTTTAATGTTCTTTGTCAGATATATAATAGTCTAGGAAAAAGAATAGTGAGGCCTGTAAAACTTCGAAGACTAAGATAAAGCATTGTTCAACATTATTTTTCTTAGACGTATAGGATAACATGAATCTAATATTATACAATTAAAATAAGAAATAATAAACACCTTATCTTCATGTTGCTGAAGTTAAGGACTCGGCACGTAGCCTGCCATGTTCAGAATCTAGAACTACTCCACCATAATTAGTATACTACCACAAAAAAACAGAGTTACAGCGTTCTTATAAAATCAATACATATAATCTTTATTATAGACACAGGACAACACAAAATTGTATTGTCATGAATTAAAACAATGTAATTGTGCAGAGGAAATCCAAAACAAAAAAGGTCCGATGAGACAAATATCCACATGAATGCATAACAGGGTATATTGCTTCAATATGAGTCACACCTCAGTATTAAGTAACAGACAAGTGTCCTACCCATTGGGGTAGGGGGTACCCTGAAGAAGCATGGGCGAAACGCTCATTGGGGAGTCCGGGAGGCAGCCACAGATGGCGTACAATGGGTAGGACACTTGTCTGTTACTTAATACTGAGGCGTGACTCATATTGAAGCAATATACCCTGTTATGCATTCATGTGGATATTTGTCTCATCGGACCTTTTTTGTTTTGGATTTCCTCTGCACAATTAAATTATTTTAATTCATGACAATACAATTTTGTGTTGTCCTGTGTCTATAATAAAGATTATATGTATTGATTTTATAAGAACGTTGTAACTCCGTTTTTTTGTGGTAGTATAAAATAAGAAATAAGCTGAAACTGAGTTAAATCACCTTTAACATTTCTTCGCTATTCATCAATTAGTATCAACTAATTGATAAAATTCTGACAAGTGTATCAAATTCAATTAACTTATCCACAACAAATCAATTCACATCAACTATATAATTATAGTTACAATTGGGGTAATGGAGGATGTGTTTTAAATTAATTTAAAATTAATCAATTATTTTCACTAAAGGAATTGATTAATTGTTTTAATAAAAAAATATGTAGTTCTAAAAGACATCACTGAAACTAGGATTGGGTTTATAGGGCCAAATATATCCAGATTACACAGCTACAGTACAAGAAGCACTATCAGTTCCTGAATAAACTTTCATATGTTGGGTGGGCCAATGTTTTTTGAAAAATAACTAGAAAAACTAAAAATGTAAAGATAATTATCTTCCTTAACTCTGTAGTAGAGATGATGTTTAGGTCCGAAGTTGAGGTGCATCCTGTGGGACCCAGACAAATTGCTGCAATAGTGGTTGTATAGCCATTCTGACAAATTAACGCCCCTACCTACTAGCCATGGCTGTGATAGGCCAGGGGTTTCTACTATTCATTATTATCAATTAAAATAACAAATCAAAGTTACTATTTTTAGGGAAAAAAACACGCAATTAAAAAAAGCACAATACCCACTATACATCAATTAACAATAAGAAACACTTCAAAAGCAGGACTTCCACATACTGTAATGGGAGCACTGGACTTAGGGACTACAAGCAGGACAGTAACCCCTAAAACTCCACCCCACAAACAACCCTACTTGCTTGCCTTTACATATCCTAAATGATACAGGACATTCACGAAGACATTCTCTCTCTCTATGCCAGAGTACAGACACGAAACAAGACAAACAAACAGATAAACATAACAAGGGGTGGTAAACAATGTGGGTCACGTCTATAATAGCATGTTACAGAATCAAATATACCAATAGATAGCCACAGAAGAAGCCAAGAATCAGATAACCAGAAATACAGTAATAACATACAACAGAAGTACAGATTGAAGAACAGGTAATAATGACATGAAACCAGCAGAGGAACAATTCAAAAAGAAGATATTTATTTGTTAGCCAGAAACCCAGCTCCAGTTGCAAGAGGTAGGGCTCTGGCAGTCAAAGTGAGTTGACCCCTGCCAGACCAGAAGCCGGGCATGTTTCACTAGTTTCACAGTCCTGCATTAGAACTCTTTTCCAACTGCCGAAATGCAAGGGCATCACAGAGAAAGATCAGTGGGTTATGACACATACATTGACATGATTCTCAGATAAAGTAGCAGTAGTACGGTAATGCCATCAGTAAAATTACTGATGAAACAACATGGCTGTAAAGCTAACACTTACACCTCTTTTTATCTGATGAATTAGCAGTTACACGGTCCAGATCACTGCCATTTAAGAATTAACCTCTCATATATGGCTTCAGATGTGATTAGGATGTTTTAGATCATGCCTAATTAGTTTTCCAAGTCAAAAAGCTTTCTATCCTCTAGTAACGTGCACAATTAGAAGCATGCTTTGCAAGCTTATTTTTGTGAAAAAGAAAAAGGCACAATGAAATAATTTCATTTTAAGATTATGTATTGTGTTTTTTTGTTGCACACTCATATCACATGTCGGAGATATCAATCAGTTTAAAATTTAAATCTAATTTTGCACACTCACTTGATGGGACACATGTTTAATTTGTTTTCTTTTGCCACTTTTTATGGATGGCTGAATTTGGCATACTTTAGCAGTGCTGTGTATCTTTCTAAATTTGCCATTTTGATGCATGTCTTATGATTGGCTGAATTTGGCATACTTTAGCAGTGCTGTGTATCTTTCTAAATTTGCCATTTTGATGCATGTCTTTTTTCTTTTCTTTGTCTCTGACTTTTTACAACTTTTTAGATGCATGCATGGAACTAAGCATGGGGTGAGTTGTACTTTGATTTGCACCTACAAAGTCTCTAATTTGCACTAAAAAATGTCACAAATGGAAAAAAAACATGTCTTGCAGATACATTAGGAACACTGCAACAGACACACTCATCACTAAAATTGTTAAGAGCCTGGCTTAGTTGCAAAACCATACCCAATAAATTAAAACAAAATGCAAAAAGAAAGAAAAAAACATGTGAAAATAAAGATACATTTCTTCCAATGTCCAGTATTTTATATTTGAACACCTACCTGAGCCTGTTGTCATGGTAAAGCTTGGAGAAACTTAACACCAAAATGAATACAATTTGATATTTTCCTCTACACAGTAGCCCAGAGATAAGGAGGCTCTCCTGCGCAAATTATTTGAGTTTATTACAGGTTAATTGGCCTACTAGTCAAAAAAGGCCAATGACATCCAGTAAAGCAGATTGCCCTTTTTTGTCATTTAAGTATTTCTTATTGATATATCAGAGATTTTGACTACATAAGGGAAATCTTATTTTATTAAAATATTGTTAAAAAATTGTGTGCGTTTATGGACCGTCACATACAGGTACCAGCCTGCTACATTGTATGTAAGGTGCATTGTACTTTGATTAGTTAGTGCTAAGATGCAAAACCTGTTTTAGGCTACATTCACACCAATGTGTGAAAATGGCCGTATATACGGGTACTCTATTCTCTATTCTTTTCAATGGGCAATACAGCCTTCCATTGTATGGCCATATATGCGCTGTACCATTTTTGAGCCATATAAAAAATATAGAGCATTTCCTATTCTCTCATGTATTTGTGTCCGTATGCCCCATAGAAGTCAATGGGAACATATAAAATATGGGTTGCATACGGATGCAGTACCCAGAACCAGTGGGAGGAGCATTCTGTAAGCCAGCCAATAGTCAGCCATCGATCAATTGCCAGCCCACCATATTTTATATGGATACGGTACGGATACAGTGCCAATCATGCACATACATATGAAAAACGTCACGTATATATATGGATTAATTCGGACTCGGAACAGCATGGAAATAAAGGACTGGAGAAAACACATGTTCGTTTGAATGCAGCCTGAGATTCTTTTGGTGCTTAAATTAATACTTTGAAGGGAAAATGTCAGCTTTTTAAGGCTCTCCCAAATAGCATGTCCCCAAGGTTTCCTAACATTACTGGCATTTGTAGTTAAGATAATAACTAGAGATGGGCAAATCGATTCTATTGATTCTAACTTCGGTTAGAATTTCAGGAAAGATTTCATTCGTCAAGAATCCGAAGTTTATGCTGATTTTCGGGAACAAAGTTGTTTTTTTCCCCTCATGTTTCTGCTAAATGGGCGCGAGAACAACGTGTTACATGGGGCAGAGAACTCTGGGAAGGAAAAAGGAACACCCCCGATGTCATCTGCAGACCTGTAAGCCAATCAGCGACCGGCAGGCTTATGTGATGTCACACAGCCCTTTAAAACCCAGCCATTTTCTAAATCAGCACTTCACACTTCATGTTGTAGCGTCCAGCTGCTGCTATTGTACTGTGCGATTCTTGCTGCAATGCCTTGTTGTCCTTTAAGGGGGTTCTATATACCCCAAATAGTAGTTCTATTTAGTGACATAATTTAATAGGAAGAAATCTGTTTGACTTTAATGCATCTGCAGTAGCGATTGGTGGACCAATCCCTGGTTAATCTTTAAGGGGGATCTGTATACCCAAAACAGCAGTTCTATTTAGTGAAAAAATCGAATAGGAAGAAATCTGTTTGACATTCATGCATCTGCAGTAGTGAGCTGTCAGTTGTGGGTTATCTGTATAACGCACATTGCCATACATTTTGGGGGCTCTAGTTTACAGCCAGATTCATGTGTCAAATCCACGTAGTTTATACAGTGATTTTCGCTGAAATTACACTGTCAGTTGTGGGGTATTTGAATAACGCACATTGCAATACCTTTTGGGGGCTCTAGTTTACAGCCAGATTCACGTGTCAAATCCACGTAGTTTTTACAGTGATTTTCGCTGAAATTACACTGTCAGTTGTGGGGTATTTGAATAACGCACATTGCAATACCTTTTGGGGGCTCTAGTTTACAGCCAGATTCATGTGTCAAATCCACGTAGTTTATACAGTGATTTTCGCTGAAATTACACTGTCAGTTGTGGGGTATTTGAATAACGCACATTGCAATACCTTTTGGGGGCTCTAGTTTACAGCCAGATTCACGTGTCAAATCCACGTAGTTTTTACAGTGATTTTCGCTGAAATTACACTGTCAGTTGTGGGGTATTTGAATAACGCACATTGCAATACCTTTTGGGGGCTCTAGTTTACAGCCAGATTCACGTGTCAAATCCACGTAGTTTATACAGTGATTTTCGATGAAATTACACTGTCAGTTGTGGGATATTTGAATAAAGCACATTGTAATACCTTTTGGGGGCTCTACTTTACAGCCAGATTCATGTGTCAAATCCAAGTAGTTTATACAGTGATTTTCGCTGAAATTACACTGTCAGTTGTAGGGTATCTGTACAACGCACATTGCCATACCTTATTGTGGCTCTAGTTTACAGCCAGATTCACGTGTCAAATCCACATAGTTTATACAGTGATTTTCACTGAAATTACACTGTCAGTTGTGGGGTATCTGTACAACGCACATTGCCATACCTTATTGTGGCTCTAGTTTACAGCCAGATTCACGTGTCAAATCCACATAGTTTATATAGTGATTTTCACTGAAATTACACTGTCAGTTGTGGGGTATCTGTACAACGCACATTGCCATACCTTATTGTGGCTCTAGTTTACAGCCAGATTCACATGTCAAACCCACGTAGTTTATACAGTGATTTTTGCTAAAATTACACTGTCAGTTGTGGGGTATCTGTATAACGCACATTGCAATACCTTTTGGGGGTTCTAGTTTACAGCCAGATTCACGTGTCAAATCCATGTAGTTTATACAGTGATTTTCGCTGAAATTACACTGTCAGTTGTGGGGTATTTGAATAACGCACATTGCGATACCTTTTGGGGGCTCTAGTTTACAGCCAGATTCACGTGTCAAATCCACGTAGTTTATACAGTGATTTTCGATGAAATTACACTGTCAGTTGTGGGATATTTGAATAAAGCATATTGCAATACCTTTTGGGGGCTCTAGTTTACAGCCAGATTCACGTGTCAAATCCACGTAGTTTATACAGTGATTTTCGATGAAATTACACTGCCAGTTGTGGGGTATCTGTATACCGCACACTGTAATACCTTTTGGGGGTTATAGTTTACAGCCAGATTTACGTGTCAAATCCACGTAGTTTACACAGTGATTTTCGCTGAAATTACACAGTCAGTTGTGGGGTATTTGAATAACGCACATTGCAATAACTTTTGGGGGCTCTAGTTTACAGCCAGATTCACGTGTCAAATCCACGTAGTTTATACAGTGATTTTCGATGAAATTACACTGTCAGTTGTGGGATATTTGAATAAAGCACATTGCAATACCTTTTGGGGCTCTAGTTTACAGCCAGATTCACGTGTCAAATCCACATAGTTTATACAGTGATTTTCGCTGAAATTACAGTGTCAGTTGTGGGGTATCTGTACAACGCACATTGCCATACCTTATTGTGGCTCTAGTTTACAGCCAGATTCACATGTCAAACCCACGTAGTTTATACAATGATTTTTGCTGAAATTACACTGTCAGTTGTGGGGTATCTGTATAACGCACATTGCAATACCTTTTGGGGGCTCTAGTTTACAGCCAGATTCACGTGTCAAATCCACATAGTTTATACAGTGATTTTCGCTGAAATTACACTGTCAGTTGTGGGGTATCTGTACAACGCACATTGCCATACCTTATTGTGGCTCTAGTTTACAGCCAGATTCACATGTCAAACCCACGTAGTTTATACAGTGATTTTCGCTGAAATGACACTGCCAGTTGTGGGGTATCTGTAATACCTTTTGGGGGCTCTAGTTTACAGCCAGATTTACGTGTAAAATCCACATAGTTTATACAGTATTTTTCGCTGAAATTACACTGTCAGTTGTGGGGTATCTGTATAACGCACATTGCAATACCTTTTGGGGGTTCTAGTTTACAGCCAGATTTACGTGTCAAACCCACGTAGTATATACAGTGATTTTCGCCGAATTTACACTGTAAGTTGTGGGGTATCTGTATAACTCACATTGCAATACCTTTTGGGGGCTCTATTTTCCAGCTAGATTTAAGTGTCAAATCCAAGTAGTTTATACAGTGATTTTTGATGAAATTACACTGTCAGTTGTGGGGTATCTGTATACCGCACATTGCAATACCTTTAGGGGGCTCTAGTTTACAGCCAGATTTATGCGGGAAATCCACATAGTTTATACAGTGATTTTCGCTTAAATTACACTGATTGTTGTGGGGTATCTGTATAACGCACATTGCAATTCCGTTTAAGGGCTCTAGTTTACAGCCAGATTCACGTGTCAAATCCACATAGTTTATACAGTGATTTTCACTGAAATTACACTGTCAGTTGTGGGGTATTTGTATAATTGCAATACCTTTTGGGGGCTCTAGTTTACAGCCAGATTTACGTGTCAAATCCACATAGTTTATACAGTGATTTTCGCTGAAATTACACTGTCACTTGTGGGGTATCTGTATAACGCACAATGCAATACCTTTCGTGGGTTCTAGTTTACAGCCAGATTTACGTGTCAAACCCACGTAGTATATACAGTGATTTTCGCCGAAATTACACTGTCAGTTGTGGGGTATCTGTATAACTCACATTGCAATACCTTTTGGGGGCTCTATTTTACAGCCAGATTTAAGTGTCAAATCCATGTAGTTTATACAGTGATTTTCACTGAAATTACACTGTCAGTTGTGGGGTATTTGTATAACGCACATTGCAATACCTTTTGGGGGCTCTAGTTTACAGCCAGATTTGCGTCTCAAATCCACATTGTTTATACAGTGATTTTTGATGAAATTACACTGTCAGTTGTGGGGTATCTGTATACCGCACATTGCAATACCTTTAGGGGGCTCTAGTTTACAGCCAGATTTACGTGTGAAATCCACATAGTTTATACAGTGATTTTCGCTGAAATTACACTGATTGTTGTGGGGTATCTGTATAACGCACATTGCAATTCCGTTTAAGGGCTCTAGTTTACAGCCAGATTTACGTGTCAAACCCACGTAGTATATACAGTGATTTTCGCCGAAATTACACTGTCAGTTGTGGGGTATCTGTATATCTCACATTGCAATACCTTTTGGGGGCTCTATTTTACAGCCAGATTTAAGTGTCAAATCCATGTAGTTTATACAGTGATTTTCACTGAAATTACACTGTCAGTTGTGGGGTATTTGTATAACGCACATTGCAATACCTTTTGGGGGCTCTAGTTTACAGCCAGATTTGCGTCTCAAATCCACATTGTTTATACAGTGATTTTTGATGAAATTACACTGTCAGTTGTGGGGTATCTGTATACCGCACATTGCAATACCTTTAGGGGGCTCTAATTTACAGCCAGATTTACGTGTGAAATCCACATAGTTTATACAGTGATTTTCGCTGAAATTACACTGATTGTTGAGGGGTATCTGTATAACGCACATTGCAATTCCGTTTAAGGGCTCTAGTTTACAGCCAGATTCACGTGTCAAATCCACATAGTTTATTCAGTGATTTTCACTGAAATTACACTGTCAGTTGTGGGGTATTTGTATAATTGCAATACCTTTTGGGGGCTCTAGTTTACAGCCAGATTCACGAGTCAAATCCACGTAGTTTATACAGTGATTTTCGATGAAATTACACTGTAAGTTGTGGGATATTTGAATAAAGCACATTGCAATACCTTTTAGGGGCTCTAGTTTACAGCCAGATTCACGTGTCAAATCCACGTAGTTTATACAGTGATTTTAGATGAAATTACACTGTCAGTTGTGGGATATTTGAATAAAGCACATTGCAATACGTTTTGGGGGCTCTAGTTTACAGCCAGATTCACGTGTCAAATCGACATAGTTTATACAGTGATTTTCGCTGAAATTACACTGTCAGTTGTGGGGTATCTGTACAACGCACATTGCAATACCTTTTGGGGGCTCTAGTTTACAGCCAGATTCACGTGTCAAATCGACATAGTTTATACAGTGATTTTCGCTGAAATTACACTGTCAGTTGTGGGGTATCTGTATAACGCACATTGCAATACCTTATTGTGGCTCTAGTTTACAGCCAGATTCACATGTCAAACCCACGTAGTTTATACAATGATTTTTGCTGAAATTACACTGTCAGTTGTGGGGTATCTGTACAACGCACATTGCAATACCTTTTGGGGGCTCTAGTTTACAGCCAGATTTACGTGTCAAATCGACATAGTTTATACAGTGATTTTCGCTGAAATTACACTGTCAGTTGTGGGGTATCTGTATAACGCACATTGCAATACCTTATTGTGGCTCTAGTTTACAGCCAGATTCACATGTCAAACCCACGTAGTTTATACAGTGATTTTCGCTGAAATGACACTGCCAGTTGTGGGGTATCTGTAATACCTTTTGGGGGCTCTAGTTTACAGCCAGATTTACGTGTGAAATCCACATAGTTTATACAGTGATTTTCCCTGAAATTACACTGTCAGTTGTGGGGTATCTGTATAACGCACATTGCAATACCTTATTGTGGCTCTAGTTTACAGCCAGATTCACGTGTCAAATCCACGTAGTTTATACAATGATTTTTGCTGAAATTACACTGTCAGTTGTGGGGTATCTGTATAACGCACATTGCAATACCTTTAGGGGGCTCTAGTTTACAGCCAGATTTACGTGTGAAATCCACATAGTTTATACAGTGATTTTCGCTGAAATTACACTGATTGTTGTGGGGTATCTGTATAACGCACATTGCAATTCCGTTTAAGGGCTCTAGTTTACAGCCAGATTCACGTGTCAAATCCACATAGTTTATACAGTGATTTTCACTGAAATTACACTGTCAGTTGTGGGGTATTTGTATAATTGCAATACCTTTTGGGGGCTCTAGTTTACAGCCAGATTCACGAGTCAAATCCACGTAGTTTATACAGTGATTTTCGATGAAATTACACTGTCAGTTGTGGGATATTTGAATAAAGCACATTGCAATACCTTTTGGGGGCTCTAGTTTACAGCCAGATTCACGTGTCAAATCCACGTAGTTTATACAGTGATTTTCGATGAAATTACACTGTCAGTTGTGGGGTATCTGTACAACGCACATTGCCATACCTTATTGTGGCTCTAGTTTACAGCCAGATTCACATGTCAAACCCACATAGTTTATACAATGATTTTTGCTGAAATTACATTGTCAGTTGTGAGGTATCTGTATAACGCACATTGCAATACCTTTTGGGGGCTCTAGTTTACAGCCAGATTCACGTGTCAAATCCACATAGTTTATACAATGATTTTCGCTGAAATTACACTGCCAGTTGTGGGGTATCTGTAATACCTTTGGGGGGCTCTAGTTTACAGCCAGATTTACGTGTGAAATCCACATAGTTTATACAGTGATTTTTGCTGAAATTACACTGTCAGTTGTGGGGTATCTGTATAAAGCACATTGCAATACCTTTTGGGGGCTCTAGTTTACAGCCAGATTCACATGTCAAACCCACGTAGTTTATACAGTGATTTTCGCTGAAATGACACTGCCAGTTGTGGGGTATCTGTAATACCTTTTGGGGGCTCTCGTTTACAGCCAGATTTACGTGTGAAATCCACATAGTTTATACAGTGATTTTCGCTGAAATTACACTGTCAGTTGTGGGGTATCTGTATAACGCACATTGCAATACCTTATTGTGGCTCTAGTTTACAGCCAGATTCACATGTCAAATCCACGTAGTTTATACAATGATTTTTGCTGAAATTACACTGTCAGTTGTGGGGTATCTGTATAACGCACATTGCAATACCTTTTGGGGGCTCTAGTTTACAGCCAGATTTACGTGTCAAATCCACGTAGTTTATACAGTGATTTTCGCTGAAATTACACTGTCAGTTGTGGGGTATCTGTATAACGCACATTGCAATACCTTTTGGGGGTTCTAGTTTACAGCCAGATTTACGTGTCAAACCCACGTAGTATATACAGTTATTTTCGCCGAATTTACACTGTAAGTTGTGGGGTATCTGTATAAGGCACATTGCAATACCTTTTGGGTGCTTTATTTTACAGCCAGATTTAAGTGTCAAATCCATGTAGTTTATACAGTGATTTTTGATGAAATTACACTGTCAGTTGTGGGGTATCTGTATACCGCACATTGCAATACCTTTAGGGGGCTCTAGTTTACAGCCAGATTTATGCGTGAAATCCACATAGTTTATACAGTGATTTTCGCTTAAATTACACTGATTGTTGTGGGGTATCTGTATAACGCACATTGCAATTCCGTTTAAGGGCTCTAGTTTACAGCCAGATTCACGTGTCAAATCCACATAGTTTATACAGTGATTTTCACTGAAATTACACTGTCAGTTGTGGGGTATTTGTATAATTGCAATACCTTTTGGGGGCTCTAGTTTACAGCCAGATTTACGTGTCAAATCCACATAGTTTATACAGTGATTTTCGCTGAAATTACACTGTCACTTGTGGGGTATCTGTATAACGCACATTGCAATACCTTTTGGGGGTTCTAGTTTACAGCCAGATTTACGTGTCAAACCCACGTAGTATATACAGTGATTTTCGCCGAAATTACACTGTCAGTTGTGGGGTATCTGTATAACTCACATTGCAATACCTTTTGGGGGCTCTATTTTACAGCCAGATTTAAGTGTCAAATCCATGTAGTTTATACAGTGATTTTCACTGAAATTACACTGTCAGTTGTGGGGTATTTGTATAACGCACATTGCAATACCTTTAGGGGGCTCTAGTTTACAGCCAGATTTACGTGTGAAATCCACATAGTTTATACAGTGATTTTCGCTGAAATTACACTGATTGTTGTGGGGTATCTGTATAACGCACATTGCAGTTCCGTTTAAGGGCTCTAGTTTACAGCCAGATTCACGTGTCAAATCCACATAGTTTATACAGTGATTTTCACTGAAATTACACTGTCAGTTGTGGGGTATTTGTATAATTGCAATACCTTTTGGGGGCTCTAGTTTACAGCCAGATTCACGAGTCAAATCCACGTAGTTTATACAGTGATTTTCGCTGAAATTACACTGTCAGTTGTGAGGTATCTGTATAACGCAAATTGCAATACCTTTTGGGGGCTCTAGTTTACAGCCAGATTTACTTGTCAAACCCACGTAATATATACAGTGATTTTCGCCAAAATTACACTGTCAGTTGTGGGGTATCTGTATAACTCACATTGCAATACCTTTTGGGGGCTCTATTTTACAGCCAGATTTAAGTGTCAAATCCATGTAGTTTATTCAGTGATTTTCACTGAAATTACACTGTCAGTTGTGGGGTATTTGTATAACGCACATTGCAATACCTTTTGGGGGCTCTAGTTTACAGCCAGATTCACGTGTCAAATCCACGTAGTTTATACAATGATTTTTGCTGAAATTACACTGTCAGTTGTGAGGTATCTGTATAACGCACATTGCAATACCTTTTGGGGGCTCTAGTTTACAGCTAGATTTACGTGTCAAATCCACATAGTTTTTACAGTGATTTTTGCTGAAATTACACTGTCACCAGTGGGGTATGTGTATAACGCACATTGCAATACCTTTTGGGGGTTCTAGTTTACAGCCAGATTTACGTGTCAAACCCATGTAGTTTATTCAGTGATTTTCGCCGAATTTACACTGTCAGTTGTGGGGTATCTGTATAACTCACATTGCAATACCTTTTGGGGGCTCTATTTTACAGCCAGATTTAAGTGTCAAATCCATGTAGTTTATTCAGTGATTTTCGCCGAATTTACACTGTCAGTTGTGGGGTATCTGTATAACTCACATTGCAATACCTTTTGGGGGCTCTAGTTTACAGCCAGATTCACGTGTTAAATTCACCTAGTTTATACAGTGATTTTCGCTGAAATTACACTGTCAGTTGTGGGGTATCTGTATAACGCACATTGCAATACCTTATTGTGGCTCTAGTTTACAGCCAGATTCACGTTTCAAATCCACGTAGTTTATACAGTGATTTTCCAATGATTTCCAGTGATGTAGCCAATCGCACTTGGGAGTCGGGTGTAGCAGGGGATTCATCATGGTCGGGCGAAGAGATTGTCAGCTTGCAGAGCAGGCAGCACGTCGCTACTGTGGCTGTGAGTCAGCAGGGTGGCAGCAGGGTGGCAGCAGTGCGAGGACGGGAGCCAAACGTCCGTGGGGTACAAATCCCGATTCGCAGGCCAAAATAAGCAGTGGCACAGGGGCTCAGTGAGGCAGCGGCGGTAGTAGTCGCTCAGTGCAGAGTGTTGGTGGAAAATATGCCACCTCAGTTGTGTGGCAGTTTTTTGTAAAGACAACAGAGGAGCCGATCGTGGGTATATGTCTTATCTGCGGGCAGAAAGTGAAGCGTGGCCAGGGAGCTAACCTTGGCACCACAGCCCTGTGCCAACACATGCAGCGTCACCATCCACTGGCCTGGGAGAAAGGGGTGTCAGATGCGGTCCATCCTGCAGACGCAGCAACAGCAGCAGCACCTAGTAGCACACATGCTGTTTCAGCAAGTCAAGGCTACAGCACCTCTGCCGAAGGGAGCCGTTTTTCTTTGACATCATCTCCCGGTCCAGATGCTCCTACTCCTCGCTACGCATGGCGCCAGCAGTCGTTGTCCGAGGCGATTACAAAAAGACAACTCTATGCGTCCAGCCATCCTAAGGTGCAGAAGCTGACTGTGCTCTTGTCGAAGTTGTTGGTACTGCAGTCTCTCCCTTTCCAAGTCGTGGACTCTGCATCCTTCAGAGAACTAATGGCTTTTGCCGAACCGAGGTGGAGAGTTCCAAGCCGCAATTTTTTTTCCAAAAAGGCTGTGCCAGCCCTTCACCAATATGTACAACAGAATGTGGGCCAGTCCTTGAGCTTATCCGTTTCTTCCAAGGTGCACGGCAGCGCGGACGTGTGGAGCTGTAATTATGATCAGGGCCAGTATATGTCCTTTACGGCCCACTGGCTGAATGTGCTTCCCACCCAGCCACACCAACAACTTCCACAAGAGATGGCGCTTTCTCCTCCACGTTGTCAAACTACTGCTCCTGCGCCAGTGTCCACCTCCTCCTTCTCCACCATCACCTCAGCCTCCACAAGTGCTGCTCCATCATACCACATGTGCAGGGCACAGCGGCGTCACGCAGTTCTACACCTGGTTTGCCTGGGCAAACGAAGTCACACAGGGGAGGAACTGCTCCGCGTCATGCAAGAAGAAATCAATGTGTGGCTTTCTCCGCGACAACTAAAATTCGGAACCATGGTGACAGACAATGGGAGGAACATGGTGTCCGCGCTGGACAGAGGAGGGATGGTCCATGCGCCCTGCATGGCGCATGTGTTCAATCTGGTAGTCAACAAGTTCCTGAAGTCTTACACCCATCTGCAAGACATTCTAAAAATGACCAGGACACTGGGCATGCACCTAAGCCATTCTTACAAAGCCAAACCCTAACATAGTCTGATATGCGATGTTTCCACCCGTTGGAATTCCAGCCTCCATATGTTAGACCGCCTGTATTAACAGAGAAAAGCCATTCATGATTTTTTGATGATGCAAGCGGACCATAAGACTCCCCTGTGTAACTTTGATGTCAGCCACTGGCAGCTCATGCTTGACACCTGCCGTTTGCTCCGGCCTTTTGAAGAGGCCACGTTATTTGTCAGTCGCCAGGACTGCGGGATGAATAACGTCATTCCACTGCTTCATGTCCTGGAACTCATGCTGCAAAATCTGTCTGGTCAGGGCACTGGAGAAGTGGAGACTACATCTCTTGGCCACATGAGTCCGGTGGGGGCTGAACTGGAGGAGGAGGAGGACATTGGAGCACAAGCAGAGTCTGGTGCAATTTGTGGTTTTTCTACTCAGGTGACAGGAGAGGAGGAGAAGGAGCATCCGGAGGAGGTAGATGACGAGGCAGATCCCACAGAAGCACCGTGGCATTATACAGTGGATATAGAGACCGGGAGTCCCTCAGAGTCACTTGCACAGATGGCCCGCAGCATGCTGCTTTGCCTAACTAGTGACAGCCGAATAGTCAACATCCAGCATAAGGATGACTTTTGGCTCTCCACCCTCTTGGACCATCGCTACTGGTTCAAAATGGGTTACTTTTTTCCTGCTGCTGAGAGGAAGGAACAACTGGCATACTATAGAGAAATACAGAGCACACAGTTGGCCGCTGCCTATGTGCGCCATTGTCCATCCTCTGTCAGGTCTATCCGGGGGATTCCTGGCAGTCATTGCTCACATACTACTACGGGGAGCTGGGGGGGTAGGAGCAGTTGCAGTTCCATCAACAGTCGCTTAAGTCTGGATTCCTTAATGAGCAATTTCCTTCACCCGCCTATATCATTGTGCCACTCTGCGGGCTCCTGCTGCTGCTGCTTTTGATGCCACCAACACACTATATCATTGTGCCACTCTGCCGCTCTTGCTGCTTCTGATGCCGCTTTCACACTATATCATTGTGCCACTCTGCAGGCTCCTGCTGCTTCTGATGCCACCAACACACTATATCATTGTGCCACTCTGTGGGCTCCTCCTGCTGCTGCTGCTACTGATGCCACCTTCACACTATATCATTGTGCCACTTTGCGGGCTCCTGCTGCTGCTGCTGCTACTGATGCCACCAACGTCATGCAAGAAGAAATCAATGTGTGGCTTTCTCCAAGACAACTAAAATTCGGAACCATGGTGACAGACAATGGGAGGAACATGGTGTCCGCGCTGGACAGAGGAGGGATGGTCCATGCGCCCTGCATGGCGCATGTGTTCAATCTGGTAGTCAACAAGTTCCTGAAGTCTTACACCCATCTGCAAGACATTCTAAAAATGACCAGGTCACTGTGCATGCACTTAAGCCATTCTTACAAAGCCAAACCCTAACATAGTCTGATATGCGATGTTTCCACCCGTTGGAATTCCAGCCTCCATATGTTAGACCGCCTGTATTAACAGAGAAAAGCCATTCATGATTTTTTGATGATGCAAGCGGACCATAGGACTCCCCTGTGTAACTTTGATGTCAGCCACTGGCAGCTCATGCTTGACACCTGCCGTTTGCTCCGGCCTTTTGAAGAGGCCACGTTATTTGTCAGTCGCCAGGACTGCGGGATGAATAACGTCATTCCACTGCTTCATGTCCTGGAACTCATGCTGCAAAATCTGTCTGGTCAGGGCACTGGAGAAGTGGAGACTACATCTCTTGGCCACATGAGTCCGGTGGGGGCTGAACTGGAGGAGGAGGAGGACATTGGTGCACAAGCAGAGTCTGGTGCAATTTGTGGTTTTTCTACTCAGGTGACAGGAGAGGAGGAGAAGGAGCATCCGGAGGAGGTAGAAGACGAGGCAGATCCCCCAGAAGCACCGTGGCATTATACGGTGGATATGGAGACCGGGAGTCCCTCAGAGTCACTTGCACAGATGGCCCGCAGCATGCTGCTTTGCCTAACTAGTGACAGCCGAATAGTCAACATCCGGCATAAGGATGACTTTTGGCTCTCCACCCTCTTGGACCATCGCTACTGGTTCAAAATGGGTTACTTTTTTCCTGCTGCTGAGAGGAAGGAACAACTGGCATACTATAGAGAAATACAGAGCACACAGTTGGCCGCTGCCTATGTGCGCCATTGTCCTTCCTCTGTCAGGTCTATCCGGGGGATTCCTGGCAGTCATTGCTCACATACTACTACGGGGAGCTGGGGGGGTAGGAGCAGTAGCAGTTCCATCAACAGTCGCTTAAGTCTGGATTCCTTAATGAGCAATTTCCTTCACCCGCCTATATCATTGTGCCACTCTGCGGGCTCCTGCTGCTGCTGCTTTTGATGCCACCAACACACTATATCATTGTGCCACTCTGCCGCTCTTGCTGCTTCTGATGCCAATTTTTACACTATATCATTGTGCCACTCTGCAGGCTCCTGCTGCTTCTGATGCCACCAACACACTATATCATTGTGCCACTCTGTGGGCTCCTCCTGCTGCTGCTGCTACTGATGCCACCTTCACACTATATCATTGTGCCACTTTGCGGGCTCCTGCTGCTGCTGCTGCTACTGATGCCACCAACGCACTATATCATTGTGCCACTCTGCAGGCTCCTGCTGCTTCTGATGCCACCTTCACACTATATCATTGTGCCACTCTGCAGGCTCCTACTGCTTCTGATGCCACCTTCACACTATATCATTGTGCCACTCTGTGGCTTTCCCTATTGCTGCCACCATGTTGCTGACACCTGTGGACTCCTGCTGCTGTTTCTTCTGTCGCCACCTCCACACTCTTATCATTGTGCCACTTTGTGGCCTCCTGTTGCTACTGCTGCTGCTGATGCCATCTTCACACTATATAATTGTGCCACTCTGTGGCTTTCCCTGTTACTGCCACCATGTTGCTGCCACCTGTGGGATCCTGCTGCTGATGCCATCTCTACACTAAATCATTGTGCCACTCTGTGGCTATCCCTGTTGCTGCCACCATGTTGCTGCCACCTGTGGGCTCCTGCTGCTGCTTCTGCTGCCACCACCTCCACACTCTTATCATTGTGCCACTTTGTGGCCTACCATGTTTCTGCCACCTCCATAATTTGTCATTGTGCCACTCTGCAGCCTACTCATGCTGCTGCCAACTGACCGCTGTCTCCCTGGAACAATTTTGATGCTGTTTTCACCCTCCATCACTCTATGACGTTGCCACTATGTTTGGTTTAACCCTTCATTTCATCTGTCAGAAGGATGAAAAGATTCAGGATTGATAGCCAAAAGCAGGAGTGGATACAGAACACAGAGGACATGCAAGTATCCCATTTGCTGCTCATCTCTATTCTGGATCAACTCCTGTTTGTTTTTGGCTTTAGCAATACTGATGGATTATTGACCGATTGAAAGAGGACACTGACGCGTGAAAAGAAGGGCAAAATGATCAGTGACGTCAATGCAAAATTACTGCCGACATCCTCTGCACTCTTTTGGTGGTCTTTCCACATGTATCCGCATTTAACAGAACAGGTTCTGTCGTAATCTATGGAATCATCTGATGTCAGTGTAAAAAGAGTGCACTCTTTGATGTTATAGTGGTATCTTGGCCCTCAGCTTGGTCCTTTTGAGCTGGCACAGACGTTACATGGTCAGGCTGCGTTCCCGCTTCACTTACTTGGGGAAATTGGCCTATGTAAGTGCACATGGAAGTGAAGAGTGACGCGATTCTAAGAGCCGCGGCTGTCATGTGCGTGTCATACTAAAACACAGCATTGTTTGAAGACCAAACCACGCTCCCTATGCATATTTAAGCATGGCACAACGTTCTACAACACTCTACAGGCTCTCTGCAGCCAGGGAATACCTGTTTTTTAATGTGATTAGTTTTGATTCGATTCGGGTCGAATCTAATTTTTTCGAAAAATTTGGCGAATCGGGACGAAACGAATTTTAACAAATTCCCAAACCCTAATAATAAGTTAAATTGAAGTTTACCTGGATCTCTGTCAGCTCATGTCTTGGGTCCCCAGAGATGTTCAGCATGGAACATCTCCTGCTGAAAATGCTTCTCATCCATCACTTTGAAAAGAAAAAGCCTCCCTCCATCAGTCCCTCTTTGAATCACCTCTGCTTCCTTTTCATGTAGATACAGTGGAGATAACTGGGACAACTCCACTGTTATCTGCGCATACTCCCCATCATGATGGATGAGAAGCTTTTTCAGTAGGAGTCATGGGGGACTTGGCTTAATGGGGACCCAGGACATTATCTGGCAGAGATCCAGGTAAACTTTGATATAAAAATTATAAACTTACAGTACTAATACGGCGTGCGTCAGGTCCAAATGCATGGAGATGCTCTCTCCATAGCCGGTAAGTCTTTGCTGCATATTGCAGCAAAGACTTACTGGTAACACCCGCAGATCGCCGCTGGGAATGCTGCCGGCGGCTTCAAAAAGATGGTGCCGCATGGGCGCCGCCATCTTGCCGAGGATCGTCGCTCCCCGTGACTTAATCAGGGAGGGGTGATCAATTGCCAAGACAGCCTTGGGTCTTACACATACCCAAGGATAACTCATATTAACCCTATCAGCACATTGTAATGAATAGGGAGGTACTGTAGTATGGCAATATATGTTAGGATCGATCAGACAACCTAGGGTTAAAGTACCCTAGAGAGTCTGAAAAATAGTAAAAATAAAAATATAAAAAGTTTTAAAAAAATTATAATAAAAAAAAACCTTTCTCTAGAACTGATATAAATATTAATAAACAGTAAAAATCATAAACAAATTAGGTATTGCTGCTTCCAAAAATGCCCGATCTATCAAACTTTTGTGCCATTTTGAAATATATTAAAAAATCTATAAAAAGTGATCAAAAGGTAGCACAGTCCTAAAAATGATAACAATGAAAACATCATCAAAAGTCACAAAAAATGACACCATACACAGCTTCGTACACCTAAGTATTAAAAAGTTATTAGCGCCAGAACATGGCAAAATCCCCCCAAAAAATTTGTACAGGATGTTTAAATTTTTTTAAATGTATGAAATCATTATAAAACCTATACAAGTTTGGTATCCTCATGATTGCACTGATCCAAAGAATAAAGTAGACATGTCATTTTGGGTGCACAGTGAAAGTCGTAAAATCCAAGCCCACAAGAAAACAGTGCAAAGGTATTTTTTCCCCATTTTCACTGTATTTGGATTTTTTTTTCTGCTTCCCAGTACACAACATGGAAAATTAAATACCATCAATATGAAGTGCAATTTGTTACGCAGAAAACAAGCCACCACAGAGCTCATTACGTGAAAAAATAAAAAAAGTTATAGATTTTTGAAGGTGGGGAGTGAAAAATGGAAGTGAAAAAGCTAAAAAGGGCCCCCTTAATGGTTATATTAAACCATGCCAGAAGTGTTATAAAAACTGTTTATGTATATGCTATTTATTGTCTGTGGAGACTTGGGGTATGCTTAAACAGCGTGTCTGGTGACAGGTTTACTGTAACTGCTTTTGTGATTTACTTTATTTTGCTAAGATAAAGTGCTTGGTGCCATCATTGGTTCCAACGATTGTGGTTTGATACAGTAAATGGGGAATTTATTAAGGGTTTTTTTTTTGGAAAAAAGAAACATGCAATAGTAAAAAGCATGATTTGCACTATACAACAATTAATAATTTAGTACAAAATGCTTTAATAGCAGGACTTCCACAAACATCACCATGATTTTCAGATATTAACAACAGAAATGCATAACTTGCCAGATATTGTGATTCTTTTGCGCCCTACATGACTGTTCGAACATTTTTTATTTAAATATTCATGGGTAGAAAAATGTCGCAAAAGTGGCTCTTCGGGCATTTTGGCACTATTTACCTTTATACTGTAAATGGCTGGGAATAATCTTTTTTATATTTTGATAGACATGGCATTTTTGGAGGTGATACCTAACATGTGTATGATTTTTACTGTATATTTTTATATATGATCTAGGGAAAGGATGGTGAGTTAAAGTTTAAAAAGATTTTTTTTATTTTTTTTACTATTATTTCAGACCCTCTAGTATTTTAACCCTACATACTGTATACTGCAATACTACTGTAAGGATTTTGAAATATGTCTCGATATTGTATTTACTTAGTGTTGGTCAAAAGTGTGGAAAGTTAAGTGGAGTTGTGGAGTTGCCACAACTGTATTTTAATTTACTCTAGAAGATCCAGTCCAACCTATTCATGTAGGTTGTTTGTAGGGCATAGCAATTTCATACATTTGTATTGTTCTAAAGAGAAGTCATAATTTTACTTTATTGTTACATCAAAGTTGATATTTTAATTGCACCCTTGCTATCTGTCCATGGGTGTTGTTTTATATACTCACCGATATTGCAAATGTTTAGGAACAATGAAAGGTATATCTGTTTAATGAAAGGTTTGTCTCTGAAATTATGATCAAACTCCGGTTTTACATTTAACAGTGGTTCTATGTTCCCTCTGTTTACTGTTGTATCTCCTAAAATAAAAAAAATTGTGCTACATTATTTTCTCTTCTGTATGTCGATTTATGCTTTGCTCCTTTTGAGAATGTAATGATCTTGGATCCATACTGTCTAGCTGATTAATATGCAGCTGACTGAAGTATACATTTTCCTTATCTAGCCCTGTGCAGACCTGACTACTGCCTGGGGAAACCCACTGCTAAGTAAGTACTTGGAAATATGTTGTCTGCTTTCCATGGTAAAAGAAAGGAATAATAATCTGATAAACTTCATACAGAAATGTGACAAACAAAGGAAAGATTGTCTGTGACAAAAAGATTTCTTAGATCACTGTTCCAGTTTCCTTGGACTCTTTATGTTTACAAGTATGAGGGAGGTATACACATAATAGACATTTATATCAAAGCACATCTGTTACACTGTCTTCTATAATCATTCCAAACTACGTATTTTTTCTTAAATAGCAAAATGATATACACCAATTGTAAAATTGTTAAAAATAAAAAATAGTTACAGTTTGAAGGAAATCTACCATCAAAATCCATGAAGATAAACCAGGGACACTTACTCATAGAACCAGGCACTGTGGTAATGTTAGTCCATGCACCAATCCCTTTCACCACAAACTTACTACCCACAGAAAAATATAGTACGGTTCCAGTGCCACCATGCACCAAAATTAATAAATGCCCCTATTTGAGTTTTTACAAGCTAATTGCTGGAAAAGAAAATACCGTATATACTCGAATATAAGTCGACCCAAATATAAGCCGAGCCCCCTAATTTTACCACAAAAACCTGGGAAAACCTATCGACTCGAGTATAAGCTGAGGGAGGGAAATGCATTGGTCACATCCTCCCCAGTATATAGCCTGCTGGACCCTATGCCATAGTACAGTGATGGCGAACCTATGGCACTGGTGCCAGGGGTGGCACTCGGAGCCCTTTCTGTGGGCACTCAGGCCATCACCAGAGAGGACTCCAGGTTTCTGCCTGCAGTCCCAGACAGCCCAGGACTTGCTGTGCAAAGAGGTATTTTAAAGTGACAGCTCTACCTGGGACTATTTTCTGCTTTATTGGTGTCCTCAGGTGCTGGTATCCATGAAACCTGTGATAGAGAAGGGAGTATAAATCACAAATTAAATTTCTGTGTTGGCACTTTGCGATAAATAAGCGGGTCTTTGTTGAAGTTTGGGCACTCGATCTCTAAAAGGTTCGCCATCACTGCCATAGTATATAGCCAGCAACTGCCCCCAGTATATAGCCTGCCAGCCCATATCCCCCAGTATATAGCCAGCCCCCTTCCCCAGTATATAGCCAGCCCCCTGCCCCAGTATATAGCCAGCAGCGGGAGAAGTCAGAAAGGTGAGTTTTGATATATTTATTTTACTCGAGTATAAGCCGAGTTTGGGTTTCAGCACATATTTTTGTGCTGAAAAACTAGGCTTATACTCGAGTATATATGGTAAGTATTTCCCTACTCACCTGGCACATGAGCCGAAATATGTTATGGTACTTAAGCAGTACATGGATCTTTGATGTGATTTTAATTTACCATTTCACCATTATCTACCAAAATAAATAATGATTTGCATATAGCAACATAAATACTGTACACTGATTCATTATTTTGGTAGTAGTAAAATAAGGGTATTATTTGTCTCTAGACAACTAGTCTCCCAGCGTATTAAGATTGGCATGTTGTGTGGCAGTCTTAATAATAGGCACAAACAGTATGCAAAATGACCAGGTTCTATCAACTGTGACTTTTTATGCCTTATATGCCAAAAACTATTGCAGATAGTTTGAAACATCAGTCCCTCGGCACACATAAACTGCAAAGCGTAAAATTGTAAACAAAAATTGAATATTTCTACATGCCTTGATTGGTTTCAACAAACCTTGGTGCACATAGTCTCCATGCTCTTTGAATATTCTAAACACACTACATATGCACACACAAAATGATCAGTATGTATCCAGGTGAACTATATGGCACCTAGATGAGTGCATATCTTGGTGTATGTGTGCAGTTCTGGTGTGGGCATCTCATAAGCAACAAGTGGTGGCAGCTGTGAGAAGTGAAATTCAATCTGGGTTCCGAGTGTGAGGAGTAAATTTAGCGTAAAGACGCCATTTTGTGGAAGTGGGCATAGCATAAGGACTTAATTCTGGAACTCCATAGATTAGGTGCACCCCATGTTTGGATGCCAGTGGGCGGTGTTCATGACAGATATGTTAACAATTGTCTTGTTTTTTTTTGTACTATGATCTATTTAAGAATGGTTGAAAAGTCTTAACTATCTATTTAACCCTTTCACGACCCGTGACGTAATAGCACGTCACGGGTCGGCCGCGGGTGCATGGAGAGGGCTCACGCGCTGAGCCCTCTCCATAGCCGGTAAGTCTTTGCTGCATATTGCAGCAAAGGCTTACCGGTAACACCCGCAATCGGTGCTAGCACCGATCGCGGGTGTTTTCACCTCGATCACCGCCGGCAATGCTGCCGGCGGCTTCAAAAGGATGGCGGCGCATGGGCGCCGCCATCTTTTCGAGGATCGCCGCTCCCCGTGACATCATCGGGGAGCGGCGATCCGTCGCCATGGTAACCTCGGGTCTTGCGAAGACCCGAGGCTACTTCAGGTTAACCCATGCATTACAATGTGCTATCAGCACATTGTAATGTATGAGTAGTAAAATCCCCATATACTGCCATACTGTAGTATGGCAGTATATGATAGGATCGTGCAGACCCCCTAGGGTTAAAGTACCCTAGGGAGTCTGAAAAGTACTAAAGATAAAAATAAAAAAAAGTTAAAAAAAAAAAAATTATAATAAAAAACCCTAAAAACTCAAATCACCCCCCTTTCCCTAGAACTGATATAAATATAAATAAACAGTAAAAATCATAAACACATTAGGTATCTCCGCGTCCGAAAATGCCCGATCTATCAAAATATGATAACGGTTTTTCACTGCGTTTAATTCCGTAACGGAAAATTGCGCCCAAAGTCGAAAATGGCACTTTTTTGTCATTTAAAAAAATTAAAAAATTCTATAAAAAGTGATCACAAGGTCGAACAGTCCTAAAATTGATAACATTGTAAATGTCATCAAAATCCGCAAAAAACGACACCACACACAGCTCTGTACACCAAAGTATAAAAAAGTTATTAGCGCCAGAAGATGGCAAAATCCCCAAAAAAATTTTTGTACAGGAGGTTTTAATTTTTTTAAATGTATGAAAACATTATAAAACCTATACAAATTTGGTATCCCCGTAATCGTACCGACCCAAAGAATAAAGTAGACATGTCATTTGGGGCGCACAGTGAAATCCGAAAGATCCAAGCCCACAAGAAGGCGGCACAAATGCGTTTTTTTACCAATTTCACTGCATTTGGAATTTTTTTCCCGCTTCCTAGTACACGGCATGGAATATTCAATACCATCTCTATGAAGTGCAATTTGTTACACAGAAAATAAGCCATCACACAGCTCTGTACATGGAAAAATAAAAAAGTTATGGATTTTTGATCATGGGGAGTAAAAAATGAAAATGAAAAAACAAAAAAGGGCCAGGTCCTGAAAGGGTTAACTTAGCTTATTTAGATATATGTTTATATTTTTCGCCGCATTTATTTATTTTAGAAGGCATTACTAGCTATACTGAAAAGTGGATTACCGTAACGGTGATTTGAGTATGAGGCTCCCAGGTAGCTAATGCCATCCAAGATTACCACAATGCACATAAACTGTGTGCTACATATTTGCAGTGACAGACAAGTATAAGCATCAAGACTCTGGATTGTAGAGGGACATATGACAGCTGTTATGTCAAGATTTACTTTCCAAGTTGTAAATTTGCATGTCATAGCACATCATGTGACATTGCATATCTCCTTTTAAAAGCTCCTCTTATGCAGTTATGCGATGTTGCGATCTTCCGCCTGTAATAACTTTTTCATATTCCAGTGCACAGAGCTGGAGGTAGTGTCATTTTTTTTTTACTTTTGATGACGTTTTTATTGCAACCAATTTTAGGACTGTAAAAAGTGCCATTTTCGACTTTGGGTGCTATTTTCTGTTACGGAGTTAAAGACCATGATAACTGTTATTTTATTTTGATAGATTGGACATTTTAGGATGCGGAAATATATTTTATATGATTTTTGACTGTTTATTTATATGACTTCTAGGGAAAGGGGGGTGATTTGAATTTGAATTTTTTAACTTTTTTAAAAAAAATTTTTACTATTTTTCAGAGCTTCAAATGTCTGTATGGCACTATATTGGGATTTTCCTCCTCATTCATCACAATGTGCAAATAGCACATTGTAATGAATGGGTTAAATCCAGTCAGCCATGGGTCTTAGGAAGGAGGCTGTCATGGCAACCGATCACAGCCCCATGATGATGCCATGGGGAACGACTATATTCACTATCTTTTTGATCAATTGAAAGATTGACAGCCGCGATTGGGTGAGCCCTCTCCATTCACCCGCACCCGACAGGTGACGTAGTACTAAATCACATATTGGTAAGGGGTTAAAGCTAGAGATGAGCGAACATGCTCGTCCGAGCTTGATGCTCGGTCGAGCATTAGGGTACTCGAAACTGCTCGTTACTCGGACGAATACTTCGCCCGCTCGAGAAAATGGCAGCTCCCGCCGTTTTGCTTTTTGGCGGCCAGAAACAGAGCCAATCACAAGCCAGGAGACTCTGCACTCCACCCAGCATGACGTGGTACCCTTACACGTCGATAGCAGTGGTTGGCTGGCCAGATCAGGTGACCCTGGGATAGACTAGCCGCTGGCCGCGCTGCTCGGATCATTCTGTCTCTGGATGCCGCTAGGGAGAGAGCTGCTGCTGCTCAGGGAAAGCGTTAGGGTGTTCTATTAGCTTACTGTTAGGCAGGAGTGATTCTCAAAGAACCCAACAGCCCTTCTTAGGGCTACAATAACGTTCTACTTTTTTTATTTTAATTTGCATATTTTACCATTTTGTGAGGAATTAGCAGGGGGACTTGCTACCGTTGTGTTTAGCTCTTAGTGGCACACATATCCATAGCAAAGACCGAAGTGGGAAAATTCAGTAGGGGTTGGATTTCTATTAGGCAATAACTCAGTGTCATCTCATCTGGCATAGTACTGTGCTTCCTTTGATACTTGGCTAGAAAATAGCCATAGGAGAATACAAACAGCTTCTTGAAGCCTACAGTAGCGTTCTATATATTTGATTTCTGGTTGATCTGCTGGTGGCTGTAGTTTCTGCAGTGCATGTACTTGCCAATTCTGAGCAATTTGTAGTGAGACTTGCGACCGCTGTGTTCTGCGCTTAGTGGCGCACATATCCATAGCAAAGGCTGAAGTGGCAAAATTCAGTAGGGGTTGGATTTCTATTAGGCAATAACTCAGTGTCATCTCATCTGGCATAGTACTGTGCTTCCTTTGATACTTGGCTAGAAAATAGCCATAGGAGAATACAAACAGCTTCTTGAAGCCTACAGTAGCGTTCTATATATTTGATTTCTGGTTGATCTGCTGGTGGCTGTAGTTTCTGCAGTGCATGTACTTGCCAATTCTGAGCAATTTGTAGTGAGACTTGCGACCGCTGTGTTCTGCGCTTAGTGGCGCACATATCCATAGCAAAGGCTGAAGTGGCAAAATTCAGTAGGGGTTGGATTTCTATTAGGCAATAACTCAGTGTCATCTCATCCGGCATAGTACTGTGCTTCCTTTGATACTTGGCTAGAAAATAGCCATAGGAGAATACAAACAGCTTCTTGATCTTGAAGCCTACAGTAGCGTTCTATATATTTGATTTCTGGTTGATCTGGTGGTGGCTGTAGTTTCTGCAGTGCATGTACTTGCCAATTCTGAGCAATTTGTAGTGGGACTTGCGACCGCTGTGTTCTGCGCTTAGTGGCGCACATATCCATAGCAAAGGCCGAAGTGGCAAAATTCAGTAGGGGTTGGATTTCTATTAGGCAATAACTCAGTGTCATCTCATCCGGCATAGTACTGTGCTTCCTTTGATACTTGGCTAGAAAATAGCCATAGGAGAATACAAACAGCTTCTTGATCTTGAAGCCTACAGTAGCGTTCTATATATTTGATTTCTGGTTGATCTGCTGGTGGCTGTAGTTTCTGCAGTGCATGTACTTGCCAATTCTGAGCAATTTGTAGTGAGACTTGCGACCGCTGTGTTCTGCGCTTAGTGGCGCACATATCCATAGCAAAGGCTGAAGTGGCAAAATTCAGTAGGGGTTGGATTTCTATTAGGCAATAACTCAGTGTCATCTCATCCGGCATAGTACTGTGCTTCCTTTGATACTTGGCTAGAAAATAGCCATAGGAGAATACAAACAGCTTCTTGATCTTGAAGCCTACAGTAGCGTTCTATATATTTGATTTCTGGTTGATCTGCTGGTGGCTGTAGTTTCTGCAGTGCATGTACTTGCCAATTCTGAGCAATTTGTAGTGGGACTTGCGACCGCTGTGTTCTGCGCTTAGTGGCGCACATATCCATAGCAAAGGCCGAAGTGGCAAAATTCAGTAGGGGTTGGATTTCTATTAGGCAATAACTCAGTGTCATCTCATCCGGCATAGTACTGTGCTTCCTTTGATACTTGGCTAGAAAATAGCCATAGGAGAATACAAACAGCTTCTTGATCTTGAAGCCTACAGTAGCGTTCTATATATTTGATTTCTGGTTGATCTGCTGGTGGCTGTAGTTTCTGCAGTGCATGTACTTGCCAATTCTGAGCAATTTGTAGTGGGACTTGCGACCGCTGTGTTCTGCGCTTAGTGGCGCACATATCCATAGCAAAGGCCGAAGTGGCAAAATTCAGTAGGGGTTGGATTTCTATTAGGCAATAACTCAGTGTCATCTCATCTGGCATAGTACTGTGCTTCCTTTGATACTTGGCTAGAAAATAGCCATAGCAATAGGATAGCATTGTTTGGTTTTAAAAACTCAAAAAAAAACAAAAAACACACAAAAAAAAAAAAAACACAAAAAAAAACAAAAAAAAGTAAAAAAAAAAATAAAGTTATAACTCTCATTTTAAAAATGTTTAACCCGAGGGCTAGGGGTAGAGGACGAGGGCGGGGACGTGGGCGTCCAACTACTGCAGGGGTCAGAGGCCGTGGTCCTGGGCGGGGTGAGACACCACCTGCTGATGAGGGAGCAGGGGAACGCCGCAGAGCTACACTCCCTAGGTTCATGTCTGAAGTTACTGGGACTCGTGGTAGAGCACTGTTGAGGCCAGAACAGTGCGAACAGGTGATGTCGTGGATTGCTGACAATGCTTCGAGCAATTTGTCCACCACCAGTCAGTCTTCCACGCAGTCCACCCATGTCACCGAAATCGCCACTCCTCCAGCTCCTGCACCTCAGCCTCCTCCCCCCCAGTCTGCCCCCTCCCAGGAAAATTTGGCATTTGAACCGGCATACTCTGAGGAACTGTTTTCTGGACCCTTCCCACAGTCACAAACCACTTGTCCGGTTGCTGCTGAGCAATTTTCCGATGCCCAGGTTTTCCACCAGTCACAGTCTGTGGGTGATGATGACCTTCTTGACGTAGTGGAAGTGTGTAAAGAGGTGTCCGACGATGAGGAGACACGGTTGTCAGACAGTGGGGAAGTTGTTGTCAGGGCAGGAAGTCCGAGGGGGGAGCAGACTGAGGGATCGGAGGATGATGAGGTGACAGACCCAAGCTGGGTTGAGAGGCCGGGTGAACACAGTGCTTCTGAGACGGAGGAGAGTCCTCGACCTGAACAGGTTGGAAGAGGCAGTGGTGGGGCCAGACGGAGAGGCAGGGCCAGAGCTGGTGCATCAGCGCCACTGTCAACTAGTGAAGCTCCCGTGGTGAGGGCTCTTGCGGCGAGGGCTAGATCTTCAGAAGTGTGGAGGTTCTTTAAGGAAACACCGGATGACCGACGGACTGTGGTGTGCAACATTTGCCAAACCAGGCTCAGCAGGGGTTCCACCACTACTAGCTTAACTACCACCAGTATGCGCAGGCATATGAATGCTAAGCACCCCACTCAGTGGCAACAAGCCCGTTCACCTCCGGCCGTGCACACCACTGCTCCTTCCCCTGTGTCAGCTGCTAGTCAGCCCCCTGCCCAGGACCCTGGCACAAAAACCCCATCGTCGCCTCCACGATCCTCCACAGCATCCACCAGCGTTCAGCTCTCCATACCCCAGACGCTGGAGCGGAAACGCAAATATAGTGCAACCCACCCGCACGCCCAAGCCCTTAATGTGCACATCTCCAGATTGCTTAGCCTGGAGATGCTGCCCTATAGGCTAGTAGAGACCGAGGCCTTTCGCAACCTCATGGCGGCGGCCGCCCCTCGGTATTCGGTCCCCAGCCGCCACTACTTTTCCCGATGTGCCGTCCCAGCCCTGCACCAGCACGTGTCAGACAACATCATCCGTGCCCTGACCAACGCCGTTTCTGACAAGGTCCACCTGACCACGGACACGTGGACGAGTGCTGCCGGGCAGGGCCACTATATATCGCTGACGGCACATTGGGTTAACTTGGTGGAGGCTGGGACCGAGTCTGACCCTGGGGCTGCTCATATACTGCCGACGCCGAGGATTGCGGGGCCTACCTCGGTCCAGGTGTTTCAGGCCTACTATGCCTCCTCCTCCTCCCACCCCTCCTCCACCTCCTCCTCCGAACTACCATCCGTGGGCACGGCGCCATCAGTCGGTAGCTCTAGGCACAGCAGCAGTGCCGTCGCTAAGCGACAGCAGGCGGTGCTCAAACTGCTGAGCCTAGGCGACAAAAGGCACACCGCCCAAGAGCTATTACAGGGCATCACGGCGCAGACTGATCTGTGGCTGGCACCGCTGAACCTCAAGCCGGGAATGGTTGTGTGTGACAACGGCCGTAACCTGGTGGCGGCTCTGCAACTCGGCAGACTGACACATGTGCCATGCCTGGCCCATGTGTTAAATCTGATAGTGCAGCGTTTCCTCAAGACATACCCCAATCTGTCTGATTTGCTCACGAAGGTGCGCCGCATCTGTGCGCATTTCAGGAAGTCCAGCCCAGATGCTGCCACTCTCAGGGCAGCGCAGCGCCGCCTCCAACTGCCCGCTCACCGACTGTTGTGCGACGTGCCCACGAGGTGGAATTCAACACTGACCATGTTATCCAGAGTTTACCAGCAGCGCAGAGCGATTGTAGACTGCCAGATGTCAACTTCCACCAGAACTGGTAGTCAGGTCAGTCAGCTTCCTCAAGTCTACAATGAGGAGTGGACGTGGATGTCTGATATCTGTCAGGTGCTGAGTAACTTTGAGGAGTCAACACAGATGGTCAGTGGCGATGCCGCCATCATCAGCCTCACCATCCCGCTGCTTGGCCTGTTGAAAAACTCTCTGGTCAGCATGAAGTCGGAAGCTTTGCGCTCGTCACAAGAGACGGGGGAAGAATATTCCCTTGTTGATAGCCAAAGCACCCTGAGGTCTGTTTCTCAGCGCATATCGGAGGAGGTGGAGGTGGAGGAGGATGAGGAGGAAGAGGAGGAGAATGTTGGCGAGACACAAGAGGGGACCATTGTTGAGTCCTTCACTGTTCAGCGTGTATGGGCAGAAGAAGAGGAGTTGGAGGAGTTGGAGGAGGAGGAAATGGACAGTCAGGCCAGTGAGGGGAGTGAATTCTTACGCGTTGGTACTCTGGCGCATATGGCAGATTTCATGCTAGGCTGCCTATCCCGTGACCCTCGCGTTCAAAGAATTTATTCCAGCACCGATTACTGGGTGTTCACTCTCCTGGACCCACGGTACAAGCAAAATCTTCCCACTCTCATCCCTGGAGAGGAAAGGAGTGTGAGAATGCATGAATACCAGCAGGCCCTGGTGCACAAGCTGAAACAGTATTTCCCTTCTGACAGCGCTAGCGGCAGAGTGCGTAGTTCTGCGGGACAAGTAGCGAGGGAGAGTAGGCGAGCAGGCAGCTTGTCCAGCACTGGCAAGGGTACGCTTTACAAGGCTTTTGCCAGCTTTATGTCACCCCAGCAAGACACTGTCACCTGTCCCCAGTCTCGGCAGAGTAGGGCTGATCTTTACAGAAAGATGGTGAGGGAGTACGTAGCTGACCATACCATCGTCCTAAATGATCACACAGCTCCCTACAACTACTGGGTTTCAAAGCTGGACATGTGGCACGAACTGGCGCTGTACGCCTTGGAGGTTCTTGCCTGCCCTGCCGCTAGCGTCTTGTCCGAGCGGGTTTTCAGTGCAGCTGGTGGCATCATCACCGATAAGCGTACACGCCTGTCGACTGACAGCGCTGACAGGCTGACGCTTATTAAAATGAATAAAGGCTGGATTTCTCAGAATTTCCAATCTCCACCAGGTGAAGGAAGCTCAACCTGAATAATTGATCCACTCCTCCTCCTCCTCCTCATTTTCCTCCTTCTCCTCCTCTTTGTACAGTAAAGCAGAGGAAAATGGCTATTTTTTGACAGGGCCCACTGGCTCTTGCTATAGTACTTCATGCATTTAATTTTTCTGGAGGGCCACCTACCCGGTCCTCTGTTTGAAACAATTTTTGTGAGTGCCACATACAGGCACTCAATCTATTCCATTTTTCTGGAGGGCCACCTACCCGGTCCTCTGTTTTAAAAATTTTTTGGGACTGCCACATACAGGCACTCAATCTATTCCATTTTACTGCAGGGCCACCTACCTGCTCCTCTGGTTTGAACAATTTTTGGGACTGCCACATACAGGCACTCAATCTATTCCATTTTACTGGAGGGCCACCTACCTGCTCCTCTGGTTTGAAACATTTTTGGGACTGCCACATACAGGCACTCAATCTATTCCATTTTACTGCAGGGCCACCTACCTGCTCCTCTGGTTTGAACAATTTTTGGGACTGCCACATACAGGCACTCAATCTATTCCATTTTACTGGAGGGCCACCTACCTGCTCCTCTGGTTTGAAACATTTTTGGGACTGCCACATACAGGCACTCAATCTATTCCATTTTACTGCAGGGCCACCTACCTGCTCCTCTGGTTTGAACAATTTTTGGGACTGCCACATACAGGCACTCAATCTATTCCATTTTACTGGAGGGCCACCTACCTGCTCCTCTGGTTTGAAACATTTTTGGGACTGCCACATACAGGCACTCAATCTATTCCATTTTACTGCAGGGCCACCTACCTGCTCCTCTGGTTTGAACAATTTTTGGGACTGCCACATACAGGCACTCAATCTATTCCATTTTACTGCAGGGCCACCTACCTGCTCCTCTGGTTTGAACAATTTTTGGGACTGCCACATACAGGCACTCAATCTATTCCATTTTACTGCAGGGCCACCTACCTGCTCCTCTGGTTTGAACAATTTTTGGGACTGCCACATACAGGCACTCAATCTATTCCATTTTACTGCAGGGCCACCTACCTGCTCCTCTGGTTTGAACAATTTTTGGGACTGCCACATACAGGCACTCAATCTATTCCATTTTACTGCAGGGCCACCTACCTGCTCCTCTGGTTTGAACAATTTTTGGGACTGCCACATACAGGCACTCAATCTATTCCATTTTACTGGAGGGCCACCTACCTGCTCCTCTGGTTTGAAACATTTTTGGGACTGCCACATACAGGCACTCAATCTATTCCATTTTACTGCAGGGCCACCTACCTGCTCCTCTGGTTTGAACAATTTTTGGGACTGCCACATACAGGCACTCAATCTATTCCATTTTACTGCAGGGCCACCTACCTGCTCCTCTGGTTTGAACAATTTTTGGGACTGCCACATACAGGCACTCAATCTATTCCATTTTACTGCAGGGCCACCTACCTGCTCCTCTGGTTTGAACAATTTTTGGGACTGCCACATACAGGCACTCAATCTATTCCATTTTACTGCAGGGCCACCTACCTGCTCCTCTGGTTTGAACAATTTTTGGGACTGCCACATACAGGCACTCAATCTATTCCATTTTACTGGAGGGCCACCTACCTGCTCCTCTGGTTTGAAACATTTTTGGGACTGCCACATACAGGCACTCAATCTATCCCATTTTACTGGAGGGCCACCTACCTGCTCCTCTGGTTTGAAAAATGTTTGGGACTGCCACATACAGGCACTATCCAAATTAAATTGTCTCCATAGCAGCCTCCACACGTTGTCTCCATTGCTACCTCCAAAAGTCGTCCATATAGCTGCCTCCATACATCGTCCCTTTATCAAACGAGGTGTGTCAGGCAGAAATTTGGGTTGTTTTCATGGATTCCACATCAAAGTTGTTAACTTTGTCACCACCCTGCTGTGTAATCCCCAAAATATACTGGCAAACTTTTACCATTTAGGGATATTATTTCAGCGCTTCTTGCGCATCTGTTTACATTCCCCTCACCCGGCATATCCTAAACTTATAAGAACGCTACTACACTTGATCTTATACAAAAGGTTCTTAGAAGTGCTGTTTGGGGAGTAGCCTAGAGACAGGGGCTTGGATTGGCGAAAGCTCGCCTGGCAGCGGAACGCCAGCTCCATGCGCATCATGCGCTTCTTGCGCATCTGTTTACATTCCCCTCACCCGCCATATCCCAAACTTATAAGAACGCTACTACACTTAACTTGGTGCAGGCTGGGACCGAGTCTGACCCTGGGGCTGGTCATATACTGCCGACGCAGAGAATTGCGGGGCCTACCTCGGTCCAGGTCTCAAAGGCCTACTATACCTCCTCCCACCCCTCCTCCACCTCCTCCTCCTCCGAATTACCATCCGTGGGCATGGCGCCATCAGTCGGTAGCTCTAGGCACAGCAGCAGTGCCGTCGCTAAGCGACAGCAGGCGGTGCTGAAACTGCTGAGCCTAGGCGATAAAAGGCACACTGCCCAAGAGCTATTACAGGGCATTCCACATCAAAGTTGTTAACTTTGTCGCCACCCTGCTGTGTAATCCCCAAAATATACTTGCAAACTTTTACCATTTAGGGATATTATTTCAGCGCTTCTTGCGCATCTGTTTACATTCCCCTCACCCGGCATATCCTAAACTTATAAGAACGCTACTACACTTGATCTTATACAAAAGGTTCTTAGAAGTGCTGTTTGGGGAGTAGCCTAGAGACAGGGGCTTGGATTGGCGAAAGCTCGCCTGGCAGCGGAGCGCCAGCTCCATGCCAAGATCCAACTAACATAGTTTTAACTGCAGCACCTTTAATCTACTACTAGTTCACTGCCTCCATACATGGTCCCCTTATCAAACGAGCTGTGTCAGGCAGAATTTTGGGTTGTTTTCATGGCTTCCATGTTAACTTTGTCGCCACCCTGCTGTGTAATCCACAAAATATACTGGCAAACTTTTATGATGTACCGATATTATTTGAGCGCTTCTTGCTCACCTCCTTTGGTTCCTCTCTGCCACCCATTGGTTTGAAGCCTGAGTCCATTTAGGGTATGTCGCCATGCCACTCTCTAGCCTGCTGCCGCTGCCTCTGCATGCCGTCCCCTATAGTGTCAGGGTCAATTATTGGATGTTTTAGATGCTATCTAGCTTCATTCTGTCACTCTGTCATGGCCATGCTGTTGCCCATAATTTTGGCATAATGGTGCGATTATGCAGCCTCAGAGGCATCCATGCATGCTGCCCCTGCTGTTTCCTGTCCATTTCCGTGGTGTTTCCATCCTTTTCTGAGGTTCCCAGGTGTTTGGCCAAGCTTCCCTGTGCAGAGCCTTGGTCCCTTTGAAAAATGCTCGAGTCTCCCATTGACTTCAATGGGGTTCGTTATTCGAGACGAGCACTCGAGCATCGGGAAAAGTTCGTCTCGAATAACGAGTACCCGAGCATTTTAGTGTTCGCTCATCTCTAGTTAAAGCCTTTCCACTCGTTTTTTTAACTTTGTGCTACAAAGAATGTGCAAACTGCTTTCTCACTTATGACAGTGAATATATGGGCTTTCCAGTGATAAGATACTTTGCAATCCACTCATTGTTAGAACTTCCTTTTTTTAAAACAACTCTTTGTTTTATTAAGTTTTCAGTTTAAAAATTGCCCAGCATGGTTAATATAGCAAAAAAAACAATGCCAATGTCCTACAAAGTCCATACAACAAAAAAATATCTCTGTTTGCTTCCCCAGAAGTGCTTTCAGAGGTTTCAGGTTCCGTGTGCCACATTTCATGACCCCTGAGGAAGCCACTACATATGGCGGAATGCGTTGTGCCATCTTGACTACCCCATTCCTTGGACACTGACTGATGACTTTGTTACTGTTAGCCATTTGTCATCTGCATTATTTTGCATTTGTGCTGCATACACATTGAGGTGTTTAGGTGATTTGGTATATGATGTTGATGGCAGTAGATGATATGCTTACATTCTTATAGTCGGTTGTCACTCTGCATTTGGTGTTCTTTGGGTAGTGGGGTTAGAGTTATACTGATTTATTCCCACCAGACCCATGATGAAGCACAGATTGTATGCATTTTTAATTGTTTTTAGAGACTTTGCTATAATAAACTTAGAATTTTTCTATATTTAAATGAGTAATGTTTTTGATATATAGAGCCATTTTTTGTGGTATTTCATATATGTTTTTGATGGTGTGGGCTCAAATTCATTGATTTTCTTCTGTAATTGATGCTTTTCTCTCTGATAACATTTCATGAATCTCCACAGGCTCCACAGGCATTGCGCAGTTTGCTTTACTTTAAATATGGGCCATAAACTGAACATGAACTAAATATAATTGTAAAATTCTAATGTCAAGTTGGACTGGATGGCAGTTTGTGATTTGAGGGAATTTGATCATATAATAGATAAGCACCCTCACTTATGACAGCGGATGTATGGGCTTTCCAGTGATAAGAAACTTTGTAATCCACTCATTGTTGTGACTTCCCTTTTTTTAATCAGCTCTTTGTTTTATTAAATTTCAGTTGCTAAATGCTTAGCACGGTTAATATAGAAAATGAAAATAGGAAAAAAAAGCGATATACTGAAAGAATAAACAATGGGGAAACAGTATAGTCCTCAGTAAGTTACTCAAATAAACAAAGGGGACAATGCCAATGCCCAACAAAGTCCATGCAACAAAAAAATATCTCTGTTTGCTTCCCCAGAAGTGCTGTCAGAGGTTCAAGAGGTCAAGTTTCATTTAGAATAGAGTGTTGCGGCATCCACTTATTGAACAATTGGTCAAACATGCAACGCCTATTGCTCAACTAACTTTATTTAATTTAATCTAATTTTAATTATCATAGTCACTAGATTTCAAGCATGTTGACATTAAAGTCAGAAATGCAGAAGCTAAGCTTTTCCTGATAAAATGAATATACTGCTTTGACTTCATGGTAAATAAAGTCACGGATGAAGTCATTTATAAAATTAGTTTAGCGAAAAGGTTTAGCTTTTTGCTGACTTTTATCTCCATATAATTAAGTTGGACAATGCTGCCATTACACAATTTCAGAAATGGAAGTGACAAAAATACCTTACCATGTACTTACTTAAAACTGAACGACCTTCAACAGAAAACAAAGAACAATGCTGAATATTATATATTATACGGTGCTCCCAATTGTGATAGTAGAAGTGTTAATTAGAATACTTGAAATAAGCTACAGCTAATAAAATATTCAATACAGAAAGCAAACTAGGCTTTTATGTCATGCAACTACATGCATTTTGTGAAAATAATTGCCACTGTTTACATAATATTTTTTCCTTTTCTTTTAGTTTTTTTTTAAACATTTTGTTCACACGCTACCTTTACAGATACGAAAAGAAAAATCCAATTAATAAAGGAAATGGGTAATTCCAAAGCATCCATTCCCTCCTTAGTGACAAAAAGACAATATATTGCAAGGTTTTTTAAGCTGCCCTTGAGAGGAAATATTAAAATTACAAGATCATCACTTTTTCATTCTTTATTAGCCAAAATAATGAAACCACTAATAGGCGAATTTAATATATGTGTAAATATAGTGGCATCTAATATGGGAAAATAAAAGGTAGTAAGCAAACAGCTCATTCATTCACAGCAGATAAAATGCAAAACTGTATGAATCAAAATGACAAGGGGTGGGGGGCGTGGCTTGGCTGCCGTCTGAGATGGTTGTGTGAGGTGACAGCTCCGTCCTGCAACCACTCTATTAGCGACTTTCACAGCGTTCTTGGGGTGCTATCTTATCTCCTGACCTCCCTAAACACCCCTCAACATGACCAAGAGGAGAAAGAACTTGGGGAGACCCCGCAAACTAACAGAATTCTACTTTTCACCTTCTTCGGCGGCAAACCAAGATGGCGCTGACCCCGCTGCGCGCCAAGAAAACAGGCCGCAAGACGTGGACAGTAACTCCTCAGTACGGAGATCCCCCGCTGCACCTGGGATGACTAACTCACCTACCTTTAGCAACATCCAGGTAGGAGAGGGTTCCGGGGAACCTACATACGCTGCAGCGTGCCGCACACCAAGCGGATCACCGCAGGCGCGAAGTCCCGCCAAACAGAGACCTCGCTTACACAGCGACACTACCCAGATACTGCAGGGGCAGGAGTCCCCCAGCGCTTGGCTCTCTGGGGAGGACCATGACCCGTTCGCTACCTTGCCCACCTCGGAATCCACGATCACACAAGCATCAATGAAGGAGATGCTATCAATCCTCAGGAAGTCTTTTCAAAGGGACTTCAATTATATGCTTAAACCCATTAATGGCGCCATACAAGACCTGGGAGGTAGAACTGACCACATAGAAACCCAGTTCGGGGTCTTCGCCAGCTCACATAACGAGCTCATAGACGCTCACTATGAGCTGGAATCCGAGGTACATGAGATGCGGGCGAAACTGGCAGACCTGGAAGACAGGTCTCGGAGGAATAACCTCAAATTTAGAGGCATCTCCGAGCTCATACAACCAGCAGACCTCACCAGATACCTGCAAAACATGATCAAAATCATCCTGCCGGAGATCTCCCCACAGGACTTGGCCATTGACAGGGCTCATCGGGTGCCCAGACCTAAACACCTGGACGAGACTACTCCCAGAGATGTTTTGGCTAGAATACACTTCTATACAACCAAAGAAGAAGTCATGAAAGCAACGAGGAAAATGGAGACCCTTCCAGAGCCGTATAAGGATATCTCAATTTATGCAGATCTTTCAGCGGCGACCCTCCAGCTCCGTAAGCAATTGCAGCCTATCACTAAAGTCCTGCGAGACAATAACATTCTTTATAAGTGGGGATTCCCAGTTCGAGTTGTCATCACCAGGAACGGAGTCACGCAGATAATTAAATCATTTGAAGAAGGAATGGCACTGCTCAAAAGATGGAACCTGGAGATCCCAACTATCCCACCATCAAGGAAACCTCCGGCTTCGGTGGAAGAAGAGTGGATCACCGTCCCGGGCAACAAAAGCCATCGATGATGGATTACATCATTAATCCCAAGAGATCTTGATACTTAGTGGTGCAGACGTCTGATCCCCCACACGTCCAGACCGGGTAACTACATGACTGTTTTTTCCCTCCTTAGTCCGATTGACCCACATAAAGTGGCTTTATACAGGACATCGGACAGAATTGAGCTAGTTAGCTCTTGTTTGTTTCCGTTATTTTCTTTTATGTTTGCACAGAAAACAATCTTTATGTTTTTACTTGGTGGTAACTTGGGTTGCACTGCAGCTCCTATAAGGTGTTCTTATGGCAATTAGAATAACCAGCATTAACGCAAAAGGCTTAAATACCCCATATAAAAGAAATCAATTATGGAAAGAGGCGAAAACCTCTAAGTGTGACATACTCTGTGTACAAGAAACACATCTCCTACAAGCAGATGCGTTTCGTATCAACCATCCAACTTTCTCCCAAGTATTTCACTCCCACTTTCAAAAAAAGTGCAGAGGTGTCCTGATTGCTGTAAGAACATCTGTGTCCCTCCAAATTACAGAAACCATATGTGACCCACATGGCAGATTTGTAATAATTGTCGGTACTATCAATAATATCCTCTTTACAATTGCCTCTGTATATGCACCCAATCGTAAGCAGATTCGCTTCTTTCACAAGGTAATGCATGTGATAGCAGCCCATAAAAAGGGCAAATTGATCATATGTGGGGACTTTAATATCTCCCCGGACCCCAGCGTGGATTGCACCTCCACTGTAAGAACGGCCATACCAGCATTCAACCCTGAGATTTGGAAATTTGAGCTGTATGACACCTGGCGTATTATCAATGCATCTGAAAGAGATTATACATACCATTCTATGGTGCACAACTCATATAGTCGAATAGATCTTATTCTAGCGGACAGAGATGCACTATGCCAAATCAAAGAGGCAAAAATTGGGTTAATCAAGTGGTCAGACCACGCCCCAGTCACTATCACTATAGACACAGGCATACAAGACCGGCCGGCTTACATGTGGAGATGCAACCCCTATTATCTATCACATGACAAACACAGACTTCAAATCGAGAAAGAGTTAAAAGAGTATTTCTCTATTACCTCCCCTCTTATTGCGGACCCTGCTTTACTGTGGAACGCCCACAAGATATATATACGTGGCACTTTTATGAGGTTAGAACGCACAGACAATAGGATTAGGAAAATTCAGCTAAATACTCTCACTGAACACCTACATCAGGCAGAAATTGCTAATAAGAACGCTCCGTCTCAAACCAACCTAGAGAAGGTGTCCGAGATACGTCTCCAGATAAGAAACCTGTTACTATCCCAGTATGATAAGTGCCTCAGGAAACTTAAGGCCACATATTACTCCCAAGGGAATAAGGCAGGCAGACTACTAGCGCAGAAACTTAAACAAAAACACCAAAAAGCAAGAATTCCTTACTTATTGCACCCATCTAATGGCAGCAAATTATACACCCCAAAAATGATAGCCGACAGATTCAAAGATTATTATGAATCGTTATACAATTTAGCAGAGGATAGATTTACATTTCAACCAGAAAAAGAGGCGATTAACTCCTTTCTTACCTCTGCAGGCCTCCCCAAACTAACAAAGGAGCAGTGTAACAACCTTAATGCTAAGATTTCAGTGAAAGAAGTGATCAAAGTCATACATTCCATGCCATCCCAAAAGGCCCCCGGTCCCGACGGTTTCATAGCAGAGTACTATAAGACCTTTTCCTCAATCCTCCCCACACATTTCACAAACTTTATTAACACAGCTGCAATGAAGGGAACTCTTCCAAAAGAGAACCAGGAAGCATTGATCGTAACGATACCCAAACCTGGGAAGCCACCCGACATACCTCAAAATTTCAGGCCTATCTCGCTGCTAAACGCAGACACTAAAATATATGCAGCTGTGCTGGCAGCTAGACTCATGTCATGCATCACACATTTAATATGTGATGACCAGACAGGCTTCATAAAAGGGCGTCAGGCCTCGGATAATTCTCGCAGGGTGGTGGACATCTTGAGTTGGTTACATTTTAAGAAACAACCAGCACTTTTACTTGCACTGGATGCCGAGAAGGCGTTCGATCGCATTAACTGGTCGTACTCCTTCTCGGCGCTCAGAATGATGGGCATAGATGGCTTTTTGCTAAACTGTATTCAGGCCTTATACTCGGCCCCATCTGCCAGGGTTTTTGCCAATGGTACACTGTCCGACCCATTCAAAATAACTAATGGGACAAGACAGGGGTGCCCCCTGTCCCCTTTAATTTTTATTCTATCCATAGAGCCTCTTGCCAGACTGCTTAGATTGAACCCAAACATTCAGGGAGTACAAATAGGAAACCGTTCTCATCTCATATCGCTTTATGCGGACGACATACTATTAACAATGCTTGATCCTGAGGACTCCTTGGAGGCAGTAATGGAGACTATCATAGAATTTGGTAAAAATTCCTATTACAAACTTAACATTCATAAATCGCAAGCCCTTCCACTTAATATTCCCCCAGAGAAACTTCATTTTCTTAGAACTAAACACATTCTGGATTGGCAATCTTCCTCAATTAAATATTTAGGAATAACACTTACTAGATCACCTTCAAACCTATTCTTGAATAATTTCCCCCCCCCTACTAGCTGAAATATCTAAAGAATGTACAAACATACAAAAAGGAGAACTATCCTGGCTAGGACGCATCGCAGCCTTTAAAATGCTCTTATTGCCGAAGCTGATGTACCTATTTAGAACCCTCCCCATACCCATACCTAACGCCTTTTTCAACAAAGCGCAAACTACTTTATCCCGCTTTATATGGGCAGGTAAAAAACCGAGATTGGCCAAACATATATTGGTCAAACATAAAAGCATGGGGGGTCTAGGGGTTCCTGACCTTAAAGCCTATTACTTAGCTAACCTGCTATCCCAGGGATCTGCCTGGCATAATACTACGGTTGAAACCCCATGGATGCAAATTGAATCGGCTATGTGTGGCGGTCTTAGCCTCCGCAACATTTTAAGCGCAGCCATTTGGAACATACACTTACCTGTTTCCCTACCCACACCCATGAAGGCTCTGCTCCAAGGATGGAGGTCTCTTCATATAACTTCTAGTGACGAGGTCAATTGGTCAGACCTACCACTATCTATTCTAGCCATAGCAATTCCCTCAACTTCCCTATCCACATGGATAGAAGCAGGCATAAACACATGTGAACAATTGTTTGAGGAAGAGAATCTGCTCCCTTTCACTAAACTGAAACTTAAATATGCTTTGTCTGACAATGAATTCCTCCGGTATGCCCAGGTAACACATTACATCAAGACAAAATTAATACAAAAACCACACTATAATAAAGATATTTTCAACCTCATGTTTCGAAATATTAAGGGGATTAAACCTTTCTACACCAGAATTACACAGTGCATGTCTTTCCAATACATATACCCCCTGAGAATATGGGAGCGAGAGCTTGACACAACAATTACTCCCCAAAGTTGGTGTTCATCTATGAGGTTAACACTTAAAGCGCTTAAAAGCGTGTCCCATGTAGAGCTAACCACCAAACTAAGACTACAATGGTACTACACTCCAATCCGGCTTAGTCATATCTACCCTAACACATCTCACCTATGCTGGAGAGGATGTGGAGGCAGGGGGTCATTGTCACATATCTTCTGGAACTGCCCCTTACTGCAGGCATATTGGGGGAACGTATTTAATCTGATTCAGCAAGTATTCTCTAACAACATTCCTCAATCTCCTGAGCTTGCTTTACTGCTTATAGGGATCCCCAACCTTCCAATACACCAAAAGAAATTGTTAGTTAAAATTTTGACAGCCGCCAAAATTCTCATCGCTAGAAGATGGAAATCTCCCCTGGTTCCAACCAAGGATGATATCATAGCAGAAATCAACACAATCTTCTCTTACGAGATGGCTATGTCACATGGTTTTCTGAAATCACATGCTCCCAACCTCATATGGGAGTTGTGGTCCTCATCCCACTTTGTCTCCCAGGGAACCCTCCCCACAAACGCTTCCAACCACTAAGGTCCACTAGTATACCAGGTTGCCCCAACTGCAACACTAACGGTATTAACCGTTTTTATTTTCTGTGCTCCAGTTTTGTTGTTCCTTTGTTTGAGTTTTAATCCTTTTAGTTAAGTATGATAATAGGATGCATATAGTCATGTCTTATCGTTGATGTGCAGTGTATCAGCTTTTTAGGAATGATAAATCATTTACTTGATATGCTATCTTCTGACTTGAATCTAACATGTCATAAAGTATCTTACTTCCCCCTGCGTGGGGTATATGTGGCTCTAATGTTAGTAATTCATACATCTGAAATATTGCATGGATGAGATGTGATGCTATGTGATTTATAAAAAACTGTTAAAAAATTCTTAATAAAAACTATTTGACCAAAAAAAATGACAAGGGGTGAATATTTGAACTAGACAACATATTAGCAGCAGAGTAAAAATAATAATAATAGTTACATCTTTTTTATTCTGCAGGGATTTATAGATCCTAGGGTACATATACAGAGAAAATAAGACATTACAGAGCAATAACTTACATGAGGGCTCGCAAGAGCTTACAATCTATGAGACAGAATGATGCTTTGACTGTCGATAAAAATTAGAATATACTAAGGAACTTTGATGTCTTCTTTATCATCAAGTGATGACTTGATGCATCAAATGTTTAAAGGAAGTGTCTTTATGGTTAATTGAGCACATGCAGAATAAATACTTGGCCTTAGCTATGACCGTATACATAACAATACAACTCACATACACAATTCCTGTAGAAAACGTATAACAGCAAAATATTATTAAGATCAGACTAATATGGTCTTGTCTCCAGCTGAATATCTGCACACATTATGATAAAAAAGAACCACTAATGTCAGCCCACAGGGTGCATAGATTTCGAAAAGGCCAGGTAAATAGTATTAAAAAGTGTTTTTTAAAATAAAATGTACATTCAACCTTATGTTCACACTTTTAACCAACAGAGATATGAAAAGTAAAGACTGTCAGGAGTTTTCTCATTATTTCCAACGAGTATATGTCAAATGAAAGTCTAAGCCACAGGGTTACTTCTTCGGAGAACACTCATAGTCTGAACTTTGTATTCAACATTATAAAGGCTAATACATGTTTATATATTTGTTTTGAAAGGAGAAATGTTTTCAAGTGCATTTATTTGTGTTTTCAAATTACATTCACAATTCCCTAAAGCAATCCAAGCAATATTTTTTTTCCAAAAACAAACTCTGTTTGACTAACTAGAGATGCTCACTGAAGAGTAAAATGCAACTCTTTGCTTGAATATATACATATATGTATCAGCTTTAAATATAACAAGATTTCCCAAAACAAGAATGGAAACAAAATGTATTGTCTGCAACTACTGGCCAAAGAACAACAATGTAAACATACAGTCAGAGGATGTGTCATTGCAGTTACCTCAGTTTTCTGTCCTGAAATTTTCACAAAATTTTCAAACTTTATTTTTCACTTCACTGCAAAATTAAAGATAAATGTCATAAATCTCCCCCAATGTATACAAATTGAAGCTCACACAAAGTGGTATATATAATGAATGTCCCTTATAGATATGTACTCCCTAAATGTCAATAATAATAAAAATACGGAAGAATATTATATATAGTCTGCTTTTTCAGAAATCTACTATAAAGGCTATAATTTATCCAACCTATTGTATCATGGAAGACAGTCACTTTTGTAAGGTACTATTCCATTTCAATATTTTTATAATAATAGTCAATTTTATCATTACAACCAGCAAGTTGTCAATCTGATTACAAAATGCATCTGTGATAAGTTTATAGCTAAACTATTCTTGTAATAATAGATTTGTATCTGTCTTTGAACAGCACAATATATTACATGTCCTTAAAACAAAGCTGTTATTCAACTGCACATGAATTACGGCATCTTGCAAAAATAGACTATATAGTCAAGGACAAGATTACTGTGTGCTCCATGAAAATGCCAGAATATAACTCATTTTAGCAAAGTTTGTCCTTCAGGGGAGTTTAAGAAATTTCATGTTACACTTTCTGTTTCAAGCATGTAAAGTGAGGGGAAAAAAGGTTATTCCCATGAATTTCCCTGTTGCCTTTAAAATAGACATTTAGAAAGTTAATAAAGATTCCTTACAAAGAGATTCTGTACTTCCTAGCACAGAGATTCTGTCTTTAGAAGCTGAGCTCTTTATTTTGAAAATGCTATACAGCTAAATATTTTGTTAACTATAGTTGTTTCTTCTATTCATTTTATATAAACATTTGCATAATGTTTTTGAGTATGAGTATACAAATATTAGTGAATTATCCTTATAAATATTATCATTACTAATGAAAATATGATGTTCATGGACATCATTATGTCAATGGTAACACTGATCAATATGTTTGGAAACTTATCTTATCTTATCTTAATACCCGTATCTTAGAGGGTATTAAATGTGGTATTTTTGGTAGTTTTTTTTATTCTTCTTTTTTAAATATCCCAAATAAGGTTACAACAGCAGGGGAGACTTCTAAAGACTTCTAAATTCCCAAAAAAGGGTGGCACGGTGGCTGAGCTAGTACCACTTCTGCCTTGCAGCACTGGGTTACTGGTTTCAAATACCACCCAGGCCAACATCTGCAAAGAGTTTGTATGTTCTCTCCATGTTTGCGTGGGTATCCTCCGGGTACTCCGGTTTCCTCCCACACTCCAAAAACAAACTGTTAGATTGTGAGCGCCATGGGGACAGGGACCAATTTGACATGCTTTGTGCAGCGCTGCATAATCTGTGTGCGCTATATAAATAAAGAATTATTATTATAGAGTAAGTCTTAGGCTCAAAAATATAAGGTGAAACCGCTTATTCACCAACAAAAGCAATAAAACAAGAAGAAAAGAGGGGAAAAGATGCAAAATTATGTTATTTAAATATAATTGTATTATGTTTAACCCCTTCCCGGTCTGTGTTTGATATATCGGACGCTGAGCGCAGTGACTTAGCGCTCAGTGTCTAATATATCGAATGCTGAGCCGATGCCGATTCAGCTCAGATCTTGAGCATCGGGAAACACGGCGTGCCAGCTTTGACTGATAGCCGACATCCCAGTGTAACACCCGCAGTCGGAGTGGGCTCTGATTGCGGGTGTTTAACCCGTTTAATGCCCCGGTCAGTGCGACCGCAGCATTTAACTTGCCTTTGGGGGGTCTTTTCCCCATCCTGAGCCATTTTCAGAGGGGGGGGGGGGCGATCATTGCTATGGCAACTCTGGGGTCAGATCTGGAAGAACTGCCTGAAAGATGGCATCTGTGACATAATCTTAAAGGCGCAGTGCGTGGGCTGACACTGCTAATACCCTGCAATACATCAGTATTGCAGAATATTATCATGAAAAAGCAATTAGATGACTGCTTCTTCATGTCCCATAGTGGAAACTGTAAAAAAAAGTTTAAAAAAAAAAGTTATTCAATAAAAAATAAAGTAAGAAATCAGTAAAAAAAATTCCCATAAGCCCTATAACACATGAAGAGACATATAATGCAAAAAAAGCATAAATCATAATACAAACCCCCCCATATATAGTATAACCACATCCATAACAACCCGTAGAAAAATATTAAATAATTAACCCGTACGATGAACCCCGTTAAAAAAACTGTTATAAACCCTCCAATCCAATCAAACCCACCTATTCAATCACACAAAAAATGCTATAAAAAACATATGTACTCCAGAATGATACTGGTGCAAAGTACAACATGTCCCACAAAAAAACAAGTCATCAACCAGCTCCGGAACCAAAAATGTAACAATGTTATGCCTCTTGGAAGATGGCAATGCAAAAATGATAGATTTTTCCCACATTAAGGTTTTATTTGACAAATTTAGTAAAACATAAGAAAAAATATTCATGTATGGTATCTCTATTATCGTATCGACCCATAAATAAATAAAGATAACATGATTATTAGGCTTTACGGTGAACACCAAAAAAAAAAGTTAAAAATCCAGTACAGAATTGATGCTTTCCTACTCCTGCCCTCAAAAAAAGTTCCTAAATTTTCAACAATAGTGGATACCAACCCCAGAATGGTAACACTGGAGAAAGTATCTCATCCCGCAAAAAAAAAAAAAATGTCACATGGCTCCAATAATGCAAAAGCTAAAATTTTATAGGCTACAAAAGGGGCCAATGAGGAATCTAAAATCCTGGCAGCTACAGGGTTCTCCTTTCCTTCTGTGCCTCGCTGTGCACCCACAAAACAAGTAACGACCACATGAGGGGGGTCTCGGGAGAAATTGTAGAACAAATTGTGTGGTGAGTTTTCTCTTTTTATCTTTTGGAAAAGTGTAAAGTTTAGGGCTAAATTAATGTATAACCATCAAAATTTGACCATTCTAAATTTCTCCTCCATTTTGATTCAATTACTATGAAGATCTCAAGGGGTTAACAATCTTCCTAAAAGCTGTTTCTAATAGTTTGAGGGGTGCAGATTTGAAAATGGGTTGATTATATAGGGGGTTTTGATGATAAATATGTAAAAATTTCCTTCAAAACTGTATTTATCCCCAAAATAGTCAATTCTGAAAATCCGGAAAAGCGAATTTCGATTTGTAAGCCGTGTGACTTCAAATAAATTATTCAGACATTTCAAAAATTATGAAAATGTAAAGTAGACATATGGTAAATGTTATTAAGTGATTTATTTAGGTGGTAAATCTATCTTCCCGATAACGCTATGATTTCGAATTTCGAAAATGGCAAATTTTTAAAAAAATTCCTCACTTTTTCTTTTTTTTTGTAAATAAACGCAAAACTTATCAGCCAAAATTTACCACTAAAATGAAGTACAACATGTGGGGAAAAAAACAATCTCAGAAACACTTTGATAAGTAACAGTGTTCAAAAGTTATAACCATATAAAGCGACGCAAGTCAGAATGCAAAAAATGGGGCTGAGCCTTAAGCTACAAAATGGCTGCGTCCTTAAGGGATTTATAGCCTGCAAAGCCAAAAAAATGTCTTTACTATATTACTGCAGCCCAAATGTGCACATGTTTAGGTAAAGCTTTTAAATCAACTTTCAGAATAGTTTTTTTTGGACAGGCTTAAAAATATGTTTCTGAACTGTTGAGTAACAACAACATAATAATAGTAGTAAAGAAATGAAATATCCAGAAGCCCCTGGCTGTTAGATGCTAATCCTAGTTCTTGTTATGTGATGTTGTCTAGTTGTTCACAGCAACTTCTGTAGATAATCATTTTCTAAATAAACTGTGAATAAGAACACGGGCATTTGGAACTTTAATGAAATACATAAAAATATTAGAATTCTGCTGACGCTTTTCCATACATGCTGTGTCCAACCCTTGTGTGAACTTTCAATAAAACAACAGAAAGAAATAATCTTAAATACTGTACATTTTTATAATAGCCAAGGAAACATGTAACAACAATAAAAAGAAAACCTTAAATGTGCCTTTTAGGGCACTATAAATAGTTATGAAGTATTATTAAAGGACAGCTACTCCCTGGTGCCATAAGGCATGTTCATGCTAAATTATCTGTGGTTGATCTTGAGGCTGTTCTTCCACCTCAAAATCAGATGGAACACCTTTATCTGTGGCTCAATCTCAGCTTTCTGCTGATGATTAAAGGGGTGGTTGGGTATGTATTTTGAAGCAGAGGAAATCCTTGAAATCCAATTCAAAATATGGAGTGAACAGTCCTATCAACCAAGGATACACTGTTATAGTTGATCATTTATTTTGAATTTCAGCACAAGATTCTCCTTTTAAAGGGGTACCAAGTTTAATTATTCTCCCCATGTCAACAAGATAGTGGACAGAACCACAGCAATCAGGAGAATGGGGCTCCAGTTCTCTGTAATGATGCGGCAGGCCACTACATTCACAGTACTGTGAATTACTGTGGAAGTGATGCTAATTGCAGAGCACAGTGCTCAGAATTCTTTTCATTATAATAATATTTTTTTTATTTATCATGCCTGCTTCATGTCCTTCTCTGACCTGGAGGCCACAAGCAGATAAAAGCCAGGGCTCACTTACCTCACCTCACAGGTTTTTAGTGTGTTTATTGCCGTCCTGTTGTAAATAAGATGTCCCTGTATTTATCAATGTGTTGTTTTAAAGGTTTTTAAATATCCTTTGAACAGCACTGCCTAGTGTGTAAATGTTTCATGCATAATATCATGTCGGACGAAGAGAACTAGTATTCTTGGAAGCTCACCATCAAATATACTCATTTAGCTTCTAAAAGGTATTACCTGAATTCTTTACTGTTCTTCTCATCCATCTCCAGCATTCTCATAGACTGTGGCAAAAACTTTATACAACCCTTTTAAAGAAACATTGAGTATTTAAGAAAATGATCAAAATAAATGTAAATTTCAGAATTTGCATTACACCAGGAAGCAAATAAAATCCATAGACATATTATATTATAATAAACCTATTATACAGTATCTAAGACATATAGGAGTATGTAAGAAGTGCCTGGGCCACATTTGTGTTGCACACGACAGTTTTGTGGCATGGTTGCACTATGCTTTATGCAACACAAATTTCTGCACTGCAGGGGGTGTTCCAGTGCTTAGTTCCACCGCGTGCCACATTTAACATGCACAGTCCGACAGAAATGTGTTGTAGGCCATATGTTAAAGTTGCACCAAAAAAAAGTGATGCACTGCAATCCGGCACACTCTGCACTATACAAAGGCACCTAGTGCAGTTTGCACTGTTCTAAGTACATGTGCCCCATAATCTTAGAAACTGTATATTAAATAATTTAGTGATATAAACATCTAACAATTTACAGTTGTTAACCCTGCATAGGGAGGGCTCCTGATACAATAACATGGTTTGTGCTGCATCAAGCCTCCTTAGCTGGCACATCATTGGGGTATAGCAATTGCTCCAAGGCTCCCAGAGCTGTTATGTTAAGATCCTGGAGGTGAGTAAGATTTTTTGACATTTTAAAATGTAAACATCCTTACCCCTAAAAGTTTGAAAAAAGTGTTATTACAGTTTTCAATATTGTATAATTGAAAACATCAAAACATTTTTGCTGGTCTTGAAAAAAATGACACCTTACATAGTAATGTATATCAGAATATGGGTTTACAGAGGATTATTTACTTTAAACAATTTCTATTTTCAAGAGAGTTGAAAAATAACAAAAACTAAGTAAATTTCTTATTTACAGAATGGCAGTGAGCCACATAATAAAGGATATGGGTCAATCTGACCACATAGTAAAAGTCATAGAAAAAAAATATATCTTCAATTTTGCTGCATTTCAATTTTTTTTCTAGCTTCCTACTCACTGCACATAATATTCTGTCATTGATTCGTTAAGGGAGTATGATGGCTGAGCCCTCTTCATAGAGTAGGACCATACACCCCTGGCTAACACTAGTAGTGCAGTATATTTTACAAGTGATCAAGTACTCTGGGGGTTTAAAATAACAATGAAACAACTAAAAAGTGTTATTTAAAAAGTAAAAAAAAAAATATTTGACCCCCTTTTGTGAAGAAAACATCTAAAAAATGTAATTACCAAATAAATATGAAAGGTATCTGCGCATCTCAAAATGTCTGATTTATTAGAATATAAAACTAATTGTTCCCCCTGTGATGAACCCTGTAACAGAACAATTCACCTAAATGTCCCAAACTCACACTTTTCCCTCATTTTGATAATGTCAAAATCAGAAATGTTCTTATCATTGCTCAAACAATGGGAACTTACCCATCTCCATACACTGAAATATGAAAAGAGTCTCATAATATGGCAATGAATGGCATTTTTTTTGTTAAAATATAACCAAACTAAAATAACTGTGGTATTTCTACAATAAAACTGACCCAAAGAATAAATGGATATGTCACCTGTTTTTAAAGCCGTGAAAACAAAGCCCATCAGAAGTTTTTTTGCCCATTCCACCACATATTAAATTTGTTTCCAGTTTCCCAGTATATGGCACAAAATATTAAATAGTGCTACTAGAAAGGACAATTTGTCTGACAGATAACAAGCCAATATATGGCTAGTGGAGGGAACCGAGTGAAGAAAAGCATAGCCCAAAAAAGTTGGTCTAAAAGAGATTAATTATACAATTTAATTACAGGCAGTCCCCAGGTTACATACAAGATAGGTTCTGTAGGTTTGTTCTTAAGTTGAATTTGTATGTAAGTCAGAACCATATACTTTATTATTGTAACCCCAGTCAAAAATTTTTTGGTCTCTGTGACAATTGGATTTTAAAAATGTTGGGTTGTCATAAGAACCAGGATAAACAATAAATCTTAATTACAGGCACCATTAATAACTGTTATAGCTGTTTATTGTAGCCTAGGACTAAAGTACAGTAAATTACCAAAATCCAGAGGTCCGTTTGTAAATAGGGGTCGTATGTAAGTCAGGTGTTCTTAAGTAGGGGACCACCTGTAGTGTATTTTACTAGTAATTTAAACTTTCTACTGGTTCAACTTATTATTTATGTTGACAATCGGTAAGCAAAATTCCTTGATATCAAATGAAATACATAACATTGAAATCATGAAAATGTGTAACTTATTCTCTGTAAATATTTCTGTATTTCAAGAAAGATCTTTAGCTGTGTGAAAGTTAGAACTATTGTCCGCCCATCAAATAGTTTGAAATGCGTTATTATTTTTGCTTCATAGCCTTGCAGGTGAGCATAAAGTCTATTGAAATACTTCATTTCTTTTTACTGCTCCATCAGCAGTGGCATGGAAAGGACAATCTGATGCCGTCTCTTCTTCAGCCACTCCTCTCGCCCTCAGAAATTGCTAGTTACTCTGGAGAATTCTGTAGATGAATGAAAGGCAATTTTCTATTTTCACACATCTGCATATCCATCTGTACATACTCTACAGATCAGACACATTATAGACAAATGCCATAATAATTCTTTTATCCTCTTTTTGTTTTTTTGACATGCTTTTATGCTTGATGAACTCCCAAAGCTTTGTGGATATTATTGCCTTAGAAACCATTAAGTCTATTTCAGTCATCAGAATCACATATCCAAGTATTCTTTTATATGCAGGTTTATGAATTTTAACTTAGAAATAATGTTTCATTAACATGAGATATTTCTAGAGTTTAAGAAAATGCAACTTTAATTGTTCTTAATAATTGGGTTTTTCTACTAAATACAATGCCCTGGAATTTAGTTGATAGGTATTAAATACATTATACGAATTCAGAAATAATGTATTAGTAATGTTTATAAAATGGCAGGTAAAAACTAAAGGTGATCACCTAAAGGGTTTGTCCAGTTTCATAAAAAATTTTTTTTATTGTTGGTATGATGCATACCATGTTTCCCAGAAAGTAAGACAGTGTCATACATTCTTTTTACCCCCAAAAGTCCCCCTATGTCTTACTTTCGGGGTATGTCTTATATTGGAAAAAGTTAAGGAAACTTTACATGGTGCATTTTGTGAATTGCTTACTTGGTACCGTAATGGTGATCGGATCAATTCCTCTGTGGTGCTGGGTAGAGGTGTGGCTTCTTCTTCCTAATGCAGGAGCCGCTGGGCCAATCAGAGGGGCCACCGGCGGCTGCACATGAGGGCACTGATGCTGCGTGTTTTTGTATGTTGTCCATGGTCCTGATGAACCACGGACAACATTACTGCTGCTCCCGCGGCCTCCACGTCCTTCCGCTACAGATCCGTCCGCATACCGCTCTAACCGTCCGCATTCCTCAGTTAATGCAGCAAAAGGTACTGGAACTATGTCTTATTTTTCCAACGTACAGTTTACTATGTCTTACTTTCGGGGTACGTCTTACATTAGCCGGACTCCCCTAAAACCCCCACTACGTCTTACTGTTGGGGGTGTCTTACTATCGGGGAAACAGGGTACATGTAAGGTATAAGGTATAAGGCATACATAATGTAAAAGACATGCATAACAGGTGTTGGCTGCTTTAAATGGCTGCACCTGCAGTTAACTGCTAACTGAAGCACCTAACACGTCTGCTTTATTGGTAGGCACCGATCTGTCAAAGGCTCATAACAGTCTGCCTGAGACGGATTTAAATATAGAAGCAGTAAATTTACAGCATACTGTAATTCAGTTGTATTGGAGTATATTGTGTACGTGATGAGGAGTGATAAACAATAATATCATCTCTGCACATCCAGTCAACCCACTGCCACCACCCACAAATTTCTCTTAAGCTAAAAAGGATGTAGGCACCTCATCCACTAAGATAATGCTCACTGGTAATTCACACACAACATGCAATCACTAAATATGCTATGCTATGCTATAGGACCTGGTAACATAAATCTCTTTGGAAAATTTGATACTCTAATACTACAACCAGAGGCTAGTTAAGGTTAATACTTTAAAATATGTGTGAAGGTACAATACATTCATAGCAACATAAACTTGTCAATGCATAAAAACAGTTACAAAAATAAAAAGAGAATAAAAAACGAATAACCTTACTACTGGAATAGCTTCAGATAAATGCACCGTTTGGGTTCAGCAGAAGTTCCGGCCAGCCTTACCAAGTGCAATGAATTCCCAAAAGACTCGCAAAGGGCTCACCTGGATTCAGTAATTTAAATCCAGTGGGCTTTTGACCCCCACCCCTTGACTGTGATGTCACTGAGATGTGGAGGTCCATCCTACCTCTTTCCTCCAGAGAGGTACCCTCGGTGTCAGATTTTTATTAAAGCCCAATAACATTTGATTAGGAGATGGCACAACTCTGCCATTGCTTCCGATCATCACCACGCTACCTCTCACCACACACCAAACTTGGGGTGGCTATGCTTAAAATCAGGGGTGTTCCGCAATAGGACTGGGTTCTCACCCAGCTAGATTCTTAAAATGCAGGCTAGGTGTATATGAACCCTCTCCTGTAAGATGATGAAGACTCATGCAGACGTAAGAATACTCAAAATCCTGAATTTATGGAACAAATATGATCTCCCTTTGTATTTTTGGCAGGAAATAGGCAAACAAATGTTTCATCATTTTATGCCTCTGTTCCAGAGATATGCCTGAAATGCCTGAAAAACAGAGTGAATGCTTGCACTCTGTTTTTATACTGACATAAAACACAAAAAAGTTTTTTAAAAAGTTAATTAATGCCCTCACATCTCACAACAATGACACCATAACCTGCTCCATACACTTAAATATAAAAAGGTACAGGTCTGAGAATATAGCACTAGGATGTTTTTTTTAAATCAAAGGTTTTTGAGTTTTTTAAAAAGAATATTCAGACAAATAAACTGATGCCACTAGAAAGTACAATTTGTCTCACAGATAACAATCCTTCATATAGATTTGTAAATGGAAGAATAAAAAGATATGGCATATAAAAGAACTGGAGGGGAAAATGAAAATGCAGAAACCTGAAAAATACTGTTTTCAAATGGGGGGGGGGGGGGGGATAAAAGCTTTCAATTGAATGACGGCAAGTAGAGGTGTATAAATCTGCAAGAAATTGATAACATAAGTTTATTGGCAATTTTTATAACTTTTCCTGAACCTGGAAAATTGATTTGCCATGGGAGGACTCCATCATTGCAGCGGCTCCCTAGTATTCATTATTTAATCTGCTAGACCTTGCTACTGGGAACTATTAGGGCAGAAGTTGTCTCGGTTTAGTGATAGTTGTCCTTGTTTGGTCAAAAGACAGAAGTGTGTGCACAGTACAAAAGACAGAGACATGGTCACAACATAGTCCAAAGTTCAGTCGAATAAACATCATTCAGGGACAAAGACAATTGGAAATTTGTTCTTACCGTGTATGGTTACAATGGCAGAGGTCTGAAAAAGGCAAGTCGTCACTTCGAAACACTAGATGCTTAGGTATCTGCCAAGGGTATGTTTTCACGTAATACACAAAGGTCAGTTGCATATGCCTGCGTGATGCTCCATAAAACACTATTGACATCTTCTAAACAGATCATAGGACATGCAAAAACAAAAAACCTATTTCCTCCTTTAATATAAGGTATTGATCATGAATAAATCTGAGCAAATCTTGTTGATTCATATTTTTGTTATGAATCTGGTGATTTTCAGCCACTGAATCTGAACTGAGTATTTTCAATGTGCTTAGGATGAATCTTGTATACATACGATAATAATGAAAATCTAACAGATACGTTAAAGAATCCATTGATTTCAGTGAAGCTTCAGTGAAGACAAATCTTGAATTATTCACTCATCTCTAAACCTGAAAATGGATTCTTACCAGGGTTTAAAATACATGTTTTAGAATACATAGAAAACTGAAGAGTAAATGCTAAATGAAATACATAATCTTTATTTCTATTTATAATTTATGTATATAGAGAAAAAAACATATATCCACTTTTTTTCAGTGCAGTCTGGGTAATGGCATCATAAAAGTTTACCATGTATGTCATTTTACTACCAAATGTTTGCAGCCCAATGCCATCCATGTGTGCACTATGCTTGAAATAGAGGAACGAGAAAAAGCTTTTCCCAGTGAGTCGCATTTGAGCATAAAATAGATCAATGTTGCTCAGTGACATTTGTCACACTGTGATATGAAAATCAATAGTAATAATGATAATATACTATTTGAGTAGTGTTGGATGCATATGAAGAGCTATGTTACACAGCACTATAAAAATGATCAATAGTGCTGTTTTTTTAATCAATGATCTATACCACACAAGGAGGAAATTTGAAACGGGAGACACAACACAAAAGAACAGAATAGCAATGTGCTTTTTGATTGGCAATTTTTTCAATACAGCTTTGGAGTTTCTGTAATGTTTTTTTTATTTTATGGCAAAGTGTGATCTTGTCCCATACAATGAAAACCTTTTAAAGCAATCTTAAAAGAGTATATTTTCATATAGTCTGGTAACATGGGGGGTTATTTATTATGGCCTGTCAAACGGAAAAGTGGCAGTGTTTTTTTCTATCCTTTGGTGCCACAATTTTGGTGTTGTTCGGCACTCTTGACTTATTCTATTTTTGGGTGCAAGATTTTGGTGCCGCTTGTGAATCCAACAGTTTTCTGATGCTTCTATTTTTTGGTGCAATATGTCCCCAAAAAGAGAGCAGCTAAAAGCTGGTCTAGGAATATGTATACCTTTTAGTCCTTTTAGTTACCCACAGAAAATATAGCACGGTTCCACCGCCAGCCAGCGCCAAAATTAATAAATCCCCCTCATGGTCTCTGTTCTACAGGAGGAATGTTAATTTCCCTCTGATTCCTCAAATACAAGTTCCAAAAATGACCTGTACACTGCGTAGAATTAGACATGGTTCTCAGCTCTTCCACTAAGTCAATAAATCACTATGTTTTAGACTACAGTGCAATATATCTAATAATTAGATTACTAATTACTAAACGGCAAGTTTTGTCAAATTGCATTATTTGCATTTCATGAAGTTGATTGCTCAGATTTTTCTAAAATATGTATCCTGTTCATGTGGTTATTGTTCACAATAAATTCTGTTTGGTTTGACAGTTCAGTACGTGACTGGATACAAAATTGACCAAACCCCACGAAGGGGTGGGATTTATCAAGGGTTGTACTGGTCTACAAGTCTTAAATGTTGCAATTCCAGCACAAGACCCTCGCCCCACAGTGACTACTTTCATGCCAAGTAGGCAGGGAGGGGAGTGGGCCATGTCAGGCTACAGAGTGGGCCAGCAAATTGGCTACAGCCTGTGCCAATTATTAATGCATGTTGCAGTGCAATTCTAAAGCAACTACCCCTTAGTATATCTGGCATGACCTGAAGAAGTGGGACTTGCAAGATGTGCCAGTGCTTGATATATTCCCCCCCACATTCAAGAAATAGCTTCTTTTATATAAGATAAATGAATTAAGGATGCAGAATTTGGACTTTGTTTCCCTTTATCTTTAATTACAGATTACATAAAGCTTGATACTATGGATAAGGGATTGACCTATGCCATTTAGGATGTTTTTTTCTTTTTAGGTGCACCACATAGTCATGTTTCTTTTAAGGTTGGACTTTGTTGCCAAGTTAATGCAAGTACAGTTGGTCCCAGACTTAAGGACACCTTATAGACAACTTAATCCTAATTACAGATGGACCTCTCTGCCCACTGTGACCTTTGGTGAAGCTCTCTGGATACTTTACTTTAATCCAAGGCTTCTGGTCACCTATAAGGTGTCTGTAATGAGGTTTTATTGATAATCCTTGTTACCATGGCAGCACAAAATGTTGAAAAATTATAAAATAGAACTGTTCTGACTTACATACAAATTCATCTTAAGAACAAACCTAAAAAATTATCTTGTACCTAATCCAGTTTAGGATTTTTTTTCAAGGTTCATCTTCCCTAGCAATAATACTCATGTAGTAATATACTTTCTCCATATTATCCACTTCTCTATAAATACAGTAGATTCCATCTTTAATATCCTTACTGCAGTTGTGATCTCATGACAATGGTAAAGGCCAGGTATAGGTGTCACCTAGCATGTTAGCTCATTAAATTCTGTAGCTTTAGTATTTCAGAATCAAAAAAATTAAAGTGCTATACAATAAGTTAAGTAAAAAGTCAAAATCCCTCTCATCAGCTATTTTTCTTTTATAACAGGCACTAAACCCACTCAAAGAAATGTCACATACTGAACTCAGATACAGCAGGTAGCAACAGCTTCAAATGAACTAAAACTTTTCTTTCCAAAAGAACAAATCTGCTGAAGTATCTAAAATTATTAGTTAGGCAAACTTTTTTTAGTTTATTTTTTCATTTCTTTGTTAAAGTGGTCACATTTACAGATTTGTAGAATTTGTAAAGAAACAATGTAATGAGTTCTGTAACAATGGATTATCAAAGAAAGTCAATGTAGTAGGAAGTCCAGTACAGCTTACATCTCACAGGGATTGTAACGAACAGTTCTTTTCTATTAAAAACTAGCTGTAGATCCTGGTGTTACCAGGATAGGAAATAACGCTCTTAGCTAAAACAAAATGGGTTAAAAAATATATTTTATATGTATCTATCTCTCTTTTTCTGACTGTTTGTCTCCGACTTTTTCTAACTGTCCGTCTGTCTGTCTGTCTGTCACTGACCACCTCTTTCAGTGACTGTTTTTGACTGCCTCTGTCTCTGACCGTCTCTTTAAGTGACTATCTCTGACCATCTCTTTCATTGACTGTCACTGACCTCCTCCTTCTCTGACCTCTCTTTCATTAACTGTCTCTTTCATTTTGTCTATGGGGAGATTTATCAGGAGTGTCTGAGAGCAGAACTTCTCTAGTTGCCCATGGCAACCAATCAGAGCTCAAGGTTCATTTTTGCACAGCTGTTTATAAAATTACAGCTGATCTCTGATTAGTTTCCATGGCCAACAGGAAACATTTTATCTCAGACATTTCTGATAAATCTCCCACATCTCTTTATCTCTATCCATCTTACCTCACACATAAGGTGTCTTATACTCATTGCCTCTAGTAACCAATCAAAGGTCAGAGCTCATTAATGACCTGTGGCAGAACAGCAGCCAATCACGACTCTTAAGCTTCTAACTGCCACAGCAGCAGCAAACAATGGCTCCTGTATGGTAGTTATTAAGGGTATTTTGGTAGAAAAGTGTGGAGCTAAAATTTAGGCTTAACCCCTTAACGCCGGAGCCCTTTTTAGTTTTTGCATTTTCATTTTTCGCTCCCCACCTTCAAAAATATGTTACTTTTTTATTTTTACATGTACAGAGCTGTGTGATGGCTTATTTTTTGCGTAACAAATTATAATTTAAAATGTTGGTATTTAATATTCCATGCTGAGTACTGGGAAGCAGGAAATAAATTCCAAATTTAGTGAAATTGGTAAAAAAACGCATTTGGGCCGTATTCTTGGGGGCTTAAGGTCTTAAGAAGCTTAAAGAAGAGCTAATTCTGACAGAGTGGGCACACACCAGCATGTATGTGTGCTTGTTTTAGAAACCTTATTTCTGGTGGAAGATGTCCTTTAATCATGTAGTTGTGAGTCGGATCAATGTGAATCCACACTAAGCTAGATGCTTATTCATATGGGCATACCTCACTGTATGCTATCATGGTAAGCATGAACTTTATTTTTTTCTGTTGAAGACTACTCAGAATGCACCCATGTACTGTGTGTGATTTATTTGTAAGTGGTCATTGAGATTCGAATTAAGGAGAAGAAAGACATTCAGGTCAGATGCAGAACTGATTAAAGGGGTTTTCCCATGAAGAAAAGCTAGGCCCTAGGCACGGGTTAGGGCCTAATTTGATGATCAGAGGGGGTCTCAGTGCTGAGACCCCACAGATCATTAAAATGAGGGGACCCCTTCTTGCTCCATAAAACTAATGGAGCAGACAGCCGCGTGTGATCGTTCTGCTCCATTAATCTCTACGGAGCCGAAAGAATTTTTTTTTGTGGGTAAAGCCCTTTAAAATCACTGAAAGTGTATTAGCACAATTAGTTATCACAGAAAATGGGTGGTTCCCTGTATTCATTTGCACTACAGACTGTCATGTCTGTTTTTTTTTTTTTGATCAACTCTTTATTTTTGTATTTTTTCAAATGAAACAAAAATATACTTTGAAATGCAGAAAAGGTACATAAAAGAACCAAGGGGAGTACAGGGTTCCACAATAGCAGAACATAGTAAACGAGAAAAAAAGAAATTAAGTAACAACTATCACATATAACAAGTATTTCTTATAGTACACAGCCTACCTGTACACAGCCTACCTGAGTATTGTTGCTGACCATGTCCATCCCTTTATGACCACAATGTACCCAACATCTGATGGCTACTTTCAGCAGGATAATGCCCAAGTCATAAAGCTGGAATAATCTCAGACTGGTTTCTTGAACATGACAATGAGTTCACTGTACTCAAATGGCCTCCACAGTCACCAGATCTCAATCCAATAGAGCATCTTTGGGATGTGTTGGAACGGGAGATTCGCATCATGGATGTGCAGCTGATAAATCTGCGGCAACTGTGTGATGCCATCATGTCAATATGGACCAAAATCTCTGAGGAATGCTTCCAGCACCTTGTTGAATCTATGCCATGAAGAATTGAGGCAGTTCTGAAGGCAAAAGGGGGTCCAACCCGTTACTAGCATGGTGTACCTAATAAAGTGGTCATTGAGTGTAATTCCAGCAATGATGGAGGGCAGAATGTCTCCAATTCAATGATATTAAACACTTTGCTGCCGTAACTATATGTAGGAACAACCTGGCACTCGGACCCCTAAGAGAGCTGGGATATAGATTGAGTATATAGATTTCAGATATAGCTGGGATATAGATTGAGGATCCCCCCAATGAGGGACCTGACCTTCAACCAAAAATGAAGCAGCGTCAGGCCCTCCACACCTCCAGCATAAATTAGGAACTGAAGGGTAGATTATCATGTCTGTTTAACTCATTAAACCATGTTAACTTGTGCAACAACAGCTTATTTTAAATATGAAATATTGTGCTAATGATTATCATAAAACTGTATAACTTGTTGAACAAAACAGGGATCCTGTTAGTTAAAATTGGCCATTAACCCCTTAACAACTAGACCTTTTTCATTTTTGCATTTTCATTTTTCACTCCCCACCTTCAAAAATCCATAGCTTTTTTCCATGTAAAGAACTGTGTGAGGGCTTGTTTTCTGTAACAAATTGCACTTCATTGTGAGGGTATTTAATATTCCATGCCATGTACTGGGAAGCGGGAAAAAAAATACAAATGCAGTGAAATTGCGGAAAAAATGCATTTTCACAGTTTTCTTGTGGGCTTTGATTTTACTGTGCTCAGCAAATGACATGTCTACTTTATTATTTAGGCTGGTATGATCACAGGGATGCCAAATTTATATAGGTTTTATAATGTTTTTTCACCATACTTCAGTTTACGGATCTGTGTGTAGTGCCATCATTTGTGACTTTTGATGAGGTTTTCAATGCTACCATTTTAAGGATTGTTCAGCCATTTGATCACTTTTTATTTAAATTTTTTATATTTTTTGAAATGACAAAAAAGTGGCATTTTCAACTTTGGGTGCTATTTTCCGTTACGGGGTTAAACACTGGGAATAACCGTAACTATATTTTGATTGATTTGACATTTTAGGATGCGACAATACCTAACATGTTTATGATTTTAACTGTTTATTTATATTTATATCCGTGCTAGGAAAAGAGGGGCAATTAGAATTTTTATGTTTTTATTTTTTTATTTTATTTTTTACTTTTTTTCAGACCCCCTAGGAAACTTTAACACTAGGTTGTCTGTTTTATTAAAATAGAGCAGAGGTAATCAAAAAGTAACATACATCTAGTCATGCTAAATTCCCTATATCCAGCTAAACATTGATAAACAGCTAAAGCACACAATATTACAATGCAGAAAATCTGAGGTAAATATAACAACTGTTAGTATTCTGGATGTTTCTAGCCTCTTGGAAATATTCCTTATCTGTTTTATCTACAAGATTTTCTATGCGTAATAACTTTGTAACAATGTGCACATTGCTGTTAGCATTATTTGAATGTTTCTCTGTTATATAAACTTGTTATCTCTAAAAAAAAAACTAAAAAAACTGTTTGGAAAATAAAATTTCAAAGTAAATAGATAAATCTGTAGCTGCTGCGCAGCTGTGATCAGGACAGTACCACTATCCTTTATATAACAGCAGAGGCTGGGAGTGACAGACTGTGCAGTGGCTGAACAGGAGCTTCGGGGGAGGTGAGTATAAGAGGTTTATTATCTTACAGCTCCCCCAGCAATATATATATATATATTATTCCTAAAGAACCCCTTTAAGCCAAACAACCCAATAAGGCAGTGAAGTTCTCTCACAAAGAAAAGTGGTGCTGTACAGCATTACTGCTTTATTAAAGTGTTGTGCCTTTTATTATTGTTTTCAACATGGAAACACATACATTGCAAAAATCAGAATATTTACCTGTAATAATAACATTTGTATGTGTTTCATGTCTTTTTTTAACTAAGAGTGGTATTCCGGGAATATGAACGTCTGATACAAAAACCCAAAATGTTATAAATAATTGAATATAACAAAACCCAATGTCATGAGTCACAAAATGGAGCATAAATAGTTTGATGTTATGATTCACAACATTTTATGGCCTCTAAAAATGCAGATTTATCACCAAGATGGCCGCCACTGGAAACTACAGGTTCCATGATCCTTTAGTTCTCAGTAATCCCTCCTCCCTCTTATGCTCTGCTCCCAGTGATGATGTAACAGACTGTCCTGCTTTGTTACCATAGTAATGATGTGTAACTGCCATCACTGTTCATTACCTCACTGAGATGGATCCACCCACAACACTGGCCATATTGGCTGCACTACAAACAACCGACTACAACCAAATATAGTGATGATCACATGACCTGCGCAGGCAGGTGCAGGACATGTGATGTGGACATGTGCCCAGCGGCCATCTTCTGTCCCGTGCCTGCTCTGTGTGGAGGACATCATCAGACTGATTAAAGGGCCAGTAGCATTTTCATATGTATGACAGCAACATTTTTCTCCTAAGGGGAGCAACATTTTAAATAACTAATTACATATTAGTAACTTACATATTAGCATATACCCATTTGTGTATGATTTATGCTGATTCCTGAAATACCCCTTTAATTTTCAATATGTTTGTAAAAAATATGCAGTACTATAGGAAGAAACCATGTAGGAAAAGAATGTCATTGCTGCCAAAGCTGTTAATAAAAACCACAAGACACAGAGAATTGATTCTACCATATGAGCAGATTCGCCACTTATTTAAGCACATGCTAAGTTACTACAAGGAGAATAACAAATCAGTAAGACAAAACTGTGTTCAAGCTCCAGGGTACAACATGTCTGAAATAATTAGAAGAAACTTTGAACAACGTTGCTAAGGTTTTTAAATTATGCTAAGCGGTGTCTTTATTGAGCCTCCTAACTGAGCTGTACAGATAAAGTTTAGATTATTTCATGTTTATATTCCAGAGACCTTTTGGGGCCTTTATTGTTACTTAATTATGAATGATAAAAGAAATGTATCCAGGTCAGCTAATTTAGTTTTTGTTTACTTTGTATGTTGTTGGTGTTATGAAAACCCTGATTAAATTTATTTATAGTCTGAAGGTCAGAAGGGTGCAGAACTATTGTCTTGGAGATTGGGTGAAGTGTTAAAAAAGCATTACACCTGGTCTCCAAGAGAGAAGTCTCTGCACTGCTCTCTCCCTCTCCTAGCACCCTGATAGTAAGGAACAAGGGCCTTGTCTGACATCATAGGGTCATGTGTCTCAGGTCACATGACCTAGAAAGCAGTGTTATGTGTTATGGAACAAGGGATGGTGCTTTGGTGCTTTGCAGCTGGTGATTGTCCTCTGCAATTACAGATTGTGAGTGGCTGCGAGCGGCAGGAGAGGAGATAAAAAGCATATGTGGGTCAGTGATGCTGATGCAATACATATGTGTGTGTCTTTAGTTTGGTTTGGGGAGGTGGGGGATAAACTGAGGTAATTATAAGTGGTTGAGAGCTAATGGTGTGTGGCGGGAGGTAATTTAATGTAGCAAAGCTGTGTATTTGTGTGCAGATGCAGGAGAGATGTGCAGATCAGTGTGCATGGTACAAAGCCGTTTGCATAGGAGCTGTTGCAGATATGTTTGAGTGACAACCAGGAAATTTTTATTAGTGTGATTATATATCATATATATTTATGTATGTCATTTTTATCTGAAGCCATGCTCCAATAGCCTATACTATGCTGATTCTTAAAATGATTTTGTCAGCATTCTGAATAATTTCAAAACATTATATAAGTTTACTTTACATTACCTGGCTCCCTGTCAGCAGCATATAGTGTGTCCCAGGGAAGAGGCAGCTGCAGCCTGTGTGTGGCTGTGTTTCCTTATGCCTTCTTTTTCTCCTCTGCAACATTGCCCTCTCTCTGCTGCCTGCTCAATGCACATGACAGCAAGGGGGAAGGGATAATGGATCTCCATGAGTGAGGAGCAGAGCAGCCTGACATAGGGGCACATAGGCTGCAGCTGCCTTCTCCTCGGGAACTCACCACATGCCACTGGCAGGGAGCCAGGTAATGTGAATCAAACTTATATAAACTACTGAAATTATCCTGGTGACATGTTCCCTTTAAGGAAAACATTATTCTAACTTTTGTACAACCAATGTTGCCATAAAGCTATTTTATCTTATAGATCAATCCTTAAGGCCATTGGAACCAACACCTTATGATTCCCTTTGGATTAAATTTGCTTCTTTTCTGTTTTCCTCTTTATTCATGTAACATCAACAGAATACTGTATTTCATACACAATATGCACCTATTCAGTCCTCACACATTAAACATAGGCAATACAATCAAAACATATGGGGCACATTGAAAAAGTACCTATTATCCATGTCTTCTTAAGTAAATAATTGAATTGACAACATCATGCCGATTCAAGATAACATGTTGCTACTTTAGCAGTTGCTTCAAAAATACCTTATCATAATGTGCAGAACCTGAAAAGATTGATTAATAATTAATAATGTTACAGTTGTCCCTGCGATCCATGCCTCGTTAGTAGGCACACACATACTCCTCTCCGTGGCAGCATTAGGTTCCTACCGCACTCACCTCTCCCCGCACCTGCTCCCGCCTGGGCTAACCAGCATGTAAACCCCTGCCCCCTAGGGCGCATGCGCCGTCACTCACGTCTTGGAACAACCTGGTGGCACCTTGCCTGTCTTGGAGACATTCTTCACAACTGGCTGTGCACCCTTGGGTGCAGCTCTCTGTGGCCCTGATCTCCCGCTTCGCACTTTCCGAGTTTTCCATAAAGGCCAGCTTCTCTCAGAAACCCCTGCCGGATCTTTGCGCTCATGTTTCAGAGAAAGCTCTCCCTGAGATTCCCCTGTGTACCTTGTATTCCAGCTCTGACCTCCAGTTGTGACGCGGGATCTGATCCTGACCTTGCATCTCTGCCGCCTGCAATGACTATCTGCTGGTTCCTGACTCCGAGACTGCATTGTGTTCCTGTACCTCGACCTTGGTTGCCACAGTGGACAAGTCAAACCTGTGGAACAACCTGGTGGCACCTTGCCTGTCTTGGGGAAATTCGTCACAACTGGCTGGGCACCCTTTGGTGCAACTCTCTGTGGCCCTGATCTTCTGCTTCTACTGGTGGCCTGACCTGGTCAAAGATGTTCAGGATTTTGTAGGATCCCGCACATCCTGTACCCATAATAGGCCTTTTTGCCTAAAACCTGCTGGTCTGTTGCTTCCGTTGCCAATAGCAAGCTGCCTGTGGTTTCACATGGCTAACGACCTTGTCACTGATTTTCCTTCTTTCTCTGGTAATACCATCATCTGGGGGGTGACTGACCAGTTTTCCAAGATGTCCCATTTTGTTTCTCTTCCAGGCCTTCCCTCTTCCCCACGTCTTCCAAGTTTGTTCTTCCAGCATATGTTACAGCTGCATGGATTCCCTCAACACATTTCATCCGACCAAGGGGTCAAGTTTGTGTCCAATTTCTAGCATTCTTTGTGTAACCAGCTGAAAGTAAAACTGGACTTTTCGCTTCTTAACGCCCTTAATCGAATGGTCAAATAGAAAGGGTGAATGAAATTCTGGGCTCTTACCTCCATCACTTTGTCTCTGCCCATCAAGATGACTGGTTGTATCTTCTACCGTGCGCTGAGTTGTCCTACAATTAACTGGACTCTGGTTCTGCTGGGCAGTTCCTTTCTTTTTGATTTAAAGACAAATTCCTTGCTCTTCTCTTCCTCTGTCAGTTCTCTCGGATGTCCCTGCAATAGAAGAACTGGTAAAGGACCTCAAACTATTTAGGAGCAAACCTGTCACTCTCTCCTCCGGGCCACTGACCACACCAAGGCCCAGGCTGATAAGAAGCGTAGGACTCCTCCTGTCTTCTCTTCGGGTGACCGGATGTGGTTATCTTTCAAAACTCGGTGGTGTAAAATCTCCGCCTTCCTCCTACTATGCATCCAGAACTCCTTCCATTTCTTCCTCCTGAAGCCTGTCATCTTGAACCCCTTCTCTCAGCAATCTCCTCCTCTTAATCCAGAGGCTGATTCACAGCAAGAACATCCTGGTTTGTGGCAGGCTTTGGTGAAGACCGGGTGCCACTTAGATTCTGGTCCCAGGTGTCAGCTTGTGCTATCATCCATGGTGGTCCAGGGGATTACCAGGGGGCACTTACTACATATATTTGTTATCCATGGCCTTCTTCCTTCCTACTAGGTAAGTTCCCAGAGCCCTATATATCCAACATGTCCCATTTTGTTTCTCTTCCAGGCCTTCCATCTGCCCCACGTTTCCAGATTACCACAGTCACAGTGTCTGGATCTATGACAAAGTGTGACTGGTTTATCCATGCTTGCTTTTGATGGTAGATTTCCTTTAACAGTGAAAATAAATTCACATGAGCTACAAAAGCAAAGTTATTGAAGTGAATCCAATTGGCATTGTTGACCAGATGTGTGATGCATTGATTCAACACTAGGTGGCATTTTACATTTAAACAACTCCTCCTTAAGCCCCTTCTACACACGTTTTTCACGCGCGAGTTCTGCGCGTGCATTTGACGCGCAGAACTTGCATTGCACTCTGTACCATTGTATTCAATGGCTCTTTCTTCATTAGCGTTGTTTTTGACGCGCGTGCTTGCGTTCGTTTGCACGCGCGTCAAAATCGCAGCATGCTCTATTTTTGCGTTTCACGCACGTTTTTCACGCCCCATTCAAGTCTATGGGGACGTATCAAAAACGCATTGCACTCGCGAACATTGCAAGTGCAATGCGAGTGCAATGCGTTTTAAACGTAAGGGTTGCTAGGTGACCAGAAAACAGTATTTCCCCTGCTCGCGAACGATCATTTAATTAAAAAAACACAATGAAGAACAGTGAAGAATAGAATAAAAACAGTGAACACGATGAACACAGTGAACACAGTGAACACAGGATCATTTAAGAGAAAAGCACAGTGCAGAACACAGTGCAGAATAGATTACAGATGTTCGGCACATCTGCTTACTTGTCGGGAGATACGCGCGGAACGGTGCGCCCAAAATAGCATGTGAAGAACAATATATATGTGTGAAGAACACATTGCAGATGTATTTAAACATCTGCAATGTGTTCTTCACACACATATATATATTGTTCTTCACATGCTATTTTGGGCACACCGTTCCGCGCGTATCTCCCGACAAGTAAGCAGATGTGCCGAACATCTGTAATCTATTCTGCACTGTGTTCTGCACTGTGTTTTTCTCTTAAATGATCCTGTGTTCACTGTGTTCACTGTGTTCACTGTTTTTATTCTATTCTTCACTGTTCTTCACATCTGCTAACTTGTCGGGAGATAATATACACGGGGAACAGTGAAGAATAGATCGCAGATGTTTGCAACTTATCAGAAGACATTATTTTTCAATTAAATAACCCATTTTAATCCCAAACCATGGTCCCTTTGAAAAATGCTCGATTCTCCCATTGACTCGCGTGTGAAAAATGCTCCGAAAACGCAAAAAAAAAACGCTAACAACACGCGCGTGAAAAACGCAAAAACGCTAATTACTCCAAGGAAAAATGGAACAAAAACGCAGCCAAAAACGTCAGTTTTTCACGCATTGCACCCTGACGTGAAACGCAACGCTAGTGTGGAAGAGGCCTTACTAAGCTTTCCTGGAGCATTTTTTTCAATGTAGGTTCGGTTGTTATTTCCTTTGCAGCTGATGGTCCCTTTCCTTCAGAAACGTAAACTTGATTCGTTTATTCAGTATAGTATTAGTATAGTTTGATGCATTTTAAGGCCTTTTGTACTTTTTTGTATTCATGACTGCTTTTGAGATTGATTGCATAATGTTTTTGCATCAACATCCTCTATTATCGTTCCAGAGGACCAGCAAGTACCAGACATGGGCTATTATTTATGGTATACTAATAGTGTAACTTGAAAAACAGAAACCAGTTTGACATTACTGTTACTGAGAGAAAGTTGTCTGTGTGTTGCTTAGAAACTGTATTAGCAAATATATATAACTGACAAAAACTCACAGGTGAAAATCAGCATGTTATTCTGTGGGAACACTAGTTTTGTTACTGCAATATGGCAAATAGAAAATAAATCCTGGACACTTTGTACTTGAAACATTTTATATTGTCATATACTCTGCTGCAAAACAAAATCTAAAAATAGTACATTAATTGTTACTTGAATGTCATGGAGGTGGAGAGTTTAACACTGAAGTCAAGTTGGGGAGCTCTGACAGTTACCTCCTCTGTGATTGACATACTGGGGGTCATATACTAAGGGCCTAAATCTCGTTTTTACGGCGTTATCTTGTTATTTCCGATTTGCACCAATTTGCCCTGAATTGCCCCGGGTTTTTGGCGCACGCGATGGGATTGTGGCTTATCGGCGCCGGCGTGCACGCAAGGGAAATTGAGGGGCGTGGCCGAACGGAAACCCGACGGATTTGGAGAAACCGCCGCATTTTAAAAAAAAAGGGTCGCTGGACACGTGCTTACCTGCACCCAGCAACGGATCTTGAACTCCGGCGGACCTTGGCGGACTTCAGTGCAGCAGCGACACCTGGTGGACGTCGGAGGAACTGCCTTAGTGAATCGCCGGAAGACCCGAATCCACCGTAGAGAACGCGCCGCTGGATTGCGAATGGACCGGTTAAGTGAATCTGTCCCAATGCTTCCAACTTCAGGAGAAGAGGTTAGTGATGTCTCTGCAGAGAGAGCTTGAATTCAGTGTTAAAATATCAGCCTCCATAACTTTATGCCACCAATTTGGTTGTAGAGCACAGGGATTTGGGTTCCTGACTTTTCATTGGGGTACAAGCTGTTTTCGGCAAATAACTTGCACTAGGATAAGGGCAGGAGGAAAAGGAAGAAGCTAAAGGAGTGTTAGGTTGATTAGAATGTTATCCCCATGGGGACAGGGACCAATTTGACATGCTTTGTGCAGCGCTGCATAATCTGTGTGCGCTATATAAATAAAGAATTATTATTATTATTTATTAGACAGGCAAGAGAGGGGGCAGCCTATGTTGGTGGGTGGTGGTGAATAGGGGAGTAAGGCAGTGGATAGGCAGATCCACAAGTTGCAAAACAATAGTGATGTATATGTGCAAGTAAAATTACTATAAATCAAATAAATAACTCTGGAAAATTAAAGTGTATGTTCACAGATGCCAGAAGTATCACAGGCAAAATGGGTGAGCTTGAGGCCTTAGGATTAGAGGAACAGTTAGATGTAGTTGATGTAGCGGAGACATGGCTTGATGCATCACATGATTGGGGTGTTAATATTCAAGGTTTCACACTCTTTCAAAAGACAGGGCAAATAGGAGCTGAAACCTTGTGGGTTGCAATTAAAAGCCAGGAGAGCTTTGAGCTTTTGGTGTAATTTATAGACCATCCAATATCTCTGAGGAAATAGAGGGTCACTGATAGAAACAGGATGGAGCATTGTAAATCAAGAACACTGACATACTGGTGTGTGCCCCCTTTGGCAGATCGTCTCTTCTTTAAACGGGTTTTCCCACGAAAGAAAATTCTCACATCTCAATCCCCTTGTGATGTTAACCCAATAAAGATAATTTTAGCCCCTTACTTTACAATTTTACCTCCTATTGCTCACTATGCTGCTCAGTGTAGGATCCCAGGTGTGGGCGGGGCTTCTCTAAGCAGACACATTACTGTATTATCCATCTAGTCCTGTGGGGTGACAATGTGGTTACATTATCAGGGTATAGGTGTAAGTTCAGGGAAGTCGAGGACAGGAGGCGCAGGACAGGACCGGATAATTACTCCAAAATTTTTTCTTTTATTTATATTAAATAAACCAAATAGGCCAAGTAATAACAACACTTTTCGGGGCTCTGGGGTCCCCTTTTTCAAGTGAATAAAAGATCTCTCTCTGTGTCTCGGGTCCAGCGTGTAGGTGTTCAGAGTGGTGCTCACCATGTACCTTGTGCCATGTGCTCACCATGTACCAACAGGATGTAATCATTGAGAGTCTCTGAGCTGTGTGCAGGGGGCGTGGCTACAGTATACACAGCAGAGACAGGCAGAAACCCAGCCCACGATCTCATCCAAGATGGCTGCCTGACCCTAAGAGAACTGGGTCATCTCTAGGGGAAACTGAAATTTTGTACAGCAGGACTGATAGAGACAGGTTGGACTTATATCTGTGAAATGCTGCATTTTTGTTAATAATTAGAGAATGTGGTTGGGAAGCGTAACGGCATGACTTAATACGCAAGTCATGCTGCACGGCTCCCCTCGTCTGCTGTCTCCGCGGCTACCAGCTAGATCGGACAGATCGCAGTGATCCGAACGCCGTAACCGTCCCGCATACAGGAGAACCCCTATCGCTGGACGGATGGCTGCAATAAGAGGGTGGATACCTCTAGCATGAGGGGTGAACCCGTTGGTGGCGCCGTGGACGTCTGGGGATCGACGGTGGAAAGCGGGGCTGAGGGTCCGTCAGCTGATCGACTAGGAGCTCCAGCGGTGACCTCGAATACAGGAAGTGGAGGCAAACAGTGGACGACGCGGAGGACGCCTGGATCGTGCGGTGAGCTGTGACACGTCGGGGGTCCACGCGGATGGTTGCTGCCCAGATTGGAAGCCTGGAGGTCTAATGTTGTCTGGAGCCCTTTATTTTTTAATGATGATGATGACATAGGATGGTCCTGTAGAAGCCCCGATACCCCTGGGAGCCTGTGGAAGTTGCTGGATTGGTGAGATAAATCCATTTAAATCCATTTAATCCCTAACTGGAAAGCCAGTAAACTAACTGTGTTCTATCTTCTGTACTATCTGGCTTGGCACTTAGTGTAATATCTATGAAGAGCTTCGCTGTTATTCTTTCCCGCTTCTGTGTGTTTTCCATATAACAGTGTGCTGGACGACTGTTGGTATATGGATAAGGCCGCTTTCTGAGTGCAAGCTGAGTTGTGGAGAACTGTGCCTGGTCACTACTAATTGCCATCATGACCACTACTTTTACTAACACTATACTACGGATTGGATGCCGGACTAAGGAGGGGAAGGAAAGGCGAGAAATCTCTACTAACTGCTATTGATTAACCCCTACTAATACTGACTCTACTATCTAATTCCTTATCTGAGTTGAGGAACTTTGCGAGAGGAACAGACGGAAATCAGTGCTTGAATGCTTAAATCCTAAGCTGCCTCTATATATTGGTTTATGATCACGGACAATAGGATATAAGTGTGCTTTCTGTGTATATTACTCACATATGGTCGTACATCTGCATGCTGATTTGATAGCATTTTTGTTGGTATAGAGGTAACGGGTATACTGACTAACCGTTAGGTTATATATCTGCGGTACAGTTCGAACTGGTAATACGTATGCTAATTACCCAAAAAGGGCATTTAACCGTGATATATTAAGAAGTTGCAAATAGTAGGTTGTCTAACTAATTAGATACCGATCGGGGATAGTTTAAGAAATGGCTATTGTGTACAGATATTGTTACAAGTAGGGAGGAGGGCCAAGTGGGAAAACGGGGGAAAAATGGGACCTAAAAACGCAGCAAGGAAGTCTCTGGGCTCCCCGAAAGAAAAAGGTAGTGGCAAGGGAGAGAACTTAGCCAAACAAGACAAACTATGGAAGTCCCCCCCAGTGAAAACACGGGCGATGCCCACTGTACAAAAAAGTGATCTTCAAGAGGTGAAAAACAAACCGCAAGGGTCTAGATACTCCCCGCTAGAGGGAGAGGAACAATTGGAAGAGGATTCAGGGGAAGGGGGGGAGAATCCCATGTTAAAAGAAATTCTACTGTCTATTAAGTCATGCAATGCAGCGATAGTGGAGTTAACTGACCAAGTCGGAGGCTTAAGAAACGAGATGTCGCTCCTAAGGGAAGATCTAAATAAAGTTAGGGATAGACAGAAGTCCACGGAAGAAAGGGTGCAAAAGTTGGAGAAAGAAATGGGCTCAGTGAAAAAAATAACTAATGACCTTAGCCAGGAGAATGGAAAATTGAAAGATAAAATAGCCGAGCTAGAGGATCGATCTAGAAGAGCTAATATCAGAATTATTGGGATGCCTGAGAAGGCTGAAGGTCCGAACCCGACTAATTTTGTGAAAGATTGGTTGGTAAAGATCATTGGGAAGGAACACCTATCTGAAAACTTTGATATAGAACGAGCACATAGGATCCCTGGAACTCCGCATATACCCGGAAATCCTCCTCGAACACTGATTTGTAAAACGGTCCTTTCTAGGGACAGGGACATTATTTTAAAAAGAGCCCGGGAGCTAAAGGATTTAACTTATGAGGGGTCTACAGTGGCTTTTTATCCAGATTTTTCTAGGGATACTCTACAAAAAAGGAAAAGCTTTGTAGAAGTAAAAAAGACGTTAAGGGATAAGGGTATCCCATACTCGCTGATTTTCCCAGCGAAATTGAAAGTTATCCATCTGGGCCAGTCCCATTTTTTCACTTTCCCTGAACAAATCTCTGAATGGATGGATTTAAAGGGATTATAAATATAAGTATACGATCAAATAAATAAACATAATATGGGTAAATATGGTTGTTGAGGAGACAGCTAGGGCGGGGGGAGGTAGGTGGCTTTAGTAGGTAGAGTTCCATATGTTTGTGGGACATTGGTGGGGGTGGGGGAGGGAGAATTCCCTGTGCTGGAGCCAAAAAGGGGGTGGGTTTCTTTTTCTTTTTTTACTATTATTTCCGAAAATTAAACTCCGATGCCGTTTGAATACGATACGTGTTAAATAGAGATGAGCGAGCACTAAAATGCTCGGGTACTCGTTATTCGAGACAAACTTTTCCCGATGCTCGAGTGCTCGTTTCGAGTAACGAGCCCCATTGAAGTCAATGGGAGACTCGAGCATTTTTCAAGGGGACCAAGGCTCTGCACAGGGAAGCTTGGCCAAACACCTGGGAACCTCAGAAAAGGATGGAAACACCACGGAAATGGACAGGAAACAGCAGGGGCAGCATGCATGGATGCCTCTGAGGCTGCTTAATCGCACCATTATGCCAAAATTATGGGCAACAGCATGGCCATGACAGAGTGACAGAATGAAGCTAGATAGCATCTAAAACATCCAATAATTGACCCTGACACTATAGGGGACGGCATGCAGAGGCAGCGGCAGCAGCGGCAGGCTAGAGAGTGGCATGGCGACATACCCTAAATGGACTCAGGCTTCAAACCAATGGGTGGCAGAGAGGAACCAAAGGAGGTGAGCAAGAAGCACTCAAATAATATCGGTACATGATAAAAGTTTGCCAGTATATTTTGTGGATTACACAGCAGGGTGGCGACAAAGTTAACAAGTTTGATGTGGAAGCCATGAAAACAACCCAAAATTCTGCCTGACACAGCTCGTTTGATAAGGGGACCATGTATGGAGGCAGTGAACTAGTAGTAGATTAAAGGTGCTGCAGTTAAAACTATGTTAGTTGGATCTTGGCATGGAGCTGGCGCTCCGCTGCCAGGCGAGCTTTCGCCAATCCAAGCCCCTGTCTCTAGGCTACTCCCCAAACAGCACTTCTAAGAACCTTTTGTATAAGATCAAGTGTAGTAGCGTTCTTATAAGTTTGGGATATGGCGGGTGAGGGGAATGTAAACATCTGCGCAAGAAGCGCTGAAATAATATCCGTAAATGAAAAAAGTTTTCCAGTATATTTTGTGGCTTACACAGCACGGTGGCGACAAAGTTAACAAGTTTGTTGTGGAATGCCCTGTAATAGCTCTTGGGCGGTGTGCCTTTTATCACCTAGGCTCAGCAGTTTGAGCACCGCCTGCTGTCGCTTAGCGACGGCACTGCTGCTGTGCCTAGAGCTACCGACTGATGGCGCCATGCCCACGGATGGTAATTCGGAGGAGGAGGAGGTGGAGGAGGGGTGGGAGGAGGAGGAGGCATAGTAGGCCTGAAACACCTGGACCGAGGTAGGCCCCGCAATCCTCTGCGTCGGCAGTATATGACCAGCCCCAGGGTCAGACTCGGTCCCAGCCTGCACCAAGTTAAGTGTAGTAGCGTTCTTATAAGTTTGGAATATGGCGGGTGAGGGGAATGTAAACAGATGCGCAAGAAGCGCTGAAATAATATCCGTAAATGGTAAAAGTTTGCCAGTATATTTTGAGGATTACACAGCAGGGTGGCGACAAAGTTAACAAGTTTGTTGTGGAAGCCATGAAAACAACCCAAAATTCTGCCTGACACAGCACGTTTGATAAGGCGGCCATGTATGGAGGCAGTGAACTAGTAGTAGATTAAAGGTGCTGCAGTTAAAACTATGTTAGTTGGTTCTTGGCATGGAGCTGGCGCTCCGCTGCCAGGCGAGCTTTCGCCAATCCAAGCCCCTGTCTCTAGGCTACTCCCCAAACAGCACTTCTAAGAACCTTTTGTATAAGATCAAGTGTAGTAGCGTTCTTATAAGTTTGGGATATGGCGGGTGAGGGGAATGTAAACATCTGCGCAAGAAGCGCTGAAATAATATCCGTAAATGGTAAAAGTTTGCCAGTGTATTCTGTGGATAACACAGCAGGGTGGCGACAAAGTTAAGAACTTTGATGTGGAATCCATGAAAACAACCCAAATTTCGGCCTGACACACCTCGTTTGATAAAGGGACGATGTATGGAGGCAGCTATATGGACGACTTTTGGAGGTAGCAATGGAGACAACGTGTGGAGGCTGCTATGGAGACAATTCAATTTGGATAGTGCCTGTATGTGGCAGTCCAAAAAAGTTTTCAAACCAGAGGAGCAGGGAGGTGGCCATCCATAAAAATGGAATAGATTGAGTGCCTGTATGTGGCAGTCCAAAAAAGTTTTCAAACCAGAGGAGCAGGTAGGTGGCCCTCCAGAAAAATGGAATAGATTGAGTGCCTGTATGTGGCAGTCCAAAAAAGTTTTCAAACCAGAGGAGCAGGTAGGTGGCCCTCCAGAAAAATGGAATAGATTGAGTGCCTGTATGTGGCAGTCCAAAAAAGTTTTCAAACCAGAGGAGCAGGTAGGTGGCCCTCCAGAAAAATGGAATAGATTGAGTGCCTGTATGTGGCAGTCCAAAAAAGTTTTCAAACCAGAGGAGCAGGTAGGTGGCCCTCCAGAAAAATGGAATAGATTGAGTGCCTGTATGTGGCAGTCCAAAAAAGTTTTCAAACCAGAGGAGCAGGTAGGTGGCCCTCCAGAAAAATGGAATAGATTGAGTGCCTGTATGTGGCAGTCCAAAAAAGTTTTCAAACCAGAGGAGCAGGTAGGTGGCCCTCCAGAAAAATGGAATAGATTGAGTGCCTGTATGTGGCAGTCCAAAAAAGTTTTCAAACCAGAGGAGCAGGTAGGTGGCCCTCCAGAAAAATGGAATAGATTGAGTGCCTGTATGTGACCGTCCAAAAAAGTTTTCAAACCAAAGGAGCAGGTAGGTGGCCCTCCAGAAAAATGGAATAGATTGAGTGCCTGTATGTGGCAGTCCAAAAAAGTTTTCAACCCAGAGGAGCAGGTAGGTGGCCCTCCAGAAAAATGGAATAGATTGAGTGTCTGTATGTGGCACTCCCAAAAATTGTTTAAAACAGAGGACCGGGTCGGTGGCCCTCCAGAAAAATTAAATGCATAAAGTACTATAGCTAGAGCCAGTGGGCCCTGTCAAAAAATAGCCAGTTTCCTCTGCTTTACTGTACAAAGAGGAGGAGAAGGAGGAAAATGAGGAGGAGGAGGAGTGGATAAATTATTCAGGTTGAGCTTCCTTCACCTGGTGGAGATTGGAAATTAGGAGAAATCCAGGCTTTATTCATCTTGATAAGTGTCAGCCTGTCAGCGCTGTCAGTCGACAGGCGTGTACGCTTATCGGTGATGATGCCACCAGCTGCACTGAAAACCCGCTCCGACAAGACGCTAGCGGCAGGGCAGGCAAGAACCTCCAAGGCGTACAGCGCCAGTTCGTGCCACATGTCCAGCTTTGAAACCCAGTAGTTGTAGGGAGCTGTGTGATCATTTAGGACGATGGTATGGTCAGCTACGTACTCCCTCACCATCTTTCTGTAAAGATCAGCCCTACTCTGCCGAGACTGGGGACAGGTGACAGTGTCTTGCTGGGGTGACATAAAGCTGGCAAAAGCCTTGTAAAGTGTACCCTTGCCAGTGCTGGACAAGCTGCCTGCTCGCCTACTCTCCCTCGCTACTTGTCCCGCAGAACTACGCACTCTGCCGCTAGCGCTGTCAGAAGGGAAATACTGTTTCAGCTTGTGCACCAGGGCCTGCTGGTATTCATGCATTCTCACACTCCTTTCCTCTCCAGGGATGAGAGTGGAAAGATTTTGCTTGTACCGTGGGTCCAGGAGAGTGAACACCCAGTAATCGGTGCTGGAATAAATTCTTTGAACGCGAGGGTCACGGGATAGGCAGCCTAGCATGAAATCTGCCATATGCGCCAGAGTACCAACGCGTAAGAATTCACTCCCCTCACTGGCCTGACTGTCCATTTCCTCCTCCTCCAACTCCTCCATCTCCTCTTCTTCTGCCCATACAGCTGAACAGTGAAGGACTGAACAATGGTCCCCTCTTCTGTCTCGCCAACATTCTCCTCCTCTTCCTCCTCATCCTCCTCCACCTCCTCCCATATGCGCTGAGAAACAGACCTGAGGGTGCTTTGGCTATCAACAAGGGAATCTTCTTCCCCCGTCTCTTGTGACGAGCGCAAAGCTTCCGACTTCATGCTGACCAGAGAGTTTTTCAACAGGCCAAGCAGCGGGATGGTGAGGCTGATGATGGCGGCATCGCCACTGACCATCTGTGTTGACTCCTCAAAGTTACTCAGCACCTGACAGATATCAGACATCCACGTCCACTCCTCATTGTAGACTTGAGGAAGCTGACTGACCTGACTACCAGTTCTGGTGGAAGTTGACATCTGGCAGTCTACAATCGCTCGGCGCTGCTGGTAAACTCTGGATAACATGGTCAGTGTTGAATTCCACCTCGTGGGCACGTCGCACAACAGTCGGTGAGCGGGCAGTTGGAGGCGGCGCTGCGCTGCCCTGAGAGTGGCAGCATCTGTGCTGGACTTCCTGAAATGCGCACAGATGCGGCGCACCTTCGTGAGCAAATCAGACAGATTGGGGTATGTCTTGAGGAAACGCTGAACTATCAGATTTAACACATGGGCCAGGCATGGCACATGTGTCAGTCTGCCGAGTTGCAGAGCCGCCACCAGGTTACGGCCGTTGTCACACACAACCATGCCTGGCTTCAGGTTCAGCGGTGCCAGCCACAGATCAGTCTGCGCCGTGATGCCCTGTAATAGTTCTTGGGCGGTGTGCCTTTTATCGCCTAGGCTCAGCAGTTTGAGCACCGCCTGCTGTCGCTTAGCGACGGCACTGCTGCTGTGCCTAGAGCTACCGACTGATGGCGCCATGCCCACGGATGGTCGTTCGGAGGAGGAGGTGGAGGAGGGGTGGGAGGAGGAGGAGGCATAGTAGGCCTGAAACACCTGGACCGAGGTAGGCCCCGCAATCCTCGGCGTCGGCAGTATATGACCAGCCGCAGGGTCAGACTCGGTCCCAGCCTCCACCAAGTTAACCCAATGTGCCGTCAGCGATATATAGTGGCCCTGCCCGGCAGCGCTCGTCCACGTGTCCGTGGTCAGGTGGACCTTGTCAGAAACGGCGTTGGTCAGGGCACGGATTATGTTGTCTGACACGTGCTGGTGCAGGGCTGGGACGGCACATCGGGAAAAGTAGTGGCGGCTGGGGACCGAATACCGAGGGGCGGCCGCCGCCATGAGGCTGCGAAAGGCCTCGGTCTCTACTAGCCTATAGGGCAGCATCTCCAGGCTTAGCAATCTGGAGATGTGCACATTAAGGGCTTGGGCGTGCGGGTGGGTTGCACTATATTTGCGTTTCCGCTCCAGCGTCTGGGGTATGGAGAGCTGAACGCTGGTGGATGCTGTGGAGGATCGTGGAGGCGACGATGGGGTTTTTGTGGCAGGGTCCTGGGCAGGGGGCTGACTATCAGCTGACACAGGGGAAGGAGCAGTGGTGTGCACGGCCGGAGGTGGTAGTTAAGCTATTAGTGGTGGAACCCCTGCTGATCCTGGTTTGGCAAATGTGGCACACCACAGTCCGTCGGTCATCCGGTGTTTCCTTAAAGAACCTCCAGACTTCTGAAAATCTAGCCCTCGCCGCAGGAGCCCTCGCCACGGGAGCTTCACTAGTTGACACATTTGGCGCTGATGCACCAGCTCTGGCCCTGCCTCTCCGTCTGGCCCCACCACTGCCTCTTCCAACCTGTTCTGGTCGAGGACTCTCCTCTGTCTCAGAAGCACTGTGTTCACCTGGCCTCTCAACCCAGCTTGGGTCTGTCACCTCATCATCCTCCGATCCCTCAGTCTGCTCCCCCCTCGGACTTCCTGCCCTGACAACAACTTCCCCACTGTCTGACAACCGTGTCTCCTCATCGTCGGACACCTCTTTACACACTTCTTCCAGTACGTCAACAAGGTCATCATCACCCACAGACTGCGACTGGTGGAAAACCTGGGCATCGGAAAATTGCTCATCAGCAACCGGACAAGTGGTTTGTGACTGTGGGAAGGGTCCAGAAAACAGTTCCTCAGAGTATGCCGGTTCAAATGGCAAATTTTGCTGGGAGGGGGCAGACTGGGGGGGAGGAGGCTGAGGTGCAGGAGCTGGAGGAGTGCCGATTTCGGTGACATGGGTGGACTGCGTGGAAGACTGACTGGTGGACAAATTGCTCGAAGCATTGTCGGCAATCCACGACATCACCTGTTCGCACTGTTCTGGCCTCAACAGTGCTCTACCACGAGTCCCAGTAACTTCAGACATGAACCTAGGGAGTGTAGCTCTGCGGCGTTCCCCTGTTCCCTCATAAGCAGGTGGTGTCTCACCCCGCCCAGGACCACGGCCTCTGACCCCTGCAGTAGTTGGACGCCCACGTCCGCGCCCTCGTCCTATACCCCTAGCCCTCGGGTTAAACATTTTGAAAATGAGAGTTATAACTTTAATTTTTTATTTTACTTTTTTTTGTGGTTTTTTTTTTGTGTGTTTTTTAGTTTTTAAAACCAAATGATGCTATCCTATTGCTATGGCTATTTTCTAGCCAAGTATTAAAGCACACTACTATGCCAGATGAGATGACGCTGAGTTATGAAAATAACTGAGTTATGCCTAATTGAAATCCAACCCCGGGCCCTAATAAATTTTCCCACTTCGGTCTTTGCGATGGATATGTGCGTCACTAAGCGCAAAACACAGTGGTCGCAAGTCTCACTCCAAATTGCTCACAATTTGCTAGTAGATGCACTGCAGCAACTACAGCCACCAGCAGATCAACCAGAAATCAAATATATATAACGCTACTGTAGGCGTAAGTAAGCCGTTTGGATTCTCCTATGGCTATTTTCTAGCCAAGTATGAAAGCACACTACTATGCCAGATGAGATGACGCTGAGTTATGAAAAAAATAAACGTAAAATAAAAAAGGAAATGGCAGACTGTGCCTAATTGTAATCAAACCCCTAATAAATTTTCCCACTTTGGTGTTTGAGGTGGATATGTGTGTCACTAAGAGCTAAACACAACGGTAGCAAGTCCCCCTGCAAATTCCTCACAATATGGTACTAGCTGCACTACTAGTGCCAGCAAGCCCAGCCACAAGCAAATAAAAAAAAAAAGTATAACGTTATTGTAGCCCTAAGAAGGGCTGTTGGGTTGTTGTAGAATCACTCCTGCCTAACAGTAAGCTAATAGAACACCCTAACGCTTTCCCTGACCAGCAGCAGCTCTCTCCCTAGCGGCATCCAGACAGAGAATGATCCGAGCAGCGCGGGCAGCGGCTAGTCTATCCCAGGGTCACCTGATCTGGCCAGCCAACCACTGCTATCGACGTGTAAGGGTACCACGTCATGCTGGGTGGAGTGCAGAGTCTCCTGGCTTGTGATTGGCTCTGTTTCTGGCCGCCAAAAAGCAAAACGGCGGGAGCTGCCATTTTCTCGAGCGGGCGAAATACTCGTCCGAGCAACGAGCAGTTACGAGTACGCTAATGCTCGATCGAGCATCAAGCTCGGACGAGTATGTTCGCTCATCTCTAGTGTTAAACAATGGGAACAAGGTTAATAGCATGGAATGTCAGAGGAATGAAAGACCGCACGAAGCGACGTATAATATTTGATTATATTGGAAAACAATTACCTGCTATTGTAATATTAGTGGAAACCCATTTGGAAAATGAGTACATGCAGTTAATTAATAAGAGTTGGGTGGGTCAGTCGTACAGTGCGGTTTTTTCATCCTATGCGAGAGGTGTTTCCATTTTGATACATAGAACCATTGATTTCAAATTATTGGAGCACGTTTGCGATAGGGAAGGGCGATACGTTTTTCTATGTGGTTTACTAGAGGGTAAGAAATGCGTAATAGCAGGGGTGTACATACCTCCTCCGTTCGGCTATGATGTCCTGCGAAAACTAGTACAGTTCATAACCAAGGTGGGAGAATGTCCGGTATGGGCTATGGGGGATTTTAATTCTGTTTTTTCAAACTCTAAAGACCGAATAGGTAAAAATAAATTAACCCAATTGGGTCGGATGGAAACAGGTCTAAATAGATTCTGTGAGGAGATAGGTCTTATAGATGTGTGGCGGAAATTGAAGGGAGATGTGCCTGCATATTCTTGTTACAATCGCACTTATAACTCCTTCTCTAGAATAGATTTGGCTTTGGCAAATGAGTTAGCAATTGTGGAGACTGTAAAGATGCGCTATGACAATCGTATTATTTTAGATCACTCACCTGTAGTTATTGAACTTGTAAGGAACAATAGAAAGGGAATAAGATACTGGAAATGTAATCCACACTGGCTGGTGTTAATATCAAATGAGGATAAGATAAGGAGGGAGCTGGGTGGGTTTATTGAGGCTAACACTGAGGTAAATGATTGGGCCCTCGTTTGGGACACACTAAAATCCTTCTTAAGAGGTATATTAAATACAGAAATTATTCATATGCGCAAACAGTTTATGAGGCAAGAAAAGGAGCTGAAGGAGACAGTGCAACAAAGAGAAAGAGAAGTACAGAGTAATAGAACCCAGTATAACCTGGACAAGTATAACAAAGCCCAGGAAGAGTATAATAATTATTTGACTAATAAGACAATGCACAAACAATTCTTCTTGGATCTGAAAGGACATTGTGAAAGTGGGATCCCTGCGAAGGGGCTTATACAAAAGATCAAGAAACAACAAGACCTAACTAGAATTAAAGCTATTAAAGATAGGGAGGGGAAAGTAGTAACAAAGGAGGAGGATATGAAGGAAATTTTCCTTCAGGTTTATAAAAATATTTATACCTCTGATTTGGATGCCTCGCTACAGGAAATTAAGGAATATCTGGGAAAATTACATCTACCTGAGATAGGGATAGAAGGGAGGAATAACATAGCGAATATAATAACAACCGTGGAACTGGAGGAGACTATAGCCTCATGTAATGGCAAGGTCTCCCCGGGAACAGATGGGCTACCATTGGAGGTGTATAAAAGATTTGGGAATATTCTCTTACCAGTTCTAGTTAAAGTCTGGGAAAAAGCACAGGAGTTAGAGAGTTTACCAGAATCATGGTATGAAGCTATCATAGTTTTAATTCATAAAAAAAACAAAGACCCACTTGATGCCGATTCATATAGGCCCATTTCCCTATTAAATAGCGATGCCAAGGTGATGGCCAAACTGTTAGCTAATCGTTTAAAGAGATGGGCCCCCGCTCTTGTACATGAGGACCAGAGCGGATTCATCATGGGGCGAAATATTAAAACTAATATTAGACGGTTATTTCTGGGTATGCAACTAGGTCGGGGGGGGGGCCCGCTCCATCCTGTCATTGGACGCGGCGAAAGCCTTTGACAGGGTGGAGTGGGCCTTCTTATGGGAGGCTTTGCTGAAGTTTGGTTTGGGGGCTAGATTTGTGGATTGGATAAAGCTGTTCTATAAAACACCGAGGGCTTGTATTAGAGTGAATGGAGTTCTCTCTCCGTTCTTCCCTTTAACAAGAGGCACCAGACAGGGGTGTCCTCTATCCCCCCTACTATTTGCGCTTTTTATTGAACCGTTAGCAGCTAAGGTAAGGGAAATGAAAGAGATCGTAGGTGGAGGGTATGGAGGTGAGCAGGATAAGATCATGTTGTTTGCAGACGACATTCTGCTGGTCCTGAAAGATTCTGAAATATCGGTCCCCATGGCTCTGAAAATAATTAGGGAGTTCGGAACAGTATCTGGGTTCCAGATTAACCTGCAAAAATCAAGTATGACCCCGTTGGAGGATTACTGTCCGTGGGATCCGGACGCATTAGAATTAAAAATGGCAGATACATTTGACTACTTAGGTCTACGGATTAGCCCAAGAATAGAAGACTATCCCATTTTGAATTTATCTCCATTATTGGCAAAGATTAAACTAAAAATTAATGTGTGGTCTAGTCTCCCTTTAACAAGAGCAGAGAGAGTAGTACTAACGAAAAGTATAATACTGCCTCAGCTTCTCCATGTTTTAAGCAATTGCCCCTGCTGGCTAGAAAAAAAATGGTTCGGATTCATAAGGGCCATAATTAATAAGCTGTTATGGGGAAGGAGGAAGGTCCGTATCAAGCAGGAGGTTCTTTGGAGAAATAGAGAAAGGGGAGGCCTAGCCCTTCCTTCTTTTTTCCATTATTTTTTGGCGGCTCAGATCCAATTTATTGCAGAAAATAAAAAGAATGGCGCATTCCTAGCACTAACAAAGCTAGTGAAGGGAAGTTATGACTCGTTATTCTCCTTACTAGAGTCAGGGCAGTTAAATAAGAAAGAGCTACGGAGAATCCCGATCACAAGACTGCTGGTTAATAGCTGGGCAGGTTTTAGGAACATATTAGGAGTTAAAGGGAGTTTTGAATGTACACCATTATTTGGAAATGTTAATTTACCGGAGGTGTTAAAGTTAGATGATGTTGGATTTTGGTTTAAGAAGGGTGTTAAATATGTGTCACAAATCGGAAGGGAAGGAATTGGGGCCCCATTTCAATGGTGGGTAAACCAAGGATTACTTATTGATAAGGAACTATTTAGATATAGGCAAATATCTCACGCATTAAAGAATGAAAAAAAATTAGATATTTTTTTAATTGAAGATAACACGAAGTGGAATGTAATATGGAATATGGAATTGGCACCAAAAAACTTAGCAAAAACTTATCACTTTCTAAGGAATATTATTGAGCAAAATTCATATCACGTGTGTCAGGTTAAATGGGAGAAAGATGTAGGTGGTATCACTGGAGAACAATGGGGGGTAATCCTAAAAAATGTTCAGAGGTGTTCGATGAATTTAAACCACAGGTGTACACAATTGAATATATTATACAGGGTTTATTATACACCAGCACTGTTGTGTAAGATGGGGTTTAGAAATGACTCCTGTTGCCCTAGATGCAGGAGGGAAAATGCTGATTTGATGCATGTTCTATGGATGTGCCCAGGGTTAGAGGACTACTGGGGTGGGATATTTGATAAGATAGAAGACCAGTTAGGAATAGTAGTACCAAGAACAGCATTATTTGGTTTACTGGGATACATAGCAGAGGAAGTGCGAGATAGGAAGAGAGAGTTAAGTATTAAACTCATCTTTATTGCTAGGTTAACTATTGTTAAACACTGGAAAGATGACAAACCCCCTAGACTTAAGGAATGGCTAAATTCGGTGACTAGAATCAAGAGTTATGAATGCGCATATGAGAAATGGTTTAGAGGAGGAAATAGATTAAAAATCATATGGGATCAATGGAATTTATAACAGTAACTCGGAGTTTTGAGCAAATAAATAAGTAAGAAAAAGAAATAACCAAATAATTATAAGTAAATTTATGAAATAGCAGGCACCAGCACAGGTAAGAAAGGAGGGGGGGAGGGGGGGACGGAGGGGATTATAAGATAAAAGAAGAAGTGAAGAAATATTTATGATATGTATTCTGATTAATGGTATAAATGATTCCTTATTAATCTATGGTTCCTATTATGTGCCACGTATAAGGGAGTAAGGCATTACTCCAGGTAAACGGTTACAATTGTGTATTGGGAACATAACTCTGTTAATGGTATGATGAGTCCATCAGGGAAAAGACATAATTATGTTTTTGTGAATACTATTTTGTATATTGTAGGGCCCTTGTTTAAATGGTTAAATCTATATAGTGCAATGGAATATACTGTTAAATATGTGAATATAAGGAAGATTAATTGTTTATAATAGAAAATAAAAAAAAAACAAAAAAACAAAAAAACAAAAAAAAAAAAATAATAATAATAATTAGAGAATGTGTTATTTTCTTATGCTGAGTACATTTAAGAAACTTGTCTTCATGGGAATACCCCTTCAAGCTTCATATGCCCTTGTTTTTAAGAAATAAAGGTTTTAAAAAATATGCAAATGAGCATGAGGCGATCCGGACTCCTTTGACATCTATGGAGACGGAGTACCCCAGGTTCATTTGCATCATTTTTTAAACTTTTTTCATAAAAACAGGGTCATAATAAGCTAAAAAAAAAGCAGATCCTGGCAGGGGGGCACACACCAGCATGCATGTGTGCTTGGTTTACAATCCTTGAAACTGATGTGCACTAAAAATAATGGGTAAAGTACTTTGTGGTATAGGTTTTTAATTTTCTCTTTCATATACAAGCAAGCCAAAAGCTTCTGCTAAATAATAGACTCATTTTGCAAGTTTCAAGCGTTTTTCCCTGTTAACTAAAAAGGCTCAAGAGAGATGGGTGGCGCAGAAATATTTCATTGAGGGCTAAGTGACAAGAAAAACAAAGAAGCTGCTCTGCTTAATTTGAGTTGATTTCATAAGTGTGTGTTGGCATTATGAAATTGTTTAGAATAATAACACTAATGCATCTGCTCATTCTTTGTGCAGTTACCGAGACTACATAGCTTGACACACAGTTCTGTAATAACCTCCATCTGCTGTGCGCTGTCTGTCATTTTTGGGTCTATAACATATTGTGACAGAGTCTTCATTTACCTAAACTTATCTTGGCAACTTGTACTTCATTAAATGGAATTCTGCAAGCATCAGTTAAAGCTTTCTTATCTGACCATGCATAGCTAAGTATCATAAATCATTCTTTCCCTTTTTTCAGCTTCTCTAACGTTAACATAGGGTTTAGATTGTTGAGATATGGACTAGAAGTACTGATATCTTTATTGATTGGTTTTGGATTTAGCTCTAAACCTATGTATACATGCATTAAAAGAGACTCGAAGTAAATGTCTACCTTTTAACACTAATTTATTTTAGTTTCTTTATAGTGGGAGTTATGATGTAAGAAGTTTATTAAATTATTATTTGTTAGCTTGGATTTATTGCAGAGGACTCAAAGTGCAGTCTAGTGTTATATTAAGCCTGCATTCGTTGTGGGGACATGTATACAGCCGCAAGCTTGTATATATATATATCCCAATAGACAGCTATGGGCACCAAGCGGCGGTATGGTGCATACGTGTTCTATCTAACATGTTCTATCTTTTCCCATTTGCACGGCCGTGTGCCGTGCATCCCTATGGAGAAAGTTTTTTCTTTATAGATTTCAAGATATCAGACTAAAATATTACATTACATGAATAATATCCTCTTGGTAGCTAGCACCAAGAGCTGTGGGTAGGGGTATGTGTGACATATTCTGTTAGCAGTTCTGGACTGAGAGAAAGACAAGAGTTAAAACATCTCAGACAGCACAATAGCTAAATATACAGTATATACATATGTGTGTGTGTGTTTGTGTAAAAGCAACAGAACGGTCCACCATCGGGCAGCGTAATTTCCAGGAATAAATTATGCTATATTGATATGATGTATTTCAGCATTGAACCAGAGCCTTTGTAACTTAAAACTACATAGAAAAATACTGGATATCAAAGCCAAAATGCGTAGTTGCCCTGGTGTTTTGGTAAAATTTTGTGTTAGAACATTATGTGTTGGTAAACTTGATATTAAGTGTGACTTTCTGCTGCCATTGCCTGAAACTTGTGAACAGAGGAACTGTCTGCAGCACTTCTTATGCTACCTAAGACCCCCCCCTTCTATCAAAGGAATATCAAATAACTGGAGGACCCTAGGAGGTGCATTTCCAATTATATGTTGTGAGTCTGTAACAAACTTTGGCAGTTCAGGCACCCACTGGGTTTACCTGATCTTATATGTATGTTTAAATCATATGCATGTACACTCACCGGCCACTTTATTAGGTACACCTGTCCAACTGCTCGTTAACACTTAATTTCTAATCAGCCAATCACATGGCGGCAACTCAGTGCATTTAGGCATGTAGACATGGTCAAGACAATCCCCTGCAGTTCAAACCGAGCATCAGCATGGGGAAGAAAGGTGATTTGAGTGCCTTTGAACGTGGCATGGTTGTTGGTGCCAGAAGGGCTGGTCTGAGTATTTCAGAAACTGCTGATCTACTGGGATTTTCACGCACAACAATCTCTAGGGTTTACAGAGAATGGTCCGAAAAAGAAAAAACATCCAGTGAGCGGCAGTTCTGTGGGCGGAAATGCCTTGTTGATGCTAGAGGTCAGAGGAGAATGGGCAGACTGGTTTGAGCTGATAGAAAGGCAACAGTGACTCAAATCGCCACCCGTTACAACCAAGGTAGGCAGAAGAGCATCTCTGAATGCACTGTACGTCGAACTTTGAGGCAGATGGGCTACAGCAGCAGAAGACCACATCGGGTGCCACTCCTTTCAGCTAAGAACAGGAAACTGAGGCTGCAATTTGCACAAGCTCATGGAAATTGGACAGTAGAAGATTGGAAAAACGTTGCCTGGTCTGATTTCTGCTGCGACATTCGGATGGTAGGGTCAGAATTTGGCGTCAACATGAAAGCATGGATCCATCCTGCCTTGTATCAACGGTTCAGGCTGGTGGTGGTGTCGTCATGTTGTGGGGAATATTTTCTTGGCACTCTTTGGGCCCCTTGGTACCAATTGAGCATCGTTGCAACGCCACAGCCTACCTGAGTATTGTTGCTGAACATGTCCATCCCTTTATGACCACAATGTACCCAACATCTGATGGCTACTTTCAGCAGGATAATGCGCCATGTCATGAAGCTGGAATCATCTCAGACTGGTTTCTTGAACATGACAATGAGTTCACTGTACTCAAATGGCCTCCACAGTCACCAGATCTCAATCCAATAGAGCATCTCTGGGATGTGGTGGAACGGGAGATTCGCATCATGGATGTGCAGCCGACAAATCTGCGGCAACTGTGTGATGCCATCATGTCAATATGGACCAAAATCTCGGAGGAATGCTTCTAGCACCTTGTTGAATCTATGCCATGAAGAATTGAGGCAGTTCTGAAGGCAAAAGGGGGTCCAACCCGTTACTAGCATGGTGTACCTAATAAAGTGGCCGGTGAGTGTAAATCCTCTCTGGGACTATAACTCACTGCTGATTTATTGTTTTACCTACTTCTACTCTCTGACCTGGACTCTAGTTACCTGAAATCTGCTCTGTTCCATGCCTATCCTCTGCTCTTTTCTGCTTATGCACTTTGTTTTTACTTCATATGGTGACTTTAATTTGGACTCCCCCTTTAAATATCCTTCACATTATACAGTGTAGAGAAAGTTTCTCAGTTGGGGGATCATAATTTAAAACTGGTGTCAAGTAGGCAGCGCTGGTGAGGTAGGGGATTATCCTTAACTCACAACTGACATTATGGTAGTATGGTGGGGGTACTTTTATTGTTAGTTCAAAGTAGCAAATAAATGTGAGCATTTGGGCAGCTGCAGGGCACCATGGAGAGAAGACAGAAGTGCTTCTAGATCTTTCAAGGACAGATCTTTCAAGGACAGTGAAATACCCCCGTTACAGTGGAAAATATATATAAGGCACAGAATAAAAATAAATTAGATTAGTGTAAAAGAATATGCTCAGATACCTCCAAGTTATTGGTGTTAAGCTTGCAACTGGTGCTAATTTACTTAATTATCTGAAAAACTCTGTTTAGCTGGTAGCCTAACGTTATAGTTTTTACTGACTTTGCAAAAATGGTCTGCCAATGCAAGGTGACTGAAAACCTCTGCCAGCAGGTTGTCCACATGGAGGCCAAAGCTTATGACCCTATCAGCCATAGCAAGAGAAGTTGGTTGCTACAAGTCCTTGATTTCAAGAATTTTGCAACTTTATAACAAAATCATGAAAGTGCCCCAATAAGCTCGCCCTCAAAAGACAAATGGAGGAATGGACAGGATAACTCAGAGAATCTCCATGGGTAATCGTTTCAATTACATTTGGAATTACATCACCAGTAATTAGGTCATGCCACCAGTTCCGCTCTGGACAGAATAAGGATCTGTGTCGTCATACCATGCCTTGACATTTCAGAACACTTGGACTGGAATCCCACTCTGCAGTGAGGGAGAAGTATCATTTCTTTTCTTTTAAATGTTAGTGCAAAAAAGTTGCAATTTTACTGCGACTTTTCTACATTTCCACCACAATTCGTGGTGCAATATTTTTTCATGGATTTCTAATGAAACCAGCTGTTTAGACTAAACAATGCAATTTTACTTCATTCTTTCTCTGGAGGGGGATTCTTTTGTACACAGTGTTCCAGGAATTATTACACAGTTAGAGATAGGTAATCCCAGTAGAAGAAATGGGGAGCGCCAGAAGACTTTCACTGCCCCCAGCAAAAAAATAAATAAATAAATACGGAGCTTCCAATGCCCCCACAGCTCATCTTCTTCCTTCTTCTTTAGCAGTAGCATGACCCTGCTCTGTGCGCTCCTTCAGCGCACACACTATGACATCACTATAGGGCTGCAGTGTGCTGGCCACATATGTACGGGGTTGGAAATGGGGCTGCAGTGTGCTGCCTACCTATCTACTGGGTAGAAATGGGGGTTGCAGTATGTTGTCTACCAATATGCTGGGTGGGGAGCGGGGCTGCAGTGTGTTGGCAAACTATATACTGGGTGGGAAGGGGGGCTATGTGCTGGCTACCTAAATACTGGGTAAGGAGGGGGGCTGCAGTGTGCTGGCTGACTTTATGTTTTCAGATTTTTATTTTCTACAATGCCAAGGTTGCCCAATGGGCACCAAATTTTCTCCATCTCTTGCTAATCTGTACATGTACTGGTTCAAAGAGTATACTATATACAGTGAATCTAATCCTTTCACTGCATCCATAGAATTTTATGGTCATTATATCAATAACTGTCTACTCATATGGAAAGACTCTCCAGATTTAATTCCTCTATCTCTGCAGTAAATAACAACACTTGTAACCTAACATTCACATATCAATATTCTTCAAAGGAAATTCCTTCTACAGGAAACCAACATCCGGAAACATCTTGTTGTATGCCAACTTCTGTCATCCTTCACATGTAAAAACTAACTTACCCAAAGGTGATTTCATTAGAACTAGGAGGATATGCTCTTCTACAGAAAGATATACAGAAGCTTCTAAACACACAATACAACGGCTGCAATCAAGAGGATACAATAAACATGACTTACAAAGAACTGTTGTCTCGATTTCCCAACAAGATAGAACACAGCTTTTATATAATAAAGCTAAAACATGAACAAAAATATCATAAAAAATGAGGCTATTGTAGCTTTTGTAACTACTTACACAAAGCAATATTATGAAATTATATCTGTTATCAAATGAAATATACCTATCTTATATCAAGACAAAACTCTTGCCTCGGTTTTAACGAAGGTCTGTCGCTACGTGTCAAGGAGATCCAATACTCTAGGTAATATACTGGCACCAAACTAATTTCATGAAAATGTTTCCAATACTAACAGGTTATCTTTACCAGGTAATTTCAAGTGAAATCAGTCAATGTGATATATAATCAGGGGCACCCCCTAAAGAAGCGTGGGCAAAACGCACGTTGGGTCTGAGGGGCAGCCATAGATGGCGTAAAATGGGTAGGACACTTGTCTGTTACTTGTGAATCTCATAATTTGGGGCACACTTTATGCTCACTCTTGATAAGAATGACCGTGGTAATGATAGCAAACATTGATGTGTGAACCATAGAATTGAGTAAAATACCCTGTAATGCAGTCATATGGTCTTTGTCTCATTGGACCTTTTGTTTGGATTTCCTCTGTAAAAAAACACCAATTATTTTATGATAATACAACTATGTGTTGTCTTGTGTAATAATTAAAGGTTGATATTTATTGCTTTTACAAAAGAACGTTGTAACTCAGTTTTTTGTGGTAGCATACTAATTATGGTGGAGTAGTTCTAGATTCTGAATATGGTAGGCTATTTGCCGAGTCCCCAATTTAAGCAATATGAAGATAAGGTACTTAATGATATATATTTAAATATGTATTACAAACTACTTCTTACATGTCAGAAGATACATCTAAAAGTTACAAGATGAAAAGTTTCACAAACTGTGATTCATCATCACTCATCATCTTATCTATATCATAAATTTTATGGCATGTCATCTTCAGTACATGGGATGTACTATACGAAAACTTTAAAATTGTATAGCCAAACACAATCAAGAGCAATGTCTTCATCATATAACCCCCTTACTGTTTCTACCAACAGAGGCTTGCCTTGAGCTTCAAAACACCTTAAAGAGCACCACTCAGGGGATGTAAGCACAACTTACGTCATCCGCATTGAGAAGGTTCTCAAACCAGAAAGAAAAAGAGATTGGAGTCTGAAGGTACATGTGCGAGAAGCCTCCTGAATTCTCAACTTAGAGACTTGCATCCCCAAAGGTATAAACTCTAATCTACATCTTCTAAAGTATTTTTCTCCTGGTGACAAGTGATTCTTTGTTTGCTGTAGATATATGAATAGGTTATTAATGTTGTTTTTCTCTGTAATGTATACATTATATATATATATATATGATCATGTGATCTGAAATGGAGGTGTGACGAAATCTCAGTTGTAACTTCAGGAAAACTATGTTATATACCTCCATGTGCTAAACATTTCTCTATCTACAATTAAGAATCCATGTGAGATTCAAAATGCGTCAGTTTGTTTCTACTGCTATGGCCATAACATGTTTTTATGCTTGGACTGACCCCAACTCAGTTTTTTTGTCCAAGCAGTGGAGAGAGACTGATTGTTATGGCAGGTGAGCTGTCTTCTTATTTTTTTTTCCATTTTAGTAGATATAGCAGCCAACAAATGTGTCAGGACATTTGTTTCCTTATCTGCCACCATAACTCTTTTGTCAGCTGAGGAAGCCTCTACCTAAGTAAGTCTTAACATGATACAAGTTCTGCAGAGACAAGCGGTGAAAGAAGAACAGAAAATACAGAAAGGAAAAGGTGCTATTCTGATCTGTGGAGAATGCTCTGCTTACCAAGAACTTTACAACCTATTTTGACACAAGTGACTTATGGTTATATCCACCAGTCAAAACACCCAGATGCTCCAATATTTGGTATTGTGGCGTCTGTGCTACAGACTGTGAAGGTGCCACCCGGCACACCCCAAGACTTTTTACACCTTTTCCCAGAGAGAAAGACCACCTATTGACTATGTTCAGTTGTCAAGTGTTGAGTATTTGAATATACTATGGAGCTCATGGATACCGCAAAACCATGGACCAAGAGTCTACCATTACTCATTACCCTTCCAATAAGATACATGCCAGCAAAAAGACAAGAATGAGATTTTATTGGGTTTGGTTTCTAGATTAGGATGTCATTATTCACAATTTGCTCCAAATGCAGTATGGTAGACTAACAGACTGTTAGTGGGATGTACCATCTGTAAATTGAAAATCCGTATATCAGAAGATCTAACAGATATATCCAGTTCCTCTCTGAATTTATCCACAACGATGTCTGGCCCATCGAAACACTTAAGAGAGGTCCATTCTGGCAACATAAATGCTCTCAAAGAAATATCTATAGAACGAGTGGATAAACCAAAAAGCGGCGTAGACCGGACTAAAGCTGTGATCCAGAGAGGCATATTGGATTCTTACATTAAACACCCTTGTTCCCGCAGGTTTAAACTACCGGAGAGACCTGATGTATATTTATTAGTTCTTAATATGCTTTTTGTACTTGGTTCATGTTTTATCTTTAAAGGTGTACACTTACTTGTGATGATGTGTCTGACGTATTTTCCGGGGTGGTCTGATAGGTGACAAATCTATTTAATATTTGTTTGCCATGCTTTGTATGAACTATGATTAAAGATCGCTTAGATTTGAAACGCATCATTTTTTTCCAGATTTTTTTGTCATGGCATCTTACTCATGCATTTAAGACTTTGGAATAAAAGTTGTTTTTAACCAGACTACTTTAAGGATTTGGCTGAGTGGAAAAACTTGGTCTTCTCTACATAACAATCTGCATGCCCTGTACTAAAGTTTGTTTTTGAGTTTTCTCTTCTATTCTAGATAATCTTGTAGGATCTCACTAGCTTCAACCAGGAGATTGATTGGTGATAAATAGACACATGTCAAAGAGATATGACCCCGGATTTGATGATGCCTTCCAGGTTCAGTTGACAACAAGCACTTCAGTGAATGGTGCAAACATTGTGATTTGAGTATGAATTTATGAGACTGGCTGAAGGTCAGCCTCCAGGAAATCTGGTGAAGCAATAACCAATGTTCGGCAGGGCAGAACATAACCTACTAAAGGTCCCCGGGGTTTGAGGAGACTTTCAGCCCGTTCCCTCATGACATGCAAGACTCAAAAGGGGGGAAGCATCCATCTTGTCCCCATGTCATCCATTTTGTGTATCTTCTGCAGTTTACACAGAAGTAGCTTTTCCCTTAAAGTCAGTACAAGATGAACACTTCAAGGTCCCTGATAAAGTTTAAGCAAGAACATCCTCTCCGTACTACTAAGATAATAATGTATTGCTCCTGCCTTGCTTATATAATTGCTAAGGAGCTAGACCACCTAGGGACTGTGACATGATTAATAAAGTATGAGTTGTTTTTACAAGATACTCAAGTCTGTAGCTTGTCATATACCTTTCCTCTCAGTACTGGATTAACTGATCGATCACCAATTTTGAATTCACTCTACAACTCTTGCGGAGTTAGTGGACATTGCGGACATAGCTCATCTAGTGGGGTAATGCAGAAAATTGCAATAACTTTGGCCACACAAGGTTCTATTTTAACAATACAATATTAAAAGTTAAGTTTTATTACTCTCAGTCAAGAGTACCTCTAAGCCATCAGTGAATTATATTGGAAAAAAAATAAAGAAGTCAAGAAGTGAGCATTCTCTGTTTGCATCTTTTGTTATCTGTACAGAACTCATATTGATTAAACCTGAATAAGTATAGGAACTTACTTACCACCATGTGGAAATATATTGAAAAATATTCTGTATCACAGAACTTATAATTTTATTATATATTAGCATGCCCCTATATGTAATCATTAGAGATCAGCGAGCATACTCGTCCAAGCTTGATGCTCATTCGAGTATTAGGGTACTCGAAATGGCTCATTTCTCGGATGAGTATCTCGCCTGCTCGAGTGCTTGTTTCGAGTTAGCAGTTAACAGATGTACAGAAACATCTGCAATGTGTTCCCCACACATATTGTTCTTCACATACTATTGTGAAGAACACTGTTCCATACATCTGCTAACTTAGAACACCAACTTTTTTGGGCAAGACCGCACATATCTAGCTAAGCTGTGGAAGACAGGGAGATCCTTGGATCTAATAGGAAGAAAGGAAAGCTGTTTCTGGAAAGAGACACAACGCAGCTAAATAAGTTTTATTTCTCAGTCTTTTCTTTCAGCAATGACAGCTGTATTTGTAAGCCGGATACATTGTAGCTGCTGAAGCATGTTTTGTAAATACAGCTGAATAATTGTTATGATGTATCTGGTGTAGTATGACACGATGCATTTCAGCACCATGGACAGCTCCCTGCTTTCATACATAACCCTCAATGAGTGCTGAATCAGAACACCGACTTTTTCCGATGCTCGAGTGCTTGTTTCAAGTTATTTCTCAATAAAATGACACATTTTATTGCAGAGCCTTGGTCCTCTTGAAAAATGCTCGAGTCTCCCATTTACTTCAATGGGGTTTGTTACTCGAAACGAGCACTAGAGCATCGGGAAAAGTTCGACTCAAGTAACGAGCACTCGAGCATTTTAGTGTTCGCTCATGTCTAGTAATTATTAATCTCTTCAGGGACAATCTGAGAGGGCTAAAATGTCAATTTTAAGCATTTATTTATTTCATGTCTTTTTACAGTATTTTCTATAAGGAGACGTTAGCATCCACTGTCCCATCTTGCTTAATAATAGTTATAAGGGGGAAAATCTGATAAAACAACTGTTTCTACAATACTGACAGAAAATTGTGACAGGAACTCCAGTGACATGATAAACCACAGAAAATCCTGTTTTTATATTAAATATTAAAATTGTCTCCAACGTTTCATCTTTTAAATCTGTGAAATATCAGGTTTGAGCTGTGCTTATTTATGTAGTGATCACACAAAGATAAATGCCACATGAAACAAACAGTGATAGGATCTAGAAATGCAGTTGTCACTATCTTAATCTAGTATTTATACTTTATTCCTCAAACTATATGGCATATTTTCAGGTGTTATATCTCTTTATCTGCCTAACTTACTATTTCTACCAAATTACTAACTATTGCACTATACCCATAATATTGGTTTTAACAAATATGCAGAGTAACAACCAATCAATCTACAATTGGTTTAACCCCTTACCGATGCACGCCGTAATAGTATGCCGCACGTTCGGTGCCAGCAAGTCCATAGCCAGCAAGTCTTTGCTGCATAATGGTCATACAGTCCTAAAATACAGTCTATAGCATTGAAAACGTCATAAAGATTTGCACAAAATTAACCCACCCACAACTCCATACACTGAAGTATGAAAAAACCAGAAGTTGGCAAAATCAAATTTCTTTTTGTACAGGAGTTTTTCATGTATGAAAACTTTATAAAACCTATACAAATTTGGTATCCCCGTGATCGTACTGACCCAAAGAGTAAAGTAGACATATCAATTGAGACGGACAGTGAAAGCCGTAAAAACAAAGTCCACAAGAAAATGATGCAAATGCATTTTATTCACCATTTTTCCTACTTTTTTATTTTTTTTTCCCGATTCCCAGTACACTGCATGGAATGAAGTGCAATTTGTTACTTGTAAAAATAAAAGAGTTATAGATTTTAGAAGGCGGGGTGTGAAAAATGGAAATAAAAAACAAAAAAAAAGGTCCAGGTCGTTAAGGGGTTAAAAATGAGATGCTTTTTTAATAAGGAAATCAGCAGGGGAAATATGAAAGCAACTTTTGCAGGTCTATGCAGTGTTATAGCTCAGCAGGCTTTACCTAATAAATATACCAATTACACTTTTAGGTTACCTATAACATTTTTAGATGTTTTGTCTTTCAATATACAGCATGAGCATGACGTCTTGCTTATGCTGGTTTCCCTATCCACTACACGGATACTAGACCAAGCATATAAATCATAAGGGATTTTTACGTACAGTGTGCCCTGCACCTGAGCAGCATTCCTTACTGGGTTGTGGTACGATCGCCTTACCAAGTCTTGTCTACACCGCTACACTTTTAAGGACAATGTCAGGGAAACATGTGTGATAACAGGAGACATCTTTCCACGCTAGGGCAAGTCTTGGGACTGGGGTCCATAAGTGAAAGTATAATACCCCATTATCTCCTATGTTGATTTCTTGAATCAGACAGTTCCCCTAGGAACAGTAAGGCATACCTTGATGATTTCAATATGGGTGACATACCCAGTGTATCTCTTTCTAAGTGCAGCTATTTTAAGTGCAAAAGATTTATAACAGAATGTAGCGTTATAGAAAATGGCCCTGCATGCCATTATCATCATCATCATCTTCAATGTGTTCACCTTCACCTGGTTCCATCATCATTTCTCTCATCCACTGGTATGTCTGCTTGATTCGGAACCAAAAGTCCCAGCATCTATTGCATATCTCTGCATCTCTAATGCATGGTCATCTCCAGTGCATCTCTTTCTAAGTGCAGCTATTTTAAATGCAAAAGAATCACAACAGAATTGAACAATAAGGCAACAAAGGGACTTTATCTGTCAGAACATGTCTAATTCTTGTCTTTCAAAATGTTATCCAAAAAAAACACATCAGCCTCTTTCCTCCATCGCCTCTTCTCCCTCTGAATATTGTATTATTCACATTGACTTTTGTGCAATGTATATGTCTTGATTAAATGTTAAGTTTTATGCACTATAACCACTCCTGAAACTGTTGCTGCTTCAATTCTATAAGTTAAAATTGAGACAAATTTTCTCAAAATACATTATATTTATTCAAAACTCTCTTTTTCTGTAAAAAATTATACACAATGGCTAACTACTCCTGAACGTATTCATCTATCATATTTGTTTTAAGGACACCCCTTAGCCCTCACATTACATGGTTTGAGGAAGGCCAATCCAAAACCAGTCTATTACATTTTATAAAAGTACCATAGGTGAATAGTACACATCACTCTCTTAAAAGTCCAATAACCTTTCCCATTCATTCCCATTCTTATATGGCACCTATCAACATGGTGTCTAAAATGGGGCTAAACATAAAAATTGTGTGTTGTATGTTTTATTTGATATTGTTTCATTCTCATTTAATTGTTTTGCAAAAATGTTTGATTTGCACTGCCAATTTTTTGGCAGTTTTTGGACTTTTATGACAAAGGTATTTTCTATACTTTTCTGTTGTTGTGTTCATAGAGCCATGAGGGCTGTTTTATGCGGGGCAAGTCAAACTTATATGGCGGCTATTGCACCCATGTCATCATGGGTGCTATTTTTTGCCTAAGTGGCCTCCCATGGCTGTCAATCAAGCACTTTTAATACAGGCTGACACTGTATTATAATACAAATACATGCAATTGTTGATTGCTGAATATTAAACCTTCAGAGAAATGAAACCAGAATTGGAGACATTTAATATCTGTTTTATTTTTTTCTGTTATGCACTTAGGTGCCATTGTCAGCAGTGCCTGAATTGAAGTTTCCTCCCCTTCTAGCATAGAAGACTTGTGGCGGTCAGCATACAAATTAATGGATACATCATTAATCATTAAGTATTAAACAATTCTTAAGTAACTAGAAATTGTTATAGATATTTAGATTATTATAATCATGAATTAAAAATATTGTATATCTTTATTCAGCATTCTTTGCAAAATAAAATACAATAAAGGTAGAGCTTTAGATCAATCATAGAAAATCTGTTAAAAAATCAGTTAATTAAAATTGACCTTTATGTTTAAAGCGAATTATTACAATAGCAAAATTTCATTATATGAATTAATTCTCAGTCGATGTAGGGATTTCTCAACCAAAACTGTGATCAACTATGAATTAAAAAAGCTGTCACTCAAATGGTTTATATTCACTATATATTAGCATTTGGAAACATTCATATTTTATTTTTTTAATACAGTATGAATAGTTAAATGCCTTTCCGAGCTTCAATGATATCTCACATGATATGCACTTTACAAAAAGACTCTTAAGCATACAAAATGCAATACATGCAAATAAATTGGAATATAATAATTAGAAATTGTAGACTTAAGAAACATGCTATAGTTTTTTTATATTCTAAAAGCAAACATTTCCTCCTTATTATCAAATTCTTGAAGAAGCCATTATTGCAAGGATAAAAGTACTTCTTAAACACCAAATTCTTGCATCTCTAATTGCCAACAGCCAAAAAATTATATTACTCACACAGGTAATGTCAATCAACATCAATCAATGGTGGACTTTAAAGATTAGCACAGTTTTTTTTTCTTATCAAAAAACTTAAGGGGGTTGTTTGGAATCCCAATGTTTAAAGTACTGACCCCATGTGGTAAAATAAGAAAGAACTTATATGTACCTCTCTTTTTTTACTAGCTGGGGACAGAACAAATGTCAAATCTTGCACCTTTAAAGGGAGAAACCAAGAAAAACCTATATTACTAATAGAGAGCTTGAAGCGGCAAGACATAAAGGAAAGTGAAAACATAGATATTTCATGGACAGCCCTTTTGGGCTATAAACTGGCTAAAAGTTTTCCATGGAAAGCTTTATCTTTATGCTTTAACCCCTTAAGGACCCAGCTCATATATATATATATATATATATATACCATTTTTTCAGCATAATATCGGAACACGCGATTCACATATTGTTCTAAATATTACATTGTCCTAAATATTTCTCATAGGTTTTGTAACTTTGGTTAACCAGGGAGGAGAGAGTAGGGAGAGAAGAGGGTGAAGAGCTACATAGGGTAGGTTATAAAACTGGAGATAGGGGAGGGGGCAAGGGTTGGAAGGTAAAGAGAAGGGAAAGAGGGGGGTAGGGAAAGATGAGGTTTGTAGTGCAATAGAAATGCCCCAGTGTTCCCGCTATGGTTTTCACAGAACCAGCAATTGTCTCCCTCTATCAGGCCTCTTCTTCTCAGATCCACAGGGTCACTATACCTTCTAGTGATTATTTTAAAAGAGTTCTCTTGGACCCATGTGAGTTTTTAAAGTTCCTATTCATTTGTGCGTCTGTTAAGTGCATGTTCATTTATCCTTCCCACGCTTTAAGATAGGGAGACATATTACTACTCTCTTTTTTGAGGAGAAAATCAAATCATACAACTCTGAGATTACTTTTGCTGCCATACCTTTTTTATCACATTTCTAAATTGCAACACTCAAACCATTCCAAATAGCCCTTGTTAAGCTCGTTTGACGTTTAAGCATCATATATGAAATAAAACAAAATGGAGGTTCTATGCAGAATTTTCAAATGTTTGAAAATAAAATGTTTATTTAGCCCTGAAATTTACATGTTCATGTAGGATAAAATGAGAAAGCACACCTCAGTTTCTCTCGAGTATGGCAATATCCTACATGTGGAAATAAACCACTCTATGTGCCCATAACAGAGAAGAAATTTGAGGTGCTAATTAGAGATGAGCGAGCACTAAAATGCTCGGGTACTCGTTATTCGAGACGAACTTTTCCCGATGCTCGAGTGCTCGTCTCGAATAACGAGCCCCATTGAAGTCAATGGGAGACTCGAGCATTTTTCAAGGGGACCAAGGCTCTGCACAGGGAAGCTTGGCCAAACACCTGGGAACCTCAGAAAAGGATGGAAACACCACGGAAATGGACAGGAAACAGCAGGGGCAGCATGCATGGATGCCTCTGAGGCTGCTTAATCGCACCATTATGCCAAAATTATGGGCAACAGCATGGCCATGACAGAGTGACAGAATGAAGCTAGATAGCATCTAAAACATCCAATAATTGACCCTGACACTATAGGGGACTTCATGCAGAGGCAGCGGCAGCAGCGGCAGGCTAGAGAGTGGCATGGCGACATACCCTAAATGGACTCAGGCTTCAAACCAATGGGTGGCAGAGAGGAACCAAAGGAGGTGAGCAAGAAGCGCTCAAATAATATCGGTACATGATAAAAGTTTGCCAGTATATTTTGTGGATTACACAGCAGGGTGGCGACAAAGTTAACATGGAAGCCATGAAAACAACCCAAAATTCTGCCTGACACAGCTCGTTTGATAAGGGGACCATGTATGGAGGCAGTGAACTAGTAGTAGATTAAAGGTGCTGCAGTTAAAACTATGTTAGTTGGATCTTGGCATGGAGCTGGCGCGCCGCTGCCAGGCGAGCTTTCGCCAATCCAAGCCCCTGTCTCTAGGCTACTCCCCAAACAGCACTTCTAAGAACCTTTTGTATAAGATCAAGTGTAATAGCGTTCTTATAAGTTTAGGATATGGCGGGTGAGGGGAATGGAAACAGATGCGCAAGAAGCGCTGAAATAATATTGGTAAATGATAAAAGTTTGCCAGTATATTTTGTGGATTACACAGCAGGGTGGCGACAAAGTTAACAAGTTTGTTGTGGAAGCCATGAAAACAACCCAAAATTATGCCTGACACAGCTCGTTTGATAAGGGGACCATGTATGCCTACAGTTCATGCCAGTCGCTGCTCTGGCTGCCAGTCTCCTTTCGAATACAGTTTAAAATAAAAACCCTCATCCATAAAGCTCTGTATAATGCTGCACCCCCCTACCTCTCCTCTCTTATCTCAGTCTATCGCCCAACCCGTGCTCTTAGATCCGCCAGTGATCTTAGATCAACCTCTACCCTAGTGCGGACCTCCCACTCGCGTCTCCAAGACTTCTCTAGAGCTGCACCAATTCTATGGAATGCTCTGCCCCGGACTATCAGACTAATACCTAACCTCCAAAGTTTCAAACGTGCTCTTAAAACCCATTTCTTTAGGCAAGCCTATAACACTCATTAACTGCATGAAGTTTTAACTCTTCTACTAACCCTTCCTGTGTCGTCCTCCCATCTGTTATCCAGCAACCAACAGGCACCAGACTTCTATGTAGTCCAATTCACCCTGGACCTGGTGACGGCTGAGTGGTTCAAGCGACAGCAATTCCATTTATTATATTTTGTTCTATTCCCTAAGAAGAATGGCTTGACCATTAAAAATTCTTTTACCTCGTGTTACCCCATCATCTTCATAAACCGTAAGCTCTGGCGAGCAGGGACCTCACTCCTGTTGTTCCATACAAATGTTGTGCTCTGTTACATTACATTTGTATTTGTTTCCTATGATTTGCAAAGCGCTACGGAATATGATGGCGCTATATAAATAAAGATTATTATTATTATTATTATAAAGGCAGTGAACTAGTAGTAGATTAAAGGTGCTGCACTTAAAACTATGTTAGTTGTATCTTGGGATGGAGCTGGCGCTCCGCTTCCAGGCGAGCTTTCGCCAATCCAAGCCCCTGTCTCTAGGCTACTCCCCAAACAGCACTTCTAAGAACCTTTTGTATAAGATCAAGTGTAGTAGCGTTCTTATAAGTTTAGGATATGGCGGGTGAGGGGAATGTAAACAGAAGCGCAAGAAGCGCTGAAATAATATTGGTAAATGATAAAAGTTTGCCAGTATATTTTGTGGATAACACAGCTGGGTGGCGACAAAGTTAACAACTTTGATGTGGAATCCATGAAAACAACCCAAATTTCTGCCTGACACACCTCGTTTGATAAAGGGAAGATGTATGGAGGCAGCTATATGGACGACTTTTGGAGGTAGCAATGGAGACAACGTGTGGAGGCTGCTATGGAGACAATTTAATTTGGATAGTGCCTGTATGTGGCAGTCCAAGAAAGTTTTCAAACCAGAGGAGCAGGTAGGTGGCCCTCCAGAAAAATTGAATAGATTGAGTGCCTGTATGTGGCACTCCCAAAAATTGTTTAAAACAGAGGACCGGGTCGGTGGCCCTCCAGAAAAATTAAATGCATAAAGTACTATAGCTAGAGCCAGTGGGCCCTGTCAAAAAATAGCCAGTTTCCTCTGCTTTACTGTACAAAGAGGAGGAGAAGGAGGAAAATGAGGAGGAGGAGGAGTGGATAAATTATTCAGGTTGAGCTTCCTTCACCTGGTGGAGATTGGAAATTATGAGAAATCCAGGCTTTATTCATCTTAATAAGCGTCAGCCTGTCAGCGCTGTCAGTCGACAGGCGTGTACGCTTATCGGTGATGATGCCACCAGCTGCACTGAAAACCCGCTCGGACAAGACGCTAGCGGCAGGGCAGGCAAGAACCTCCAAGGCGTACAGTTCGTGCCACATGTCCAGCTTTGAAACCCAGTAGTTGTAGGGAGCTGTGTGATCATTTAGGACGATGGTATGGTCAGCTACGTACTCCCTCACCATCTTTCTGTAAAGATCAGCCCTACTCTCCCGAGACTGGGGACAGGTGACAGTGTCTTGCTGGGGTGACATAAAGCTGGCAAAAGCCTTGTAAAGCGTACCCTTGCCAGTGCTGGACAAGCTGCCTGCTCGCCTACTCTCCCTCGCTACTTGTCCCGCAGAACTACGCACTCTGCCGCTAGCGCTGTCAGAAGGGAAATACTGTTTCAGCTTGTGCACCAGGGCCTGCTGGTATTCATGCATTCTCACACTCCTTTCCTCTCCAGGGATGAGAGTGGAAAGATTTTGCTTGTACCGTGGGTCCAGGAGAGTGAACACCCAGTAATCGGTGCTGGAATAAATTCTTTGAACGCGAGGGTCACGGGATAGGCAGCCTAGCATGAAATCTGCCATATGCCCCAGAGTACCAACGCGTAAGAATTCACTCCCCTCACTGGCCTGACTGTCCATTTCCTCCTCCTCCAACTGCTCTTCTTCTGCCCATACACGCTGAACAGTGAAGGACTCAACACTGGTCCCCTCTTGTGTCTCGCCAACATTCTCCTCCTCTTCCTCCTCATCCTCCTCCACCTCCACCTCCTCCGATATGCGCTGAGAAACAGACCTAAGGGTGCTTTGGCTATCAACAAGGGAATCTTCTTCCCCCGTCTCTTGTGACGAGCGCAAAGCTTCCGACTTCATGCTGATCAGAGATTTTTTCAACAGGCCAAGCAGCGGGATGGTGAGGCTGATGATGGCGGCATCGCCACTGACCATCTGTGTTGACTGCTCAAAGTTACTCAGCACCTGACAGATATCAGACATCCACGTCCACTCCTCATTGTAGACTTGAGGAAGCTGACTGACCTGACTACCAGTTCTGGTGGAAGTTGACATCTGGCAGTCTACAATCGCTCTGCGCTGCTGGTAAACTCTGGATAACATGGTCAGTGTTGAATTCCACCTCGTGGGCACGTCGCACAACAGTCGGTGAGCGGGCAGTTGGAGGCGGCGCTGCGCTGCCCTGAGAGTGGCAGCATCTGTGCTGGACTTCCTGAAATGCGCACAGATGCGGCGCACCTTCGTGAGCAAATCAGACAGATTGGGGTATGTCTTGAGGAAACGCTGAACTATCAGATTTAACACATGGGCCAGGCATGGCACATGTGTCAGTCTGCCGAGTTGCAGAGCCGCCACCAGGTTACGGCCGTTGTCACACACAACCATGCCTGGCTTCAGGTTCAGCGGTGCCAGCCACAGATCAGTCTGCGCCGTGATGCCCTGTAATAGTTCTTGGGCGGTGTGCCTTTTATCGCCTAGGCTCAGCAGTTTGAGCACCGCCTGCTGTCGCTTAGCGACGGCACTGCTGCTGTGCCTAGAGCTACCGACTGATGGCGCCATGCCCACGGATGGTAGTTTGGAGGAGGAGGTGGAGGAGGGGTGGGAGGAGGAGGAGGCATAGTAGGCCTGAAACACCTGGACCGAGGTAGGCCCCGCAATCCTTGGCGTCGGCAGTATATGACCAGCCGCAGGGTCAGACTCGGTCCCAGCCTCCACCAAGTTAACCCAATGTGCCGTCAGCGATATATAGTGGCCCTGCCCGGCAGCACTCGTCCACGTGTCCGTGGTCAGGTGGACCTTGTCAGAAACGGCGTTGGTCAGGGCACGGATGATGTTGTCTGACACGTGCTGGTGCAGGGCTGGGACGGCACATCGGGAAAAGTAGTGGCGGCTGGGGACCGAATACCGAGGGGCGGCCGCCGCCATGAGGTTGCGAAAGGCCTCGGTCTCTACTAGCCTATAGGGCAGCATCTCCAGGCTGAGCAATCTGGAGATGTGGACATTAAGGGCTTGGGCGTGCGGGTGGGTTGCACTATATTTGCGTTTCCGCTCCAGCGTCTGGGGTATGGAGAGCTGAACGCTGGTGGATGCTGTGGAGGATCGTAGAGGCGACGATGGGGTTTTTGTGGCAGGGTCCTGGGCAGGGGGCTGACTATCAGCTGACACAGGGGAAGGAGCAGTGGTGTGCACGGCCGGAGGTGAACGGGCCTGTTGCCACTGAGTGGGGTGTTTAGCATTCATATGCCTGCGCATACTGGTGGTAGTTAAGCTATTAGTGGTGGAACCCCTGCTGATCCTGGTTTGGCAAATGTTGCACACCACAGTCCGTCGGTCATCCGGTGTTTCCTTAAAGAACCTCCAGACTTCTGAAAATCTAGCCCTCGCCGCAGGAGCCCTCGCCACGGGAGCTTCACTAGTTGACACATTTGGCGCTGATGCACCTGGTCTGGCCCTGCCTCTCCGTCTGGCCCCACCACTGCCTCTTCCAACCTGTTCTGGTCGAGGACTCTCCTCCGTCTCAGAAGCACTGTGTTCACCCGGCCTATCAACCCAGCTTGGGTCTGTCACCTCATCATCCTCCGATCCCTCAGTCTGCTCCCCCCTCGGACTTCCTGCCCTGACAACAACTTCCCCACTGTCTGACAACCGTGTCTCCTCATCGTCGGACACCTCTTTACACACTTCTTCCACTACGTCAAGAAGGTCATCATCACCCACAGACTGCGACTGGTGGAAAACCTGGGCATCGGAAAATTGCTCAGCAGCAACCGGACAAGTGGTTTGTGACTGTGGGAAGGGTCCAGAAAACAGTTCCTCAGAGTATGCCGGTTCAAATGCCAAATTTTCCTGGGAGGGGGCAGACTGGGGGGGAGGAGGCTGAGGTGCAGAAGCTGGAGGAGTGCCGATTTCGGTGACATGGGTGGACTGCGTGGAAGACTGACTGGTGGACAAATTGCTCGAAGCATTGTCGGCAATCCACGACATCACCTGTTCGCACTGTTCTGGCCTCAACAGTGCTCTACCACGAGTCCCAGTAACTTCAGACATGAACCTAGGGAGTGTAGCTCTGCGGCGTTCCCCTGCTCCCTCATCAGCAGGTGGTGTCTCACCCCGCCCAGGACCACGGCCTCTGATTCCTGCAGTAGTTGGACGCCCACGTCCCCGCCCTCGTCCTCTACCCCTAGCCCTCGGGTTAAACATTTTGAAAATGAAAGTTATAACTTTAATTTTTTTTTTACTTTTTTTTGTGTTTTTTTGTGTTTTTTAGTTTTTTTTTGTGTTTTTTAGTTTTTAAAACCAAACAATGCTATCCTATTGCTATGGCTATTTTCTAGCCAAGTATGAAAGCACACTGCTATGCCAGATGAGATGACGCTGAGTTATTAAAAAAATAAACGTAAAATAAAAAAGGAAATGGCAGACTGTGCCTAATTGAAATCCAACCCCTAATAAATTTTCCCACTTCGGTCTTTGCGATGGATATGTGCGTCACTAAGCGCAAAACACAGCGGTCGCAACTCTCACTACAAATTGCTCACAATTTGCTAGTAGATGCACTGCAGCAAGGACAGCCACCAGCAGATCAACCAGAAATCAAATATATATAACGCTACTGTAGGCGTAAGTAAGCCGTTTGGATTCTCCTATGGCTATTTTCTAGCCAAGTATGAAAGCACACTGATGAGATGACGCTGAGTTATGAAAAAATAAACGTAAAATAAAAAGAAACTGCCAGACTGTGCCTAATTGAAATCCAACCCCTAATAAATTTTCCCACTTCGGTCTTTGCGATGGATATGTGCGTCACTAAGCGCAAAACACAGCGGTCGCAACTCTCACTACAAATTGCTCACAATTTGCTAGTAGATGCACTGCAGCAAGGACAGCCACCAGCAGATCAACCAGAAATCAAATATATATAACGCTACTGTAGGCGTAAGTAAGCCGTTTGGATTCTCCTATGGCTATTTTCTAGCCAAGTATGAAAGCACACTGATGAGATGACGCTGAGTTATGAAAAAATAAACGTAAAATAAAAAGAAACTGCCAGACTGTGCCTAATTGAAATCCAACCCCTAATAAATTTTCCCACTTCGGTCTTTGCGATGGATATGTGCGTCACTAAGCGCAAAACACAGCGGTCGCAACTCTCACTACAAATTGCTCACAATTTGCTAGTAGATGCACTGCAGCAAGGACAGCCACCAGCAGATCAACCAGAAATCAAATATATATAACGCTACTGTAGGCGTAAGTAAGCCGTTTGGATTCTCCTATGGCTATTTTCTAGCCAAGTATGAAAGCACACTGCTATGCCAGATGAGATGACACTGAGTTATTAAAAAAATAAACGTAAAATAAAAAGTAAATGGCAGACTGTGCCTAATTGAAATCAAACCCCTAATAAATTTTCCCACTTTGGTGTTTGAGGTGGATATGTGTGTTACTAAGAGCTAAACACAACGGTAGCAAGTCCCCCTGCAAATTCCTCACAATATGGTACTAGCTGCACTACTAGTGCCAGCAAGCCCAGCCACAAGCAAACAAAAAAAAAAAAGTATAACGTTATTGTAGCCCTAAGAAGGGCTGTTGGGTTCTTGTTGTATCACTCCTGCCTAACACTATTCTAATAGAACACCCTAACGCTTTCCCTGACCAGCAGCAGCTCTCTCCCTAGCAGCATCCAGACACAGAATGATCCGAGCACCGCGGGCAGCGGCTAGTCTATCCCAGGGTCACCTGATCTGGCCAGCCAACCACTGCTATCGACGTGTAAGGGTACCACGTCATGCTGGGTGGAGTGCAGAGTCTCCTGGCTTGTGATTGGCTCTGTTTCTGGCCGCCAAAAAGCAAAACGGCGGGAGCTGCCATTTTCTCGAGCGGGCGAAGTATTCGTCCGAGCAACGAGCAGTTTCGAGTACGCTAATGCTCGAACGAGCATCAAGCTCGGACGAGTATGTTCGCTCATCTCTAGTGCTAATAACTATAACATACCAAAATAAGAGAACCCCCTAAAAAGTGACTGTATTTGAAAACTTAAACCCTTAAGGAGTAACACTATTTTGGGGTGGCTATACTTCATTTTTTCCCATTATATCCCTTCATTGTCCCTCTACATGCCTGTTGCCTTATGCAATCAGGCACTAAAGCTGCATACATCCCATGAGTCATTATCATATTCAGCAGTCTAGCTTATTCATCAGTGTGAATCCTGATGCTGGTGGCCATGCCCCCTGCAGCCTGTGTGTGAGATACTCCTATGCACATAACTGACAGCCTGAGGTATAATGGTGTAATGGCTCCTCTATGTGCCTCCTGGTGCTGTAGCCCCCTGCAGCCTGTGTGTGTATGAGATACTCCTATACACATGACTGAGTGCCTCTATGATGATGTAAGGTATTATGGTGTAATGGCTCCTCTATATGCTTCATGGTGCAGGCAGCCACATCCCCTGCAGCCTGTGTGTGTAAAGGAGAGATACAACTGTGTTTCTCACATGTATATAGGAGGACACAGCATGTCAGGTACTTGTGTATAGCAGACCATGTCCGGTACTTGTGTAGCTGATGTCTGTGTCTCACACATGTGTATTAGGAGGGAGAGCATGTCAGCAGATAAAGCACAGACACCAGCAATTCTTTGCTTTACTATACATTACACACATACATGAGCAGGGGGAGGAGAGGGGAGGGAGGACATGGGTGACATCACTTTCTCTCTTCATTTTCCCAGTCTCATTTACATAATAAGTAAAAGATGATTTTAGAATTATTAATGTATGAATTAACTAGATAAAGGCTGGGATGGACTCCTTGTGAGCTGCTCCAACAGGTAGTAGTGACAGAACTAGTGACAGAGACCTGATGACAGGTATCCTTTAAGGACACCCGATCTACAGACAAACCCTAGTTACAGACGGGCCCCTCTTCCCACTGTGACCTCTGGTAAAGCTCTCTGGATGCTTTATTTTGTTCCCAGACTGCAATGATCATATGGAAAGGGTCTGTAATTAAGTTTTATGGATAATCCTTGTTCCCATGACATCAAAATGTTGTAACTTCAATTGTCTTAAGAACAAAGCTAAAGAACCAATCTTGTACGTAATCCGGAGACCGGATGTAATATATAATACTATGGGTACAGTAATAAAAAAATAAAAATTACATATTTAGTGATACATTTTGTCAAAGGAATATTTTATTACACTGCACATATTGAAATGAATGTGTAACCGAGGAACTAATGATTGCATTAAATTTTTCCTTTGGCTCTTCACCACGTCTTACAAAGGTACATTCTAATCAGGAAAATAGATCATAGACCAGAAATAATAGATAACAATGAATACGATGTACAAGAGGTGCTTAAAAGGTAGTCAAGACAACCAGAACCAAAGGCGGATTTCATTTATGACCAGGCAACAACTTAACTCAAAATCAAATCATAATTGCAAGAATACAGTTTAATTTATTGCAAAAAGTTTATTTTTTCTTGTTGAAGTCAGTAAATAATATTGTAAGAGGCTATTATGATTATACAATTTACAATGCTACAAAACAAATCTATTGCTTAACTCAAAAATGATCAACTGTATTGTTATCATAATTCTGCTGTGGTGCAGCTGCAGAAATCTGAAGCTGGCTAATTTCACAATTTCTCCTCCTGAAAGTCCACAACTCTTCTGTCAATATACATGTTATACTATAACCTATAGTAAAGATCTGCCTGCAATTTACACACAGATATTTCCAGCTACTGTGAACTTGTTGTCTCTTAGCTGCTATGACGTATTTTCAGATCTTAAATCAAAACACAGTTACTGCCGATGAGTATGTAATATATTTTGTTAAGTGTCTTTAACTGATTCAGTACCGATGGTCATTGGTGCCAGAAAGACAAGGTCAATTTTTGACGTTTTTGCTATGCACTTTGGAAAAGCTTTACATATCATAACAAATGTAACTTTGTTTTTTTCAAGATTTGTGAGACTTTATCTTGATACAATAGTTTTAATAATTACATATTTAAAATTTGCCAATAATTGGCTATAAATGTGAAAAAATAAGATTTTTTAAATAATAATAATAATAACTTGACTGTCCTCCAAGAGGAAATACAGTTGTTGCATGCTACTCCATAAAAAATGGTACATTAAAACAATTCATAAATAATACAAACATTCACACATGTGCAACACAGTCATATAAACACATAAGTAACCATACAACATAATAGTTTGTTTATGTAACTTTAACCTCACTGAGCAGTCTAATAGAGAATGGGATGAAACTATTCTCCATTCTTTCTGTTTTACAATTCCGATGATTGTACCTACCGCTAATTACGCTTTGCTCTCCAGTGAACGTGTCATAATTTGGGTTATTTGGATTTCACAGTTATCTTGTTTAACTTTTTAACAACACATTTCCTAATGATCGGTTACCAAGATTCCAAGACTTGTTGTCATTTTTCCAATTAAAATGTTTTTTAAAAAGTAGTAATTTTACCAAAATATGTTATAAATACGTACAGCATTATTCCATCATTATTTCATAGGTTCAGCTAGAGATGCAGGGGTTGCATGTACTGCAATAATGAAAAGTGAAAGTGTGTCCTGTAGCATCTTGTATATTCTGCCTTCTGCTGACTGTCTGGAGGGGGCACAATTCAAACTCCTATATCTCCTGAGCCCTTACATCTAGAAACAAAACAAAACTGGAGCCATATTAAACAGGAGGTTTTCCCCTTTCATGACATATGGATTGTGTATAGATATTCAACAGAACCGGAGATAGCCATTCTTAAGGTTACATTCGCCAATAAGAAGCTGTACATAAAAATCAACTTTTTCAGTGCAACTTTATAGGTAGCTATTTCTGGCTCTGTGAAGCATCCATACACAATCTAGAGATATAGCCATTTAAAGTTGGTCACTGTCATGACGTAAAAAAAACAACTTTTCCGGAATCTGTCACAAAAAAAAAAAAACGCTGTATATTTACGTGGAGCGGTACTGAAGGGGTTAAAGTAATAATTTTTTTTTTTGTTACTTATGCCATTTATATTCTCTTGATGCATGGGCACAATAGCTACCTATTTATCATTTGTATTCTTTATGATTTGTATTCTTTATCCGTGAACTTGATGAACCATATTTTACATCAGAAAATATATTGAGACAATGGGGGTTATGGGAGTTATTTATCTTTGTTTTTAATGGGATTTTTGGCATAAAAAGTTTTAAAAAGTCACAAAAAGGGTTTTTGTGCTAAAAAGTTTCAGAGCTAGAGCTCTTAAGTTAACACATCTATAATATTTTTGTGAAAATTTGTTTATAACTTATTCATGTTAAAAATTATGGGGCAGATGTCTTTTATTTATTGAGCACTTCTGCTCTTTGATTTATTTATGGGCAATTTTTCTTAAGTTAAATCGTGTGGATTTTTTTTGTGCAAATTTTTTGTGCAATTTCTAAAATTTTGTGCAATTTGTGAAGCAACCTTTGCCAAACAGTGTTCTATACCTGATGGGGACTGGATTGTTTTTACATATTTTTTCAACTTTTTAGGCACAAATAAGTGATACATCATGCACAGTTCAACTGTCAGCAGGTGCAGTTGAAAGATGAATTTGGAACAAAGAAGGAAAATCAGTGTGCCACTAGTTTCTCAAAGTCACATAATGTTAATGTCACATAAACACATGTCTTGAAAAATAAACAAAGTAAAATTTGTTATGACAGAAATATCGTTATTTAAAGAAGTGCATAGCAGAACGTCAAAAATTGACCTGGTCAATCCGGTACCAATGACCATCGGTCCTCAAGGGGTTAAGAATGTTTACATTTTCAATTTAAGACAGTACTTTTTTTGTCAAAACTTTTTTTTAGTATGAAACTTTATTAAGTTTTGAACAGCACAAAACGTATCCAAAATATCAAAAACCTGACACAGCAGGATCATAGACTAATAAAATTTCAATTTTCTGGGTAGAAAAGAAATAGGAGTCATAGCTGAGTTACAAAATGCATGGAAGTCATGATAGTAGAATAAACTGACCTTAAAACAATGGGGGATATTAATCATTACTTTTCTTTTAAATGTTATTCCAAAAAAGGCTCACATTTTTATGCAGAGACTTTTGTGCTCATTTTTCTGTGACTTTTTCACATTTGCACCATAACTTGGGATGCACTATTTTTTAAAGGTTTTTTCATGCGCAGATAACGCATGTGAAAAGGACTCAGGACTGAGGTCTATCTTTTCTATGGCAATTGATGTGTTAAAACATTGCACTTGCATTGGACTTGCATGTGTCTCAGAATGCAATGCGTTTTTTGATGCATCTCCATAGACTTGTATGGTGCGTAGGGCATGCTGAGATTTAAACACGCGTTAAAAAAATGTGTGTGTGTGCGTAAAAAAAATGCAAGTCCGAAAAAGCCTGTTGATTACAATGGGTCAGAGTGCAATGCAAGTTCTATATGTCTAAAGCACGAGCAGAACGTGCACGTTAAAAATGCAAGTGTGAAAGGGGCCTAAAATTAGCTTTACTGGCCATATGTGACTTTTTAAAAAGTGTCAGAAAATTGCACAAAAGCTTGCCTGCTCTCAGGGGGTGAACTTTGCAGGAAAAAGCAGGGCAACTTTGTAAGTTCTTTTGCACAAAGATTTGTGACTTTTTACAAAAAGTTGTATCCTTCACACCAGGCAGCAATGTTAGACTAACAGGCACAAATGTGATTTAACGCAAGGAATATCCACCTATGACAAGTTAAACTAGACAAAAGAGGAACTAGACAGATAGCAAAATGTGAAAGAGAAAAGATAAATCTCCCCCAATATGTAATTAAAAAGTCCTATTGTGTGAAGTTGTGTGTTGATGTATTGAGAAATATCTAGTTATGAATTTTGAAGTATGCTTTTACAATGTTTGGAATTGTAGACCTTGAATTGTATATGAATATATGAATGAATGTTACAATAGATGTTGATATAAAAAAAAAATTTGAAAAGCCTTTCTTTATATATGTATTGTTTTTTTTATAGAGGATAAAAGCCTTGGGACTATATATTTTTCTTTGTCAGCCTGTAAAAGACATTTACAGTCTTACATGCAATTTTGTCAGTGAATTTGTTGTAAATATCAGTGTAGGCTGCAAATATCAAAAACTACTAAAAGGAGTGATAGGCCAAAAAATTACCCTACATAAAATATATTTAATAGACCAAAAGCAATCAATATCATGTATTAATATTAAATAACTTAATAGATGTTTTATATAAGTGGTCCCAGAACCATATACTGACTGTGGAGATATTGCTGTCTTAAATAATGTATATAAGTACACAGTTATAGTCAGATAAAGACAAAATCATATATGATTTATAGATAAAGTGGGATCACTTAGCTGAAAACTATCTGACACACTAACCTAGCAGAACTGATGTGAAATAATTCAAAAATCAAAAATGTTAAGTGATTACTATGAAATTTATGTTGCATTGGTTTTACCCAATTGTTTTGCTTAAAAGTCCCATACAATTTTCATTACACTTTTTCAAATCCTCAGTCAAACAATGGACAACTTTGTTGTTTAACACATGATGGGGCTCAGTTACTAAGCGCCGTGCTGTTCACTTTCGTCGGACTGTTCGGGGAATACACGGCTTGCACAGGTATTTAAGAAGGGTATGAGCTGGGATTGTGTCACACGTGACCCCACGGGATTTAACTTTCAAATTGTGTGGCAAGCCCAAGCACTTGGATGCACCACTAAAAAGATGGTGAACTCTGTCGCACCAGAGCAGAGAAGCGACACATGCACGGTTTTGGGGCGCACAATCTTAGTGCCACAGTGCATTATTGTCGGACAATGCAATTTCGGTGAACTCTGGAGGCAATATAAGTAAATGTGCCCTGATGTGCTGAGATATAGGATTCTCCATCCAAGAATCAATTGCAGCATTTTTGACACATATGTTGTGTGGTATAATAAATTGCTATGTAGCCTAAAATAGAAAATGTGATAATATGACAAAAGGTTTACATTTTTCTTTTTCTTTATGGATTGTGGTCCACATCATCTCGTATATGACTTCAACAAATTACATTTACAACTTGGACAAGACAGAATGTCTGGTGGGGGTCTTATCTAATAGGAGTGGATCAAAAGATTAAAAGGATCTTGTAATCAGATAAATTTACACCTATCCGCCTAGTCAAATGCTTACCTGATCCCTGTGCTTCCACTTCCCATGAAATCATTACAGTGGCAATGTATGTAATAATTTATTATGGGGGAAGAATGAATGGACATATTATTCCTAGATATGCCATAGATAAGAAATTATAATACATATTTCCCTCATAATAAATAATTATTTAAATAGTGTCCCTCATAATAAATTATAATATATACATAGGGTCCGTTGTCCCAATAATAAATAAATATTTCCAAAACTATACATAGATCCCCCCAACATGAATGGATCAAGACAGCATAATAAATTCACTAACCTGCTGTTGCTTACACATCATAGCTGTTTGCCACTTCTGGTCTCTTTGTCCTTTCATCCTGCAATGTCATCAGCATTTTTCTCAATCTTATTTGTGGACATAATTTGGACAATCGGGCTACTGCTTTATGAAAGATTTTTTAAAAATACAAGTGACTCCAGGATACTGAAATTTTATTGTTGTGACTGCTGGTTATTTTCTGTACATCTATCGGACGTTCCATAATATGAGGTTGTTGCTGTCTGCTCTGCATTACAACTGTGTATTTATTACTCCATTCCTAAATTGTTTTGTTATTTTTATTTGCGTGTGATTGTAACAAATGTAATGTAATGTAATGTCTTGTCACTCTGTTTTTCATTTGAAATGAAAAATTTTGAGAGCAAACATTGAGAAGGTACTTGTCATATAACAGAGACAGGTTCACACAGTACAAGTAATTCAAAGCTCACAATAGGTAACTACATTAAAATCTGTGAGTGCACAATGTATTCATTTGTCATATATACATTGCTACAAAAGAATTAGATATTCTCAGAAAAAAAGACTGTCATTGTTGGGCACAAATAGTCACTTTCACTCAAGTGCTTCTTAGCAGTGTAAAAAACACCCCAGCCTTGACAAATGATAACTTTTACAGAGAAACATTTTGCCCCTTGTCATTCTTTATTTGAGAAATGCATTAGCTTGTAATTATTTTATGTGTGTAAAGATTGAAGCTTTCTAGCATCAGTTATCCTTGTATAACCATGTATTTTCATGGTCTGTATTATTGTATATAAAGTTTTTCTTATCGGTTGTTTTTACTTTGCATTACACTTAAATGTAGTCTTATTTCATGCCATCAAGGATAAGAATGATGCTACATTATCAAACAGTATGCTGTAAAATAATAGCAATGACCTTTAAATATGGAATGGGCTGTTACATTATATTTATAGATATTGAAGTGGTGGGACTTTTGGGCTCGAACTTAGAGTGTAAAATCTAAAAGATACAATATACCACAGTTGCTTCTTGGAAAAGAATAGTTCCATAAAACATAACTTTTTTGACATAGGAATGCAAGGGTTTTGTTTTAAGTGGTGTATTTTCAAATGCAGGAAAGTGAAATAAAACAGATTGCAACTGGACTGTATGCTAGCATAAGAACAGTATGCTTGTCTTGAAGGGAACTTCCCGACCTGTGCTGTACTATTATGTGCTGCTTCTGGAGCCCACTCCCCAGTGGAACTGGTGCCATAAGCTGCTGGTTTCAGCTGTTTTTTTGCAGCTGCCACACACCTGTAACACACAGAGATTCCTCCGATTGCGGATGTTAACCTCTTACACTCCAGGGTCAAGCATGATCACGGCTTGTATAGTTCTTCCGATGTAAATCGAATCCCCAGTGCTGCTTAAAGGGGGTCCAAACATCCGAAGGCAGCCCTGGAGTTTAATGAGTGCCCCAGTAGTGCACAATGTCTTCTTTAGGCCAGGCCCTTTCAAAATTGCCATTTTGAAATAAATTCAATAAAACATGATCAAAAGGCTGTGAAGTCCTAAAAATGGAAGCGTTGAAAATGTCATCAAAAGTAGCACAAAATAACACCACCAATAGATCCATACACTGAAGTATGGAAAAATAATATTTTTTTGTAAAGAAGGTTTTAATTTTGTATGTATGAAAACATTATAAAATCTATACAAATTTGATATCCCTATGATCGCACGGACTAAAGTAGACATGTCATTTGGGTGCACAGTGTAAAATCCAAGCCTACAGGAAAAAATTCCATTGCATTTGGAATTTTTTCCTGCTTCCCAGTACACGGCATGGAATATAAAATACCATCACTATGAACAACAATTTGTTTTGCAGAAAGCAAGCCCTCACACAGCTCTTTGCATGCCAGCACCCATTGCGGGTGTTACCGGTGGGTGTTTGCTGCAATGTGCAGCAAATGCCCACCTTGCATGGTGGACTGTGAGCCCTTTTCATGCACCCACAGACGACATGTGACGTATTATTAAATCACATGTCGATAAGGGGTTAAAGCTGAATTTCAAGAACTGAAGGATATATGAAAATTAGTTTGTTACTTTACATAATAAAGTGGCTGTTAATTACAGTCTGTATTCTGTGACCAAACATTTCACAGGGTCTGCTTTAATTTCCATGGCCACATAAGCTGCCACAGACAGACATTGGTTCAGATGTATTATGCTTTGTGCACCAGTTTTGGTGCACAATGCATGAAAAAGTTGTAATTGTGGGTGAACATGGAGTTTGCAACATTTTCCCTCGCTGTTGGGATGAAAAACAGGATGGGCAAGGATTCGGATGCCCTGGTCAGTCAAATTTACTATAACCTGCACAAATAAAACAGCAGCAAGCTATAGATGAAATATACTTCAGTTTGGTCCATATTTTGATTCCAGCAATTAAGTAATTCCTACATATAACATGCTGGGTGCACCAATGTTTAAGACTGTTGCAGAGCACTCCAATCATAATACGTTAGCCCTACTATATTCTACTAATGTAGATTTTTCCCCTTTGGATCACAAAATACATTTATCTGTTTTTAACCCCTTAATGACCGCCCTATCGGGAATCTACGTCGGTCATTAAGGGTACTTCTTCTGATGCGACGCCTTTCTACGGCGCCGCATCAGAAGAAGATTTAGGGACATCGGGTCAGTATAGTGCCGGTGTCGGGCTGTGATATCACAGCCCAGACCCGGCACTAACACCCGGGATCGGAAAAACTCCGATCCCGGGTGTTTAACCCCTTACACGCCGCGGTCAAGCATGACTGCGGCGTGCAAGTGTGTCCCCCATGGATCGGACCCCCCCGGCGTGCTTACCGGGGGATCCGATCCCTCCTGCCGCTGCCCCGGGTCCCGACGAGTGACCCGGGGCTGTCGGCTCCTCTTCTCGCCGGGTTCTGCCTTCCTGGCCTTCCTGGCAGAACGCGGCATGCTCAGTTACTTACACTATACACTGCAATACAAGTGTATTGCAGTGTAAAGGCTTGAATAAGCGATCGGATGATCGCTTATTCAAGCCAAAAGGTTGAAAATAAGTGAAAGTAAAAAAAAAAAGATTAAATTGTTTTATAATAATAATTAAATAAATAAATAAAATAAAGTCCCATAATCTCCCCAGTTACACATATAATGCAAATACAGTATATAAAACACAAAAACACACAAAAAATGTACATATTTGGTATCACCGCGTCCGTATTAATCTGTACAATAAATCTAAATCAATATTGAACCCGCTCGGGGAACGATGAAAAAAATAACCACGAAAAACTTCCCGTAATATACAATTTTTCATCAAACACTATCACAAAAAATGTTCTAAAAAATGATCAAAAAAAGCTACATTCCCTAATATGATACGACTGAAAAGAACAACTCTTTTCGCAAAAAATAAGCCCTCAACCAGATCTGACAACAGAAAAATACAGAAGTTATGGCCCTAAAAATTTGTCAATAGTAAAAACAATGCGATATTCTCTAATATTGGTTTTGCTCAGGAAAATTGAGCAAAGATAAGAAAAACTATATAAATAAGGTATCACCGCAATCGTAGTGAACCAGAGAATAAAGATAAAATATTATTTTTACATTACGGTGAACGGGGGGGAAAAAATGCTAAAAATCCAAAATAAAAATTGATGATTTTGTTTGTGTCCCCCTTGAAATAGTTAATAAAATCTCATGAATACGCTATAGACCCCCTAAATGAATTATCTATACATTGTATCTCATTCTGTAAAAATTAAGCCCTCATATGTTTGCATTACCAAAAAAAAATAAAAATGTATAGGTTGTACAATGTGACAATACAAATCTGCAGTGAATGGCGTCTCCATTCATTCTATACTTGGCCGTGCGCCTGTACAGAAGTTTACCACCACATATGGGGTATCAGTACACTCGGGAGGAATTGGGCATCAAACGTTGCAGTGCGTTTCATCATTTAATTTATTCTGAAAATGTCAGTTTGGCCTAAATGAATGTATGTTCCAAAAAAATTCCATAGTTTCTAAATCGCAGGTCCATATTGTTTTAACCCATGTGAAACACTTAAAGGGTTAATGGACTTAATAGAAGTTGTTTTACATACGTTGAGGGGTGAAGTTTCTATAGTGGGGTAATTTATGGGGTTTTACTATTACTTAGGCCTTACAAAGTCACTTGGAAGCTGAGTTTTCCCTCAAAATGTGAGTTTTGGCAATTTTCATGAAAATGAGAAATATCGCACCTAAAGTTCTGCACCTCATAACATCCTAGAAAAGTGAGAGGATGCATAAAATATCATCCCAACATAAAGCAGACATTCTGTAAATGTAATTTATCAAGCTTTTTGGGTAGTTTTACTTCCTGTCTGGAAAGCAGAACATTTCAAACTAGGAAAATGAAGAATTTTTACAAACGTTTGCCAAATTTTCACTTTTTTTCAGAACGAATCGCAAAACGTATCACTTAAATTTAATAACTAACATGAAGTACAGTGTGTCATGAGAAAACATTCTCAAAATCACCCGGATATGTTAAAGCGTTCCGAAGTTATAACCAATTATCGTGAGACATGTCAGATTTGAAAAATCGAGTCTGGTCATTGAGCTGAAAACTAGTGTCGGTGATAAGGGGTTAAATGAGCCTATTTGTTTTCTATTTATTTATTTAATTTGTATACACCCGTCTATGAAGGATCTATAAAGCTTGTTTATCAGAAGTGTTGTGCAAATATTATGGATCAGGCCAGAACAAATACATCTTACTTTAAACAACATTTCAGTAATGAAAGATGACTTAGAATTTCAGAAAACCGACCCAATAGCCATACTGTGTATTAATCCAAGAGAAAATGTGATATTGATAGAACTATTTCAAGCAGTCAGTAAAGTTTCTGTTGATTGATACTTTTATTCTAGTTGCTAACATCTAGGTCTGCATATTGAAACCAGATAGAGAGACTGTAACGTAATATTCTCCTTGTGGCATATTTAAGTGTAATTCAGCCATCCATGTCTGGTTTATTCAGAAGGCGTCACTATTCTATTCATTGTATTTTCTAATTTAGAAATAAAGGAAATAAAAAGATTTTGCTGAAGATTTTTTTGTCTATTTTAAAACACTTTAATACAAGAATCATTTTAATACTGATGAAATGAAGCAAAGGTCAGTCCATTGCATGGGAGAAAGGTGTCATAATAGAACAATTGGCAGAATATGATCTGGGAAGTAGAAAATGATTAAAATGACACTTTGAATAGATGAAATGTCTATCCTTCGACACTTAGGATTATTTTCGAATTTCAGATAATCTACTCTATAGTTAAAGTTTATTAAAAGATATTTGTATAGAAATTATTGATAACGGTTTGTTCAATTTTACCAATGCTTTCCAATATATGTTTTTGAATTAGTTTTTCCTAATACTCATCAGTTTCACCTGTGCCGCCATCTTGGCTTAAAAAATTGCTGTCCCCCTATTTCTTCTTGCCTGCACTTAAAGCCTGCAGTTGGATCGAGCAGATGAAGAGGGAACCGCCAGCACATTGAAGTACAACATGTTTCCTGCACTCACTCACGGTGGTGTCCTTCCCTCTGGCCTGCATCATCCCCCAGCTCCCTCTGCAACTGCAACCTGCAAGAGAGAAGGGGCCATAGTGCATGTCCTACCAACCTTGACAGCACTGCTCCCATCAGCCCGTGCCCACCAGCGGCACCACTAGTGGAGGTGTTCACCCCAAAGGCAGCCGTGTACAGCACACCCATGCACGCAACCAGTGTCTGAGCCCCCCAGTGGCACATTGTAATAAATGATCAGTAAAATCCCCAAATACTTCCATAATGTAGTATGGCTTCACATGGTAGAATCAATCAGACAACTTAGGGTAAAGTACTCTAGGGGGTCTGAAAAATAGTAAAAAACCTCTAAAATTAAATCACCCCCTCATTCCCTAGAACTTATATAAAAAAAACAATTAATACCAAATTGAAATGTGATAGGGTTTTTAATGTTTACCTTTTGTGTGTTAGAAGAAGGGTAGTCTTATACAGCTCATACAGTCTTATATATAGTCTTATCAAGTATATAGCAAACTCTGTATTTTAACAAAAAAAAGTTGGGGGTCTTCTTACACACCAAGTCATCTTATATGCCAGAAAATATAGTACAAATTACTTAATATAGTATAATTATATAAGAAAAATGCTACCTTATTGAAATTGTTATCCTTACTTGTAAAGTATTTGTAGTCAAGTACACTATTATATTGAAGCACTGCCCAACTTCTGTGGTGTTCAGAAAAAGTCAAGAAAGGGATGATTTATGTGCAACGGGTTTGGTAGATATGTGATCAGGCCATATAATAAGCCCATTTAACATATCTCTTTCATGAAACCGAACAACCCTGTGAAGTAATGTCTAGTATCTATTGGCTCAAGTCAGGAAGATACTACTATTCACCATTAGGACTATTAGTAAGCGATTCTATTACATACTTTTGGGCCACATCAACATACAATTAAATATAAAAACTTTCAGGTAATCTAATCTTATTTCAAGGACATACATGGCATATTTTTTATAAAATTAAAGCTGTTTCCTACGTAAAACTAATGGAGCATGAGATAGTTCTGTCATTTTTCCAGCTTTAATTTTAGTTTTTTTTTCTAAGAAGTTACAACAAACAATCTATGTTTACTGGATGTTACAAAGCTTTCATATATAAAGTATTTATACATGTTCTGTTTTTAATTATCTAAAGCAAGTAGGAGTGGATATACAGTAAAGTTTATAAATCCTAGAGAAACCTATTTCCTTTATCTTGGATATGACATAGTATTTTCAAAGCCCTAATGTCAGAACTTTTTGAATGAGTTCTTGCTACAGAGTTCTGGCCTTGTGAATGATAAAAGCGGATTGGGTGTAGGTTCTCTTTTCTCAGTTCCTAGGGACTCCCTTAGTTTCTATTCACTACTTAGTGTGTGCTATTTATCTTAAGCACTGAGTCCTGTCCATCATACATCACAGGAGTAACATACAACCCTTGCAGATACTTATATATAAAAGGACTTTACTAACAACATACATGTGACAAAGTAACTACATAAAATACAATACAAAATACATAGAGAACACAACTACACACAGAGGCCTCATTTCCTGCCCCCTACTGGATCTCCGGTAATGTGTATGTAAATACAATATAATCTAACAATACAGAAGCTCCTGGATATATCCTGAAGCAGGAGTCACCTCCAGTACCTGAACATATACATGTACAAAGACTCAGTTATGTATATATGGTAAAACACATACTGTAACACTTGGAATATCTTTATACCTGGACATATAAAGTCCACCATTATTATAAGTACTTTTATAAAGTTATATACATTAACAGAAATCACATACAATATAAACTGGTTTCCTGATGCTCCAGGAAGAGTCAGGGGAGCAGGAGAAAGATTTCTAGTTTCACCACTCTAAATATCCCTGTTGGTACTCCCCATAACTTTACCCTGAGACCACTCAGGATAGACCCCAGTGTGAACAGGGAGAGGATCTCATACCTGGTTCATGGTGGCTTCATTCTGCATAAAGCCTTTGTTATACTAATGACCAAATGATCTCTGTATACGCTGACATCTCACTACACAATATCAGTGAATACTGTCAATATATACTAAATCCATTTAACCTGTATATAATATATAATCATAGAGTAGAGTGTCTGGTTAGGAACAACAGGGCGCATTTATCAACAACAGTGCAAACTGCACTATTTGCAGTTTGCCTGTGTATAGTGCAGAGGGCACCATATTCACGATTTCTGCCTCCCCGTTCTTCATGAATCTGGTGCCCCGTGCAGTGCTCTGACAGAGTGCACAACTATTTTTAGGTGCACCTTTCACTTGGGGTATGCAACACATTTCTGTCGCACTTTGCATGTTAAATTTGGCGTAGGCTCCAACTGAGCACCGGAACACCCTCTTCAGTGCAGAAATTTGTGTTGCATGATTCCTAGCGCAGCTACGCCACAAAAAGGTCACATGTGACACAAAAGTGGTGCAGACACTTCTTAAATACGTGAGCAAGCAGTTTGCACTAGAAAGAACGTTCATAGTCCGACAGACAACTGGTGCATGGCCCTTAGTAAATGTGCCCCAATGTTCTCCTGTAACATGATTAATACCCAGGGCTGCCCTGCTGGAGAATGTGATTGAGAGATTGCTCTGCAGAGTTAGTTCCATTGACTGAGCTTGGTTCAGTGGAAAGCAGTCGGCAGCTGGGGCAGTTGTCTGACCCTCTTTGTTTGTCATCTGTTCCATGCATTTACTCAGAGATGGGGATGTAAACCAGTTGCTGCATGGGGCTCAGGGGCTGCACCCCTTTCTATGATGCCTAATGTTTGCTCCCATGGAGCTCCGCCTTTGTGAATATTATGATAAAATGAATCAGAAAAATAAACAAAGAGTAAGCAAAAATGTTATTTTTTTTTTTTTGCTAATACATGAAGTAATTTTAGATTTTAATAGTCTCTGCTCTATTACAAAAAAGTTTAGATTTTTTTGTAAAGTATCACTTCTACATATAACTAAATGTTCAAACTAATAAGAAAAATATCTTAAGTACAGGCTGAAAAATGAGTTTGAAATAATATTGGACAATATTTGACATTTAAGAAAAAAGTTGAAAATGAAAAACAATTTATTTTAGACAAATAAAACACACTGCCCAATATAACATAATGCAGCATATTAAAATATCTGACCATTGAAACACAACCAACAGATTATCTATTACAAGTAAGGAAGAACTATGGCTAATTTAATTGTCTTTACAGTTCACTTGCTTAATAAACGTTATTATATTTCTGAATATATTGCTGTGAACTCTACCTATTAACTATAAATTATCACTTGGAAATTGGCAATTAAGCCATTTATGTTACATGTCTATTATTTAACATGCAAGCTATTTAAGCACTGAACCAAAACAATGTGGGTAACGATTTCATTATATAACTTCATGACAATTTATAATCCTCTTGAAGGTTTCAACTTTACCACATGTTTAATTATAGAGATATACTGGAAGAAGCAATTAGTTATTAACTTCAAATAATTAATATTTATTTACATGTACATTATGTGTTATGTGTGTTTAAGTGTGTGTATATAGTCTATGTATGTTGCCAATGCAAAAATATTTTTAGCCACAAGTGTTTATTAGCTTGTGTTTAAAAGGAAAGCAAAGAAAAAGTTTCCCAATGACTTGAGCTATTGATTGTGTAGCTATACTGGTCAACTTAGAACACTATGGGGAAGATTTATCATTTTTCTCTTTAAAATGTTAGTGCAAAAAAGTTTTTTATTTGAGCATTTTTCTACGACTTTTCCTTATTTTCACCATAACTTGATACACAGCTTTTGGATTGATTTGCCCTTTGGATTGATTTTGCCCTAAGGAATCCAGTTGTTCAAAGTTAGTTGCATTGCTCATCTACAATTTATTAAAAAAGTTACAAAAACTGCAAATACTCCCCTGGTTTCAGGTAAGCGAACTTGAAAGGAAGAAGCAAATTAACCAAATTTGTGACTTTTAAAAAAAATCCCATCCTCCACTCTTTTTCTAATATTTAAATTAGAAAAAGAAAAGTCTAATCTCAGCCTAGGCTAGAACCTTCTATTGTAATAGTGGTGTTTACTTTAAAAATGTCATGAGATGACATTCTTGACTGGCTTATTACGAGTCTGCAAGTTTGGGCATGTTTTGGAATGTATTTTGAATGACATTAGTGTTATTCCTAGGTTTTGATGAGGGAACATACCTCTGTAGCTCCATGTAGTAATCAAGCTTCAGACATGGGATACTTGGGGATTCTGGGAAATCTGCAAAAAAAAATTTTTCAGGGTGGGAAATCGGAAACAATGTCTCCTTTTGCTATCTTGAAAGGCAGCTCCCTTAACACCAAGCATGACTTACAAGAAGCCTAATAGCATGACGTGGGATTAAGCTAAACCAGTATAACTAGAAGGAACAGATTCCCAACTGTGGACAGCACTGTTTGAACCTGAATGGGGCTCTGCAGTACCATGTAGGGTACTGGTTTGGCTGAGTGAGAGGCTTTAGACTAGAGTCAGGAAGTAAGAGTTCTCTTTATGGAGAGTTTGCCAACTAAGGCCACCTTATATGTGGAAACTTATGGCCATTGATGTCAACCATGTCAAAACAGTGCTGTCTACAGTTGGGAATCTGTTCCTTCTGGAATTGATATATTGGTTTGATTTAATCTCACATCATTCTATTAGGCTTCCTGTAAGTCATGCTTAGTGTTAACGGGGCTGCCTTTCAAGGTAGCAAAAGGAGACCTTGGGGCAGATTTATCAAGCTGTCTGAAAGTCTTAATATTTCTAGTTGCCCATGGCAACCAATCACAACCCCCCCATTAAATATATTAATGAGCACTGGTAAAATGAAAGCTGAGCTGTGATTGGTTGCCATGGGCAACTAGAAATATTCTGACTTTCAGACAGCTTGATAAATTTGCCCCAAACTTTACCACTTCCCACCTTGGAAAACATATTTGCATATTTTCCTGAACCTAATGCAGTGATCTTAAAAAATGGGTTCATTTATAAACATTTTACAAATAATTTGATGGGTTTATTTTGTTGCATTTCTTTTTAATTCTTCTATTGAATTTTGCTTTCAATTTGACATTTTTATGTTTGCTTTTATAGTTAATTCTAGAAACAAACAAAAAGCAAACTAATGAGTTGTTTATTTTTGATTGAAGGATTTTCTTCTGGATTTGAAGTTCATGCAGAAGGCAGCCCTTTTTATATTATAACAAGCATATTTTTATACAGTTCAGTATTTTGTATCTATTTTCTATTTTCTGTTATTTTGCCTGATTCAAATAGCTTATTTTTATAACAGTTTTATTTTTAACTGTGTTGTCGGTTAAAAGATTGCCAATTCTGTTATTTGTTCACAGAAAACCCTCAGAAGCTTAACAAAGAAGCCTTGTGTTTTACAAATTATTTTTATTATTCTTGTTATTGCTATGTTATTTCACCCTAGTGAGAACCTTTCTATATCCCAACATGATATCCCAACATTGATATTAGATTCATCAGGGAATTCTCTTGGTTCAACAATTACAGTTTTTTACAACAATTACCACAGTCTGTCTATAAACTAATAAAGACTGTTATTTTTAAGAAGGCATGTCCTCCTCCTAAATGTTAAAGAACATTGAACTGGATGGATATCATTTTTCAATCATACATAAAATATTTTTTTGAAACAATTCATTTTGACAATACTATTCTTCAGCCTATGTGATCAGTTTTCCCCTTTTAGTTGGCTTGATTCCTTTTTGATGGTGTTTACCTATATGGAAATATTGGTTACACCATGAATTTTGTTAGTGAGACTGATAGTGGGCAAATGGGGCAGATCTATCAGGACTTAATCTGAACACAGGCATACAAGCTTTGAAACAGGCTCAATTCCAATTCCTGGATTGGTCCCTATTTCCTCCCTTACACATCCTCCACACCAAGTGGGTGTGGAGAGGTACCAAGGGGAGTATTACTGCCAGTGTTCCTGCCCCACACCTGCACCCTTCCTATAGCCTATGTTTATTCAAGTGCAGGCTATAGAGTAATTCTAAAATGCCACCTACATAGGGTGCCCCATGTAAGGAGGATTGTTGCTTCCCAATGATGTCATTGAAAACAATGTGCCTCCCCAAAATACTGGTGCTTATGAGGCCACAGGTAATTTAAATGCTGAGGACTTTGACAGATGCATTTAAACAGTCATTGGTTGGGATCACTACTCCTGCTGGGGATGGGGAGGCTTTCATACGCTGGTACACCTAGCGCTGGCTTATCATAAATTTATGCAAATATCTTTACCATATACTTCCATTGAGTAACTATGCTTTGGAAACCTATTAATACAAAACTTGATGACATACAATTTTCAAGATGTTGCCCATAATTAAAATATAAGTGGACAACAATGGAGAGCACTGTTTAGATTATTAAGACAGAGTAGACATGTTGGTAGAAAAATCAAGAATTACTGCATGCACTTAAAATCAAACTAAAATTGTATATACATATACAATGCACAACTGTAATTAGAAAGATCTTCACACTTCAGGTGGTCATGTCTTTGAAATGTGTGTCTTTGAAATGCCTTCTTTAATGTATTTTCTCAGTCATTTGAAAAGAGTCTTTGTCGAGTTGGGTGATATCTTGAAACAAATTGGAGGAATATTGAGTTAAAAGAGTTTTGAAAATGCACAAAGTTTATAATTAATTTGAAGATGCTGCTTTTGTGTCTTTTAGCTGAAAAGTTTTCTAAAATCATGACTGCACTAGAGAAAAAGAAAATGTGTAAAGAAGTACCTGAAAAAAATCCTAATTTGTTCAGTGAACTTTTTAGCAAAAGGGAAGAATGAAAGCAGCCTTCAAGTGTGGGTTAAGGGTCACACTGTGTGCTATTCTTAAAATACCTGTCCCTATCGGTGTTAGATGGCAAAGTGTTAAAGTGAGAAGATCATCAGTTCTAAGAGAATTAGAACAGCACACGTACTTTGAGAGTTTTATATCTAACAATTTGTTGAGTAGAAGTTTTCTCGCCTAGCACTTGCAGTTCTGCCTGTTCTTTTGCACTTGTTTCTTATTATATATGAATACTCAAAAGGAAAGAATGCAAATGAACACTTATGTAATTTTTACAAGTACATCTAATTTGGACACTTCCAAGTTTCTGAAAGTAAAATTTAGATTCAGAGAATGTGAAATATTAGACAAAAGAAATTCACCAATTTCTTATATTAAGTCTTTTTGATGCATTGATCTATTATAGCATGTTCAAAGTCATCTTAAAATGCACCAGATTTTTAATCACCCTGACTATTCTGGAGCATTTTATGAATCTTATGGGACTTTTTCCATAAATGACATTTATCGACAGAGTTGTGGGTTCAGAACGCATGCGGGAGCAAGTTAGCTAGCATACAAGGTATAAGCAGGTCCCACAGCTGTCAAGTCATGTAACTGTGGAATAGGGAAGTGCCACAACTGTCAGGTCATGCATTTAAAATCAAACTCAAATATTTATATACAAATACAAAGCAGAACTGTAATTAGAAACATCTTTAGTTCACACTTTAATTTGTCATGTCACCTTAGAAGGACTGTGTCCTCGAAACACGTCCTTTAAAGTATTTTTCAATACTGTGCATGTTATATACACAAGCAAGCCTTTTGTATTTTACAAAACAAATCTTAAATTGTTTTGATAATGTCTACCAAAAAAAGGAAAAATGAAGATTTCATTTAAAATCTACAAATGTCTACAGCCTGATTTATTTTTGATTCATTGGAATAGGACTAGATATAGCTCCGTCTGATATCCCCTTCCAATAGTCTGTTATTCTGGATGCTCCCAAAGACATTTCAATTCTGACTCAGTCACATTGAATGGTTTCTGCTTCAGGTAAATGAAAGTCAATTGGACAGTCAATGCACTGATGAGAGGACAAATAATTAGAATTATTTTTGTTACAAATAACACTGAGCCATTGGACTCAGTAGGCAGCGTCTCACAATTTGGAGACCTGTGTTTTTTCTGAAAGAGTGTCTTGATTGGTTATTCATTTTACTATGAGCACCAAGGGTAGAAAATGTTCAAAGCGTTTCATTCAAGGATAAAGTCAAGGGACATGAATTGGGAATATTAGGTGGCAATCATGTTAAACTTTCATTCCTTTGGTGACCCAATTGAATAATGCTATGAATAATGGGACCTAGGGACATACAAAGGTGATCAATCACTATATGAAGGGACTGCATTGCTCCCTTATTCAACCAATCAAAAGAGTAAAAATAGAAGACATTTTGGCATGAGATACTGTCCACTGTTGCTCTCCGTATGGAGTAAAGTCTCTCATTATAGCTTTATTGAGTCCCAGTAATATAGCTTTACTATGTCAACTTATTTTAACAATACTGATTTTTGCCTGTCTGAACTTATCTACAATAGCCTGAAGCACTTTAACATAATAGTTTGGTTTTATGAGATAGGGTGTCAGGTTTAGTAATATGTTCCCTTAAATACCTCATATCGAAATTGTAAATATGAATATGGTATTTCTTTATACTAGAAACTGATCCATTAACACATGGACAGTATGGCTACAGCCCAATATATAAATGCCTTACACTGGCATACGATGGATTGAAAAAGGAAACGCGTGATCTTCATTTTCCCTGTAGTGTAGCTTCTAGCAAGTTATGTATAATTTGTAATAACTTGGCTATTTGTTTTGTATTACTTAAATTCTTTATTTCTTATTATAAGAATAATAGGGGATAAATTACAGATATATTTATCTGAGGGTGTGACTGATGGAATCCCCAGCGTTCACTAAAACTTGGGAATGTCCTTCATTAAATGAAGCACCAATGCCCATACATGACTATTGCTCTGTTCACATCTATGAGGCCATGTAAGAAATCCATCTGGAACCCCATAGAGGTTGGATATAGTGTCAATCTCATTTGCTCAGTAGTGCTTTAATCATAAGGGGATTTACTTACATGATCACTGGCAGCCCCAGTGGTAGGATCCCCATTTATCTGTAACTTGAAAAAAGATGTTAACCACCAAGATATCCTGGTACACTCTGTGGAGTTTACAACCTTTTGTCCCTTTGAGCCAGCTATCTTTACTATAACCTGTTAAAAAAAACTGGCACGGGATATATCTGAACACTATGCCAGATCAGACATTGTGTAGATTTAAATTCTGGCTGATTATTAAAGAGACCCTTTCACCAGGTTTTACCCCATTAAACTACTGGCACCTTTTCGAAAATCCCATAAATAATAAAAATTTCTTCCACAAGTCAGGAAAATATGACTCTTCTCACCTAATTTTCACATAAGATGAGTCAAGTTTATTGGTTGCAGGTAGGTGTGGCTTCAGAGGCCCCACAATTTGTTTCTCTACCACCTAGAAACTCGCTTTTTCTGTCATATTACAGATAAGGATTTAATCTTTCAGATAAGGCTTATGGCTTTGTGAGATACAGACAGCTAAATCCATAGTTGGAAATGTGACCTCCAGATAGAGATCCAGTTTCTGCCTAATATTTAACAGCAGTTATGCCCAGTTATGTAGCTCACCACAAGCCTGATGGGATCTGAGACATGAAAACATGTTTCTAGGTGCTAAAGAACCAAACAAAAGGGCTTTTGAATTGATATTCACCCTACATACACTAAATTTGACTCATTGCAGTTGAAAATGAGGTGGGAATATATCCCTGACTTAATGGGTAAATGGGTGACATTTTACTTAAAAGAGGGAATTCTAGAAAGTACATTTCATCTGCTATCTGAAGGGACTAGTAGTTTGATGGAGTAAAACTTGGTTCCCTTTAAGACCAACACACTAATTGCCAGTCTTAATAAAGGGGCCCCAATGCAGACAGGTAAGTTTTCAGCGAATTTTGGTGTACAAATGTATTTTCAATAACATTTTTTTTTAAAAACATGCAATATCTATGAACAGAAGATACAAAACATGATCCTCATCCAGCTCCTTATTGATTCATTGGACATTTTTATGTGTACATTTTTCAGTGTGAATCTGTTTTAAAAGACCATACATTGAACTGACAGACACTGCATGAGAAAGATATTAAGCCCTTCACTACAAGACTATGGCTACATACAGTTGCAAAATGATCCTGCAACTTTGTCAGCTAATTTCTGGTAAAATCTTACACCAATTAATTTTTTTTCAATGTAGATCGGAAAGGAGGGGAATGACTTTTGCACCAGATGTGTGTGCACCAGATTTATAAAAAGTTACTTTAAACTGTTGCATAAATTGTTAGAAACTGATTTTAGTATATAAGTGGTTCAAATCAGGGCAATAGTAATAATAATAATAAAAATAATAGTTTTTTATATAGCGCACACAGATTATGCAGTGCTTGCCAAATTGGTCCCTGTCCCCAATGGGGCTCACAATCTAATCAACCTACCAATATGTTTTGGAGTGTGGGAGGAAACTGGAGGACCCAGGTGAAACCCACGCAAACACAGAGAGAACATACAAACTCTTTGCAAATGTTGACCCTGGGACTTGAACCCAGGTCCCCAGTGAGGCAAGGCTGTAATGCTAACCAGTTAGCCACCGTGCTACCCCACAATAGTGCTTGATGCATAAAGTATTAGCCCAAATGTGGGGTACATAAAACTGGAATGAACAGGCTTTTAAAGAAAATCCTCCAGTATCACACTGGAAAAGACAGCCCATGTTATGTTCAGTGTGTGACTACTAAACAACATAGTATCATTTGGTAAGTATACATGTCAATGGTCCCAATTTTGCAGGTACAATTGCTGGAACTATACCACAGAGGGATCGGATTAAAGTCCAACCCCAGAAATTGAGCAATATGTAGGAAAGGTTTCATTAACAGATATTGGCCACTGCAATATGAGGGGATTTAAAAAAAATCTAAATGCACCTTATATATGTGGTGCATTGAGCAAATTTAAAGAGTTAGTTTCAGACCAAACCTTTAATAAATTAATTGTTGTCTTCACATTAATCTAACCTTACATCAATGTCATATATTGATATCCATGAAACAAGGGAATAGGGGTGGGATTGAAGTAAGTATTTTAATAGCCCTACTCCACGCTGTAAATGTTAGAACAGCTGCTGGTTCTCTTTATAAAGCAGTCCTTTCAAGTTAAAACCCATTAAAGAATCCCATAATTCTTCTGGTTATGTTATTGTGGAAGATTCAAAACAGCAATAATCAATTTACAGACGACACAAAAAGATTTATGTATGCTGAAACCCAGTACTCTTTGCTTGAGAAAGCTTTCTGAATAAAGATAAGTAAAGATTTATGGAGCTGCACACTTTCCTCCAAGAAACACTCTAATGTCTCTTAAAATGCCTACTTTTAGAACTTGATTGTTCTTTGAAGAAAGAATATGGGAAAAGATAGTATTATATATTTTACATTCCCTAAGGCCAACGCAGAGATCATACCGAATTAGAAATACAATTTGCCTCTTGTAACTGACGAGCTCCACACCTAATTATATAGAAAAAAAGCACAAAGAAATAGCAGAACGCTTTGTCGGATTATGTTTCACTTTAATGCATTTCTGCAACCTATATCTTATGAATTCCTGTAATGGAGGAAGGGCATTTTAAATTTTTTTTTTTAGGAATTCAAGGTGTTGATAATGCTCTGTGCAAAGCATATTCAGAATTTTAGTCATCAATATAATTGCTAAATCTCTCAGGCATTAAGGGCTTCTAGTGTGGAGGTGGTAAGGTTAAATATTATAAAAATATTGGGGAACATTAGTTCACATTCTCAAGTATCAACTACTGTATGTGCTGTTCAAAACTAACATCAATGAGGTTGTTAGACATAAGAAAAATAAAGACTTCTTTTTCTTCCAACAACAGTGCCACTTTGGACCACTCTGGACTTTTTTGTGGATGCACCAGACACTGCCGGTTCGGGGGTGGCAGATGTGGCTTAGAGTTTTTTTCCTGTCACTGCATACAGACTAGCAAGAGAAGGAACTTGTTTTAAGCAAGTTACTGTACACCTGGTGTAGATCTGTAAGTAGGTGGGAAATGGAAGTTGTGTTATGACACTTACAGTACAGAAGAATTGGTTGTATTTTTCTAATATTTATTAGCAATATAAGCAGAATATGCCCAATATGTATGGCAAACGCTACAAAAGTATAGACCTGCACAAAGCTATTGATAGGTATATACTGCCATAAATAATCAATGGTTTCTTGATTCCAAGAGTAGCACAAAGGGGCTTATTTACAAAGGACCCGTGGAAGCATTTTCATAGTGTTTTCCGACGTTTTTGTGATTTGCACCACTGGGACAGGTATTTAACTGTGGATTCTGATGCACGCGATGGGATTGTGACGCGGCTGCGCTGGCTTTCATGAGACGGAAATCGGAGGGTGGGCCGTCAGATGATCCATCTGATTCGGACTGAGTGTGGGATTTAACTTTCAAATTGTGTCTCAAGATCAAGCACTTGCATACACCGGGAATAAGATGGTGAACTCCGGCGGACCTAAGCGGGAAGCGACACATGCACGATATTGGGCGCTCAAACTTAGAGAACTGCGGCACAGTGCATGATTGTCGGACAATGCAGTTTCCTGAACTCCACAGGACCAGGTAAGTAAATGTGCCCCGGAGTGTCTCTATGATGCATGCACCAAAATGACCTTGAAATAAGTTAAATGTTTTATTTTATTTCACTACAAAACACAATCCAGGAGGCACTGTACTTATAAATAAAGTAAAAGGATGGGGCAGTAAATAAGTTCAAGATGAAGGCACCGTGTGAAAATTTAATAGGGGTATTCTAAATTTATATGGGGATATCTGTATGAATTCAATAAGGGATTTTTAAAGAAATTTCAGAATTTACCTTTTTGGGGGATCATTTTTGTTTTCCATGAGCTTTGAAGTAAATATTATTGGGGAAACCACCTTGAATCACCCTATTTTTGAATTTGCACCCCTCAAAATATTAGTAATAGATTAGAAGATTGTTATTTTTGTTGGTAATACATTCATTTAGCCCTAAAAGGTACACATTCACAAAAAATACATGGAGAAAACTCATCTTAAAATTTGTTATGCAATATCTCCTGCAGATGGAGACACCCCAAATGTGGATATTAGTTGTTCATGGGTGCACAGCAAGATGCGAAATGAAAGGAGGTCTACGTTACATTTTTACAAAATTTGCTGAATAAAACCTAATGTGAGGATAAAAATGCGTTTTCAAATCGCTGTCTTCTAAGAGGTTTAAAGCACATCTACCATTAGGATGAAGGACTGCAAACCAAGCACACTGAAAAACATGATCTAATTAAGTTACTGCTTATGGCTGGTGCAGTTACTGTTTAAGGCATTGGTTGCTAAGGCCACATTTAAAAATAGGCAACCAAATATGCCAAAAAGGGTCGCCTAGTTTTTTTTTATTCGATTGTCTCTAGCATATACAGCATAAGTAACAAGGGATACCTTATTAATATGTTATGTAAGGGGTTATTTTTTGCAGGATGAGCTGTAGTTTTCATTGATAAAGAAACTATGTGAATTTTACATTTTGTTGTTTATACAGTGGGTACAGAAAGTATTCAGACCCCTTCAAATTTTTTTTGCTTTTTCTTTCATTGCAGACAATTGGTAAGATATGTTGAAAGTTTTTCTAATTTAGAAAACCTGAAATATCTCATGGTCATAAGTATTCTGACCCTTTCCTGTGACACCCATATTTAACTCGCATGCTGTCCATTTACTTCTCATCCTCCTTGAGATGGTTCTACTCCTTCATTAGAGTCTAGCTATAATTAAACTGATTGGACTCGATAAGGAAAGGCACACATATATCTATTTCAGACCTCACAGCTCAGAGTGCATGTCAATGAGGTCTAAGGAACTGCCCAATCAGCTCATAGGCAGAATTGTGGCAAAGCACACATCTGGCAAAGGTTACAAAAGAATTTCTGCAGCACTCAAGATTCCTAATAGCACACTGGCCTCCATTATCTTTAAATGGAAGAAGTTTGGGATGACCACAACTCTTCCTCAACCCCAAGAACACCGTGGCTGTGTTCCAAAGAAGCAGTACGGAGATAGGAGAAAGTCCACAAAGTCAACTATCACTGCAGCCTTCCAGTTGGGGCTTTATGAATGTGCATGTGGAAGCCTCTCCTCAGTGCAAGACATATGACAGCCTGCATACACTTTGCAAAATAAAAACACAGGCACCCGATCCACCATTATATCAACTGTAAAACTACAGTAGTGATATATAAAATTACATGTTGCTGTGGGGCTGAATATATAGGAAAAAAACATATAGAGACACACCGGTGGCCAAACATGTCAATCTGTTACATTAATGACAACCCCAAGTCTCTGAGCTTTCTGCTAAAACCCTCCCTCGGGGGTGGCAACTGGGACCAGAAAATCCTCCAGAATTAATGTAGGTGGATTTTTAGGATAAATACAACCTTTCACAATGGTCTAATGGTTCACAATGGTACAGCTAACAGAATTTTAGCTGTATTATATGAATTACAAGCCTTTCTATAATTTCGGTATGAAAAAAGCTGTCCGCCAAAAAAATTGACTTCTGTCTTGTAGGAAATACCTTTGTTAGGACCACTGTTGCATGTTCCTGTAATAAATCATGTGACCATTGAGTCATGCGACACTAACGTCCTGGAAATTATGGATCACCTCAGGAATGTGGACGAGCCCTGTGACCCGGATATCTGGTGCGAACGAGTGGGAGACGCGAGATCCAATGAGGAGAGACAACGTGAGACAGGGGGGAGGAGTCACAGCTTTAAACATGCCGATATGGCACTAACTCAGTGCTCTGTGGCAGATCTTACCAGTGGCAGTCACGGCTCCTTGTGTCCTGATAATGGGAAATTGTACTTACCTAGTCTCCTGACCATATTTCTGTCTGCATGGGATACCCCTTGGCTCCTATACCTCCGTGAAGCTCCTGATGATTGCTTATACAAAGTTGAAATGCATAGGGCAAGGATAGAGTACACAATAGGGTTAGTAATGGGACTGCCCTTGTAAGGACGGAGCAAAATTTCTCGGGAGCCAGGTTGCAATCATTAGGGTCTTTCTTCATCTGCGTGACCTGTATGTATCATCCTGTTGTGGGCTCGTATCCTTTTAGGTACCGAATCTTGGCTAAAAAATCCTGGCATCTAATACAGCGATGGTAAGAACTTTCAATACCGTTTTTGATGTATTGATGGACCACGACCCTCTGTAAATCCTCCTGTCTGCAGGAATATAGTTAAGCTTTATTGCCATGTGCATCTACATCAGGATTGAGGAACCCATAAAATATGTATGTAGTTCTTATCTGGCTGATGGGGCTACTTATAAAGGTAGATCGGGTGGTAGGTGGATGAATGGGACATAAGGATAGCCATTTTTGGGCTAATCCTCACGTTCCGGCTATCTTTAAGAAAACTTTAATCGGGGTATATGTAAGGAAAGAGGCTACTTGGGCATGGAGTAGCCGTACATGAGGCTACACGTCATGGCTACTCCACGACCCAGTAGCCTTTCCTCCGCCTACCATTGGATCCTCGTCCGAATACCTGGCGTTCTACCCAGCTGCCGGGTACTCGGACGAGTGCACGCAGCTACGAAGAGCTGCACGCCGAATATGCAATGGTAGTGTAGCCTCATGTCCGGCTACTCCACGCCCCAGTAGCCGCTTAAAAAAATTTACATATCCCCCGATTATAGTTTTCTAAAAGATAGCCAGGACGTGAGGATTGGCCCAAAAAAGGGCTATCCTCACGTCCCATTCATCCACCTACCACCCGATCTACCTTTATAGATAGAATCATGGTGGTAGGTTCCCTTTGTCCAAACCTCTCAGTAGCAGAAAGAATCAAAAAGCTAGCCTCACCTTTACTGGGAGCATGGTGTGTGGACAGAGGAGAAGTGGTCCACAGTTAATTTTATTGATGAAAACAAGTTTCATTTATCTGGGTTTCATGGTAAACATTATCAGGAAAGATGGTGGAGGAAGTGTCATGGTTTGAAGAACATTTTCTGCAACAGGAGTTTTATCACTCTTACAGGTATATGGCAAGTTTGTATCAGAACCTTTTTCAACAATATTTGTTTCCTTTCTTGAGTTCTTGACTCAATCAGCCAACAATTTTCATTCAGGACAGTGCTCCCTGTCATACAGCAAAACAGGTAAAGCAATTCCTTGATACAGAAAACATTAAAATAAATAAAAGACCAGTTCTGATCTAAACCCAATAGAAAACCTGTGGAAAATCCTTGGTGACAAAGTGGCCCACAAACCACAGCAGTCACAGAACTGTGAAAGAGACTGGAAGAAGAGTGGACCAAATTCCCACCAGAGCAGTGTGAGAGACTTATGTCCTCTGGCTTCATATGTGCTGAAGCCATTCAAAGCAAAGACCTGTACACGTACTACTGATTGGTGACTGATGTAGCCTTCAAAAAATTGAGTAATAATCTTTCTCTGATAAATCAGAAAGAACCATGTGCTATGCCAAGAATACAAATTTTATTAATACATAGAAAAACACACCAAAAAAAGGGGAATAAAAACATTTAAAAAGGAACACAGTCCTCTATACATAACCAGAGGGAGGGTAGGGTATATGATAAGTACCCATAAAGACCACCTCCCTATACAGCCCCCAAACCTTTTAAACCTGTCCAGCAAATGCAGTACAACAAGTAACAAGCCAAAAAAGGTATATGCCAGAAGTACCAATGGAATGTGCTGCCCTGCAAAGGCAGGGGAGCCAATATAGCAAAAGGTAAAGTATGTGCAATGATAGTTACCAATAGGCGCTGGGCTGGCAGGGAAAAAGGGGGAGAATGGGGGCTGGATGAGGCCCCACGCGTATCGCCACACCCAGTGGCTTCCTCAGGGGTAACTGGTGTGATGGGTGACACAGTATAAATACCTGTATGAATAGAATTAGTGGTGGCAGGTGTGGAGCGCCATGATGGAAAGATGGGCGCTCTGCGTGCTGCTTAATGTGGTGCGCATGCGCCTATTTTTTGGTGCGCATGCGCCTATTTTTTTGGTGCGCGTGCGCCTATTTTTTGGTGCACGTGCGCCTATTTTTTGGTGCACGTGCGCCACATTTCGAGTGTCATTGGTCACATGATCAGACGTCATGTGACCAAATATAACGGCGTGCCAGCGCCGCATTGATGAGATACAAGAGCGATGCTTCTGCGCGCAGAGCGCCCAAGATGATTGTATGTGTCCTATATGGTTGTTGCTCCAAAAGGATATGTGATAAAGAAGGGGAATACTATAAAAAGGTAAAAATATAAAAATATAAAAATACCTCGGGAAGTGCACAAATGTTAATATCGATGAGTTAATCAACAAGTGAATGAATGAGTACCTAAATAGGTAATTGGTTAATGTGCGATAGTATATACATACTTTTTATAAAAATGAATAAAGATTCTTGTGTGATGCGCATGATTCGAATATGCAAAACATATAGCAGCAAGCATACAGCATAGCACATGGTTCTTTCTGATTTATTGTATTAATGTTTCATGTGCCCATTTGGAGCATTTGTTATATATATTGTTCCCCTTTGTGGTTTAATAATCTTTCTCTGGACTGCAGTCATTGGGGCAGATTTACCTACCCAGTTCATTCGCGAATCCAGCGGCGCGTTCTCTGCGGTGGATTCGGGCCCGGACGGGATTCACTAAGGTAGTTCCTCCGACGTCCACCAGGTGGCGCTGCTGCGCTGAAGTCCGTTGAAATGCATTCAACTACACCGGCCTATTCCTGGTGAAGGTAAGTGCAAGCTCCGCTACACTTTTTGTTTTTTAAATGCGGCGGTTTTTCCGAATCCGTCAGGTTTTTGTTTGGCCACGCCCCCGATTTCCGCTGCGTGCATGCCAGCGCCGATGCACCAAAATCCGATTGCGTGCGCCAAAATTCCGGGGCAATACAGGGAAAATCGGCGCAAATCAGAAATATTCGGGTAACACGTCAGAAAAACATGATTCGGCCCCTTAGTAAATGACCCCCATTGTCTTTCTCTAATTATCGAAATCAGGTTTTTTCAAAATAAACATCTTATGTTAGTATTCTTTGTTTATTCTGAAAAAAAACACTGTTCTAGTGGCATGGTGTACCCCTTATAAAAATCCTTCAAATGTTGATCAATGTCATTATATTTTGAATATATCATTTAATTATGTGAAGATCCCCACATAAATATTTGTATTTTTTACATTTTTTAAAACCTTTTTGACTAGACATGCAATAACTAGAAAGCTTGTATCATACATTGCGATAATAATACATTGCAAATTATTGCAAATGTGTTTCAAAATCCATATCTCTGTCGTTCACATAGATTGAACTACGTATCTAGGTTTTAAACAAGAAAACTGGTTAAATAAAAGATTTAACCAGTTTATGTCAGACAAGTTGTTATATAAAAGTAAAAGACAAAACACATCTACTTTCGAAATAATTATATCTTCTATGTGTAATTAAAATTCCTATATCATTTATAGGCTGATGATTACTGATCTTAACCTAACAATTTTAATCCAACAGTAGCTCTAATTACAGCAAGGGAGGGGAATAGATTTCTAAAGAACACAAAAGCCTGTAATTTAGAGGGACACAGTGGGCCAGCAAGTTGACATCTGTGAATTATGCAAATAAGCACAAAAACAGTCATGTCCTAATGAACAGGCTGTAGACAGACAAGAGAGTATGCACTGGAAAGTGAAGGAGGGTGAAATTACACTTTTTTTTCTGATAATTATTAATGTTGGGAGGCAACTATTCCCATGGTGCTTTTTTATGGAAGAATAGTTTGTTTTGGCTTGTCTCTTCAAGTGGAAACCTAAGTGTAAATTAAAAAATGGCATGCTGTGCTTTTGGAGTGGCTGCTGTTTTCTTTGCCAGAATGAAACACTGCATAGAGGGCAACATGTCATTGCTCTTGAAGCCCAAATGCTCTTTTCAAACCCTTGTGGAGTGTAGTAGATGATATATTGTTGCTTGTTAAACAGAGATTATAAATAATGATACTAACTACATAAAATTTTTACTAGATAGACTTTTCCTCCAACCTGAGATGAAGGTGCCACCTGCTCCTTAGATTTTGAGCTCCTAAGAATTAATCTTCTCTAATTAGTGATTACACAGAAATTTAGTCTCAATGGGAAAATACTTCTCTTTGCTCGAAGTTTGTAAGTCAATTCATTTGGAATTGTATTAATTAACATATGCCTGGCACAGTGACTGCCTCTCTTTGAATACATATATTATGAGCAAACAATATGGGACTGGAAAGAATCCAGAGTTCATGGAATTCTTTCACAGTGCATCTGTGCATAAAGGATGTCTCATTTTTTAAGAACTGAGGCATGTCTTGCATCTTAACTTTCTCCTGGCACTTTCTCTGCCATGTTATCTACTTCTCATGACCCAGGAAGATACATATAAAGGAATTGCTTATCACATGTACAGAAAAAAGCTGAATTATTACTCTTGAAACACATTGGGGAAAATGTAATAATCCTCTCTAAGATTTATTCTGGGCAGTCTAAAATGTGTTAGCCAAATGTGTTAGACAGGGTATAATAGATCAAGGTCTAACAGTTATACCTCAACACATTTTGTGGTCCACAACAGGTAGGATTGAATCATCTATTAATAGTCTTCCCACTAGATGATAGCAGCATGCAAGGAACTTTTAGGAGGACAAAATAATTGGTTAACTTTTTATATGATGGGGTCAGAGTGAACACATCATCTAAATGGGTTAGATAGCAGAGTTACGTGTTACCTCCTGAAGTCTAATCGTAGGTTATCATCTTCATGGCAGGACCGCCTGGGGCATAATGAAGGCCTGCAGATCTTTAGTTTTTTTGTCTAATAGACCCTGACAGAGGGTTTTCCAGATAATTCCATATTAGTCTTACTATTTATATTAGACATCATGTATTTGGACAGAAATTGCTTTTATGTTTAATACCTTGCCACAGTAATTCATATAGTATTCGATCCCATAGCCCTTTTTTAAGCTCTTTCTTTATTCGGGTAACTAATCTTAGTATGATCCCTTGTCTTGATAACCCTTATTAGCAATAACATTCATCGCTATTTTTTTATTGATCTTCTCTATTCAATATTGGTTAAAGTATACAATTATTTTCCTGCATTTTTTATTATATATTGCCTCTGTGGGCCTAAAGATTTCAAATATAATTTGTTTGTTTAGCAAAGAAAGGTAATACATTATGGTTGAAGTGGGAGTGCTGCAGTTCATAGAGTCAGTTAGTTTTAAATACAAACTATTGCCCTTTTCAGGTCACAGGAGGATGCTTTTATTTGGGACAGGTGGGAATCTGAAACAATTGCCCATTTTAGAACACTAAAAAACTGCATTGAGCTATTGATAGACTGATATAGTGTGTGACCAGTACTATCAGAATCTCGGCATGGTTTGCAGTTGCATCAAAATTTGAAAGCTGCTGTTGCATTAAAATCTGAAAGGCACTGTTGCTGTATATTTTGTCTGTCCTTCAAAATCTAAAAGGCACTGTTTATTGTATAGTTTGCCATTCAATCAAATCTGAAAGGCACTGTTGCTGTTTAATTTGCAAATCCACCAAAATTGATAGGCACTGTTACTGTATAGCTTGATGGCCCATCAAAATGTGAAAATTGTTGTCGCATTATACTTTGCAGTTATATCAATATCTGAAAGGTGCTGTTGCTGTACAGTTTGCAGGTCCATCAAAATCTAAAAGTTATTACCATATAATAATTTACAGCAGCATTAAAATCTGAAAGGTTCTGTTGCATTATAGTTTGTATATCCTGCATATCTTAGAAGACAAGTGTAAGTACTATTTGCATTTCCAGCATCATACAGTAATAGTGTATAGTACCTATCTTAGTATGGTATGTATCATACAGTGATAGCTAACAGTACCAGTCTTTTGTACTATTTACAACAAACAATTTAACTGTATCTGTGTATTTCTTAATTTCATGTTTACTGGACCAGTTTATTTCTAAAGAACAGTGCCAGTGACAGTTATTATTGCATCTATATCCTCATATGGTCAGGACATAGCTGACTAACGTCAGGCAGGGATAAGTAATAATTGCCCTTTCCAGGGCAGTCTGAAGAACTGTATATGTATTGTGATATACTACCATGATACTGGCCCAGTGACTTATTTCATCTAATTGGAATGGAATGGTTCTTACATCTTCCAATCAAAAGTTATGGAGTTTTTATCAAAATCATCCACGTAGGATACCTGAAGGGAGGTGACAATGCAGACATCCCCCTTTCAGTGACATCACAGACATCACAGCCGAAATTTTTTTAACTAAGTATTTAATTTCTTTTATCTCATTTTACTTTCATACCTGTTTTGTATATATTGTATTTATTTTGTTTGCAACCTTTTTCTCATCTGATGAGTTTTCATATTTATAAGTGTATTGTACCTCTACTTATACTAAAATTTAACCTTAATAAGCCTTTGCTTGTAGCCTTAGAGAATCTAAGTTTCCAAAGGGATTTACGTTACTAGATTCTTTAGCATAGCATGTTTAGTGATTGTATGTTCTGTGTGTATTATTAGTGTGTGTTGATTCTGGGGATGAGGTGCCATGAGTAACATACTTAGGTGGTAAAACTATCTGCCTGAAAACAAGATGATTTAAAATTTTGAAAATGGCAAATTAAAAAAATATATACATTTTTTGTAAATAAAAGCAAAACTTAGCAGCCAAAATTTAATACTATAATGAAGTACAACATGTAACAAAAAAAAATATCTTAAAAATGCTATGATAAAGTGACACAAGTCAGAATACAATACTAACATGTGGTAGTGGAAGTGGTATAGAAGTGGCGTTAATAACCTAAATGTACATGGACGAAGGTTGCAAATCAGTATATAATATAGAATACACTCAGTTTCCCAAAACAGAACATAATTCCTAAGGAATTACAACTGAACACAAGGGCATAAATTGAAAATAATTTTTACAATTAAAAGTGACAGGTGATCGTCTTACATTTAGGATTCACCCCACAATGCAGTCACTTTCAATTAGTAGTGTAGATGTGTAAGGACATAGTATCCATTGACTTAATTGCTGAATACAATAAGTGTGTAAATATGGAAACAAATAGATAAGAATATGCACTGTATTTGTAGAAAACAGGTAGAACATCTATTGATACTACCTTAAGCATAATACTGGGCATTCTATTTTTATTTTATTATTTGGTGTTTTAATGTGTATAAATTAAAATGTATATTTGCTCAATCATGTGTGAGCTCAATAATAAAAAAAAAATACAAAAAATGCCATGAATTTTGTTCTTGTTCAATACCAATATTTTTTTAATAATTCACCATTTATATATACTTCAGTAGGTTTATCACCATAGCAGCCATAATTATAAGAGTCAAATGGTGCTGATCTGAGAAACAATAGAGTCTCTGTTTGACATCTGTTTCACATCTCTGAATTATGCAAATAGTATGCAAAATGAAAAAAGGAAGAAAAAAAAAAGATCTGTACTTCAATCTCTTTATTTAAGACTCCTGGCTCCTAAGTGAGATTTTGTGAAAATGGGATCCTGATTCTCTGCATCCTAGGAGGTCTCAATCTAATGATCAGTGGCATGTCAGCAACTGGACCTTTACCAATCAGCTATTTATCCACTATCCTGCTGGTAGGTAATAACTTAAATGGCATATCCACTTTCATAAGGACAGTAAAAGTTATACAATTTTTAATATGCATCCTGTATCAATTCCTCACACTTTTCTAGATCTCTGCTTGCTGTCATTCTCTAAAAAGCTTCTACGCTTACTCCCAGTGGATAAAAATCTGTGCATGGCCATGTGATTTTGGCCATTATATTCAAGGAGAGCTAACAGAGCTGTGTAATATTAACGGCCCAGGAACATGTGTGTCCACCACAAGGCCATGGACAGATTTATATCCACTGGAAGAAAACAATGAAGCTTTCTATAGAAGGACTGTAAAGCGCCGCTGAATTTGATGATGCTATATAAATAAAGATTATTATTATTATTTGGCAGCAAGAAGAGATCTAGAAAACCTTACAGGGCAGCACGGTGCCCTTGCATTACAGCCTTGCAGCGCTGGGGACCTGGGTTCACGTCCCAGCATCAACATCTGCAAAGGGTTTGTATGTTCTCTCCTTGTTTGTGTGGGTTTCTCCCAAGTCGTCCAGTTCCCTCCCACACTCCAAAGCATACTGGTAGGTTGATTAGATTGTGAGGCCCATTGGGGACAGGGACCAATTTGGCAAGCTATGCGCAGCGCTGCGTAATCAGTGTGCGCTATATAAATAAAAAGTTATTATTATTTACCAGGAGAAATTGATACACAAAGTATATTTGAAAATGGTATAACTTTTCCTGTAATTTGCTGAAAGTGGACAACCCTTTGACACAACTTATGGTACTGGGAATTAAGCCGCATGTTGGCATGTTTAGCTTAATAAATCACTCTTAGTGCTTCATATTGTCAAAACATGGTGGCAAAGTTCTTGTACCTCCATAATACGTAACTGTGGGGACTCCCTGAGCTGTCGCTGAGGCTCTATGTAAAAGCCTTATTGACTCCCTTTTTTATTAAAGCTCAATGTAATATGCAAAAGGAAACATTAAGCGAGCAGATATTGCAGTACGAGACAACAGGGCAGAAATGTGACACAGCTGTAGGCTCACAAAGCAATAAAAGAAGGCCTCAATACTTTTAATCATTCTTATCAAATTTTAAAATAGCACACTTTTATTTGAGATTATTGTATTTGTGTACTTTAAAAATGTAACAGTCGGGAGCTTCTGTTTTATTCATTGTGTACTACAACGTTGTCTTCCACTGTAATTCTTTCAAGTAACAATTCTTAAATAAAATTACAGGTGTTGCTCCACGTGCTATTGTATATAGGAAGATTTAAAATTGTATTGGGCCAAGATTAATAATATGACTTACCATTAAAAATACATGGTAAGCGCATCGTATAAATGAAACAAATGTACATAAGTGAATAATGAAGTCAACTTTGTTGTATTAAGCTGCAGCACAAAGATTCCCAGAAAGACTGTTTTTATCTGTAAATCCAACTTTATTATTTTCATTTTTAGATTTATGAGTTATCTGAACTAGAACAATGTATTCCAAAGTTTATATCATGTAGGGTAAGGAACGTTCCTTGAAAACAGTATAAATCAGTTGAAACTGGAGGGTTTCATAAATCTAGCGCTCTTCGGCAATAAACATGAGAAAATTAATGTCTCACAGGTCAACTGCCATCTTATAGCATTTTTATAACAGTTAGTAGATAATTTTCAGCCTGTATTATGATGTTGCTGATAGGAAGTAAGAGAAATTCTTTAGATTTAAGAGGGGTTAGGAGTAGTTATTTGGAAAGCAGTCATGATACTCACCATTATTCTACTGTACGAAATTATTAAAATAAATACCAGATGCTTCTTATCTATTTTGTATAGATGTTTTACTTTTTACACTAAGAAAAAGCTGTGTAATCTGGTTATGATCCTATTGCTATGCAGGAATGTTACTTGAGTTACTTAACTAGCAGCTTGTGGTTTTACATACCTATGTGTACGGCTATGGACAGTCAAATTTATAGCCAACATGGAAGATTTTCTGTGGTGGTTGTTCATCAGTATCTAAATAACTAAGTATCTAAGTAGTTAAAGAAAATCTATTAGCAAAATCCATCATGATAAACCAGGGGCATAGATCCAAGCCCCGTGACTGTGGTAATCTTCTTATATTTGTTATCCATGGCTTCCTTCTAAAATAAACTTTTAAAATTATGCTAATGAGCCCGAGGGACTACTGGGAGTGTTTCCAGAGCCACACAGTGTTGTCTTTTTGCTTGTTGTTACAATTAGCAGAACAAGTGCCCCTCACCCCCTGCACTTATTACACAGGGAGAGGGAGGAGGAATAGAGCAGGGGGAAGGATGAGACATGTTCTACTCATTCTAACTAGTGAAAGGACATCACTGAGGGGATCTGGAAACACCACCCAGAGAAAGGCGGGGACAGAACCCATAAGCTTCTCAATTGTGAGGCTCTGTGGATTCTGAAATTGTAAACTAGAATGCAGATGGGGCTAACTAACAGAACAGATATTATGTATTTATATTAGGTTACTTTTCCACTTATTATGAGCCTTTATTCTAGTTTTTGCTGTTATTTTAATGTTTCTGCGGTATTTGAACCTGCTGTGTGTGTTATGTGTTACCTTGTACACCTGACCATTATCCATAAATAAGAACTGTATAACAAAGTTTGAAACATGTAGGTCTGCAGGGAGACTATACATTTCTATACTCATTGAAGCATTGTGAAATTAACAGTACATTTTAACAGTCAAGATACGAGTGCTGAATTTTACATCTTCTGTTTTCCGAATTTGTTGGTAGTCCTACAAGATTGTTTGCTTTCTGTGCATCAGGCATTACAGAGGGACGCTCATATTGGACATATGGAATTCTTGTGAGTAAGGAGTTTTCTCAGTAAATCTCTTTTACTTTTGACCACAGCTAAGATGCCTGGGTATATGGGTAAGTGTACTTGGTTTATCATCCTTGATTTTGATGGTATAGTTCCTATAAGATTAAACAAGGGACATTAATCACAAATAGCACATCTTTAGGCAACTTTGTATAATGTGATACCCACTTTGGTTTGCTTTATATACAAAACTATTTTCAACATATATATTTTCAACGTATATGCATACACATACTGTATATCTGTAAAATGAAAAATTCATTTGCTGGTTATTTATGTGAAAACTCAATAGTGTACAATATCTCAATATCTTTGTTTTCAAAAAGTACTGCACTGTGAACTCGTTCTGTGTGATAGATATAGTGTCACTGATGTTGTCTTTCCATTTCTGTAAGAGTCTAGAGTCTCATGGGAGCTGTATCTTGCTATGTGAGGAACAAGACTATGACTCAGGCCGATAGAACCGTTGCGTTAATGGGTCACTGAGTGACAGCTGAGCCATGTCTCTAAGGTATCAGTCACACCGTCACTGTCAAGAATACAAAGTTTTTACTCTGCAATACATCAACTCTATTTGGACAGATTTTCTGGTGCTCAAAGATAGGTAGATTTTAATATTCATCTAGGTAAAATGTGAAATGTAAAATAACTGAAATAGACTTAATTCATTTTAGGTTAACATATATCTAACAACAAATGTAAATTCTGACAGCATGTCACCTAGCCAGGAGCCATTAGGTACACATCACAGAAAGAGATAAAGGGAGTCTGACATACAATATTTTATGTTTATCGAGCATGTGCATGTTCCATTACAATTTCATTTTTGTGCTCAACTGTTAAAATTAAACATCTCTATGTATTCCAATAATTCAGGGGATCAGTTGTGAAAATTTAATTTAAAGTATTTCACAATTAATTGCTTTTATTGCCTTAAAGGGGTATTCCCATTTCAACAAGTAATTGAGTTTGGCTGTATAATGAAAAGTTATAAAAATTTACAATATGCTTTCTGTATCAATTCTTTACCGTTTTCTTTTATCTCTGCTTGCTGTCATTCTATAGGAAGCTTCACTGTTTATTTACAGTGGACAGAAATCTGACCATGGTCACACAGGTGCACAGAGCACACAGCTCTGATTACTCCGTGTGATATAATGAGCCATGCATCTGTGTGACCATGGTCAGATTTCTGTCCACCGGTAGTAAACATAGAAGCTTTATATAGAAGGCATATAGGAAAATGTTATCATTTTTCATCATACAAACAATAAGTTATCATTAAATACACTGCAAGATTGAAAACATGTTCCTTCACAACAATGATAGAACCAGAAAAAAAACAGAATTTTTTTTATTCTTGTCATAAAAACATCCAATAAAATCAGAAAAGGTACACAGCAGAAGTCAGGGTATTAGCCTTTGTGTTTTGGATAGAACCTCTACCCTTATTTATTGCTAATTTATCGTTAGACTTACTCCTAGCTTTGGCCCTTGATAAATCTGCTGCCAGTATTTTATGCTACAAAAAAGTCACATGAAAAAGTTCACAAATTCAGTCCTATAGTGAAAACAAGTCTATACAAATCATGAATTTGGTGCAAGCAAGGTTTAGGCCAAAGTGACTTTGCACTTTCCTATGTTCATCTGTTGCAATGGAAAGTCATGTCAAGTTCTGCCCTTGTTCACACAACCTCAGGTTCCAAATGACTAATAAAATTCACAAAGAAATCACACCAAACAAAGTATGGTATAATATCTCAATCTTTGTGGAGCAGTGATGCTATACAAGTCTAGGCAGATATGTGAATGCTTTATTTGTGTCACAAAGTATTATACAAGGAGGACCTGGGCTTGGTTACTTAGCGATAAAGAAGTAATGTCCATAGTCCATTGGTTGGTAAATTATTACATGGGCATTACAAGATGGATGTAAACATTGGCTAATGGGGTCTAGCATTCCTTTGGTGGAGAGAAGTGGACGTTGATCAGCTTCAGCCATAGTCAAACGTCTTAATGGTATTCTCAGCATTCAGCAAGCATATGAAAAATAAAAACATTTTTATTAAACATAAAACAATACTTTACAGTCACAAAGCAGCATTTGCACAACAACTGCACTAAAGCAATGCCAAACATAGACGAAAAACACAATTATACATCATCCCTATTGAATTGACAACAATCGCTTATTCTTGAGCATGATTGTCTTTGATGAGTCCAAATCAAAAGATGTGATGTCAGTCCTTAATACGGCCCACAGACTTATCACTCTTACCTGGGTTAACAGTGGTAAAACTTTTGCAAGCAAAAGCTCAATCCACTAGTAAATAATTTTGAACAGAATTTAAGTAAAGCCATATGAAACAAATAAATGAATTATTATCAGCGGAATAATATTTTTTTTTAATGTAATCGCCATTTGTTCCTCATTATAAAGAATTGGATTTGTTTCTTGAAAAAGGGTTTTTTTTGATTATATATTTGTCCAGGACCCAGAATGAACAAAGTAGTATCCAACTAGTAAACACCAATTATAAAGCCTATAAACCAATTACTATTTACAGATATGTTCTAGGGCTACTCTGCTCTGAAAATACTAATTGTAGGGGACTGGTGTCAATTGTAGTGTGATTTCACACTAGAGAACCGCTGGCTTAGCGTTTTTTTGGAAACTGGTGAGTGTAGAGAAAAACTCTTGGCAGAAATTTTTTTGAGCAACCCAGAGTTTTGTGTCTTTTTCCACACCAAATTGACATTCACAATGACTCCCCTTTGTGATACATGTGATGATTATTATAGAATAGAATACCACCAAGCAACCAAATTAATTTTATAGTTTAAGAGATATATGCAGTAACTGATCTTTGAGAATATTTCAGTAGATTTCTACAAAAAAGCATGGTACAAATGCATCCTCATTTAAATGTTTTTTTTAATAGAAAAAAGGGGAAACATTTATCATTGGACAAAGTAGAAATTAAAATGAGGATCTGGGATCCATTGTAAATAACTTTCAGGTTTTGGCTGTCCTGTAAACTGATCTAAAAGATCAATGGAAGATATTGGAGTGGAGGCAAGAGTTGCGTCTGCATCTTATGTGAGACATCCGAAATGTAGAAATCTCATTGAAATAGAGTAGGTGTGGGTACTTGTGGTCCCCCATTCTGCTGATCGAGATGGATTTTGATTATACTAAATATTAAACAACAATAACAGTATAGAACAACAAAATCCAGCTCATCTCTCCAGAGGCTTGACTCCCTTCATGCATGGAAATATAATTCAGAAGTCCACTGCAATAGTCCACAAACAAGGAATTAAAAGTATTCTAGTGGACATGTTGGAGTTATTTCTTGTTTGTGGGCTACTGCAGTGGAAACGCGTTGGTCTGTTCACACTATGTTCAGTCTGATAATGTATCTGTTTGCCATGGATGATGTTTTATGGGTAAATCTTTTTATTGAAAGTACTATGAATTACAAGTGTGCAACATGTACAGTATTTGCACAAAGATGATCAATAAAATGCGGATAAAACAATAATTCACAAGAAATAATATGTCACAAGAGCGTAGACATGGGCATATCTTAACAGTTGCAGTACCAATGCAAGAGTGAGCTGTGACATTAAAAAAAAAAAACAGAACACATAGTAAAGATTAGGGGAGTTGACAAAGACAAAGGATCACACGGAAGGGAGACACATAAGGGGTAAGGGAGGGGGGAAGGGCTAGGTAATGTCAGTTAAGTAGTTCCTGAAGAGAGCCAGGAAGACATAGCTGTGGAGATCCTGAATGTGTACCATGGAGACCAGACCTTATGGAACTTTTGTAATTTTATCATTATCTAGAGCCGTAAGCACTTCCATTCTCATAATAGGATTAAGACAGTCTACTAATTCTGCCCTAGATGGTGGAGAGGTAGACTTCCAATGGCGTGGTACAACTGTACGAGCAGTGCTTAAGAAATGTCTAAGGAGTCCCTTCTAGGCTTTTGCAATAGAGTACGGGAATAACGAGAGTAATTCCAGTTCCGGAGAGAGAGATCACCTCCCCACTAACTTTCTTATATAGGTCCTAGACCTCCTCCCAGAACCGTGCGATTATAGGGCAACCCTACCAAATATGTAGTTGAGATCCTATATCAGAGAAACACCGCCAACATGATTCATCCACCTCAGGGTAAATTTTATGTAGTACTGTGGGACATCTGTACCACCTGGAAAGTATCTTAAAATTCCTTTCCTGACACCTCCCAGAGATCGAGGACTGATGAGTCATGGCAATGATTTTCATCCTCTCATCCTCAGTAAAGGAGGCCCTCAGGTCTTCTTCCCATTTGAGCATATAAGGTGGGGGCGGAATAGAGTCAGCGTCCCCTCCTCCGTCTCTGAGCAGTGTGTAGACCCAGGAAATTGTATGTGAGGGGGGGTTGGATTGGATAAAAACTTCTCAGTGACTCGGTCGGACCTAGAGCATCGATTCCTGCTGATAAGGAGTTATGAGCTAACCAATCTCTACCCTGAGAAGAGGATAAGGTTGTCAGCGGTTGTATACCTTGTGCTGTAACCACGTCCCTTATTCGCAATATAGTCGGGGCTGTGGGAAATAGTGCGGAGAGTCTAGATTGTAAGATGTTGAAAGTGCGTTTATATGATATGCGTGTCAATGGGCCAATAGGGAAGGATAAAGGCCATCTCGATAACATGCGGTCCCAAACCTCCGTCCAGTGTTTAAGGAAAAAGGCCTCCTGTGGCAACTTAGGGTGTGTTTTAGAGGATAACTAGACATGTGCGGATGGTGGTATCGGTGATATAGAGGCTAGTAATTGCACCCATAGCTTTGTGCTGGCATTGTGGTGAAGATCTAACACACAATTGCTAATCACTGTTTTATCTTACATTTCAAAGTCTGGTATACCAATTCCTCCTCTAAGTTTGTGGCGTGTTAATAGAGAGAAACTAATGCGGGGTCGTTGCCCTTTCCATACAAATCTAATGATCTGGGATCTGCGCTTACTGAAAAAGGATCTTGGTAATGGTATTGGTAATGCTTGGAAAATATATAGAATCTTAGGGAGGGTATCCATTTTGATCGCGGCTGACCGCCCAAACCATGATAAAAAGAGAGGATTCCAGCCAGATAGTTCTCCGACTAGAGATCTCATCAGTTTATCAAAATTGGAGGAAAACAAATCCTCAGTATCTGCCATCAGATTTATTCCTAGATATTTCACGGAACTGCCACTATCCTTAAAAGAAAAGTTTGCTCTTATGGAATCCCAAACTGTCTTGGGGATGGAGATGTTCATAATCTCCGACTTATTCATATTAACTTTAAAGTTACTTAGGGATCCAAAGGCTTCAAATTCCGTTAATATGTTAGGGATAGAAAAGTGAGGGCTAGAGATGTACAGCAGTAAATTGTCGGCATATAAAGATAATTTACAGTGCCGCTGTCCTACCTTAATGCCTACTATGTCTGAATTTCCACATAGGGCCACTGCTAGATGTTCCATTGTAAGAACATAAAGTAAGGGCGAAGGTGGGCAGCCCTGACGCGTGCCGTTAGAGATGTGGAACGAGTCAGATAAGGTCCCATTCACCCTAACCCGAGCTGAGGGGTGACTATAGAGCGCCATGATACGTTTGAGCATAATTGGGCCCATACCAATTCCCTCCAGAGTAGCTCTAAGGAAGTCCCAGCTGACCCTATCAAACGCTTTCTCAGAATCGACCGATAGAAGGCACAGCGGGACTCCCCTAGATTTGGCAAACCTGGTTAAGGCGATGGTTTTAAGTGTATTATCCCTAACCTCTAAGCCCCGCTACGAATCCGACCTGATCAAGATGTATTATTTTGGGTAGTAGCCATGGATGATGTTTTATAACAAGAAATAAAAGAAGAATTTCTTTTTTAAGTATTCCCGTGGATGTGCTGGAGTTATTTCTTGTTTGTGAACAATAACGGTAGACTACATCAATGAACAGGGTTAAGGAACAACAGAGAAGAAAAAATTAAATTGTTCAGAAATAAATAGAGATAAATAAATTAGAGATACTGTACAATTATGAAAAATAAATTATTAGGAGAATCATATTGCTCTTGCTTTTGTAGAAGTATAGAGGGGTTTTGTTTAAAGTTGTTTAAAGTTGAAGAAATATTAAGCCCATTATTTGGAGAAATATTAAGATCATTATTTATCACCTAATATTCCAAAAATAATAAAAGTGAAAAAATAAATTGGTTTGAATGATTTTATGACATTCTTGAAGAGTAAGGCATGCAAAGAGACAGGTAACAGGATTTCCTCATGATCTATTATACTGCCTTGTTAAACAGAGAAGAATTAGCTGTGACACTATACTAAATCTAGTAGAGTGTCCTGGTGCAAAAAGAATGTGTGGGAAGGACAAAGTTTGAAAACTTGCATTAGAGAACACAGATTATTGGATTTCTAAAGACTGTACCTCTTAACTCTTAACTCCATGTTGACTATGAAAAGTAAAACATTTCTGCTATAGCGATGTTATATAATGTAAAGTAGAAGCTTTGAATGGTGAAAACCTCATCTGAAACAATTTATTGAAACAAAATCCAACCACACTGATGGGTATACCCCCACAAAATATGTCAATGTCTCATTGGGCACAAGTGTCATAAGTCTGGCTTTGTTTTTTTTGGCTGTTCTGCTTTCCAGATGCATCTTAGTGTTTTTTACTTAAAGATACATGTGGTGTTTGTGCATTTAAAGTAAAAGTCACCAAAAAACTGAAACAACTCAAAAGCCATTTTCTACGCCTGATAAGGGGTAGTTTGGATTTTCAGCTAAATTTGGGACTTTTTTGCGTTCTCAACGAAAAGTTGCACATTGATTTCAGGAGTTAACTCAGAGAAAACTGCAGAAAGCTAGACAATGATGAACTTTGAAGGGAGACTGTTTTAGGCACAAACATTTTTTTGGGGAAAATACACATGCAACATTAAAAAAAAGTCACAAAACAACAAAGAAAAGCCTACCAAAGGTTTGATACATGTTTTCCAAATATCCTATCATGTGTATTTGGGCATCAATATTTACTAGACATACCTGCCCACACTTTAACATCAACACGAAAAGATCATTGTTGGCGGCCATCATTTCTACTTCATCAAAAAATTCCATGGGTCCTTAAACCAGCATAAATTCTTCCTAGCTCATACAATGATGCCTGTGCCTGCTGATAGGTTCAGATACCCTTGCAGGTTTTCTACCATGCAGACCTGATGCAAACAGTTTCAAATGTTTTGATGTGACACTTTGCTGCCTCTTACTGCTGTTTAATGTTGTTAATGCTAATGTTAATGATAGAGTTTTGTGGAATTCATTCAAGACATTCTAAGTATGACAATGTACTATGTCAATTGTTTGGTGTTTTTTCTTGATCTCATGATGTCAAAAAGTGAACAGAGTGTTGAAGAGGAAAGTTTAAATTCTAATTATCCAGGAAATTTATTCTGGATGCATGGATAAAACATGTTGTGTAACTGTTTGTGCAGGGATAAATGGAAGTGGGGAATGTATGAGAAATACAGTTAGGGCCAGAAATATTTGGACAGTGACACAATTTTTGCAAGTTGGGCTCTGCATGCCACCACATTGGATTTGAAATGAAACCTCTTCAACAGAATTCAAGTGCAGATTGTAAAGTTTAATTTGAAGGGTTGAACAAAAATATCTGATAAAAAATGTAGGAATTGTACAAATTTCTTTACAAACACTCCACATTTTAGGAGCTCAAAAGTAATTGGACAAATAAACATAACCCAAACAAAATATTTTTATTTTCAATATTTTGTTGTGAATCCTTTGGAGGCAATCACTGCCTTAAGTCTGGAACCCATGGACATCACCAAACGCTGGGTTTCCTCCTTCTTAATGCTTTGCCATGCCTTTACAGCCGCAGCCTTCACGTCTTGCTTGTTTGTGGGTCTTTCCGTCTTAAGTCTGGATTTGAGCAAGTGAAATGCATGCTCAATTGGGTTAAGATCTGGTGACTGACTTGGCCATTGCAGAATGTTCCACTTTTTGCACTCATGAACTCCTGGGTACCTTTGGCTGTATGCTTGGGGTCATTGTCCATCCATACTATGAAGCGCCGTCCCATCAACTTTGCAGCATTTGGCTGAATCTGGGCTGAAAGTATATCCTGGTACACTTCAGAATTCATCTGGCTCCTCTTGTCTGCTGTTATATCATCAATAAACACAAACAAAGCCATGCATGCTCATGCCATCACGTTGCCTCCACCATGTTTTACAAAGGATGTGGTGTGCCTTGGATCATGTGCCGTTCCCTTTCTTCTCCAAACTTTTTTCTTCCCATCATTCTGGTAAAGGTTGATCTTTGTCTCATCTGTCCATAGAATACTTTTCCAGAACTAAACTGACTTCTTGAGGTGTTTTTCGGCAAATTTAACTCTGGCCTGTCTATTTTTGGAATTGATGAATGGTTTGCATCTAGATGTGAACCCTTTGTATTTACTTTCATGGAGTCTTCTCTTTACTGCTGACTTAGAGACAGATACACCTACTTCACTGAGAGTGTTCGGGACTTCAGTTGATGTTGTGAACGGGTTCTTCTTCACCAAAGAAAGTATGCGGCGATCATCCGTGGACGCCCAGGCCTTTTTGAGTTCCCAAGCTCACCAGTCAATTCCTTTTTTCTCAGAATGTACCCGACTGTTGATTTTGCTACTCCAAGCATGTCTGCTTTCTCTGATGTATTTTTTCTTTTTTTCAGCCTCAGGATGTTCTGCTTCATCTCAATTGAGAGTTCCTTTGACCGCATGTTGTCTGGTCACAGCAACAGCTTCCAAATGCAAAACCACACACCTGGAATCAACCCCAGACCTTTTAACTACTTCATTGATTACAGGTTAACGAGGGAGATGCCTTCAGAGTTAATTGCAGCCCTTAGAGTCCATTGTCCAATTACCTTTGGCCCCTTGAAAAAGAGGAGGCTATGCATTACAGAGCTATGATTCCTAAACCCTTTCTCCGATTTGGATGTGGGAGCTGGGAGTGTTCACATTCAGCCCATATTATATATATAATTGTATTTCTGAACATGTTTTTGTAAACAGCTAAAATAACAAAACTTGTGTCCCTGTCCAAATATTTCTGGCCCTAACTGTATCTTAGAATATAAATATACATAGGATGTAACAGCATTTATTCTATGATATTCTATCAGCTTTACCTTCAAAGGTATTGCAGAGAGACATTTAGCTCTAATACCCCGATAGAGATTCAGTTTAAGTATCCATTTAGTCTGTCAGACAAGACAACATTTTGCAAACATACCTTAACCAAATGTTTCATGACAGTTATTGCTGAAGTAGGAATTGCTAACAGCTAACCAGAATCACAAGACCCATTATTCTCCCCATTATACTCCATCTGTAGCAGGAAAGATTTTAAACAATGCTACCGATATTATCTTTTGTGCAGTGCCTTTCATAATGTAGATAATTACAATACAGCATTATATCATGGTATATTACAATTACATTGTTATTACCTTGACTTAATTAATTGAATCCAATTTTCATAATGTAACAGATTTTATAAAATGTATGCCATTATTTGACAAGCAGTTGTGACGTCCTAAAATTAAAATTAGAATGTGCAGTTTTATCTCCTATCGTTAAAATTGGTTATTTGTTGTTTTGATGGAATAAATGTATCAATTTTATAGTATTTGATGTTTTTCTCATTATGAATACTGATGATCTGCATTGATTAGCCATCAATCATCAGAACCTATGCACTTTGGAGCTGAGGGCTTTGTATGAGTACAAGTAAGTGCAAGTAGGCCCAGTTTTACTACCACTGAGGGGTGCTGGCCATTTTGAGTTACATGCTCACAATACTTTAACCCCCTTGCCGCCGAAGCCACTTTTCACCTTTGTGACACGGCCCATATTTTCAAATCTGACATGTGTCACTATAAGTGGTTATAAGTTTGGAACACTTTAACTTATCTAGTTGATTGAGATTGTTTTCTCATGAGACATTATACTTCATGTTAGTTAAAAAATTTAGGTAATATGTTTTGCATTTATTGGTGTAAAAAACTATATTTGTTGAGAAATGTGAAAACATTTTTATTAAAAATTTTAGTTGATATTTGTTGAAAATTTGAAAAAATTCTCAATTTTCAAAATTTCAAATTTTTCGACACGTAGTCATAACAGCAAAATAACTTGACAACTAACATTTACCAAATGTCTGCTTTATATTGACATTGTTTTTTATGCATGCTTTAATTTTTGTAGGATGTTATGAGGCTTAGAACTTTAGGGTACATTCACACAGCGGTATGCCTGCCTTACACAGGGAAAGATAGAGCATGCTTTTACTGCCAACGGGACAGCATTGCAGTCTATGTGGAGGTTTATGCAGCCACAAATTTGCGGCCGCATATACATCCCCATTGATGGCCGTCTGAATGAGGCCTTAGGTGCAATTTTTTACTTTTTCATATAAAAACAACATCATACATCATGCTGAAGGGACCTGCTCCGATTTCAGGTCACTTTGAGAGGCATAAATTATAGTAAAACTTCTTCAATTTTACCATTTTTGAAACTATACCCCTCAACGTATGTAAAACAACTTTTATGAAGTTTTTTAACCCTTTAATTGTTTTACATGGGTTAACGCAAACTCAGTTGCAATTAAAAAAAAATACTAGAGATGAGCGAACATACTCATCCGAGCTTGATGCTCGTTCGAGCATTAGCGTACTCGAAACTGCTCGTTGCTCGGACGAATACTTCGCCCGCTCGAGAAAATGGCATCTCCCGCCGTTTTGCTTTTTGGCGGCCAGAAACAGAGCCAATCACAAGCCAGGAGACTCTGCACTCCACCCAGCATGACGTGGTACCCTTACACGTCGATAGCAGTGGTTGGCTGGCCAGATCAGGTGACCCTGGGATAGACTAGCCGCTGCCCGCGCTGCTCGGATCATTCTGTGTCTGGATGCCGCTAGGGAGAGAGCTGCTGCTGGTCAGGGAAAGCGTTAGGCTGTTCTATTAGAATAGTGTTAGGCAGGAGTGATTCTACAAGAACCCAACAGCCCTTCTTAGGGCTACAATAACGTTATACTTTTTTTTTTTTTATTTGCAGCTAGTACCATATTGTGAGGAATTTGCAGGGGGACTTGCTACCGTTGTGTTTAGCTCTTAGTGACACACATATCCACCTCAAACACCAAAGTGGGACAATTTATTAAGGGTTGGATTTCAATTAGGCACAGTCTGCCATTTACTTTTTATTTTACGTTTATTTTTTCATAACTCAGCGTCATCTCATCTGGCATAGCAGTGTGCTTTCATAATTGGCTAGAAAATAGCCATAGGAGAATCCAAACGGCTTACTTAGGCCTACAATAGCGTTATATATATTTTATTTCTGGTGGATCTGCTGGTGGCTGTCCTTGCTGTAGTGCATCTACTACCATATTGTGAGGAATTTGTAGTGAGACTTGCGACCGTTGAGTTTAGCGCTTAGTGACGCACATATCCATCGCAAAGACCAAAGTGGGACAATTTATTAAGGGTTGGATTTCAATTAGGCACAGTCTGCCATTTACTTTTTATTTTACGTTTATTTTTTCATAACTCAGCGTCATCTCATCTGGCATAGCAGTGTGCTTTCATACTTGGCTAGAAAATAGCCATAGGAGAATCCAAACGGCTTACTTAGGCCTACAATAGCGTTATATATTTTATTTATGGTTGATCTGCTGGTGGCTGTCCTTGCTGTAGTGCATCTACTACCATATTGTGAGGAATTTGTAGTGAGACTTGCGACCGTTGTGTTTAGCGCTTAGTGACGCACATATCCATCGCAAAGACCAAAGTGGGACAATTTATTAAGGGTTGGATTTCAATTAGGCACAGTCTGCCATTTACTTTTTATTTTACGTTTATTTTTTCATAACTCAGCGTCATCTCATCTGGCATAGCAGTGTGCTTTCATACTTGGCTAGAAAATAGCCATAGGAGAATCCAAACGGCTTACTTAGGCCTACAATAGCGTTATATATTTTATTTCTGGTTGATCTGCTGGTGGCTGTCCTTGCTGTAGTGCATCTACTACCATATTGTGAGGAATTTGTAGTGAGACTTGCGACCGTTGTGTTTAGCGCTTAGTGACGCACATATCCATCGCAAAGACCGAAGTGGGACAATTTATTAAGGGTTGGATTTCAATTAGGCACAGTCTGCCATTTACTTTTTATTTTACGTTTATTTTTTCATAACTCAGCGTCATCTCATCTGGCATAGCAGTGTGCTTTCATACTTGGCTAGAAAATAGCCATAGGAGAATCCAAACGGCTTACTTAGGCCTACAACAGCGTTATATATTTTATTTCTGGTTGATCTGCTGGTGGCTGTCCTTGCTGTAGTGCATCTACTACCATATTGTGAGGAATTTGTAGTGAGACTTGCGACCGTTGTGTTTAGCGCTTAGTGACGCACATATCCATCGCAAAGACCGAAGTGGGACAATTTATTAAGGGTTGGATTTCAATTAGGCACAGTCTGCCATTTACTTTTTATTTTACGTTTATTTTTTCATAACTCAGCGTCATCTCATCTGGCATAGCAGTGTGCTTTCATACTTGGCTAGAAAATAGCCATAGCAATAGGATAGCATCGTTTGGTTTTAAAAGCTAAAAAACACAAAAAAAAAAAAAACACAAAAAAACAAAAAAAAGTTAAAAAAAAATTAAAGTTATAACTTTCATTTTCAAAATATTTAACCCAAGGGCTAGGGGTAGAGGACGAGGGCGGGGACGTGGGCGTCCAACTACTGCAGGGGTCAGAGGCCGTGGTCCTGGGCGGGGTGAGACACCACCTGCTGATGAGGGAGCAGGGGAACGCCGCAGAGCTACACTCCCTAGGTTCATGTCTGAAGTTACTGGGACTCGTGGTAGAGCACTGTTGAGGCCAGAACATTGCGAACAGGTGATGTCGTGGATTGCCGACAATGCTTCGAGCAATTTGTCCACCAGTCAGTCTTCCACGCAGTCCACCCATGTCACCGAAATCGGCACTCCTCCAGCTCCTGCACCTCAGCCTCCTCCCCCCCAGTCTGCCCCCTCCCAGGAAAATTTGGCATTTGAACCGGCATACTCTGTGGAACTGTTTTCTGGACCCTTCCCACAGTCACAAACCACTTGTCCGGTTGCTGCTGAGCAATTTTCCGATGCCCAGGTTTTCCACCAGTCGCAGTCTGTGGGTGATGATGACCTTCTTGACGTAGTGGAAGAAGTGTGTAAAAAGGTGTCCGACGATGAGGAGACACGGTTGTCAGACAGTGGTGAAGTTGTTGTCAGGGCAGGAAGTCCGAGGGGGGAGCAGACTGAGGGATCGGAGGATGATGGGGTGACAGACCCAAGCTGGGTTGAGAGGCCGGGTGAACACAGTGCTTCTGAGACGGAGGAGAGTCCTTGACCAGAACAGGTTGGAAGAGGCAGTGGTGGGGCCAGACAGAGAGGCAGGGCCAGAGCAGGTGCATCAGCGCCAAATGTGTCACGTAGTGAAGCTCCCGTGGCGAGGGCTCCCGCGGCGAGGGCTAGATTTTCAGAAGTCTGGAGGTTCTTTAAGGAAACACCGGATGACCGACGGACTGTGGTGTGCAACCTTTGCCAAACCAGGATCAGCAGGGGTTCCACCACTACTAGCTTAACTACCACCAGTATGCGCAGGCATATGAATGCTAAACACCCCACTCAGTGGCACCAAGCCCGTTCACCTCCGGCCGTGCACACCACTGCTCCTTCCCCTGTTTCAGCTGATAGTCAGCCCCCTGCCCAGGACCCTGGCACAAAAACCCCATCGTCGCCTCCACGATCCTCCACAGCATCCACCAGCGTTCAGCTCTCCATACCCCAGACGCTGGAGCGGAAACGCAAATATAGTGCAACCCACCCGCACGCCCAAGCCCTTAATGTCCACATCTCCAGATTGCTTAGCCTGGAGATGCTGCCCTATAGGCTAGTAGAGACCGAGGCCTTTCGCAACCTCATGGCGGCGGCCGCCCCTCGGTATTCGGTCCCCAGCCGCCACTACTTTTCCCGATGTGCCGTCCCAGCCCTGCACCAGCACGTGTCAGACAACATCATCCGTGCCCTGACCAACGCCGTTTCTGACAAGGTCCACCTGACCACGGACACGTGGACGAGTGCTGCCGGGCAGGGCCACTATATATCGCTGACGGCACATTGGGTTAACTTGGTGGAGGCTGGAACCGAGTCTGAACCTGCGGCTGGTCATATACTGCCGACGCCGAGGATTGCGGGGTCTACCTCGGTCCAGGTCTTATAGGCCTACTATGCCTCCATCATCAGCCTCACCATCCCGCTGCTTGGCCTGTTGAAAAACTCTCTGATCAGCATGAAGTCGGAAGCTTTGCGCTCGTCACAAGAGATGGGGGAAGAAGATTCCCTTGTTGATAGCCAAAGCACCCTTAGGTCTGTTTCTCAGCGCATATCGTAGGAGGTGGAGGTGGAGGAGGATGAGGAGGAAGAGGAGGAGAATGTTGGCGAGACACAAGAGGGGACCATTGTTCAGTCCTTCACTGTTGAGCATGTATGGGCAGAAGAAGAGGAGTTGGAGGAGGAGGAAATGGACAGTCAGGCCAGTGAGGGGAGCGAATTTTTGCGCATTGGTACTCTGGCGCATATGGCAGATTTCATGCTAGGCTGCCTATCCCGTGACACTCGCGTTCAAATAATTTATTCCAGCACCGATTACTGGGTATTCACTCTCCTGGACCCACGGTACAAGCAAAATCTTTCCACTCTCATCCCTGGAGAGGAAAGGAGTGTGAGAATGCATGAATACCAGCAGGCCCTGGTGCACAAGCTGAAACACTATTTCCCTTCTGACAGCGCTAGCGGCAGAGTGCGTAGTTCTGTGGGACAAGTAGCGAGGGAGAGTAGGCGAGCAGGCAGCTTGTCCAGCACTGGCAAGGGTACGCTTTACAAGGCTTTTGCCAGCTTTATGTCACCCCAGCAAGACACTGTCACCTGTCCCCAGTCTCGGCAGAGTAGGGCTGATCTTTACAGAAAGATGGTGAGGGAGTACGTAGCTGACCATACCATCGTCCTAAATGATCACACAGCTCCCTACAACTACTGGGTTTCAAAGCTGGACATGTGGCACGAACTGGCGCTGTACGCCTTGGAGGTTCTTGCCTGCCCTGCCGCTAGCGTGTTGTCCGAGCGGGTTTTCAGTGCAGCTGGTGGCATCATCACGATAAGCGTACACGCCTGTCGACTGACAGCGCTGACAGGCTGACGCTTATTAAGATGAATAAAGCCTGGATTTCTCATAATTTCCAATCTCCACCAGGTGAAGGAAGCTCAACCTGAATAATTTATGCACTCCTCCTCCTCATTTTTCTCCTTCTCCTCCTCTTTGTACACTAAAGCAGAGGAAACTGGCTATTTTTGACAGGGCCTACTGGCTCTAGCTATAGTACTTTATGCATTTAATTTTTCTGGAGGGCCACCTACCTGCTCCTCTGGTTTGAAAACTTTTTTGGACTGCCACATACAGGCACTCAATCTATTCAATTTTTCTGGAGGGCCACCTACCTGCTCCTCTGGTTTGAAAACTTTTTTGGACTGCCACATACAGGCACTCAATCTATTTCATTTTTCTGGAGGGCCACCTACCTGCTCCTCTGGTTTGAAAACTTTTTTGGACTGCCACATACAGGCACTCAATCTATTTCATTTTTCTGGAGGGCCACCTACCTGCTCCTCTGGTTTGAAAACTTTTTTGGACTGCCACATACAGGCACTCAATCTATTTCATTTTTCTGGAGGGCCACCTACCTGCTCCTCTGGTTTGAAAACTTTTTTGGACTGCCACATACAGGCACTCAATCTATTTCATTTTTCTGGAGGGCCACCTACCTGCTCCTCTGGTTTGAAAACTTTTTTGGACTGCCACATACAGGCACTCAATCTATTTCATTTTTCTGGAGGGCCACCTACCTGCTCCTCTGGTTTGAAAACTTTTTTGGACTGCCACATACAGGCACTCAATCTATTTCATTTTTCTGGAGGGCCACCTACCTGCTCCTCTGGTTTGAAAACTTTTTTGGACTGCCACATACAGGAACTATCCAAATTAAATTGTCTCCATAGCAGCCTCCACACGTTGTCTCCATTGCTACCTCCAAAAGTCGTCCATATAGCTGCCTCCATACATCGTCCCCTTATCAAACGAGGTGTGTCAGGCAGAAATTTGGGTTGTTTTCATGGATTCCACATCAAAGTTGTTAACTTTGTCGCCACCCTGCTGTGTTATCCACAAAATATACTGGCAAACTTTTACCATTTACGGATATTATTTCAGCGCTTCTTGCGCATCTGTTTACATTCCCCTCACCCGCCATATCCCAAACTTATAAGAACGCTACTACACTTAACTTGGTGCACGCTGGGACCGAGTCTGACCCTGGGGCTGGTCATATACTTGCGGGATTGCGGGGCCTACCTCGGTCCAGGTCTCAAAGGCCTACTATATCTCCTCCTCCTCCCACCCCTCCTCCACCTCCTCCTCCTCCGAATTACCATCCGTGGGCATGGCGCCATCAGTCGGTAGCTCTAGGCACAGCAGCAGTGCCGTCGCTAAGCGACAGCAGGCGGTGCTCAAACTGCTGAGCCTAGGCGATAAAAGGCACACCGCCCAAGAGCTATAACAGGGCATTCCACATCAAACTTGCTAACTTTGTCGCCACCCTGCTGTGTAATCCACAAAATATACTGGCAAACTTTTACCATTTACCGATATTATTTCAGCGCTTCTTGCGCATCTGTTTACATTCCCCTCACCCGCCATATCCCAAACTTATAAGAACGCTACTACACTTGATCTTATACAAAAGGTTCTTAGAAGTGCTGTTTGGGGAATAGCCTAGAGACAGGGGCTTGGATTGGCGAAAGCTCGTCTGGAAGCGGAGCACCAGCTCCATCCCAAGATCCAACTAACATAGTTTTAACTGCAGCACCTTTAATCTACTACTAGTTCCCTGCCTCCATAATAATAATAATAATAATCTTTATTTATATAGCGCCATCATATTCCGTAGCGCTTTACAAATCATAGGAAACAAATACAAATGTAATGTAACAGAGCACAACATTTGTATGGAACAACAGGAGTGAGGTCCCTGCTCGCCAGAGCTTACGGTTTATGAAGATGATGGGGTAACACGAGGTAAAAGAATATTTAATGGTCAAGCCATTCTTCTTAGGGAATAGAACAAAATATAATAAATGGAATTGCTGTCGCTTGAACCACTCAGCCGTCATCTTATATACCAGGTCCAGGGTGAATGGGACTGCAGAGAAGTCTGGTGCCTGTTGGTTGCTGGATAACAGATGGGAGGACGACACAGGACGGGTTAGTAGAAGAGTTAAAACTTCATGCAGTTAATGAGTGTTATAGGCTTGCCTAAAGAAATGGGTTTTAAGAGCACGTTTGAAACTTTGGAGGTTAGGTATTAGTCTGATAGTCCGGGGCAGAGCATTCCATAGAATTGGTGCAGCTCTAGAGAAGTCTTGGAGACGCGAGTGGGAGGTCCGCAATAGGGTAGAGGTTAATCTAAGATCACTGGCGGATCTAAGAGCACGGGTTGGGCGATAGACTGAGATAAGAGAGGAGAGGTAGGGGGGTGCAGCATTATACAGAGCTTTATGGATGAGGGTTATTATTTTAAACTGTATTCGAAAGGAGACTGGCAGCCAGTGCAGCGACTGGCATGAACTGTAGGCATACATGGTCCCCTTATCAAACGAGCTGTGTCAGGCAGAATTTTGGGTTGTTTTCATGGCTTCCACTACAAACTTGTTAACTTTGTCGCTACCCTGCTGTGTAATCCACAAAATATACTGGCAAACTTTTATCATTTAGCAATATTATTTCAGCGCTTCTTGCTCACCTCCTTTGGTTCCTCTCTGCCACCCATTGGTTTTAAGCCTGAGTCCTAAAAAGTACATACGTACATACAACCTTGACCCATGTATTGAGATCACAATAGATCAATACAAATCACATCACCCCAATAACCAGTAGATATACTATCTTATTGTTCCTGTCCAGATGAAGAATAAATGGGAACTCAAAGTAATGCAAAAAGATGTAAGAAATAAATATATGCAGTTCACCTCAAACAGTATACATATGGTGCTACAGGAAAAAAAGGCACACTCTGTAGTAAAAAATAATCAGATCAGCGGTACATAGTTACCCATCCATAATGTTTGAAAAGAACAGAGCGTGTGCAAAGGGCGATGTGGACGAAAATACCCCACGCGTTTCGTTGCTGGAAGCGACTTCCTCAGGGGTCCCCAAGGCCGCAGCGCCGAAGCTACCTCGGGGCTGTAAATCAAAATGTGTTTTAACCGCGATATAGCGGTTTAAAACACTAGCTAAGGTAAGCTCCGGCACCAGCTCACCCTCAGCTGGTGCCCGGTGTTTACATCTAATACCTACCATCAGAAGTGGTAGGTTTCCTTTAAAGATCCCTTTAACTTCCTTGAATGTGCCTAACATTGGGAAACAGTGAAGTGTTTTAAACAGATGGGGTTGTCAATGACTTTCTCATAATGTACTGGCATAAAGAATGACTGTCTAGTCGCTGTAATTATTTTTTCACCAGATGTTGATGCTATTACAATGATGTCACCACATGGGGATGCACATGATGGTCTCTATGTTATATAATCTTATAAATAAATTTTTCTCAAAACAATACGCTGTAGGAAATAACGTGTCATTCTTTTAATTCAGTATTTTTAGAGACATATCAGCAATATAATTAACAATATTTATATGAAAATAAAAATTTGTAATTCCTTGATCAAAGGCTTTTCATTCATAATCATAATTATTATAATTACAAATCTCAGTAATGTAAAGAATAGAATTTGTGAAAAGTAAAGAAGCTTAATGTTGAAAAAGTTAACATTGCATTTTGCTTCCAGGATGTGGCTATGATACACAAAGGTGCACATTTACTTACCTGTCCCTGCGCATTCCCCAATCCGGAGTGTCCGACAAGAATGAACTCTTCCGCTATTTAAGAAGATTGTGCGCCCGATTTCCTGCATGTGTGGCTTCCCCGATCAGGTCCGCCAGAGTTCACCATCTTCTTCCTGTTGTATGTAAGTGCATGGCTTGTGACACAATTTTAATCTTAAATCCCGTGCTCTGTCTGAATCAGTCGGATTGTCCGACGACCCGCCCCCTGATTTCTGTCGCATGAAACCCGGTGCCGATGCACCAAAATCTCATCATGTGCGACACAATCCCCTTCTAAATGGCTGTCCCAGCAGTGCGATCCCTGAAAACATCAGAAAACCCTATGGAAATGTGCCCGCAGGACCCTTAGCAAATAAGCCCTATTGTATTAATAATAATTTTATGTAATTTCATCTGTTGCTGTAGTAAAAGTTCATGATTTCCTAATTTGCTTTATATGTATTTAATCCAAGTACAAGTTGCTTATCATAACTCTGTTTCTGAAAAATATAGTGAGTGCCAGAGGCTGAGCTAGAAATTATGGCTTAGAAAGTGATGTCATGCTGTAGGAAAGGAACAATAGGAATTTGAAACTTTCAATAACCAATGACACCTTACTTCATAAACTCTACAATATAATTTAGACTCTTTAAAATCATTCCAGCAGACATGGCTTTGATTGGCCAGGGGTGTCCCCATGATGAATCACAGCCATGGCCAGTAGCTAAAGGCGTTAGTTTAATGACTGGCTGTTCAGCAGTTAATCCTCTAATATGTCCGGATCGTGTAGCGTGCACCCATACCCCAAATCTGAGCGGGAATTTTGGGTCCGGTCATCTCCATTTGTCATCTGAAACTTGGATGTTCATAATTTCATATTTATACTCCATTGTGGTTATAAAAATATCAAGACATCAAAAATTATTATCAAAATATTTAAATATCCCATTATTGCCATTTCGCTACCCATAAAACTTTTAAGAAAATTGATCAAAAGGTCATACTTTTCCCAAATTATATCAGGATGAACCGTTATTTTTCCTGAAACTTAATAATTAGTAAATATTAGTATTAGTAAATAATATATACAATTGGTATCTTTTTAATTACATTTTCCTAAAAAAGGAAAGTAATTGATGACTTACAATCAATACAAGTAAAAAATGGTAACAAATCTATACAAAAAAATATGAGTCAGAGAATGTATAAAAAAAAACGTATGTATGCCATGTATACTCAATTTTTGTGCTGAAAAAGCCATACTAGGATTGTCCTTGGGTATATACCGTATATACTCGAGTATAAGCCGACCCGTGTATAAGCCGAGTCTCCTAATTTTACCACAAAATACTGGGAAAACCTATTGACTCAAGTATAAGCCGAGGGTGGGAAATGCATTGGTCACAGCCTCCCCAGTATATAGCCAGCCAGCCCCTGCCCCAGTGTATATAGCCTGCCACCCCTGCCCCAGTGTATATAGCCTGCCAGACCCTGCCCCAGTGTATATAGCCTGCCAGACCCTGCCCCAGTGCATATAGCCTGCCAGACCCTGCCCCAGTGTATATAGCCTGCCGCCGCTGCCGGACAGATCGCACAGAAGATATACAGGGGTCGCCAGAAAGGTGAGTTTAGATATATTTATTTTTTTGACTCGAGTATAAGCCGAGTTTGAGTTTTTCAGCAAATTTTTTTGTGCTGAAAAACTAGGCTTATACTCGAGTATACAAGGTAATAAAAATAAAATTAGCAACCACCAGCGCTGATCACTGGCGTCCTCTTCTCCTGGCAGCACCAAAATGTACTAAAGAATAAAAAGTTGCACTAAGTTATAAATGAAATATACAAATATGAAAACAAAGCACTTAAAAAGTAATTGTTTTCTTATAACATGTTAAGTTAGTTATGTTGATCTTTCTAATATCAATTAACCCCTTTGTGACCACCCATATGGGTTTCTATGTCAGTCACTAAGGAGCCTTAGGCTAGGCCAACGGGTTTCTATTATAACAACAATGCTCTAATAGTCCAGATCGTAACAACTCTGTTCTGATCCGGCTGTTAACCCAATCGATCCAAGGGTCACTGTTGTGACCATGGTATCTGTGTACCTACAGAGGGCTTTGGTGCAAATGAGCTTTGTCACTAAGGGGGTTAAGATTTGGTTGTGGTATTACTTACCTTGCAATTAAAATAATATTCTCAACTAAAACAACTGCCAATATATTTTTCATAGCGGCTAACATAAAATTTTCACACAACTCGTACTCCCAGTAGTCAGCTCCAACTCATCCCACCTGATTGAAGACCATCCAGTCGCTAACTCTATGTTTTACCTGATGTAGTGTTTGCTGTACAACTAATAAAGAATTGGATTTTAGAAGACCTAAGTACCTGCGCTGGAGTTTTTTCGTTTTCTCTGCCAACATAAAATTAGCCCATATACAGTTGTACACTTGCTTCTAAAACTCTATGAAGGGGCCATGAGAGACTTGTATTCCAATAAATTTTAGTAAAGCGTGATGGACCTTAAGTGGTTAACTGTAAAAAAAAAAAAAAAAAAGCTTCATATTGTATGTAGCTTTTTTTTCAAATTAAACTATTTCTTTAAAAATAAATAATATTTTACAATATGATGTTCTTTAACTGCAACTGTGAGAATATAATTAGATTATATAAAATGTACATAGTATATTTAGAAACTTTTTTATATTATGTTAATCACTTTGCTTAGTAACTAACATCTTCAGTAAAACCTTGTTCAAAAAACATGATTATAATTTGATTCCTTTCCTTAAATCTTATCCCTAGTATGAGTCAGTGGGGCACATGAATTGTTTTTTTTCTGTAAGTTTTTTGGGACTTTCTTGGATTTTCTGACGGTCTGCCAGTCTGCCATATCTTGTGGCGTTTGTTCTTTTGTTTTGCCAAATGCACAAAAGTTGGAAAAAGTTTTAATCAGTTCCAAGCTCATTTCTAGCCCTGTCAAGAGCAGCCATAGATTTGTACCAAAATTTGTTCAGGGAGCACTGCAGAAAGCTTGACAATGGCGGACTTTGAAAGGAGACTGTTTTAAGTGCAAAAAAGTTGCAAATGAGCACAAGCACCTTGAAAACTCTCAATAAGTAAAGAAAAAGGAAAGCAAAAAGTTTGATACATGGATCTGTGTATCTGGAGGAGGGTCTCTCTCTCTCTCACTTGCTGCTGATGGACTATACCACATAGATTCTCATAAATGGACGCACATAACCTAAGGTCTCTAACAAAGGTCTATTTCACTGTCCTTTAGCAGGTAGATATGCTACAGTATGATATGTATCTGATAAGAGCAGAGTCTTTCACACTTTGTACTTCTTACATGTAGATACAGTGACTTTCAAAAGGCCATAGTTTCCAAGAGACTGTATTCACAACCCATGATCTAAATTGATCATGGAAACCCCAAAACAAGCTTAAACACTCAGGGTCTACGTACACAGCTGATCACTGGCTTTAATCAGTGCATAAGACCCTTAAAAAGGCATATATATCAGTACAAAACTTGCGTCGACCTTAAATTATCGACTATGGGTAGTCACTGACATTTAATTTAAATAAGAAAAGCAACAAACATTTCAAAAGCATTCAAAGGTCATTACTGTGATTGATGATTGAGTTTTGCTGTAACATAAAATTTACAGAAGGGGTGTGGTTTAAAACACCCAAGTAAGGGGAACACAGCTTACAAATAATAAAGCTAGGTAAGTGGAGATAGTTTAACACCTTGATGCCAAATAGAAATTATAGTAATGTGTTTTGAGATGGGTCACAGGCTGAGCGATTGTGTGAGCGATCAGACCCAGTAGGGTAACAAAAGTTTTCAAATTTCATAATAGGTAAATAAATAGATGAAATATGCCACATGTTATTATCTATCTATTTTTGTGTTTATTTGTTATGAATTTGATGATTTTTTTTGCTAGATTGTATATTTTCTCAGGGAGAGTTATCATACGATAGAGGCCACCACCACCCCTTTGTCGTACCGGATACATCCAGAATCATGGGCCTTTTGATGTATCTGGGGGCTACAGCTGGCAAACAAAACTATGCTAGGTCAAACCTGGCATTGTTTTGTGTAAAAACCAGCAAACACCTTGTGCCTGCACACTTTACCAGCCGCCACATCGTGGAGGTTGCATACTTGCTATTTTAATCGCAAATTCTTATCCAGTGTTTTACTGCTTTTACATCAGAAATCTCCTCCTGTGTGTTTTTGCTTTCACTCCATAAGAAGCTTAAAGAAAGGTAAAACCCTGGGTTGGGCAGAGATTTTGCCATGTGTTATGTTTGTGTTTGTATCCTTTAAACAATAAAAGGCATTGCATTTTAAAGAAACAGACCACGCTATGTGTGTATAACATGACCTGCAAAGCAACTAGCCAATGTGGATTACTTTTTAGAGTTTTCCCAAGTATGGAAGTATAAGAAAACACCCAAAGCAAATGTCCAGTATGCATTGGTCTTTCTCTTCCCTTAAGGGATTTATCGTCAATTTGTGTAGCAAGACTTCCTTATTGTGTCTGAACCTTTTCTTAAAATAGTTTTAAAACTTGAAAGGGCTTTAGAACAATCACATTTTTAAGTCCTCCCCCAAAATAGAGACTGGTGTTTTTGACATAATTTTTATATTTTTGCATATTGTTTCATACATTCATGGTGTTTTTGACATTATTTTTATATTTTTGCATATGGTTTCATACAATATTTGTTGTGGCAATTTACATTTTGTAAAAAAGTTAAATATAAATTTTACTTCAATTGTTATAAAAAAGACTGAAATTCAAAGGTGAAAATACAAAACAAAACAGGATATGGTCTGTTACATCCAGCATGAAGAAGTCTGCTGTGAAAATTCTTTGACATTTCTTCTATGCACATAATTTCAGCAATAGCACCTTCTGATTGAGAAATTTCCATTTTCCCCATATGATTGGCAGCAACAGAACATTTCTTCTAGCTTTTTGTATGACTTTGACTTGATGAGCAAATAGAAGCATGTGAAATGTTGAAAGATACAGGAAAAGTCTAAATGAAAAACCAACACTATACTTCTATAGGTGAACCAAAATAATCTGTAGCAAACCTGAATCATAAACAAATGTCAAAATACCATCGTAGAAATGCTATTTTCTCTGGAGTTTATACATTTGCATTTCAGTTTAGACTGATAACTGCCCATGCACACTAAAATGTTATTTTATTGCATAAATTACAAAGTGCACAGCGGTGTTCAAAATGTCTGTTTTCTCCAGCTAGTTTTAATGGAAATAACAGAGCTGAATTTTGGATCTTGGAATCATCCAAAAAATATTCAGGTGTTTTGCTCTCGAAAAAATAAGTTTCAAATATAATTGTTTTTACTCCTTATGTCTTAACAAAGAACATAATAATAAACTTGCTAACCCTTCTGGCTTATATACCCGTATTCCTAATGCTATAACAATTTTGAAGCATCTCTGCCTAGAACTCTGGAATGTTCAATTTCTCTGTCATCCTGTTTCTTTTTAGTAGCTTTAGAAATGACCTTGTAGATGGTTTACACAGTCAAGTTTCTAAATTTAGAGATGATACTAAGCTATGTAAAGGCATTAATACTGAGGTCGATAGTATAATATTTGTGGAAGCTGGAGTAATGGGCGAAGAGATGGCTGATGAAATTCAATGTAGATTAATGTAAAGTTATGGACAAAAAGTACAACTATGTTCTAAACAGTCAATTACTTTGCAAAACTGCATGGTAAACTTAATTTTAGTGACCAGAGTCTGGAGGGGAATAGATTCTCAAGATACATAGTTCTGCCCTTATACAAAACATGGGACAGAACACACATGGAATATTGTGTACAGTTTTGGGCACACAGTGTATACAAAGGACATACCATAACTGCAACTGGTGCAGAGGAGAGCAACCAAGATTATTAGGAGAGTAGAGGGAGTAGAATACAATGGCAGATTACTAAAGTTGGGGTTATTACAATGTAGAAATACCTGAATGGAAGTTCAAGGATCTCTCCAAAGATCTTTTTATCCCCAAGTCCGTTGCCAGGACAAGGAAGCATCCTCTTTTGCCTTGAGGAGAGAGGCTGTTCTACCATCGCCATAGACAGGGATTTATTACTATAAGAGCATTGAGACTGTGGAAGTCTCTGCCACAGGAAGTTGTTATGGTGGACTCTATGTACATGTTCAAGAGAGGCCTGGATGCCTTTCTGTAGAGCAAAAATATCACAGGTTATTTTTTTTTCATTCTTAAAGGTTGGACTTCATGGACATGCACCTTTTTCCATATTCTATGATACTCATTTTTTTTATCAAAAAAATATGTTATGTTTTAAAGCAAAACTTCCTGTGTCATAGACTCCCATGCAGCACTCTCATTCATCTTCTGCTCTCTGGACACTATGTAAATAGCAGTAAAGCTCTTAACCTTTAGTGCCCACACAACAGACTATAAATATCATATAACTGTCTCATTGATGGGTTCTACTACTTATTACATACACCTCTATGTGAAGAAAGCTACCTGGCTTGTCACTATAGAGTCTTGTATGTACATACTAAGGCTACATTCACACGATGTATGCCCGCCGTACCGTAGTACGGCGGGCATACATCGGCGCTGCGGAGAGGAGCAGGGGATGAGCGCTGCTCACCCCTGCCCCTCTCCATAGGGAGATACAGCGCACGGCGCCATATTACGGGAAAAGATAGGACATGTCCTATCTTTTCCCGTGCTACGGAGCGGTACGGTGCCGCACGTGTGCTGCACCGTACCGCTCCCGTACAGGGCCGTGAGCCCATAGGAGTGTATGGGGGAAGTATATCGGCCGTATATACATCGGCCGTATATACGTCCCCCATACATGTGTGTGAATGTAGCCTAATAAAGTAGCAAATACAGTGAAATCACTGAACACTGCATATGGTATGAGAGAACACAAAAAAATTATAGAATGTGAGGGCATCTTATAACTAAGAGGAAGAGGTTACTCTCCTTGCACTTTACTACTGATGAGTAAGATTTCAGGCAAGTAGCTCAGAACAGAAAAAATACATAACTCTGGAAAGAAAAGTGGTGAGCAGCACAAGATGGCTGTTTTTAAAGAAGGAATCCCACACAACATTTGAGTAAAAATCATTATAAAATCAGTGCAACACTTAGACATTAATAATATCAAATAACCTTGCTAAGAAGGACAATGGTAAAACTAAGGCTACATTCACTTGACACCTTAGCACAGCAGGCACGCGTCAGCGCCCGGGAGAGGAGGAGGGGGTCATAATAAATATAGTTAGAATAAAGGAGCAGCAACACAAGCTTCCAAAGTTAATACCACACATTACTTATTATAAATTAGTTTTTATTGGCAGTAAGAGTACAAATAAAGAGCAGGAGCGCAGTCCTTGTAACATTGAGTACATACAGTCAAACATAAACCGTAATAAATGACAAAATATACCAGTATGCAACTCTTGGTGTACTTCTTCGTGTATTCGCCCCAGCTCCCTCCACACTCTCACCATTTTTATGTAATTTTAGAAAACAATAACAAAAACCACTAGGGAGACCTTAGACTCAATTAAGTGCCCATAAGGAACTCCCCAAAGAAACATAGGGAGGGGAGCAATAGAGAGTAATAGGATAAGGGGAGTAAGGGAAGGGGATAGGGCTAAAGGGGTAGTCAAGTAGGCGAGCAAGAGGATAGAAGGAGGCGCCTAGGCCGGGTGGCAGGAGGACAACCGAAGTAGTCTGGAAAGGGGGATAACCCGGATCTTTATAAGAGTTGCCAGGTTTTGCTAAATTTCGCATGGGTGCCGTGCAAGGAAGACGTAAGGTCTTCCATACGCATGATATCATTTACTTTGTTAACCCACATGGTCAGTGTTGGAGGATTGGTTTGCTTCCATAGTGCTGGAATGCAAGAACGGGCAGCCATTATTAGGAAGCGCAATATTGATTTCTTGTATGATTGCGCTGAAACATCACAATGATGGAGAAGTAGGAGAGGAGGGTCCAGTCCCACAGAAATTCCACAGATCAAGGAAATGTAGTGTTGCAAGCTTTGCCAAAATGGGGCAAGGACCCGACAAGACCAGAACACATGGAGGAAGGATCCTTCCTCTTCTCCACATCTCCAGCATGTGGGGGACACCAGTGGGAAGATCATGTGCAGTCGAGTAGGTACTCTATACCACCTAGCCATGAGTTTATACCCCGCTTCCTGGTATCGCGAACTGATTGAGGTGCAATGGCAAAGCTCGAAGATGCGCTCCTTCTGCTCAGGTGTAAGTGTGACATGTAAGTCTGTTTCCCATTGCCTTAAAAACGGAGGGCCAGGGTCATCTGGTACGGCTAGAAGACATGAATAGGAGGAGGAGAGCGTATGTCTTACAGTCCCAGTGCTGGAACAAAGGCTTTCGAATGAGGTTTGATTTTTAGAAAATTGAGAGCAAGGAGGAAGAGAAATTAAATAGTGTCGTAATTGCTGAGCCCTCCATGCCCCCAGTGGGCATGGGTCTGTAATTTCCATGAGCTGCTGAGTCGTTAACCAGGCTGAGTCTCTGCTGACGTGCTTAGCCCTAAACTTGCCCGCCCGTCTCCATTGGTTAAATACGGGATCGTCACAACCCGGGCTAAAATTAGGGTGGCCCAACACTGGTGTCAGTGGGGAGTGTTTGGGCAGTAGTCTTTCCCTGACGATCTCTAACTGGCAATGAGAGAAAGTAGGGCCAATCGTAGGGTGTGATTTTAGAGCTGCGTTCCTTTCTAAAGACAGCCAAAGTATCACCTGTAGTGGGATTGTCGTGTAGGACTGCTCCAGCCGCACCCATGGTTTCAGGTCTGCATTACAACACCAATCAAGGACTCTGGCCATATGAGCGGCCGAATGATAACCCTTGAAGTCCGGCAACCCAATCCCCCCCGCTATCTTTGGGCGATATAAAGTGGTACGCTGAATCCTAGCGGGCTTACCCGCCCAAATGAATTTATGTTGAATGGCATTCAGGGAACGAAAGTAGGCCTTCGGCAATTTGATGGGTAATGCTTGAAATAAATAATGAAGATGCGGGAGTATGTTCATTTTAAGTATGGCACATCTGCCAAACCATGAAAAAATGCCTTTGTCCACCTGGAGCAGTCCTCTTGTATTTTCTTAAGAATGGGTAAAAAGTTAAGCGTGTAGAGCTTAGATAAATCAGCTGACAATTGAGTCCCCAGGTAAGTAATGCTTTGCGAAGCCCACCTAAAATTAAAGGACCCTCGCAGTGTCTCAACCAGGGCCTCTGGAAGGGAGACATTGAGGGCCTCAGATTTGGACCAGTTAATGCGGAAATTAGACAATTGGGCAAATACTTGTATTTCCTTCATTAGGTTAGGGAGGGAAACCTGTGGGTTAGTTATGAAGAAAAGCAGATCGTCGCCGGATTTAATCCCTTGGGTCTCTAATCCGGAAATATCTTGACACACATTACTTATATTCTTTGCATAGAAAATGGTTTAGGGCTTATTTCAGTGAATGTCTTATTTTTTCCATGAACAAAAATCTATGCTTATTCTTGAACAAAATACAACATTTATTCATATATAATCTTCTGCAACATAGTATCATAGTATAATAGTACAAAATACCAAGTCCATCAAGTGCAACCTTTAAGAATTAAATAAATGTTTTATCCCCATAACCTGTGATATTTTTTCTCTCCAGAAAGTCATCCAGGCCTCTCTAGAACATCAAGCAAAAGTAAAAAAGAAAAGTGATACGGCTCACCCTGATCTTTAGCAAGTCCTCACACATGGGTGACAATCCATAAGGAAATCCTCAATCCTGCAGAGTGCTGTGTGCGTGACCTGCCAGGACTGCAGGTAAAAGTAATCCCTATTAAGTCTGAATAGGGACCTACAACTAAATGGTTTGTAAAATTTCTTTGAAAGTACAACTCATGAGTAACCTAATAAAAATAGGAAACATCCAATTTCAGATTTAGTCCAGATGGGTATCTGGTCTCCAAACTGAAAATCCAGTATGCCTCTCTTTTCAATAGTGATCTACGTCTGTCACCTCCTCTGCTAGCTTGAAAAATTTTTTCAATACCATAAAACGAAAATGATGCTGTATCCCCGGAATGGACAGTGCAGAAATGTCTTGAAGCACCTTTTTATTTTTATTAGGTTACTCATGAGTTGTACTTTCAAAGAAATTTTACAAACCATTTAGTTGTAGGTCCCTATTCAGACTTAATAAACTATGGACAAATGACAGCGGAATTGCAAATTTTCCTATTTCGTTGGATGCGAGTTGTAGGTCCCTATTCAGACTTAACATATCATGGACAAATGACAGCAGAATCGCAAATTTTCCTATTTCGTTGGATGTGAGATGTAGGACCCTATTCAGACTAAATATAGCATGGACAAATGACAGCGGAATTGTAGATTTTAATTTCGTTGTAAGCGAGTTTTAGGTCCCTATTCAGACTTAACATATCATGACAGCAGAATTCCAAATTTTCTCATTTCGTTGGATGTGAGTTGTACGTCCCCATTCAGACTGAATTGACTATGGACAAATGATGGCGGGCTTGGATTTTTCTTCTGATATATACATATGAATTTAGATGAACCGTTCAGGATTTGACTTTGTTGCTTGCGTATATGAAGAAATTTATATCTTTATTTCGTTACCATATATCTGTGATGTTGTTTGATATTAGAATCAGTCTGTTGAATGCGGAGATGAGCTATGTTGGGCGTTTTCCCTTCTGGCGAATCATCATTTCAAGAGCACACACCCTCGATACAGGGATTGGCTGCTGCTTGTTTTAAATTGTTACTGTGTTATACAAAATTTATGCCATGACTAAGAGCACCTAACGTGCGAAACGCGTAAGCAAAACCTCTGCCATGTCAACTGCAATTATAAAATGAAGAAATAAAGAATACATTGCTTTTTAAGAAGTGCCGCGACCCTTTGTTACTCTCTAGAACATGTACATAGAGTCCGCCATAATAACCTCCTGTGGCAGAGAGTTCCATAGTCTCACTGCTCTTACAGTAAAGAACCTTTGTCTATGTTGATGGTAGAATCGCCTCTGACCAGGGATTTGTATAAGGGCAAAACTATGGGGCATATTTTTCAGGACCTCTGCGCACCGCCAGCTTATTGCTAGCTTTTGCGATTATTTTCCGCAATCTGCCTGGCAGATGCCTCTTGATGTATCGGGTTGCGAATTTTCAGCGGCGGGGCGATCATAGGCCGGCGCACGGGCGCCAGCGTATGATAAATATCCCCCTATGTCTTTATCATTATTAACAGTAAAAGATGAGATGGCACTCACCATCGGCAGTGCCGCTATGCCGACGGTCCGTTTCGCGCCGCTCGGCGCTTTCTCCATTAGTACATCTCTGTACTAATAAGGAAGACTTTTTCACCATCGGTGAGTGCCATCTCATCTTTTACTGTTATCTATTGGACTGTTGTTGCCCTTTGGATTGAGCACTGCCTCGGTGTAGTCATATGCCTAAGTGCCCCCTGTCCACTCCACCATGCTGAATTATCTGAATTGGGTGCCGGCTGTGCCTGCAAATTCTTCTGCTTTTATTTTGCATAATTTTATTTGCTTCAGCAGCAGCCGCCTGGCTCTGGTCACTAAAATTAAGTTTACCATCCACCAATACCCCCAAGTCCTTTTCAGCTCCAGTTTTACCAAGTAATTGACTGATTAGAACATAATTATACTTTTTGTTTCCATGGACCAAGTGGATAACTTTGCATTTATCTACATTAAACCGCATCAACCAATTCTCTGCCGACTCCTCAAGCTTCCACAAATCCCTCTGTAATGCTAAACTATCGACCTCAGTATTTACTTTACACAGCTTAGTATCATCTACAAATATTGAAACTTGATTGTGCAAACCCAATACAAGGTCATTAATAAAAATATTAAAAAGAAGTGGGCCCAATACTTACCCTTGTGGCATTCCACTGATAATGTCAACCCAATTTGAGAATGTGCCATTAATGACGACCCTCTGTTTTCTATCACTAAGCCAATTACTTACCCAAATACACAGATTTTCACCTTGTCCCAGCAGTCTCATTTTATATATCAAACTCTAATGTGGCGCGTTGTCAAATGCCAAAAGTCCATGTCCATCATCTTTAACTCTCTATACCCTGAATTCCATTGTGAATTTCTTGGGACTTTATTGCCTTTAGAATCTTTGGCTCTAATTTCTCATAACTAGCATAGACATTTTCCTCACCACTTGTCCGTGTCACTGCTTTTAATGAATTGTCAGTTCCCTCTTTCCTACAGCTCCTCCTACCTCCTTCTTCTGGAATTTCTTATAAACAAATGCATCCAGAAGCGCAGTTCTAGTAGCACTGTTTTTAGTAAATGTGCCCCAATATCTGTCCTTTTTGTGATAGAGACTAAAATAGTGCATGCTTCAATGTTCTTAACGTGTACCATGTGGAGAAATAGCTTGTTTATATGTTGTCCATTACACAAATGGACACCAAATAGATATGAAAATATGCCCATTGATCCATGTCCACGTCTTACTGGTAGAAGGGAGTGGAGGTAAGTGGAGGAGGCCCCTTAAGTACCAAAAGCAATGTAAGCCTGTGACCAATATCCAATTTCTCTTTTCATGTAATCTGGTGCTGATTTTGATATTTAAAAATAAAAGTAATACCAAATTATTTCTTCTAGAAATAAAAAACCCTAAAATGACATTTATAAGGAGTAAATTCACACTGACATTCATGTATTTTCTAAGTCTGGGAAGTAAAACAAAATCAACTATATCCGCGTAGAATAATGTGAGTCTCTTTTATGAAATACTGACATCTTTGTCTCTTGGAGCTGATAAGGAGGTTTATATTGTGATGTACAGATGACAATACAGATAAGTGGCTGCACGCTTTATTAAGCTACCAAGATTACTACCTGCCTTGGGAGCAGCGGCCATCAAATATGTAACAGAATGAAGCTTCTGTATTATCTTTACTGTTTTCTTCATGTCATAAGGATTATTTGGAAGGACTTTTTTTCCCAGATACATTTATATAGGTATATCTAAGAAATTCTGATGCATTTATTTATCTCTTATCTGTCACTGCCATCACACTGAATTTTTTAGGGATTTTTATTGTAGGCATTGGTGTTAATATGGTTTAGAGGCACTGTTAGGTCTCCTGAACACAACAATGTGCTGAAACAGGCCGTAAGCATGGTAATGTTGGGTGGTTAATGGGAGGGGTGATCTTCTTCCCTGAAGCCCACCAAAAATGACAGTTTGTGGCTCCGCCACCTGGCTGTAACCAAGCTAGCCACATGCATGAGGCCTAAAGAATACTTGATGTTGGCATTTTTCTCAGCACTGAATATGGAATTAGGGGTGTCTTAAACTTGGGTGCCTAGGACCCAGCAGTTATATGAATTGTGGGGGCCATCATACTGCTACATAGCAATACTACCTATAAGAATAATAAGAATAATACAAGAATATTATGTGGTTAATCAGAAATCAGGCAATTATTAGACACTAGATACAGGGGTCGTAGTTTGGAAAAATAATATATTCCAAACTATATTTGTTGTACGGTGCTGTATTCTCTTGTGTTTTCTGCAGCTTAATACTCTGCTGATCGCATGTGCAGAAACGGTATCTGACCACTATATGTAACCTGGTGAAGCATTTTTGTCAGTACCTGTCCAGTAACTGCGCAACCACAACCAGGCTTGGAACTAGCTGTCAGACTAGGTAAGTGGTGGCGAACTCACCCTGAGATGTCCCTGCGGGCTAAGACCCTGCCTAAGGCAGATAAACTTGCCTGGCAGGGCGAAGCCGCTATCTGGAACCTAACTAAGGGTCCCGGAGTTACCCAACAAGATGACAGGAAAACTTACTTTGTCTAGCAGCTGCTGGATGGTGGAGCGGACAGGTAACCAGAATACAGATATAGGTCAGTGTTCACACAGGAACACAGAAACAAGTCTGAGAAAGGAAAGTGGGGTCACACTAGGAGATTAACGATACTGAGCAACAAACAATAGATACAGACAGACAAGCGGAGTCAAACAAACCGGATCAAAACCAAGATGGTGGCAAAGGTACAGAATTGTATAGCAAATAGAATAGCAAGAACCACGAGAGCACTAGAGATCACGGGAGACTGAAGTAACCAGCGCCCAATGAAGGGCTGGGCAGAATATAAGGTAGTAATGGACACTGCCTCCAGCACTGACTGGCTCATAAATGAAAACCCCATAACACCTAATTGGAAAAAATGAAGGTTTAACATAGGTTTGAAAACATAAACCTGGTTCCTCAGTCTCATCAGTGAAAAAACTCTGAGCAGTCATCAGTTTTTTTTGTGGACCTATATCCATTTCTATTATCTCTATTTGTTTTGGCTTGTTTTTGCCTGTCTTTTTTTCTGTCTGCTACATTGGTAATTTATCAATCTCCATATTCTGTGCCAAATTGATTTTTTTCAGATATCTTTTTGTAGTGTTTGTTTTAAAGTCTCACATCACTCCTTCCCATTTTCAAAGTTTTCCTTAAGTGTGGTTTTGTCTGAAGGTTTTACGCCAAAAAAGGTCTAAAATTTTAGACAATATGAAAAGATAAATGTCATTTTCCATAAAAGATAAATGTATCTTACTGACGATAAACTTATGTCCGGACTTCAGTGCACATTTCAAGAAGTCCCCAAAAAGACACAAAAATTGCAATGCACCAAAAATGTCTCAAAAAAGACAGAAAAAAATGACCCAATAGAGTTTTATTGCCTTCTGTTATCCACATCAATGAAAACCAACAAGAAGATTTCAAATTCTTTCTCCACTTGATCAGTGAAAAAAAGCCAATGTGAAAACATGCATTGAACCCAATGGCTCAGTGAGGCATCCATGAAAATCACTGAAACAGGGAGGTGAAAAGCAACACCAATGTGAAGAGCCCTTATATATACCACTTTCTGAGACTGTTTTTCATTTTTTGGGGTTTTGGACTTGCTTCATTTATCTGTGTATATTGTTTTTTTGCGCCTTTATTTAAAAGAGTTGCACAAAAGTCACAATTTTTTCTGCAACCCCCTTCTAAACTTTTGCCTACACCTGCACAAGACTTGGGTTTATTTGTACAAAAATTGTGCTATTGTGCCGTGATTTGCGCCAATCTGTATTTTATGGATATATCAGGTGTAACACCTGAGATAAATGACCCCCATTGTGTTACAGTGGTGACCTGGATAAATAGAAGGTCACATTTTATTAGTAGTCAATGCAGAAATAGAGGTACACTGGTTCCCTACCTTTTTCTGACAACATTATTTCATTCATATTCTGTTTAAATCAGAAATATGGACATAATTAGAAATATTTTTTCCTTTAAGAAATCTTTACATTTTACAAGTATCTTTCCTTGTTATATGCACAGGACTGTGTCATTTTTGACCTGCAAGAAACTATCATGGGGCCTCCAGTAACAAATAGTACTCCATTGATCTGTTCATAAAGTTTTTTTAAAGGATGTCTTTGATGCGTGCTGTCAATGTATATCAAAAGATACATTTCAAGAGTCACAAAAGAGGTTTTCTACAACCCTGTTGAGATCAACTTCAGTGCTAGAAAGGTCGCACAATTTCTGAATTCTTACAGAACCAACAAAATCTTATGTTTATATAAAGAAGGAAAAATATACTTTGTCATCTCATTAAAATTCCTAGAGATGCTCAACACGTTAAAAATAAAATGTCAGAAAATAATGTATTTTCTTGCATGTAAATGATCGCAGCGTGAAAGACACGCAAACTTTTATCACACAAAGCATTGATCTAATATGAAACCCTAAACTTTTCTAGCAGCCAGCAGGATACAGGAATTTTGGTACAGGATTACATAATTGTACAATCAAAATCAATACTGAATTTCTTACTTTAAAGAACAATATGCATTGCTTCTAAAAAGTATTTACCCTCTGGGACCTTTTCAATGTCTTTTCTCAGTGAATTCACATAGTCTTCTTCTACACTGGTCTTGCACAGGATACAGGGTGTATTTTTGCTTGCTTTTTGGGATTGGTTCTTTGATACTTTTTGGGCTACAAATGTTCACAAAATCTAAGTTTACAGGAAATGTGTGAACGAGGCCTTAATGGACATCTACCACCAGGATTGTAAACCAAGCACACTGACATACTGGTGTGTTACACCTCTGGCAGGATCTTCTCTTCTTTTATGCCCTGATTTAAAAAAAAAAACACTTTCAAAATTATGTAAATGAGCCTGAGAGGCACCATTCAACTTTTGGGTTGTCATAGGAACCATAATTAACAATAAATATTAATTGCCGACACCTTTCATAACTCTTAAAACTGATAAATGAAGCGCAAATCTAAAGTACAGTAAATTACCAACATCCAAAAGGCTGTAATTAGGGGTCATCTGTAAGTCGGGTGTTCTTAAGTCGGGATTGCCTGTATTTACATTAGGTATAAAGCCCTAAATGACTCCTCGCTATGTCAAGCCTAAATCCCCAGCACCAAGACAAAATAATATGCTGCTTGAAAATCACCATACTCAGCATGACTGATTCATTCTAAAATTCTAAATGATAATTCTCCGCCTATATAACTAAATATCAAAACATTTACTATGCATTGTGTGCATGTTTTTTTACAATTACTGAATAAACCTTATACCCCAAAATAAATGTAGGGGTATAAGTGAACCACCTCATGATCACCAGTAACCTTATGTCGCTGGTAAGAAAGGGTGGGCTGACCCAATGGAGAGATTTTAAATGTTTTCCGTGAAACAGTGATAGGATTATAGTTTTGGTACTAGTACCTTGTAATTGTTATTTTAGGAAATAGTAGACCTATTAATTTTCATTAGGGAGCTTCTATAAAAATTAAGTGTTACCCCTTAAAAGGTTTCTTATCATTTATGTTAATGGAATTTTCCAGTATTTCATATTATTGGCCTGTGTTCAGTTTCATCAATATATGAGTTGTAGCTGCTCAACATAAAATGGAAAACCAATCAACATAAAATACTGATCATCCAATTTAATAAATTTCCTATTGCACTCTTTTGTGCATTAAAAAAAGATATAAAAATTCTAATCAACCGCTTTATCTAGTACACATATAAATCCTTAACATATTTAGAAACATTGGGGCACATTTACTTACCTGGTCCCTGAGCGATCCCCGAGGTGTGTTGTCCAACGATGATGAAGTCTGCCGGGATTCAACAAGATTGTGCGCACGAGATCCTGCATATGTCGCTTCTCCGCTGAGGTCCGCAGGAGTTCACTTCTTCTTCCCAGTGTATGTGAGTGCATGTCTTGCGACAGAATTTGAATTTGAAATCCCACACTTAGTCTGAATCAGTCGGGTTGTCCGACAGCCACGCCCCCCATTTGTGTCACATGTAAGTTGGCGCGATTGCGCCAAAATCCGATCGGGGGCACCAAAAACCCCTGTTAAATGCGTTGCAAAATGGAAATAGTTGGGAAACCCAACAGAAATGCAGTCCGCGGACCATTAGTAAATGTGCCCCATAGTGTCCAAACATTAATAAAATAAGAAAATTATTATCCCATAAGATGATCACTGCAAAACAAACCTTGCAAATGTCTAGATTATAGTTTTCTCCCTATATTGTCATCTATAAAGGTTTGACTAAAAAGTAAAGGTTTGTAAAGTTTCCACAATGGTATCAATGAAACCAACAGCTTGTCAAAAATAACATAACCCCTCAGACATTTAAGTGATGTTTGTAACTTCATTTTTTCACATGTGTAATTTACATCTATATTATATGTGTAACTTAAAGGGGTTTTCCACTTTCAGCAAATCATTAATATTGTTTGTGTAATTATAGGTTATACAAATTTCCAATTAATTTTTGTATCATTTCCTCATGGATTTCATGATCTCTGCTTGCTGTCCTTCTATAAGAAGTGTGAAGGAAACCGCGACGTTCCGACCCCTGAAGGGTACGTAAGGTCACTCAGTTATCCTTTTACAGACACTCCCAGAACGCACGGGTTCTGAGAGGCGCAGGAAGTGATTTAAAGTTGTCCACACAACTTCCGGATATGGCACAACCCTAAATCAAATGCCTGAATGGCTATAAGATCCCTCTCACTAGCCGCAGTGAGACAGAATATTATCAGCCTTATGCTGCCACCAGTTCTCCTTTAATATAAGCCCGGTCCGTAACGGGATTATATAGGGTGAGGAACCAACCCGGTAGCATGTATATAAGCGAGAAACCCGGACGTAAGATTCGTGATCGAGATAAAAGAGCAACACAGATTAGATTTTATATTTAATTGCCTTAAGGGCACACTAGACAATACAGTACACACAATAGATATATACAGTAAACAGAGTACAAATTACACGGGTAGCACCACAAGTCTAAGCAGTTTAGTTAGTTAGTTAGTTACCTTTGGGTGTGGCCTAATGGGGATGGATAGTCCACACTTTTAGATCTTCCCTGCGCTTAGTTGATGTTATTTCCCCCAGGACAAAAGACACCGGCCCCTTCAAGGGCGCCCGATTATATCAGGTGTGGACACACCTCTGCCCATCCTAAGGGGGGTCAATGGTCCCTCCTACCTGATATTACATCCAGAGCCCTGGAGAAGCCACAGCTACCCCATGGTAAAGGTCCTGGGGTCATGGTTCTGGTATCATTGGATCCGGGTGAATCCCAGGATCGCATTGATACCAAACCTGACCCATTTGCTATGGTCCTATCCAGAGATATCTGAGTATCCTAGAGCAATGAACAATGGGTTGTTATGATTTATGGAGAATAACCAATCCAAAAATGTATTTGGTGTTCTGGTGAGACGGACCATAACTTCATAACTGTCTCTATTCAACCTGGTGATGTGAAAGTTTTAATGGCTCTTTGTTTGAGACTGGGGAGACGAGGGGGGGTGAGGCCTGCAGTCGGTTTGTCTGTATAGGTCTTTGAAGCCCGGTCACATGCTGGGTTTGTCAACAAACTGGCTCATTTAGGTTAATTTATGGTGGTGAATTACCAGCAGGCCTCCCCTCCCCCTGGTCACATCATCACAAGAAGCTTTTATGTTTACTTCCAGTGGATAGAAATCTGTCCGTGGTCATGTGATGTCACACAGGTACATGACTCATTAGTATCACGAGAGTAATTAGAGCTGTGTGATACTAAGTCTCAGGTTGAAGTCTCATTGGGGACATCCTAATAATAATAATAATAATTTCATGATTTATCACAAAATTATTAAGATACAATAATAGGACATCCTAAAAATATTAATATTTTCATGATTTGTCACAAACGATACATGAACAGAAATCTATTTTTATGCATATTAATTAACGAATACATCTCAGAATAATTCATGGTTTGTAGTGTTGTTTGGTCATTTTTCATTTCAATTACAGTTCTGTTTTGCAATTAATTAACATAACATATTGGAAAAAGGGCATTTGCCATGCTCACGTTATTCTTCACTAAAAACACATCCAATTATTTTTCATCGGTAGTGTTCAAATCTAAAAATAATGGGGTGCATTTATTATGACCTTTTATGCGGAAAACTGTCAGTTTGCTTTTTTTTCTTTCTGCGCCTCTTCCACCTCAATTTATGAAGTGTAATCACCATTATATTATTGTTTTCCAACACTTCCGGGTTGTTCTATTCTTGGGTGCAAAATTTTGCTGCCGCTTGTAAATCCACAAGTTTTCTGGTGCTTCTATTTCTCCGTCACTTTTTTCGGTGCTTTTTGTGGCTCAAAAATAGCGCCGGCTAAAAGGAAGTCTAGAGAGGTCTAAAGTCTGTGCGCCAATTTATTAATCCCCTGCGCCACAAATTTATAGCCCACTGAAAAATATATAAGGGTTCTAGCACCACCCTGCGCCAAAAACTATAAATGCCCCTTTGTTTGTCTTTGATCCCTTTTTCTTTGCTTATACAGAACATCTTTACTAAAATAACATACTAAAATAGACAACAAATACATTTAATTTTAACATAGTTATGTTGTAGAGGTCTTTTCCCATGCTCCCTAATTGAATCCCAATATTAGAGACACACTTTGTGACGGAGCAGCTGCTTCCATTAGGTAAATGATATAATGACCATTGTTATAGCACAATGTAGCAAATGCACATTTATCATCTGCTCCATGCTGAAACATATGCAGAAGGTGTAGAATTAAATGTATTTAAGCAGAGAACCACCGCTTCCTGGTTCGTCCTATTGTATTGATTGGAAGCTTTGAAAATCATCCTAGCTTAGGGAAATGCCAAGGAGAAATAGCATCTGCAAAATGGCACCATATGGCACTATTTACAAAACTTCCCATCTCCTTCTAGAGTCCTTTGTCAATTAGTATTCATACGCCTCTGTTAAATATTCTTCATTATGAAAAGGTTCTGCAAACTTCTTTGTCATTTAAATCTTCTATCCCTGTTTACTTAAAATCAATTTTCTGGGAATATTTACTCTTTCAATTTCTTATACTTGCAGAAAATGAACTAATAAAACTATGTAGATAAATATATTATCCACCAGTTTTCTGTAGTTAAGGCAAATAGTTCCAATAGTTTTTCTGTCATGTTAGGTGAGTTTACTTTTTCTACATTGGATTATGTATTAAAATAACCTACATGCTAGTACAGGAAACTATGACTGGGTTGTGAAGTCTAAAGACCTTATTAGGAATTGTTACTTTTCTGTAAGAATAATAGGAAATAATCATGTAATCTGGGCTGCCACTACCCCATATTATTTTACTATCATACTACTACACCTCATGACATTAATACATTTAAGTCCTGGGCTATAAGGTTATCTTGAAGCCAAAAACAAGAACACTGCAACTTTTATCAATGGTTAAATTGTCAATCAGGACTAATATAGCACTCCCAAATTAAGCTAAAGCCAAAAGCACAATTGAGTGAAAAATCATCCACTTTATTATTTCATATTACAAGATAAAAATAGAATCACAATTTATAAATCCAACATGGGGAGCAACCCACAGTATCCCCACAATACTATATTATAAAATTAATAAGTAGTAGACAAGATCATATTCAATATACCAAATGTTAAAGAAATTACGGGAAAATACCCTAATACATGACAATTATCATGTAAGTGTTGCATATATACACTCATCGGCCACTTTATTAGGTACACCATGCTAGTAACGGGTTGGACCCCCTTTTGCCTTCAGAACTGCCTCAATTCTTCATGGCACAGATTCAACAAGGTGCTGGAAGCATTCCTCAGAGATTTTGGTCCATATTGACATGATGGCATCACACAGTTGCCGCAGATTTGTCGGCTGCACATCCATGATGCGAATCTCCCGTTCCACCACATCCCAAAGATGCTCTATTGGATTGAGATCTGGTGACTGTGGAGGCCATTTGAGTACAGTGAACTCATTGTCATGTTCAAGAAACCAGTCTGAGATTATTCCAGCTTTATGACATGGCGCATTATCCTGCTGAAAGTAGCCATCAGATGTTGGGTACATTGTGGTCATAAAGGGATGGACATGGTCAGCAACAATACTCAGGTAGGCTGTGGCGTTGCAACGATGCTCAATTGGTACCGAGGGGCCCAAAGAGTGCAAAGAAAATCAGACCAGGCAATGTTTTTCCAATCATCTACTGTCCAATTTCGATGAGCTTGTGCAAATTGTAGCCTCAGTTTCCTGTTCTTAGCTGAAAGGAGTGGCACCCGGTGTGGTCTTCTGCTGCTGTAGCCCATTTGCCTCAAAGTTCGACATACTGTGCGTTCAGAGTTTGAACTGCAGGAGATTGTCTTGACCATGTCTACATGCCTAAATGCACTGAGTTGCTGCCATGTGATTGGCTGATTAGAAATTAAGTGTTAACGAGCAGTTGGACAGGTGTACCTAATAAAGTGGCCAGTGAGTGTATATTACTTTTGCAATACTGGTTATTGAAGTCCATTTGAGATATTGGGGTATTTTGCCATAATTTATGTAACGCTTGGTATACTGAATATGATCTTGTCTACTACTTATTCATTTTATAATATAGTATTGTGGTGATTCCCAACCAGCTACGCCTATGGGTTCTATCCTATGTTAGTTGTTATCTAATTTTGTCTATTAATGATATAAAGTTATCTTGGTGTCCCCTATGGTCTATAGTTTATTTTTTAAATCTGAAGTTTTTTTGCATAAGAAAATATAACAAAACTTGTTACATGTAAACGAAAACATAACTAAATATATTACATGTGGAGAAAACCTCAACCAAGGTTACGACATAGATATTTTACCAGAACCGAGAATGCTACATATATAGGTTATCAGAACCAGGGTTACAATGTAGTTACATTATCAATATGTTAACAATCCCTCACAGTAGGTAATATAGTAACAGTGTCACCATAGTAATTTTTAGGGTGCACAGCTGCATTTTAAATAATTGTGGGTGCTGGCTGATTAGGGTTCGCATCCCAATTACAGTAATTAAAATTGTAATCCAAGCACTTCTTTTAGATGCAGACACTTTAACACAGTTGGCCACAATTAGTTAGGGATATGATATTTCTGGCCAATTCTTGGTCTTTGTCAAACACAGCCTGTACAGTAGAAGCAAGCTTCAGGTAGATAGAAGCACCAGGTATAGAAATCACTGTGCTCACATGCTCCTTTGGTTCTCAAGAACAAGCTGGACACCACCTCTGGGAGTACGGAATTCCCCTGGACCCCCTTTCCTGTCAGGCCCCTGAATGGAGTTGGACGAAACCTCAGGTAGCCCTGCATTTAATGGTTTACTGGATACAGACAGTATTCAGACCCCTTTAAATTTTTCACCTTTAGGTCCATTGCAGCCAAGTATTCAGACCCTTTGCTCATTATGGAGTAGAAGAACCTTTTTGTGCTACTACAGCCATAAGTCTTCTTGGGAATGATGCAACAAGTTTTTCACGCCTGGATTTGAGGATCCTCTGCCATTCTTCCTTACAGATCCTCTCCAGTTCTCTCATTTTGGGCGATGAAAATTGGTGGAGGTCATTTTCAAGTCTCTCCAGAGGTCCTCAATTGGGTTCAGGTCAAGGCTCTGGCTGGGCCAGTCAAGAATGGTCACAGAGTTGTTCTGAAGCCAATGCTTTGTTGTTTTAGCTGTGTACTTAGGGTAATTGTCTTATTGGAAGGTGAACCTCCGGCCCAGTCTGCGGTCCAGAGCACTCTGTACTTGGCCAAATTAATCTTTCCTTCAATTGCAACCAGTCTTCCTGTCCCTGCACCAATAGCATGACACTGCCACCACCATGTGTCAATGTTGGGATTGTATTTGGCAGGTGATGACAGTGCCTGGTTTTCTCCACACATACCATTGATAATTAACACCTACAATTTCAATTGTCATCTCTTCAGACCAAAGAATCTTATTTATCCTAGTCCAAGTTCTTCATGTGCTTTTTGCAAACTGTATGCAGTCTTTCATATGTCTTGCAATAAGGAGAGGCTTCTTTCAGCCATAAGGACATGACTAGTTGAGGTTAGCAGTCATAGTAGACTTTTTAGTACTTTCTCCTATCTTCCTACTGCAAGTCTGCAGCTAAGCAACAGTGATCTTCATGCATTCAAGCCATACTCCATGCATAATCTCTCTGCTCTGAGCCAAAAATAAAAGTCTCCTAGTGCTGCATACCATGGCATACTCTGTGAGTTATAAAATGTCTAAATTATATTTTACTACTTGCCAGTCACAATAGTACGATTTGTACATGTTTTATTGTTAACCTTAACTGAATTTTTGTTTTCTTTAACTTTCACAAAGAAATAATTGCAAAAAAGGGATTTTATAGAATAAAGTGCACTTACAAGATGACATATGTTACAGGTCTACAATATAATAAAAATAAAATCTATTTTCATGAGTCTTTAATTGGTATGGTCATATCCAGCAAAGCTAATACAACAAAATGCAGTCACCATGTCAGTCTGATCCATCATTTAAATTATACAAGAAAATAGAAGAGCACAATTCACAGTCCAATATGCAGTCAGTTATTATACTGTATGTTGTCAATTATGCACAATTTCATACTGTGCTAAAAGCACTTAACAAATTACACACCATGGGAGCAATCTGGCACAAGTCACAGAAATGCAAAATCATTCAGGAATCCATTTTAGACTTTTGGATCTAAGATTTCTGAAGGAAACCACAAAAACTATCATTTATACCCAGTATTAATGCGGACAAGTTACATTACCAAACCCCATTCTCTTATTTACTCTTGCTATATATGTTGGATAATTAAACGTATTTTACTGCTATATAATACTGCTGTATAAAACTTATTTTACTGCTATATAATACTGCTATATAAAACTTATTATACTGCTATATATACCATATATACTCGAGTATATGCTGACCCAAGAATAAGCCGAGACCCCTAATTTTACCACCAAAAACTGGGAAAACCTATTGACTCGAGTATAAGCCGAGGGTGGGAAATGCATTGGTCACAACCCCCCCAGTATATAGCCAACCAGCCCCCTATAGTATACAGCTGCCCCCTGGATTATACAGCCAGCCCAGCTTGCCCCCAGCAGTATACAGCCAGCCCAGCTTGCCCCTAGCAGTATACAGCCTGCCCCCAGTAGTATACAGCCTGCCCCCAGTAGTATACAGCCTGCCCACAGTAGTATACAGCCTGCCCCCAGTAGTATACAGCTTGCCCACAGTAGTATACAGCTTGCCCACAGTAGTATACAGCTTGCCCACAGTAGTATACAGCCTGCCCCATGTAGTATACAGCCTGCCCCCAGTAGTATACAGCCTGCCCCCAGTAGTATACAGCTTGCCCCCAGCATTAAAAAATAAATAAACTTATATACTCACCCTCCGGTGGCCCCGATGTGCAGCGCTGCTCCCCCTATGTCCGCTCAGCTCGTCTTCTGGCTTGTGCGCCCTTCTTCTTTATTCTGCTGGGCGCTGCTACCGATTTCCCCCGGCAGGCGCCTAGAATGATGCGCCGCTGCTGACGTCATACTAGGTGCCGCCTGGGGGAAAAACATGGCTGTGCCCAGCAGAAGAAAGAAGACAGGCACGGAAGCCTGAAGACGAGCCGTGCGGACATCGGGGGAGCAGCGCTGCACATCGGGGCCACCAGAGGGTGAGTACATAAGTTTATTATTTTTTAAGTATTTTATATATATATATATATATATATATATATATGTCAATTGAGAAATGAGCACTCAAGTATAATGACATTCAGCTAAGGTGCACAGTCCAAGAACCTTGACCAAGATCCCTCCACAAATAGAAAAGCAAAAATGGCAGCACTCCGAGACTTTTATGTGAAAACAGCGTACTGGTTTATTCACACGTGTGTCCAAAAACTACGTTTCGGCTCCTTAGACCTGGAGCCTTCTTCAAGTCTAAGGAGCCAAAACATAGTGTTTGGACACGTGTGAATAAATCAGTCCGCTGTTTTCACATAAGAGACTCGGAGTGCTGCCATTTTTGCATATATATATATATATATATATATATATATATATATATATATATATACGTAGTGAAGAGGCAGCACTCAATGAATTGTAGAAAAGTGGTGAACTTTTATTCCATCACACAGCGACATTTCGGTGTCAAAACAGCACCTTTCTCAAGCCCAGAGCCCAGAAAACACATGTATTGAACCCTTTTAATATGCCTTAAATGCAATGCAATAGTTTAAGGTGGACTGGGACTTTAAAGGGAACTTAAAGGAACCTATTTTTACCTGACAAAACTGCTAGCTCTCTCAGGTAGGGTATGAAATATCCTTTTTAGAATTCCCTCTTATGTGAAACCTCCCTCCTATATTTACCTATGAAAAAAATCTCCTTGAGAGTCATTTGAAAATAAGCAGAGACAAGTCATATTTTGTCAGAGAAGAGCAGACAGAGGCTAGAGGAGGAGTGTCACTTTAGAGGCCTATATATTGGGTTCTATAGCAGCTAGAACCATTGTTCTGTGTCAGGTATCAGTGTATAGAAGAGAATCTCATCTCTCAAATTAGATCAGGTTTCTGATTCTGAGTCACAGAACCAGAGATATGAATAGCCAGTTATGTGCTAGAGTACATGGTTTGATCTAACCTTCCCAAGGAAAGGTTGACAGATAGGATGACTCTGATGTCCATTTTACACATCCAGGAAGATGCTTGGTCCAATATGCTCTCCACCAAACACAGCACTGTTAAGTGGTTGATCCTAGAACAGTGTCGCCAGTGTCATTTGCACAAGCTTGTGCTCCACCTGATCCAGAAGGTTACTGCATAAAACAAATGGAGCGAAGTAGAAAGAACAAAGGAGGAATAAAGATTCCATTATCAGCCTGATCATCAAAGAAAACCTAAAATAAAATGGATTTATTAAAACTAGATAAATTCCTTTTATTTGTTTATGCTATTTTCAATTACAGGCAGTCCCCGGGTTACGTACAAGATAGGGTCCGGAGGTTTGTTCTTAAGTTGAATTTGTATGTAAGTCGAAACTGTATACTTTATAATTGTAGATCCAGACAAAAAATGTTTTGGCCCCAGTGACAATTGGAGTTTAAATAATTTTTGCTGTAATGGGAGCAAGGATTATCAATAAAGCTTCATTACAGACACCTTACAGCTGATTATTGCAGTCTGGGACTATAGTAAAGCATCCAGAGACTTCACCAGAGGTCAGAGGGGTTGTCTGTAACTATGGGTTGTCTGTAAGTCGGGTGTCCTTAAGTAGGGGACCGCCTGTATTTATCTACCCATTCCTTTTTTATTAAGAGAATAAAAGGGCATTCAATTTTCTAATATATTAGGATGAAAATCTGAAGTTATACAACTATTTTATTTATACAGTAAGTCTTTATTTAGAAAATAAACGGTACAGACACAGGTTGGTTTATAGAATTTCTACCCAGTCGTTTGACCTTATAGACACACTTCATGTGAAAAAGGAAGCAAAAAAGACAAAAAAAAAGAGACCTGCGACACTGTAAAGAAAAGGTGGCCCGGGTCTTATCTGTAATTCTTCCTAAATAGCAAAAAAATGTGCAGCACTAAAAAGTTCCAGTGAAAATGTATTTTTCAGTTGCTTCTGTTACACAGGTCTATAAAGCAAGCTATTACATAACTGTAGCCATTTTTACTCACTGCAACAAAGTTCTACCCTAAAACAGACAAATGAATACTTTTTGACATTTTATGCTGCAAATTTTGATATATCACATGTCTGCTTTAAGAAAACTAAAGGGGAGGGGGATTGATCGCTACCTTTACTCTAAATATAGAACTAAAAAGTTGCAAATGTAAAAAGTTCACTTTAGACAGATAGGTAAAAATGCATTTAAAAAAAAAACATTTTGGATCTCAAATGCTTTATTTAGACAGATCAAAAGCTGTGAAAATTTTGACAAATAAACAAAACTGCTGATTACAATTCCTTTCTGTTTTGGAAAGACATTTTTAATTTTAAACAAAAAAAACTGCTGGTCTTTCAGCTGTAATATATGATGAAGTTGGAAGATTTTTTGGACCGATTACTATTTTGCGCAGGTTGATTAGTCCTGTCTGGACAGTTCAGGAATCTCTGTGTGTTTGGTTCATAATTAGAGATGAGCGAACACTAAAATGCTCGGGTACTCGTTATTCGAGACGAACTTTTCCCGATGCTCGAGTGCTCGTCTCGAATAACGAACCCCATTGAAGTCAATGGGAGACTCGAGCATTTTTCAAGGGGACCAAGGCTCTGCACAGGGAAGCTTGGCCAAACACCTGGGAACCTCAGAAAAGGATGGAAACACCACGGAAATGGACAGGAAACAGCAGGGGCAGCATGCATGGATGCCTCTGAGGCTGCTTAATCGCACCATTATGCCGAAATTATGGGCAACAGCATGGCCATGACAGAGTGACAGAATGAAGCTAGATAGCATGTAAAACATCCAATAATTGACCCTGACACTATAGGGGACGGCATGCAGAGGCAGAGGCAGCGGCAGCAGGCTAGAGAGTGGCATGGCGACATACCCTAATTGGACTCAGGCTTCAAACCAATGGGTGTCAGAGAGGAACCAAAGGAGGTGAGCAAGAAGCGCTCAAATAATATCGGTACATGATAAAAGTTTGCCAGTATATTTTGTGGATTACACAGCAGGGTGGCGACAAAGTTAACATGGAAGCCATGAAAACAACCCAAAATTCTGCCTGACACAGCTCGTTTGATAAGGGGACCATGTATGCTTACAGTTCATGCCAGTCGCTGCACTGGCTGCCAGTCTCCTTTCGAATACAGTTTAAAATAATAATAACCCTCATCCATAAAGCTCTGTATAATGCTGCACCCCCCTACCTCTCCTCTCTTATCTCAGTCTATCGCCCAACCCGTGCTCTTAGATCCGCCAGTGATCTTAGATTAACCTCTACCCTAGTGCGGACCTCCCACTCGCGTCTCCAAGACTTCTCTAGAGCTGCACCAATTCTATGGAATGCTCTGCCCTGGACTATCAGACTAATACCTAACCTCCAAAGTTTCAAACGTGCTCTTAAAACCCATTTCTTTAGGCAAGCCTATAACACTCATTAACTGCATGAAGTTTTAACTCTTCTACTAACCCGTCCTGTGTCGTCCTCCCATCTGTTATCCAGCAACCAACAGGCACCAGACTTCTCTGCAGTCCCATTCACCCTGGACCTGGTATATAAGATGACGGCTGAGTGGTTCAAGCGACAGCAATTCCATTTATTATATTTTTTTCTATTCCCTAAGAAGAATGGCTTGACCATTAAATATTCTTTTACCTCGTGTTACCCCATCATCTTCATAAACCGTAAGCTCTGGCGAGCAGGGACCTCACTCCTGTTGTTCCATACAAATGTTGTGCTCTGTTACATTACATTTGTATTTGTTTCCTATGATTTGTAAAGCGCTACAGAATATGATGACGCTATATAAATAAAGATTATTATTATTATGGAGGCAGTGAACTAGTAGTAGATTAAAGGTGCTGCAACTATGTTAGTTGGATCTTGGGATGGAGCTGGCGCTCTGCAGCCAGGCGAGCTTTTGCCAATCCAAGCCCCTGTCTCTAGGCTACTCCCCAAACAGCACTTCTAAGAACCTTTTGTATAAGATCAAGTGTAGTAGCGTTCTTATAAGTTTAGGATATGGCGGGTGAGGGGAATGTAAACAGATGCGCAAGAAGCGCTGAAATAATATCCCTAAATGGTAAAAGTTTGCAAGTATATTTTGTGGATTACACAGCAGGGTGGCGACAAAGTTAACAACTTTGATGTGGAATGCCCTGTAATAGCTCTTGGGCGGTGTGCCTTTTATCGCCTAGGCTCAGCAGTTTCAGCACCGCCTGCTGTCGCTTAGCGACGGCACTGCTGCTGTGCCTAGAGCTACCGACTGATGGCGCCATGCCCACGGATGGTAATTCGGAGGAGGAGGAGGTGGAGGAGGGGTGGGAGGAGGTATAGTAGGCCTTTGAGACCTGGACCGAGGTAGGCCCCGCAATTCTCTGCGTCGGCAGTATATGACCAGCCCCAGGGTCAGACTCGGTCCCAGCCTGCACCAAGTTAAGTGTAGTAGCGTTCTTATAAGTTTGGGATATGGCGGGTGAGGGGAATGTAAACAGATGCGCAAGAAGCGCATGATGCGCATGGAGCTGGCGCTCCGCTGCCAGGCGAGCTTTCGCCAATTCAAGCCCCTGTCTCTAGGCTACTCCCCAAACAGCACTTCTAAGAACCTTTTGTATAAGATCAAGTGTAGTAGCGTTCTTATAAGTTTAGGATATGCCGGGTGAGGGGAATGTAAACAGATGCGCGAGAAGCGCATGATGCGCATGGAGCTGGCGCTCCGCTGCCAGGCGAGCTTTCGCCAATTCAAGCCCCTGTCTCTAGGCTACTCCCCAAACAGCACTTCTAAGAACCTTTTGTATAAGATCAAGTGTAGTAGCGTTCTTATAAGTTTAGGATATGCCGGGTGAGGGGAATGTAAACAGATGCGCAAGAAGCGCATGATGCGCATGGAGCTGGCGCTCCGCTGCCAGGCGAGCTTTCGCCAATTCAAGCCCCTGTCTCTAGGCTACTCCCCAAACAGCACTTCTAAGAACCTTTTGTATAAGATCAAGTGTAGTAGCGTTCTTATAAGTTTAGGATATGCCGGGTGAGGGGAATGTAAACAGATGCGCAAGAAGCGCTGAAATAATATCCCTAAATGGTAAAAGTTTGCCAGTATATTTTGTGGATAACACAGCAGGGTGGCGACAAAGTTAACAACTTTGATGTGGAATCCATGAAAACAACCCAAATTTCTGCCTGACACACCTCGTTTGATAAAGGGACGATGTATGGAGGCAGCTATATGGACGACTTTTGGAGGTAGCAATGGAGACAACGTGTGGAGGCTGCTATGGAGACAATTTAATTTGGATAGTGCCTGTATGTGGCAGTCCCAAACATTTTTCAAACCAGAGGAGCAGGTAGGTGGCCCTCCAGTAAAATGGAATAGATTGAGTGCCTGTATGTGGCAGTCCCAAAAATGTTTCAAACCAGAGGAGCAGGTAGGTGGCCCTGCAGTAAAATGGAATAGATTGAGTGCCTGTATGTGGCAGTCCCAAAAATTTTTCAAACCAGAGGAGCAGGTAGGTGGCCCTCCAGTAAAATGGAATAGATTGAGTGCCTGTATGTGGCAGTCCCAAAAATGTTTCAAACCAGAGGAGCAGGTAGGTGGCCCTGCAGTAAAATGGAATAGATTGAGTGCCTGTATGTGGCACTCACAAAAATTGTTTCAAACAGAGGACCGGGTAGGTGGCCCTCCAGAAAAATTAAATGCATGAAGTACTATAGCAAGAGCCAGTGGGCCCTGTCAAAAAATAGCCATTTTCCTCTGCTTTACTGTACAAAGAGGAGGAGAAGGAGGAAAATGAGGAGGAGGAGGAGTGGATCAATTATTCAGGTTGAGCTTCCTTCACCTGGTGGAGATTGGAAATTCTGAGAAATCCAGCCTTTATTCATTTTAATAAGCGTCAGCCTGTCAGCGCTGTCAGTCGACAGGCGTGTACGCTTATCGGTGATGATGCCACCAGCTGCACTGAAAACCCGCTCGGACAAGACGCTAGCGGCAGGGCAGGCAAGAACCTCCAAGGCGTACAGCGCCAGTTCGTGCCACATGTCCAGCTTTGAAACCCAGTAGTTGTAGGGAGCTGTGTGATCATTTAGGACGATGGTATGGTCAGCTACGTACTCCCTCACCATCTTTCTGTAAAGATCAGCCCTACTCTGCCGAGACTGGGGACAGGTGACAGTGTCTTGCTGGGGTGACATAAAGCTGGCAAAAGCCTTGTAAAGCGTACCCTTGCCAGTGCTGGACAAGCTGCCTGCTCGCCTACTCTCCCTCGCTACTTGTCCCGCAGAACTACGCACTCTGCCGCTAGCGCTGTCAGAAGGGAAATACTGTTTCAGCTTGTGCACCAGGGCCTGCTGGTATTCATGCATTCTCACACTCCTTTCCTCTGCAGGGATGAGAGTGGAAAGATTTTGCTTGTACCGTGGGTCCAGGAGAGTGAACACCCAGTAATCGGTGCTGGAATAAATTCTTTGAACGCGAGGGTCACGGGATAGGCAGCCTAGCATGAAATCTGCCATATGCGCCAGAGTACCAACGCGTAAGAATTCACTCCCCTCACTGGCCTGACTGTCCATTTCCTCCTCCTCCAACTCCTCCAACTCCTCTTCTTCTGCCCATACACGCTGAACAGTAAAGGACTCAACAATGGTCCCCTCTTGTGTCTCACCAACATTCTCCTCCTCTTCCTCCTCATCCTCCTCCACCTCCACCTCCTCCGATATGCGCTGAGAAACAGACCTGAGGGTGCTTTGGCTATCAACAAGGGAATATTCTTCCCCTGTCTCTTGTGACGAGCGCAAAGCTTCCGACTTCATGCTGACCAGAGAGTTTTTCAACAGGCCAAGCAGCGGGATGGTGAGGCTGATGATGGCGGCATCGCCACTGACCATCTGTGTTGACTCCTCAAAGTTACTCAGCACCTGACAGATATCAGACATCCACGTCCACTCCTCATTGTAGACTTGAGGAAGCTGACTGACCTGACTACCAGTTCTGGTGGAAGTTGACATCTGGCAGTCTACAATCGCTCTGCGCTGCTGGTAAACTCTGGATAACATGGTCAGTGTTGAATTCCACCTCGTGGGCACGTCGCACAACAGTCGGTGAGCGGGCAGTTGGAGGCGGCGCTGCGCTGCCCTGAGAGTGGCAGCATCTGGGCTGGACTTCCTGAAATGCGCACAGATGCGGCGCACCTTCGTGAGCAAATCAGACAGATTGGGGTATGTCTTGAGGAAACGCTGAACTATCAGATTTAACACATGGGCCAGGCATGGCACATGTGTCAGTCTGCCGAGTTGCAGAGCCGCCACCAGGTTACGGCCGTTGTCACACACAACCATTCCCGGCTTGAGGTTCAGCGGTGCCAGCCACAGATCAGTCTGCGCCGTGATGCCCTGTAATAGCTCTTGGGCGGTGTGCCTTTTGTCGCCTAGGCTCAGCAGTTTGAGCACCGCCTGCTGTCGCTTAGCGACGGCACTGCTGCTGTGCCTAGAGCTACCGACTGATGGCGCCGTGCCCACGGATGGTAGTTCGGAGGAGGAGGTGGAGGAGGGGTGGGAGGAGGAGGAGGCATAGTAGGCCTGAAACACCTGGACCGAGGTAGGCCCCGCAATCCTCGGCGTCGGCAGTATATGAGCAGCCCCAGTGTCAGACTCGGTCCCAGCCTCCACCAAGTTAACCCAATGTGCCGTCAGCGATATATAGTGGCCCTGCCCGGCAGCACTCGTCCACGTGTCCGTGGTCAGGTGGACCTTGTCAGAAACGGCGTTGGTCAGGGCACGGATGATGTTGTCTGACACGTGCTGGTGCAGGGCTGGGACGGCACATCGGGAAAAGTAGTGGCGGCTGGGGACCGAATACCGAGGGGCGGCCGCCGCCATGAGGTTGCGAAAGGCCTCGGTCTCTACTAGCCTATAGGGCAGCATCTCCAGGCTAAGCAATCTGGAGATGTGCACATTAAGGGCTTGGGCGTGCGGGTGGGTTGCACTATATTTGCGTTTCCGCTCCAGCGTCTGGGGTATGGAGAGCTGAACGCTGGTGGATGCTGTGGAGGATCGTGGAGGCGACGATGGGGTTTTTGTGGCAGGGTCCTGGGCAGGGGGCTGACTAGCAGCTGACACAGGGGAAGGAGCAGTGGTGTGCACGGCCGGAGGTGAACGGGCTTGTTGCCACTGAGTGGGGTGTTTAGCATTCATATGCCTGCGCATACTGGTGGTAGTTAAGCTAGTAGTGGTGGAACCCCTGCTGAGCCTGGTTTGGCAAATGTTGCACACCACAGTCCGTCGGTCATCCGGTGTTTCCTTAAAGAACCTCCAGACTTCTGAAGATCTAGCCCTCGCCGCAGGAGCCCTCGCCACGGGAGCTTCACTAGTTGACACATTTGGCGCTGATGCACCAGCTCTGGCCCTGCCTCTCCGTCTGGCCCCACCACTGCCTCTTCCAACCTGTTCTGGTCGAGGACTCTCCTCCGTCTCAGAAGCACTGTGTTCACCCGGCCTCTCAACCCAGCTTGGGTCTGTCACCTCATCATCCTCCGATCCCTCAGTCTGCTCCCCCCTCGGACTTCCTGCCCTGACAACAACTTCCCCACTGTCTGACAACCGTGTCTCCTCATCGTCGGACACCTCTTTACACACTTCCACTACGTCAAGAAGGTCATCATCACCCACAGACTGTGACTGTTGGAAAACCTGGGCATCGGAAAATTGCTCAGCAGCAACCGGACAAGTGGTTTGTGACTGTGGGAAGGGTCCAGAAAACAGTTCCTCAGAGTATGCCGGTTCAAATGCCAAATTTTCCTGGGAGGGGGCAGACTGGGGGGGAGGAGGCTGAGGTGCAGGAGCTGGAGGAGTGGCGATTTCGGTGACATGGGTGGACTGCGTGGAAGACTGACTGGTGGTGGACAAATTGCTCGAAGCATTGTCAGCAATCCACGACATCACCTGTTCGCACTGTTCTGGCCTCAACAGTGCTCTACCACGAGTCCCAGTAACTTCAGACATGAACCTAGGGAGTGTAGCTCTGCGGCGTTCCCCTGCTCCCTCATCAGCAGGTGGTGTCTCACCCCGCCCAGGACCACGGCCTCTGACCCCTGCAGTAGTTGGACGCCCACGTCCCCGCCCTCGTCCTCTACCCCTAGCCCTCGGGTTAAACATTTTTAAAATGAGAGTTATAACTTTATTTTTTTTTTTACTTTTTTTTGTTTTTTTTTGTGTTTTTTGTTTTTTTTTGAGTTTTTAAAACCAAACAATGCTATCCTATTGCTATGGCTATTTTCTAGCCAAGTATCAAAGCACACTACTATGCCAGATGAGATGACACTGAGTTAGTGCCTAATTGAAATCCAACCCCTACTAAATTTTCCCACTTCGGTCTTTGCTATGGATATGTGCGTCACTAAGCGCAGAACACAGCGGTCGCAAGTCTCACTACAAATTGCTCAGAATTGGCTAGTACATGCACTGCAGAAAGTACAGCCACCAGCAGATCAACCAGAAATCAAATATATAGAACGCTACTGTATGCGTAAGTAAGCTCTTTGTATTCTCCTATGGCTATTTTCTAGCCAAGTATCAAAGCACACTACTATGCCAGATGAGATGACACTGAGTTAGTGCCTAATTGAAATCCAACCCCTACTAAATTTTCCCACTTCGGTCTTTGCTATGGATATGTGCGTCACTAAGCGCAGAACACAGCGGTCGCAAGTCTCACTACAAATTGCTCAGAATTGGCTAGTACATGCACTGCAGAAAGTACAGCCACCAGCAGATCAACCAGAAATCAAATATATAGAACGCTACTGTATGCGTAAGTAAGCTCTTTGTATTCTCCTATGGCTATTTTCTAGCCAAGTATCAAAGCACACTACTATGCCAGATGAGATGACACTGAGTTAGTGCCTAATTGAAATCCAACCCCTACTAAATTTTCCCACTTCGGTCTTTGCTATGGATATGTGCGTCACTAAGCGCAGAACACAGCGGTCGCAAGTCTCACTACAAATTGCTCAGAATTGGCTAGTACATGCACTGCAGAAAGTACAGCCACCAGCAGATCAACCAGAAATCAAATATATAGAACGCTACTGTATGCGTAAGTAAGCTCTTTGTATTCTCCTATGGCTATTTTCTAGCCAAGTATCAAAGCACACTACTATGCCAGATGAGATGACACTGAGTTAGTGCCTAATTGAAATCCAACCCCTACTAAATTTTCCCACTTCGGTCTTTGCTATGGATATGTGCGTCACTAAGCGCAAAACACAGCGGTCGCAAGTCTCACTACAAATTGCTCAGAATTGGCTAGTACATGCACTGCAGAAAGTACAGCCACCAGCAGATCAACCAGAAATCAAATATATAGAACGCTACTGTATGCGTAAGTAAGCTCTTTGTATTCTCCTATGGCTATTTTCTAGCCAAGTATCAAAGCACACTACTATGCCAGATGAGATGACACTGAGTTAGTGCCTAATTGAAATCCAACCCCTACTAAATTTTCCCACTTCGGTCTTTGCTATGGATATGTGCGTCACTAAGCGCAGAACACAGCGGTCGCAAGTCTCACTACAAATTGCTCAGAATTGGCTAGTACATGCACTGCAGAAAGTACAGCCACCAGCAGATCAACCAGAAATCAAATATATAGAACGCTACTGTATGCGTAAGTAAGCTCTTTGTATTCTCCTATGGCTATTTTCTAGCCAAGTATCAAAGCACACTACTATGCCAGATGAGATGACACTGAGTTAGTGCCTAATTGAAATCCAACCCCTACTAAATTTTCCCACTTCGGTCTTTGCTATGGATATGTGCGTCACTAAGCGCAGAACACAGCGGTCGCAAGTCTCACTACAAATTGCTCAGAATTGGCTAGTACATGCACTGCAGAAAGTACAGCCACCAGCAGATCAACCAGAAATCAAATATATAGAACGCTACTGTATGCGTAAGTAAGCTCTTTGTATTCTCCTATGGCTATTTTCTAGCCAAGTATCAAAGCACACTACTATGCCAGATGAGATGACACTGAGTTAGTGCCTAATTGAAATCCAACCCCTACTAAATTTTCCCACTTCGGTCTTTGCTATGGATATGTGCGTCACTAAGCGCAGAACACAGCGGTCGCAAGTCTCACTACAAATTGCTCAGAATTGGCTAGTACATGCACTGCAGAAAGTACAGCCACCAGCAGATCAACCAGAAATCAAATATATAGAACGCTACTGTATGCGTAAGTAAGCTCTTTGTATTCTCCTATGGCTATTTTCTAGCCAAGTATCAAAGCACACTACTATGCCAGATGAGATGACACTGAGTTAGTGCCTAATTGAAATCCAACCCCTACTAAATTTTCCCACTTCGGTCTTTGCTATGGATATGTGCGTCACTAAGCGCAGAACACAGCGGTCGCAAGTCTCACTACAAATTGCTCAGAATTGGCTAGTACATGCACTGCAGAAAGTACAGCCACCAGCAGATCAACCAGAAATCAAATATATAGAACGCTACTGTATGCGTAAGTAAGCTCTTTGTATTCTCCTATGGCTATTTTCTAGCCAAGTATCAAAGCACACTACTATGCCAGATGAGATGACACTGAGTTAGTGCCTAATTGAAATCCAACCCCTACTAAATTTTCCCACTTCGGTCTTTGCTATGGATATGTGCGTCACTAAGCGCAGAACACAGCGGTCGCAAGTCTCACTACAAATTGCTCAGAATTGGCTAGTACATGCACTGCAGAAAGTACAGCCACCAGCAGATCAACCAGAAATCAAATATATAGAACGCTACTGTATGCGTAAGTAAGCTCTTTGTATTCTCCTATGGCTATTTTCTAGCCAAGTATCAAAGCACACTACTATGCCAGATGAGATGACACTGAGTTAGTGCCTAATTGAAATCCAACCCCTACTAAATTTTCCCACTTCGGTCTTTGCTATGGATATGTGTGCCACTAAGAGCTAAACACAACGGTAGCAAGTCCCCCTGCTAATTCCTCACAAAATGGTACTAGATGCAAATTAAAATAAAAAAAGTAGAACGTTATTGTAGCCCTAAGAAGGGCTGTTGGGTTCTTTGAGAATCACTCCTGCCTAACAGTAAGCTAATAGAACACCCTAACGCTTTCCCTGACCAGCAGCAGCTCTCTCCCTAGCGGCATCCAGACACAGAATGATCCGAGCAGCGCGGGCAGCGGCTAGTCTATCCCAGGGTCACCTGATCTGGCCAGCCAACCACTGCTATCGACGTGTAAGGGTACCACGTCATGCTGGGTGGAGTGCAGAGTCTCCTGGCTTGTGATTGGCTCTGTTTCTGGCCGCCAAAAAGCAAAACGGCGGGAGCTGCCATTTTCTCGAGCGGGCGAAGTATTCGTCCGAGCAACGAGCAATCAAATGGTAGATTTCCTTTAAATATGCCGATGCCACAGCATTAGATCATACACTATTTGCAGATGATAATCATGGTGGAATATAGTTCTGTGCAGGCCCTTTAAGATTAACTGCAAGGTTTACATTTTTATCGATTCATAGGGGCAATAATAATGATTACAAAGGTAAACATACTTCTATAAGTAACTGTCAGTAATGGTAAGTACACAGATATGGGTCCAAATTCTCTGTAAGAGAAACACATACTAATTTATTTTTTCGATCCTTGAACACGACCAAAAATATATACCCTGATTTTCTTCAATATACAAAAGACTTTGACTGTAAAGCAATTGCTTCATAATACCTTTTTAGTATTAATTTAGTTATTGAAAAAGGAAAATGTCAGATGTCAACTTAGAATGTCTTGTTCCAGCGATAATATCATAACCGACAATTTAATAAACATGTTGGAAAGATGTATTCAAGAAAGAAACTTAAGAATATATAATACTTTTGTATATCTTAAAGATGTGTGCTTGTTTCTATTTTATGTCTATTAAATATATTGCTCGGAGCAGATTGACATTTTGATTATTTACAGAATTTTTACACATGATTATTGATTCCAGGGATGTTATTCATTGTATTTTTTCTTGGAGGTGGACAATATGGGTGAATTTACATTGGTGGGTCATAATAGAAATCATCAGAATATCTGAGGTATATACTTATTTATCCCTTAGGCCCCTTCCACACTTGCGAGTGTGTTACGCTGAACTCACATCACAATTGCAGCGAGTGCTGCCTGGATCACCCGGCCCGAACGCTGCAAACCGGAACTGAACTGACATGCTGAGTTATTAGCTCATGTAGCACAATGGCTCTGGAATTTACCCAGTGGTTTTTTTATGCTGCAATTTGGATGCAACTAGGTGGAAGGAGCTCAAACATTGCATTTAATGGTTGAATATTGCAACAGGATCGGCAGCAGATAAATGGCAGGGTGGAAATCAAAATTATATCTGCAACATGTGTATGCATCTCTTCTATTACAGTGTGATGTTTTGATTCTAATTTCCTTCTCAAATGTATCCAAAATTTGTACATATTGGCCCACATTTATCAAAAATATTGCAGTCTGTACTATGTGCAGTTTGCCTGTGGAGTGTGCACAGTCTTCATGAATCTGGCACCCCTGCGATACTTGGGAAATGTGCACCATGAGTTTTGGTGAACTTTGTTCATGCTGCAGAATTGTGACGCAGACAAAATTGTTGTGCTCATCTGTAATAAATGTGGCGCACGGTCCGACTAAGCATTAAAATACCCAGTGTAGACGTGACACAAAACTGGTGTAAACACTTTATATATACATGTGCATGCATTTTGCACGTTCTTTTCAGTGCAAAGTCAGACAGAAAACTGGCGCGAACACTTTAATAAATGTGGGCCAATATTGCTTTGCCATTTTTTTTCCCTTGTTTCTTGTTACTCCTACACTGGTAATAGAGATAAAAATGACCTTAAGCACCCACACTGTGATAACACCGATGCGATAAAGAGTTCTATATTTGTATTTGAAGTCTCATAGGATTGTCTTTAGTTATTATAATTATTGGTTTAATACTCCTTTATAAAACGTACCACCTGACTTTCAGAGGGCAAAACATAGCCAGTTGTGATGGTTATATGGCTTTTTATCCAATGGAAACTATATTGTAAGTTACGTTAAAAATTTTAGGGGTGCAATGTGGGAATATGATGCAGAGGACCTATGTTTGCTGGAGACATCTCTATGCACATATAAAAGCAAAAATGGCATCACACATGGTCAGCTAAAAGTTAAAAAATTATTTGGCTTGCTCTTTTGCGCTTTTACTTTTGTGTACAAAGAGAGAAAAGTAAATACTAACAACCATGGAATTCAGATGCGTGTCACTCAATCCATTACACCAGAAGTTAGAGTGCCCCAACTTCAAAAATTAAAAAAAAATTGAGTACTTCAGTCAAGATTTTTACTCTGAACCTTTTTTGCAAGCATGGAGGTCTTGAGGACTTGCCTCAGAAAGAGCAACAGAAATTCCATACTCTGGTGAATAAAGTAACTAGAGTTTTGTAGATAGATAAAGTCTGTGTTTATCTTATACATATATTATAAATTATATCTATATTTATATATACTTGCCAATAAATTTAGATCAGGAAGACTTTTTATTTTATACTTTTGAGAACTTTTGAAATATCCTTTAAAATTTTCTAAAAAAAGCTAATAGGGTATGATTACCAATTATAAACAATTATGACAGTAGACACTTGCCCTGTCACTCTGTGTGATTGAGTAACAAAGAAGTGTGTTATGATCAATGCTTTATGTCAGGCTATCACAGACAAGTCAGCCAATAAAGCCAATGATTTATATGATTATGAATACATAACAGTTTTTTGATTAATTAAAGGCTATGCCATCAATTGGATCAATTGATAATGTGGGAAAAAAATAAAATGCTGTAAAAAGCTGTCTGCTTTCAACAATATTTTACTTTGTGTCACATAACCTGCTTGAGAGCCACAGATCATAAAAATCCCACAGTGGCCCCATTGCTCTTATTTCCTGATAAAATGCTATTATTTACTGAGATAATGCCCCTCATTCAGGCTACAATGTGTAATATTTGGATACCAGGATCATCTGGGTATAATGACCCTAATGGCAGAAATAGTTTAGCTATGGCAGTCATATGCCCATCGGTGCCACACTGGTCTCCATCTTCTATAAGCCCAGTCTGTGTATACTCCCCTCCTCTTTTGGATTGCAGTCAGTTTTCTAAAACTGCAGCTGTATTTTTGACTGCATAAACTGCTTTAATTTAGGTTAAGTTAACATAAAAAATTGTGAGTCCGTCAGCTAAGGACAAGTGTTTCAGCTGCATGATCGTTTCAATGTCACCGCCATTACCACATGCCCTTGCTGTGCTGTTATGACAGACACACTAATTCCACACCGGCAAGCATATATATTGGAGTGACACCTAATATCATATCAGAGGGCATAACTTGGAGAGGAAGGGCCCCATAGCAGACTTCTGAATGGGGCCACCCTTCCCTCTTATAAAATATACATATCTGTATTCTCACACATTTAAGTTACAATCACACACTATATATACGTACATACAGCATATACACACATACAGTACCATTTACACCCATGTACACAAATATGCAGCTTATACACAACACATATGCAAAAACATAAGAAGCATGTACACATCACATATACACTATACCATAAATAGAAATACTGCATAAACAAACCCAATAGCTGACACTGTGGGTGCCATAGCAGATTCTATGGCTGCTTCCCTTGTAGATACACCACTATATCATATATCAGAATCTTTTGTATCTATCATAGTATATATGATTGGAAAAAGTCCATCAAGTCCAACCTACAAGAATTGAACAAATGTTTTCTTCCCCATAACCCAAGACATGTTCGCCCTCCAGAAAGGCATCCAGGCCTGTCTTGAACATGTACAAAGAATTGGCTATAAAAACTACCTACAGAAGAGAGTTCCCCAGTCTCATTGCTCTTACAGTAAAGAACCCCTGTCTATGGTGATGGTAGAACCACCTCTCCGCTATGCATAGAAGATGCCTCCATTCCTGGCCACTGGCCTAGGTCTAAAAAGATCTTTGGAAAGTTCCCTGCATTGACCATTCAGGTATTTGTACATTGTAATGAGGTCTTCCCCCAGTTGTCTTCTTTCTAAGCTAAATAATAAGATTAAGCTATGGTATCTTTCATCTCTTTCTTTTGTGGAAATATTTCTAGGAGCAGTTTCTGAAACTAAATGCATAACAAAAATGCTGCATTTGCTTCTTTTTCATTTTCTCCTTCTCCCGATTGAAACAGTAAAAATTCTGATCATTGAAAACATAAATCCTGAAGTGATACGTGTTTAACAGACAAAGGAAATAAGTTTGTGTAAGAAGGAACATTTTGATTAAAATGTGGGAGGCAAGGGAGGAAGAAACTTTTAGAGTTGTGGTATGATTTATTTCACAATGCATCTTCAAAATCTTGCAATGTAATGGCAGCCCATTTAACACAAGACATGTTCATGTTCTCACTTTGTTGGTTCCATAAAAAACAATACTGTTCTATCCATAAATAAGTCAACCAAATACTCAAGCTTTCAGTGAATGTCCAAGATTCTGCTAAGAAAGAAGCTAATCATTACACATGCAGCAATCTACACATTATACTTTGCAAATAGCAGGATGTGCCCCTTATAGGAAATATTTGAATTATAACATTAGGGATGGATACATGTTATCTGCATAAATAATACATGTCGAATTTCATTGCAATAGTCTTAGACATAGGTGAAGCCGTGCTTCCATCTGGCGACTCCTTGGTCCAAGGACGCATGTTTACTACACCCTTAGATTTAAAGGGCAGTGTATTTTTTCCCTTACCTCACTCTCAGTGAGGGCAGTGTCAGTGTACCAGCGCAATCTGCAGAAAAGCTTAGTTTAGGGAAGTTTTTTCCCTTAACTGCCACAATCAATAGTGACTGTGGAAGCTAAGTAGGCCACACAGCTCACCGCAAAAAAAACTTTTTGTAAAAAGGTGCAAATCCATACCTGATCTTGACAGGCATAGGTAAGCAGTTTATAAGCAGAGTTTATAAAATAGAAAAAAAAATGCTTTGTCCTGAAAACCCCTGCAGGTTTATTTATAAATGAGGACTTGTAACAGAAGGAACAATGAACAATAAGACAAGCATGTGAGGAGCTGATTGTGGGTGGAGACCTATCTAATAAAAAGGCTTCACTGTAAATGACCCATGGTACACCAGAGCTGTTACAATCGGTTCAGAAACAAGTGATTCTGTGGTGGGAATCCCTTCCAGAACTCACTGAATACATAAAATCATAACAGAATAATCGTAGAGGGTAACGTCTCCTGAATTAATTTACGTTTCTCAGCCTAAGCCTTAGCCTAAGATCATAAGATATTTTAGTTTTAAATTAATTGTGCATTTCCATACCATATCCTTAATATTATATATGTGAGCAATAAAGGGGATTCCTATAATCAGAACATCCTTTGCCCTTTCATCCAATTAGAATGCTAGGTAGAGATAAAATCTCTGGATAATTGTAGAATCAAATGACATAAATTAATTTGATATGTACCTTGTGAGATTTCACCTTTCTGTCACATCACTACTAATCAATCTCTCAAAATTACCGTCCAAATCATCTATTTACCAGGGGGTCTTTTCAATGAAAATGTACAATCCATTTATACTAAAAGAATGATTATATATTAACCCTTACAGGACTTAGCCTTTTTTCGTTTCGCGTTTCTTTTTTTTTAACCCCTCATCCCAAAAGCAAAAACTTTTTTATTTTTACGTTTACAGAGATATGTGAGCGCTTGTTATCTGTGGGACAAATTGTACTTTTTAGTGACACCATTTAATATTCTGTTAAATGTTCTGGAAATCTGGAAATCTTCCATTTTCAAATGGAAAAAAGGAAAATGGAAACCTGGCAAAAAATTGGCGATTTGGACATTTGACCACTATTTTTCATTAGGGTGTTCACGACTGGGAATAATCTTTTTTATATTTTGATAGAACGGGCATTTTGGGACGCAACAATACCTATCATGTTCATGATTTTATCTGTTTATTTATTTTTTTATGTGTTCTAGGGAAAGGGAGAGGGTGAAACTTATTCTACATTATTTTACATTATTTTTTTATCTTTCCTTTTGAAAATATTTATTGAGTAATTAAAAGTCAGAAATACATATTTAAATACAATAATTACAAAATTCAGTTAATGATAAAAAGAGAGGCACACAGTAAATACACAATTGGCCACAGTTAGAAGTGCATGAATATAACCCTATATAAAAACCATCATTTTATCCAAACTAGGGTAGTATGATTCTGTAAAAATCCTAATTTCTTATGCCACCAGCCAGGGTTTCTCCTGTCATACCTGTTGTTTCTAAATAAACCAATTTACCCTTTTTATCCAACTACCACATGCCTTCCTTATATCCAAAGTTTAATCACCCAACAATTTGTGAAATAACCTTCAGTATCTGGGAAAGCATACCTCTCCTGTGGAAATGAATTCATCATAACTCCCAAAGATCCTCAGGGATCCTAAATCCTTAATCCCCCCACCCCCTCCCCCTGGTGGCCCTCAGAAAAAAAAAGAGGAAAAAAACCTCTAACAACCGATCCAAACCATGCACCCTGGAGACGGGCCAACCCACTTCTCTATTTTTTTTTCATCCACTATTCCCCCAAGCCAACTCTCCATATTCCCCTTTACCTACTGTTTTGTAATGTATAATCTCATAACTCTCAACCCTTCACACCAAATTTTTGAAAACTGGGGGGGTCTTTACAACCACATTTCCTAACCACAATCAATCTCCCCAGAAACAACAATTTATTTTGTCTATCTCTTTCCGACACAGAGAGCCTTTCCAAGTTAATCACCCCAAATAGGGCTTCCATCGTTGACACCCTCCTATTTCTTATACACCTTCATTCCACTTCCTCTATCACTTTTTCCCAAATTAGCCTAATTTTCTAACATTCCCATATCCTGCATCTGGCTTCCCACATTTCTCATAATTGGCATTTTCCCTCAATTTATCCTATACAGTTTTACAGGTGTGTAATCTAATCTTTGGGTGATATTAAATTGAACTTTTCTATGATTTCCACTTAAAGGGAACCCGTCAGCACTATTTTCACAAATACCGGTAGTGACAGGTTACTATAGAGCTCTAGTAACTATCTGACACCCTGCTTGTAGCTAAAAAATCTTCCCCTGAGATTCCCATATATTCAACTTTATAGTTTTATCTGGTAACTAAGCATGGCTACATGGAGTCCAGGTGGGCGTGGCCTCCTCGGGCTGAATCCAGCAGCTTCTCTCCATCCCTATCTCTGTATGCTGCTATAATGTCATGTGACCAGGGTGACATCATCACAGGTCCTATAGCTTTTGTTGCATTAGGAACTGTACACTAAGCATATATGTCATGAAATCACAGCATATTTTATCACATGAAATCACAGCAGCCTGCATGGAGAGGAGTAGAAGTCCATGGAGGTTGCTGTGATTGTTTTATGTGGTCAGATATGTACATGGGGTATAGTTTTATATTAAGTAGCTTAAGGACCTTTGATGATGTCACCCTGGTCACATGACATTAGGCCACGCCCCCAGTGGACTCGCTCCAAAGCTGCATAGATACCAGGCAAGATTATAACTCTGATTTTATGGGGATCTGAGGAAAACTACTTTTAGCTACAAGCAGGAGGTCAGATAGTTACTAGAGCTCTATAGGAACCTGCCACTACCTGTATTTGTGAAAATAGTGGTGACGGGTTCCCTTTAAGGACGAGTACTTAATATTCCTATAAATCTCTTCCCACTTTTTTCACCAATATCTCCTTTTTCTTTTTCCCAACCTTTACATTTTTTTAATATTTTTTAAAAAATGTTTTAATATTTTTTTTACCATTATTTCAGACCCTCCAGGTTACTTTACCACTACAGGGTATGATTGCTAATATTATATACTGCAATACCACTGTATTGCAGTACATAGCAATTTTTCTGCTAATCTTTAATAATTACACATGGCAAGCCTACAAGTCTCAATGAGGTCAACTATGAAATGGTAAATTAGGTGCCGTGGTCGGGTTCGACTGCGGCACTTGACTGGTTAACTGCCGTGGTCGGTGCTGGCGGGTGTATTATACAGCTGACACCCGCTGTGTATGGAGAAAGCTCAGCCTGTGATCCCTTTGCATACTACCCCGCAGCACTAGTACATTATAGTACACGAAGGGGTTAACAAAGTTTTATTTCTTCATCAGTTAGGACAGTAGAAATGATAGATCATTTTATCCTCATCCTATAACAAGAATCAAAAAATAATCAAAGAAATTATAAATGACTACGTGGACCCTACATACAACTACTATATCTTTCATTTTTCTATTTAAACATAAACACTTCATGCTATTTTCATATAAGAGTATTGTAATTATTCCATAAATTGGCATTCAGATATACAAGGTGAATCAAAAGTCACAGGAGACAATTTATTTCAGAGTTGAAAGAGAAAATGATAACCCAGCAAGTAATGGGTGAGTGAGCTTATCTTTTAGGCTATGTCCAGATCATTGGCACTATATTGGAAGCTGCCATATTGGATGGGGCATATTATTTAATTGGTAGAATTTAACATTTTGTCCATGTAGCTGAACAGAGAGTTGAAGGCACTGGATCCAATTGTTATTAACCTGCAAGAGAAACAATAAAGTTGTTAAGATCTGAACCGCAAGTGATACTGTAATCACTTTGGGTATTCTTTGATATGCTACATAACCACTAACACTAACTGTGTCTAACCATATCAATTGTAAGTGGTTCTCCTCATACCAGAGCTATGGAAACTGAGGAATGTGATTGATGGCAGTGGGCAGGTTTGGTGTTCTGTGTAATGCGCACAGGGCCTGACTGTTGATTACCCCAATGAGCACAGAAGCTACCCTTATTGGTACACATGAACCTCATGTATGTTTTCTATGTCTAGCATCATGTGAAGTATGGAAGACAATTCTGTATGACATACTACACACCTCAAATGCTATTACACATCTGAGATGTTGCATGACATTATACTATGTAACTCAGATGTATCATGACTAGAGATGAGCGAGTATACTCGTCTGAGCTTGATGCTCGTTCGAGTATTAGCGTACTCGAAACGGCTCGTTGCTCGGTCGAGTATCTCGCCTGCTTGAGATCGAGCATTTACTTAAAGGGGTATTCCAGGAATGACATTGAGTATTGTTGTATTCATTTAGTTATATCATCATGGGTTTTTGTGTCAGACGTTCATATTCCCGTAATACCCCTTTAAGGAAACACAGTGAAGAACAGTGAAGAATACAATGAAAACAGTGAACACAGGATCATTTAAGTGAAGAACACAGTGAAGAACACAGTGAAGAACATATTGCAGATGTTCCATACATCTGCTAACTTATCCGAAGACACGCGTGCCGAACGGTGTTCTTCACAATAGTATGTGAAGAACAATATGTGTGAAGAACACATTGCATATGTATGGAAACCGCTGCAATGTGTTCTTCACACATATTGTTCTTCACATACTATTGTGTAGAACACCGTTCATGCCCTCGTGTCTTCGGATAAGTTAGCAGATGTACGGAACATCTGCAATGTTTTCTTCACGGTGTTCTTTCAATGTGTTCTTTCAGTGAAAACATCTGCAAACATCCGCAATGTGTTCTTCAGTGTTCTTTCAATGTGTTCTTTCCTTGAAAAATGCTCGAGTCTCCCATTGATTTCAATGGGGTTCGTTATTCGATACGAGCACTCGAGCATCGGGAAAAGTTTGACTTGAGTAACGAGCACTAGTGCTCGCTCATCACTAATCACGACATGATAATGCACATACATGATATATAATTTACTAGTGATTAAGAATATTGGGTGTCTTGATAGTCAATCATAGAGCCAAGTGAGTGATTATAGCAAACAGAAAGCTAATAACGAACTGCAAAAAAGTAACTTTATTAGAAAAACTCAGGTGCAGTCACACGTTGCAGTTAAAACTGCATCGCAATTAGTTTTGAAGTGGTTTTAGGTGCATTTTTGTTACTTTCCAGGTGAAAGACATAAACTGAATGGGTGAATTTGATTTTGAAGGAGAAAGCTGTTCCACAAATGTAATTAACCTGTTGATTTGATGTTTTTCACTTGTTAAAATAAGTAATACCACTTAAAACCAACCCAAAACTAATTGCGATGCAGTTTTAACTGCAATGTGTGAACGTACCCTCACTCCTGGCCTCAATGGTAATGCAGTTCTAGATGTAATCACAGTAATTGCAATGTGAGTATGTCAATAGAATTACTGCTAAATTCTTGCATATTTTGTAGATAACTCCACATTGAAGCCAGAAGTCCATACTGATGTCTTCCAATATTCTAGTGCATTCATAGGGGGGATTTATCAAGGCTTGTACTTGCACTCCAATCTTGAAAAAGTCACAATTCCTGGCACAAGGATCACCCATAAAGTAAACAGCCTAATAAAGTATGTGTAAAGCCATTGGGACTTCCCATGATGTCCTGTGTCCTGCTGGCCTCCTGCAAATGTAGAGGGCTGTACAGGCATTACTGTTTGCATACTCCTGGTGTCATAACTACTCTCATAGCATTGGAGGGGAGTGTTGATGTTCTTTGCATGCCATCTGTACATGGTTGTACGAAAAATTATAATGCCTAAACTAGATAACAAACCTGTTTTGTTATTATAAATCTATTAATATATTTCAATCAGGTTATCTCTACCTTGGATTACAATACATGCGATTGAAAATGGGATCTGCTGAAGAGGATCGTAGTTACTATTAGACCTTCTAAATTACCTTGCATGTTGAAGGCCTTATGTAGACTCAATGAAATTCATTGTCATGTCATTCTATGAATCTTTCACATAAGAAAATATTTTTAGCGTTTCTGCAAATGTTTATTTTGTTTATAGTGCATCCAATAAGTCATTCCCTGGTGTTGGAATTACTGGTAACTGGCACATTTGCTATATTTTACCACTATGTAGCTTCTATTCTACTGCAAACCTCCAAAAAACAGAATTAAATGAAAAGCCAGACACATTAAACTTGAAGATCTTTCCATGACAGCAAATTAAATTTGAAGGCTTTCGTTAGACTTGGTGTAAGGCGAAGAAGTCATGGAGCGAAAAGTGGCAGTCTCAGTAAAAATCATCCATGTGTGACATGTTAATTTAACATGCTGGTAAAACAAGCGGAATTACGGACTTTCTGTGTCTGAGAAATAACAAGTAGGAACCGGTTTCTTTCATGCTCACAATCTGATGTAATTAACTGTCGTGGTTATAGTTCTGAACCCAAGTGCACATTGGATTGACTACCATTGTTCTCAAATAATGGGGCTGTTTATAGTGACCAAGGTTATAGTGACTTCTGCTTAACATACAAATAGCAGAAAAAAATGATTACTCATCAATTCAAATACTGATAAGAAATCATTCTCTGAGATGAATTGCAGAGTCGCTGTGTTAGTTTGGTGAGAAAACTGTAAATCCTTCTACAATACTCTACTTTTTATTTAAAGCAGAAATATTTCATTTTCTCAACCCATTTGAGCCCAGTGAATAAATGAGTATGATTTTTTTTAATCAACAATAAACTTTATTGAAGGGATCCCAGAGAAAAAAATACAGGTGCAAGACATGGTCCAAAATACACATGAGAAAGCATGTAGTTATGTTGACTACTTTCTAAAACCTTTGGTATTGTCACTACTACAATTCATCAGAGAATCCACCGACCTTATCCAAAAAATTCAATTACCAGAAAATACGTGGATAGTGACCTTGGACGTGGAATTTCTGTGTACCTTAATAGCCGATGGGGATGGAATTCATACTGTTACATACTTCCTACTTCCTAGATAAGAGTTCTACATGGGACAGAAGGCTAACTCCTTTGCTTTGGATATAACTGGATTATGGGTTAAAACACGATTATTAATTTTTATAAACAAGTGTCGAGAACTGCAATGGGTGCATGCTGCACGCCCTCCTATGCCAACCTTTTTTTAGGTTGGTGGCAGGGCGAGCATGTGTCCCCTTCACATAAATATAAACAAAATGTGAGAGGCTGGTATTGACGTTGTACTGTTGCTATAGGATGGACCTTTGGACCTAGGAAAACAATTTATTGTTGAGGGCAATAGGAATCCTGGGATCATAATTTTGCTTCTACCTTTACACAGGATACAGCCCAAATTCTTGGATCTGAAGATTTCAGTATTGGACAACAAATTAATAACAGATTTACCTTGCAGGAGCACTGAAAAAAAGGCTTGCTACATTTCAAAAGTTTTCACTCGGTACATCTTAAGAGGGGTATCCCAGTTAGCCAGTTTATTTGAAACAAACTTAATTGTATCCGGCAACAAGATTTTGGTAAGAATGCTTTAGAGATGACTGAAAGATTTAGAAATAGAGATTATCCAAAGATAATCTCTGGGGTTTATCTATGTGCCTGAGATTCCCAAAGAAATGAACTTTTGACTCCCAAGAAACGGACAACTAATTTCCGTTTGGGTCTTGTGGCCACCTTTAACAATCATTGGTTCTATATTTAGCACTCTAAGAGCAGAACCACAGTTACAGACATTTGTCTCATAAAGACCTAATCTAATAGCAAGACGTGCCAAAAATCTAGACGAAAATCTATCATGTAGCCACTTTCAGTGATTCCTTCCTAGGGAGGGGCATTAGGTTGAAAGGCTTTTATGCATGTAGAAATTGTTTCATCTGTCTACTATGTCAGCTACTTAAGAATTTGTGAATCCAACTTGCCTCCAGAAGTTTACTTTGCAAAATTATGTGAATAGCAAATGAAGGATGTCTCCTTGCTACAATAAATATGTGGGAAAAACCACAAAAGAGTTGAGGAAGAGAATACAACAGCATCTCTGTATCACACTGGAGCACACTTCCTTCAAAGTAAGATGCTCAGTTGGACTGTGCGCCACATTAACTTGCAAAGTCTGACAGAAATATGTTGCATCTCCTATGTTAAAGGACATCCATCTGGCCTCTATGAAGTAGGAAGATCTTGATTGAGCGGGATACACCTCACGGGATGCTCCTCTGGGATCCATGCAGCAAACATATAGGCAGCATGAATAGGCCATTGCCCACAGTCTCATGAGGTCCTACCTGCTATTGAACTCGCTATTGAACTTTTGATTGTATCTTTATACACTCTGTACGGTTGAAAAACTGGTCTTAAAGATATTCCCCTGACAAGTCTGTCAAAGATAGGTGAAACATACCATGTAGGGACCCATAAGGACAAATATTGTATTTGGGAGCTGGGTACATCCCCTCCTTACTGTGGGACATACAAGGATTGGTTTTGAATGTTGGATTTGGACTTATTTCTTCTCTCATCGCATGGAATCCTGAATGATCCACCTAAAACCCGACTGGGGTAAGAGTTATCATGTCTCTTATTATGTGGTGCTAAGGGCATCATTGTATGTCATCCCCATAGTGAGAGTAGGGATAGCACCCCCTCCCTACTTTATAGGGATAGGTTCCAGTCGGGGTAAGGGTCATTTAGGGCCTTTGCCCCGAGTTGAGGCATTCAGGTGCAATAGCTTCCTGCCATTCTTGAAGGCTATTTCAGGATCTAGCTTAGTTCTTACTGTATGCTATCTCTATACTCGGAACGGCACTATTTCCTCCTATGATTTTGCACACCTTCTCAACATGTGTTATCTTGGAATAAATAGACATCTATATATCATCCTCGTCGTATTGGTACAATTGGTGACGTATGACTATAGATCTTTTATCTGTTATATCCAAAATTGTTCTGTTGACGTTTGTGTAATGCCTATATGTGTATCTTGTATAATTTGCTTTCTTGCACATTGAGTGAGTTACCGCTATTGCTGTGTCCTGACTGTGTTTGGGCCCTTTTGAATATACTAAATATATATTAAAAGTTATATTTTATTTTACCATTTGTACTATTGCTGTTACTCTTTTAAGGTAAATCTACCAGAATTATAGTTAACCTGATTTTCTTGATGTACTTGTATGTTAAAGGTGCCCCAAAAAAGTTGGTGCACTCAGTCGGAGAAGTGCAGGGGGTGCCAGATTCATGAAGAATGCGCGCCACAAATCATGAACCTGGTGCCCAATGCACACTTCTCGGGCAAACTGCACAAGGGTGCAGTTAACACTGTTTTTAGTAAATGTGCCCCAATATCTTTTTCCAGGTGGCAATTCCGTGACAATTGCATATTACATATATCGATTAACAGCATAAAAGGGAAAATAAGACTTTAGATAAAGGGTATTACATGATTTTTCAATTGGTATATTCTTTTTATATATTTTTAAAAATTACATTAAAATTAAATTAGAATTACAAAACAAAAATCCACTTTATTACACCTTTTGGGCTTGTTATCCCTTGTAGTATTGGAATCTTCCATTCTTTGTATGCATTTTTTTTAGATTAGACTATTTAGACTAACTAGTTATACATAGATGGATGGGGTATTGATTGTACCGTTCAGTAGGAGTCGAATAGCTCAACGATTTTACCTGGTTGATACAACCTGTTGTGTTTGGTGGGTACAAAAGTACAATCTTCAATGTTTCTGATTATCGGTGTCTTTTGCTGAGTTAACTTGCTTGATATCATGTTAAAATAAAAACTATTGCATTTTTAAGCCATTTCATGACGTACACTGCTTCTTGTTTCATTGTTAAAATACACATGACGTCATCTCCTCATTACAGCAATACGTAAATGTTGCCAGGGCAAACAGGGAAGCAGGAGCATCAATTATAACATATAACTATATAGTCAGCTATACCATACCAATCAAAATTTTCACTGCCACGAGTGCCCCTGCAACCTATATCCCGGGTCGCAGGCTCACCAGTGTGCCTTACTCTGCTCCTGGAGCCTGCCTGCCAGCCAACTCACCTGTCCCGGCTTCAGCGGCAGTCCCCGTGATGTGTACTCTCCAGTGCGCGTTCCCGTCACCTAGGGTGCGCACGCGCCGATAATTGGCGCCTGGCCAGCTGCCTTCCCTGATAAATTCCAGCCCCTTCCTGTATCCCCTGCCAGATCTATGAGCCTATGCCATAGAGAAAGCTCCCCTGTGATATCCCTGAGTATTCCTGCGTTCCTGGTTGTTCCTGTTCCTACGTTCCTGTGTGTTCCTGCTCCTGAGTACCCATGTTCCTGCGTTCCTGTGTTCCATATTCCTTTGTTTCTGTTCATGTGCTCCTGTGTGTTCCTGCGTTCCTGTTCCCGTGTTCCTGCATTCCTATTCCTGTGCTCCCGTGTGTTCCTGCTTTCCTGCTTCCCTGCTGCTGTGTGTACCAGTCCGTTCCTGTGTTCCTGTTTCCCTTCTGCCTGAACCTCCCATTGCTAACCCCAGATTGGACTTGACCTTGCATCTCTGCCACCTACCCTGACCCTGTGACTGGATCTGACCACGAGACTGTCTCCTGCAAAGGTCCTCAAACTTGGCCCATGGTAGCTTTTGTTCTCTCATTCAGTAATTTAGTAGCAAAAACAGTCAGAATCCGACAGGTAAATCCTCTGAACACTGCATAGTGTACATACAGGATCTAGCCTGGTCGCTTCTATCACATAATTACATCCCAGGTTGAGGCCAAATACATATCTGGCAACTGGGCAGCAAGGTGAATGTGTACCTTGGTCTCAGCATTCTCTGACTGCCTTGGAAAAGGAGATATATAGAACTCTCAATGTCAACATAGTAAGTAGACCATGTCTGGTCTCAACAGAATCTACAGATCTAGGTGGATCCAATGAGACCAGAACCCTGATCCTATGATGTCCCATTGAGAAGCTAGAACTTATCCAAGATCTTATCCAATGTGAGATGTTCTCTAAAGCTACCTAGGGGGTGTCAAGGGGTGTGACTACAGCTAATATAGGAAGATCACCGCTTCTTCTCATTGTCTTTTGCCTAGAGGAATTTTTTACCATCACATCAAGAGCAGGAAGGATCATGAATTGTTCATACATGTAGTGCTCTGCTTGTTCTTGTAATCTGTTAAACTGTATCTATTGTATATATTGTTTTGTCTAGTGTGCCTTCAAGGCAATTAATTTTTACATTTAACTTGCATTGTTCTTTTATCTAGTTCCACAAATCCCCATGTCTGTATTTCTGTTATAAATATGCTTCCTGGTTGATTCCTCACCTGGTATAATCCCATCAACCACTGGGCTTATATCACACGAGCAGTTGGTATACTGCTGAAAAGGCTGTTTCACTGAGGCTATCAAACAGGACTTTCAACCATTCAGTGTTGTGGGCGAGTGTTGTGTTATACCAGAGGTTGTGTGGACAACTCTAACTCACTTTCCATGTGTTCATGGAGTGTCTCTAAAACCAAAATTTTTCTAACCTTGCATACCCTACAGGTGTCTGGAATGTCGCAGGGGGTCAGACAAGGCACAATCACAGACAATCCAGACAAGACAGGGTTGTCAATTTGGAAGAATACAGAGACGATGGGGGTCATTTACCTACCCGGTCCTGTCGCGATTCAGCGACGCGTTCTCCGACGAGGATTCAGGTCTTCTGGCGATTCACTAAGGTCGTGCGTCCAATGTCCACAAGGTGTCGCTGCTGCTCTGAGGTCTGCCGAGGTCCGCTGGAGTTCACCAACCTATTCCAGGTGCATATGAGTGATTGATTTTGCGACACAATTCGTTTTTTAAATTCTGCATTTTTTTTTAATCCGTCAGGTTTTCTGACGGCCACGCACCACGATTTCTATTGCGTGAAAGCCGGCGTGACTGCGCCAAAATCCAAACACGTGCGCCAAAGTCCCGGCGTAATTCACCGCAAAACGGAAAAATTCGGGAAACCAGGGAAAAACGTGATTCGGACCCTTAGTAAATGTGCCCCACTGAGTCAATAAACTGAGTATTGCACAAGTTTGCTGAGAACAGTAAAGTTTAGTACAGCATCAATTGGGTAGTATAGACTTCCCAATTAAATCACCTAAGTTCAAAAATGTGGATGTCCAATTTGTGAAAAAACTTAACTTTTAATGATATACATTTAAAAATAGATCTAAGATGGACAAATAAAATTGAATGAGCGGCCCATGACAAGACACCATACATTAAACAATGACACTTAAATGAATAATTTCGTAATTTGTGGCGTCCCAAAGCCTCTGCATCAGTCTTGGTATAGGGAACCGTCACTAGTAACAATGATATATAGACGGAGGTGTTAATGTCATATATATGGAGTATGGATGACTGGTCACCATGGAATAAGAGTGTCTCACCCTATTGTGACCCTCAATGACCTGTGGCTGTAATAAACCCTAAGACCTCAACTCGGAGTCACAGCTCTAACTGGGTGTGCCCCCGACTGCAAACTGAACAATACAGTCCCTATGCTATCCCTGGTGTATGCAGGATCACAATTAATAAGTTCTGTTGCAGCAGGTGTAATTAATTCAGTCAAAAATGTTTCCCGACATGACATGTTTCGCCTAATTATAGATTCATCAGGAGGTATCATTGACCCAGGGGCGTAACTACAGTGGTAGCAGCCATAGCAGCCGCTATAGGGCCCGCAGAATAAAGAATGGAGGATGTGCACCATTTTATCTATATTGCACTGCATATTGTCCAGCATAATATGTATATAACGTATACTGTGATGTATATATGCAGTATCTGTGATGTGCATATGGTATCTGTATACACTGCATATGAGCATGTTGCATAAGGCACTGTATGTGTGTGTATATGCTGTGTGTGCACATGAGTGTATTAATATGTGATTGTAACTCACATGTGTGAGTATACTAATATGTATATTTTTGGGAAAAGGAAAGGGGGCCCTATGCAGTAGCCTGCTAGGGGGCCCTGTCTCTCTTAGTTATGCCACTGCATTGACCTATCAAGAGATGGATAATGTCACAGCTAATATAGCTTAATATGAATAAAGACACCAAGATCTTACAACACAAAAGCACATTCCTGATCTTAGGGTTCAGGAAGCAGGGTCATCCATAGAAACAGTACTCTCTTGACACAAAAATACCTAAGGGCAAACACATGAACAGGAATGCACCAACAATTCATGTAAATGACAAAACCAAACCAATGGACTAATATACTGTCATCTTAATTAAAGGAGAAGTGTCTTAGTCCTATGGTATCAATATGCTTGATGCATATTAAAGTTTAAAGTGTACTATGCGTATATGATTATGGTAATGTAGAGAACAGTAAAGATACAACTCTCAGGCACCTTCCAGAAGTGAGCGAGTACCTTTCATAATGAAAGGCATGTGCTGGTTGGTGGATGGGGCGCAACATGATGGTGGCTACAGCAGGTAAAACTGTGGTGGGCATGGACTGTCACCATTACAGGTAGATAGTTCATAACAGTTATATAAATCATAAAGTTGTATAAAAGTAAATGACCAAACTTGTGTTTATCTTTGGTCTTTGGGACTTCCGTTTTTTTCATTATTAAACTTCAGTTTTATGAGGATATTGAATATTTGCATATTTTATAAATGCAAACAATTCTTACAACAGCAAATGTTGTAGGTAAATATTTGTTGGACTCAAGGGTATAAATAGCTTGTAATAAATATTGTTAATGAAAAAACATGCTCATATTTTTACAGCAAGCTTTCATAAAACATTAAATGAAGCTTAGCTCACAACAGGATTCATTTCAAATATTAAAGCGGATCGCTGTAAGGCTTGTAACTATGACATTATTATATGTGCCGGAAATCAGATATTTTCTGTTCATAGGTACAAAGCAGAATTATCTTAGTTATAAGCAAGTGAATTTCTTTAGTCACATAGGTTTTTTTAATACTATCTCCACACATGTTGCTATACAGACTGAGTCTCTGTTTAGTATTTAAAGTTTATGTTGTGGCTCGTAGTTTGTCAGTCCATCTTGAATTCCCTTACTAGCACTAGATTTCTATGAGTTTTGTTTACCTAACATTGGTGTTCACTGAAGGAGAACCACAGCAAATGCATAATAGTGTTGGCTTTATTTAAAAGTTTTGCATCTGTAGTTCTTTGGAAACAATGATATTGAGCTAAATATCTTCTATACAGCACAAAGGAAAGGGAAACTTTTACAAAAAGTAATACTAGTGGTTATATTTGGTTGTATTTTGCATGGGCCCCGCAACATCCACAATGTATTGAATACAGTATGAATACATTTCCATGTTGTGTTATATGTGGAAAAATTATTTTTCAATATTTCATTTGATTATTGTTTTATTATATTTAGCAAATAAATATTAATATATTTTCAAGGATTTCTGAAGCCTCTGCTATCCTAGAGTAATAAAAAAATGGGAACAGTTCAGGTCAACGGTCCTTCCTTAGATCTACATTTTCAGGGACATCAGAAGTGGGTCTTTCATCAGAGGAATATGCCAATAAAGACAAGATGTACACTGTAGGTACAACTAGTAGCACTGTATTCAAAAAAGGAAGGAGGGCAGTGGTCCAATTAATGCCACAGTGGTGACAGAGTGGTGCAACAACTGGTGGCTGTTGAACGTGGACTTTTAAAACTGCACGGCAGATACAGCCATTTTGCCCATTTGGTCCATCCTCCTGTCCCATTGGACTTATCTGTGTGAGGGTATGTACTTATAGGATGGAAAGATTTGTGCCTCTAAGGGGTGCTTGATAACCCCTGGTTTCACTTAAAGTGAATTTGTCACCATTTTTAGCTGTTGACAGGTTCCAGTAGCCTATGCTCTGCTGATTTTAATAATGCCTTTGTCAGCATTCTTAATCATGTCAGATGTCAGATGATGCACAAATTTACAATTATTACATCTGTTGCCTCCACAACAATAGCTACATTTATAGGTCATCCAAGTAGGGTTATGATCGACTGAAGAGAAAAAATTGGGGGATAGTGAAGCAGCTAAAGAGGGGAGGGGGGATCATATGGAAACAGGTAATGCCACAGGACAAAATCTATATAGGCGGTCCCCTACTTAAGGACACCCGACTTACAGACAACCCATAGTTACAGACAGACCCCTCTGACCTTTGGTGAAGGTCTCTAGATGTTACTATAGTCCCAGGCTGTAATGATGAGCTGTAAGGTGTCTGTATTGAAGCTTTATTGATAATCCTTGGTCTAATTACAGCAAAAAATGTTTAAATTCCAATTGTGACTGGGGCCATAATTTTGTTTTGTTTGGATCTACAATTATAAAATATACAGTTTCGACTTACATACAAATTCAACTTAAGAACAAACCTCCGGACCCTATCTTGTACGTAACCCGGGGAATGCCTGTACTGTCATGTTCCAAAATGGGAAAATATTTTTTTATTATATACACCACATGTTGGTAATCTGAACTGAATTTGGTTCTGAAGACTGGTTTATCAATCACTTTGGAAATGCTGCTTGGTTTCTCAGCAATACATAGACACAAGGTTAAATAACACAGAATTTAAAATTCAATGTGATTGGTACTTTGTGTGCCTGTACTATTCCATAACTGTATACCTCCCTGATCTGCATGGATAAGCCCCTATGCATTAACAAGATTGGAGATAATATAATTGACATGGCATTTACATTCACTGAAAGTTGTGATTTTCTGCTTTGAATCCAATTTTATGACAAATGTGTACAATTTCCATATTTCGTTTAGCCTATGGACATCTTTGAAATGATTCAGATGTGGAATACCAATACTAAATCTTAGGGCTGTAGATTTGTTATTTTTTTAAAAAAAATTGGTAAAAAAATATGGCTATAATGGGGTTATAGACATATAGATAGATCTTAGTAAGTACAATAACATAATCAAAATGCAAAAAATGCAGGCAGCAATCCAAGGTTCCAAAAATTCAAAATAGGTAAACTTTATTTAAATTGTGGCAACATTTAGGTATCAATCACCTTTCTCAAGCAAACTTGAGAATGGTGAGACACGAAAATGTTGCCACAATTTCAATAAAGTTTACCTATTTAGAATTTTGGAAACCTTGGAGTGCTGCCTGGGTTTTTGCTTTTTGACTATTGAAAGGCTTAAGACAGGACCTATGGAGGCATTGCACCCCTCCTTTTAACCCCTTCCCGACGTGCGCCGAAAGATGGCGGCGCATGGGGAGCGGCGATCTGTCGCCATGGTAGCCTCGGGTTCCAAATACCCAAGGCTACTTCGTTTTAACCCATTCATTACAATGTGCTAATTGCACATTGTAATGAATGGAGAGTAAAATCCACATATACTGCCATAATGTAGTATGGCAATATAGGACAGGATGAATCAGACTACCTAGGGTTAGAGTACCCTAGGGAGACTGAAAAATAGTCAAAGTAAAAATAAAAAAAAGTTTAAAAAAAAATAAACAGTAAAAATCATAAACATGTTACATATCACCGCATCCGAAAATGTCCGATCTATCAAAATATAATAACGGTTTTTCACTGCGTTTAACCCCGTAACGGAAAATAGCGTTCAAAGTTGAAAATGGCATTTTTTTTGCCATTTTGAAAAATATAAAAAAATTAATAAAAAGTGATAAAAGGTCAGACAGTCCCAAAAATGATAGCAATGAAAACGCCATCAAAATTCGCAAAATATGTCACTATCCAGAGCTCTGTACACCAAAGTATGAAAAAGTTATTGGCGCCAGAAGATGGCAAAATAAAAAAAAATATATTTTGTACAGGAGGTTTTAATTTTTTTAAATGTATGAAAACATCATAAAACCTATACAATTTTGGTATCCACGTGATCGTACCGACCCAAAGAATGAATTAGACCTGTCATTTGGGACGCAGAGTGAAAGCTGTAAAATCCAAGCCCACAAGAAAACGTCGCAAATGTGTTTTTTTTCCATTTTCACTGCATTTGGAATTTTTTTCCCGCTTCCCAGTACACACCATGGAATATTAAATACTGTCACTATGAAGTGCAATTTGTTAAGCAGAAAATAAGCCATCACACAGCTCTTTATGTGGAAAAATAAAAAAAGTTATAGATTTTTGAAGGTGGGGAGTGAAAAATGGAAGTGAAAAAACTAAAAAAGGCCAAGTCGTTAAGGGGTTAAGGAGTAACCAAATTGTGTGGACTTAGATTTCAACAATCTATCCAATAAAATAATCAGCTATAACATTACAATAACATGGATCGTACACATTGTTATAACAGTATAATGTATTATTACTGTATACTATATTCTTGGGCAATTTTCTGAAATTAAACAGTAGGGTCCATCTGGCATAGTAGATTTCTATCACATGACTTACCTAGCCATGTTTTCCCACAATACCAAATCTTCAGACTTTGCAGTGGGTATAAGTCAACCCATGGAGCTAATCTGGTTCCAGAGGCAAGGTTTCTACACTTTAATTTCCCGCAATACACAGAGACATCAAACAGTAGCAAAGAAAGTAGCTAAATCAAAACAGAAGCAATATGGAAAGAAAAATGAAGAGAAAAAAAATATTATTTATAAATGAAGATAAGTTGGGTTATTTGACCCATCGTCTTTTCTGATGATTCTGGACACGAGATTTTCAAATTTTCATTTAGGTTTAGATTAACTTAAAAAGTTATGTTAAATAAGAACTCTGCTTCATCTAGAAACATCTAGAAATAAAGCATAAAACGTACAGTGGATACAATGGATAAAGAGCAAGGGACCTGGTCTTTACACATTTTCCTTTCTATGTCCCGCCAGAATTGAAATGAGCATGGTATAAAAAGTTGACATATTTGCATCAGGTATATGGGACATAAAATCATTAGATTACTCTCAATAGCATAATATGGATTTCCAGTTCCACAATGCATTATCTAAAGTGACTTTTTATTACATCTGTGAAGGTCATAATTAAGATCGATTTTACTGGAAACATGGCATTGTAATAATCTTCTGAGTTACAATATGCAATTTGAGCAGCAAGCTGACAGCAATCTTCAGATATAGTCGATGTACACAAAACATCTATAGTTTTTTAAATATTTTATGAAGCATTTTCACCTGAGGACATACATACCACAGAGACAGACCATGTGGCTGCTGTGGATCCTTGGAGAGAGGGTCGTATAAATATATACAATCTGCTCCAAGGCAACTACAACCCATTAATTTTTAATTCACAAACCCCGATAGAAAAGGTTTTATAACATAACTTTTTAACTAACGTAATATATGCTGAGAAAACCATATTGGGAATTAAAATGGCATTAATCCATAGCTGACTGGTACTACTGTATGCAGGTCCACAGGATGCACATTGATGGCACTGCAAGGCACCCGCAGCACATGCCCGCTGATGGCAACGGAACCTGTTACCAATATGTGGAACAAGGTCAAGTGGGACACAAGGAATTCTATTCTAGAACTAATTGTATATGGTAAACTAAGGAGGCACAAAGGGGGCATAATGTTATATGGGGCACAAGGGGGGTACCATTATTTCTATGATGTCACGAAAGAGACCATTTCAATTATGTGGGAAAACAAATGAACTGGTTTGACTATATGGGGCATTCTGAGGAGCACTATTACTACAGTATGTGGATCATAAAGCAGGCATGCTTAAAGATGGCAGGTCACCGAGTAGGGAATTTTTACCATCTGAGGTACAATGGATGGTGCGCTATACAGTTACTGAATATGAGAAGAAAAATCGAGGGGCCAAAGCAAGGTTTGAGCATTTAATCATGTGTCAGCAAACTCATCACATCAAGAAATTGTAAAGTGAGGCCCATACAGACTTCAACTAGATGTCAATAGATATAACTGTACTTCATTCATAGCTTAAAGAGGTATGTGCTCACTTTTAGTGATGAGCGCAATACACTACAAGGATTCACATAAAGGTACCCTGTGCATTTACAATTTCTGCTGGAATTTGCACAACAATTTACATCAATCATGACAAAACGCATAGCTACACAACAAAAAAAAACATTACGATTACCGGTAAATACATTTAGACAAATCCCTGCAGATTTGCTGTGGTGGGGTCTGGAGATTGCATCACTGGCTAGTCTTGAACTGAGTTCTCGTTGAGGGAAAAGTTTATGTTTAGCTAACATAACTTCTTTCCTGCTGTGTGATGATCTTAATTAGAGGTATAAGTAAAGGTTTATGTGCCCATGAGTAAAGTTAAGCATAGGACTCCCCTACCCCTGATCCAACTAAAACTAGCAGTCCAATCTCAAAAATCACCGATGGGGTGAGATTTGGTTATTGAAACTACACATGCTGAGAGTCGTCTGATAAACTAGAAAGTTAGTTAGCAACTCCAAGAAAATGCATGTGGCAACACAAAGGTGGTGACTTTTTTCCACCATGACTCCAACTTTAAGTCCCTGGAAATAACACAGTCCCCTTCAGTATACATTCAACTGGAAAACAACAAACACTGTGCTCCTAAATGATATACCCATCACAACACCACAGACCATGCTGTTTCCCTGCATATATTCAACTCCCCCCAAATTAATAATATTATAAATTATAATAAAAATCACTATTTATATAGTTCCATCAAATTCCGCAGCCCTCACAAATCAAAGCATGCATGCAACTCTCCCCGAATTAATAATATTATAAACAGCACTAAACCTCTAATAGTATAAAAAACAGATTTTTTAAAACCTTGTGTGTGTCAAATATTAATGGCCAATAACCAGATTAAATCCCATTAGTGTCATACGGGAGATTCTTTTCTTTTTTCATGTTGTCTAAGATGTATAATCAAACGTAATAATAACATCCATCATAGTGGTTCTTCATATTATATGAATATAAATAGAGGAAACTTGCAATGAGGTACATTTAGCTTTCAGTGTATAATCTACTTTTGTCTCTTTATGATCTCCTCCCTAAATATAATTTAAGATGCCAATATTTCCAAGTGAAATATCTATTACAACTCCAATTAGAATGAAATTATGCTGGATCATAAGTGCATTGAATTTTTTTTGACAAGTACTTATTGCCTACTCAGGATTTGTGAATGGAACCCATCATCTTAAAGAATTTTGATGAGATATATTGTTCTTCTATATGATACTTTGCTTGGCCCCTGCTACTATACATAAACAAGAATATGACAGTTTCCTTTCAGAAAACCCCTGTGCAGCTGTTCTTTTATATGGAAGTAAAAAATTGGAAATGCTTTTAACTCTTCAGTGTTCATGGTCCAGCCTGCCAGCTAGGACAATGGTAGACGAGAACATAGAAGGATCATATTTTTTACTGGTAGTTAATTATAGAGGAAATCCCAAAATTATATGTACACAGAAGTGGTGAGAAGCATCTGATCAGAGGAGGTCCAATTGTTGGTACCTTGACTGTTACCAATAGTAATTAAACAAACAGGTCCACTTAAACTCTTTGTGATTGTTAAAGCTGAGTACAGTGCTCTGGCAGTACTATAGATTTTAGTTATTCTGTATTTTAATAGTTCCCATTCATGCAAGGTACATATTTGCATCAGAAAACGTAGCTATAGAAAGTAATTACCATATATACTCGAGTATAAGCCTAGTTTTTCAGCACTAAAAATGTGCTGAAAATCCAAACTCAGGTTATACTTGAGTAAAAAATATATATAAAAACTCAACTTTCTGGCTTCCCCCGCTGCTGGCTATATACTGGGGCAGGGGGCTGGCTATATACTAGGGGATATGGGCTGGCAGGCTATATACTGGGGGGCAGGTGCTGGCTATATACTATGGGGCAGGGTCTGGCAGGCTATACAATGGGGAGGCTGTGACCAATGCATTTCCCACCCTCAGCTTATACTCGAGTCAATAGGTTTTCCAAAGGTTTTTGTGGTAAAATTAAGGGCCTCGGCTTATACTATAATATATACGGTACTAACTGGAATAAGTAGATTTAAAATTGTATCTATATTTTTACTAAAAACCAAATGTGTGTTTATGTGTCCTATGCACACTTTATCAAAGTATCTGATGCTGGATGATAAATCTGGCATTGGTTTAGACATGGTCAGCACCTCCTATTGGTTGGCATATTTTACCCTAAAAAGCTGTTCCAAAATTCTTCTGCATTTGCATAATTTGAGAAGATAATCAATATTGTTTGTGTAATGAAATTAATATTGTTTGTGAAATGAAAAGTTTCAATTCTTCACACTTTTCTAGATCTCTGCTATCTGTCATGCAACAGAAAGCTTTATTGTTTACTTTCTGGTCATGTGATGTCACACAGGTGCATGGCTCATTATAACACACAGCGTAGTCAGAGTTGTGTGATTCTGACGAGCCATGCACCTGTGTGACATCACATGATCGTGAACTGCTGTTTATCTGCAAGAAGGTAACAGTGAAGCTTTTTGTTGCACGACAGCAAGAAGATAGCAAGCAGAGATCTAGAAAACCATTAGTGATGAGCGGACCTGAAAAACTGAAAGTGTTTGATCCATAACAAATCCAAAACCTGCAATTCAGTTTGCCACAGGCAAAGCCGCCGGCGACACTTATATCAGTGTGATGCGTGTGCTTACATGCCCCTGATAAAGCGCCACCAGCATGCTAGTGCCACAGCTTTTTTCCAGCAGTATTTAAACAGTTAACCACACAGGTGTTTCTGAAGAGTTCAGTCCAGGTTCAGGACCCGAACAGATATTTCAAGTTTATGCTTCGTCAAACTCACCAAACACGAACTTTAACAGGTCCACTCATTACTTGTCACCGCTAGTACGTCAGCTACTTATTTTCCTTTTCAGATTAAATTTACATACAAATGACTGAACATGCATTAAGCTGAACAAGACTGTTCAGATGAATTCTAACTTGCTCCAGTCTTATCTCCCCCAATTTATGTTATAGAAAGAGAGTCAGGAGGCCCAATATATATTAGATGGATAACTCGACCCACCAAGATGTTAGGATCCAATCTGTAATGTGTTTGAGGGTTTTAGTGGAGAGGTGCAGCAGATAACTAATTTGTACAAGTGACCTTAGTCCAGCAGTAGAGGAAGTGATCCTATTTAGTCACTTTACTATTATAGACCCAATTGAGGTTACCCTATATTCAGATTGACTGGTAAGAGGTTTTTTTTCTGACAGCCGACTCTTGAGATTTGTATGTGATTTTTGTGATTGTCTTTCTCATGTGCTAAAATTGCAGGATGATCCCATATGTGTGTCTTATTGGGGGACATGTATCATAGTTTTTTTTCCTTTGGTGTATAATTGAGGCTTTTGGAAGGTCTTTTTTGCACCTTATGTATGATCCTGTCTTTGTTCTTGTGATACATGTTCAGTTTTCCTATCCTGGCAGGCGCAGATTTTGGAATCTTTTTAAGACTGTTTGTTGCAAATGTCTCAAATCCACATGGTCACAAGCCACGTAAGTGGGTATAAGCAGGAGTGGACACTACTATAAATTTTGGATTTGGGGCTGTGTCCTGCATTTTTAAGCACCCTAGTCACACCCCTGGAAGATGACGACATATGAGGCTGCTGTCACATATGATGATAATGGTGCGGTCACATGTAATGTTAAAACATGCTTTTTTAAATGCATCACAACAGCTGAGAAGAGGAGATTTGCCTAATTACATTGTTGTCAACACGGCATCTACAAGATACATGTGTTAACAAGATGTGAACGCACATGTTAACATAGTGTTAACAAATGTATAACATCATTTCATAAACACCATGTTAACAGCAATGAAATTGGGAAAATATTCTCTTTTCACCTGTTTTGATGTGTTTGAAAACGTATGTGTCAACCCACATGTGACCTCACTTGTAACCAATAAACCAATAAATTGTTACCAATAAATTAGAAAAAAAAGTAAATTAAAAAAATTAGGAATTAAAAAAAAAAAACAGCTTTCAATGCCCACCAGGTTAATGTGCAAAATTTGAAACAGGTGCAGATTTGTGCCAAATAGTAATACATAAGTGAAAAGTCACTTGGAACATCTGGAAAATAAAGATATATAAGGCACTGCACAAAGTGCACAACAAGGCGTACTTGAAAGACGACAGCTAAAGTTGCACCTAAAAGTCACAAAAATGAGACAATTTAACTAGCAGAAATAAAGATACATGTTCCCCATTGTGTCTTCTTTGCTTTTACTTACCTTACTTTTTAGTTTTAAGATTCTTAATTTTGATTCACCCAAAATGCATACATATAAATGAAAATGTGCAAACTGGGGGCAGTGTAATAGTTATATGTCATACAACTGCTTTGTAATGTTGGTGATGTTTTAGGAATCTCCAAAAGACCTTTTTCTAAACATCAGAGTTGGAAGGTTTGGAGTCTTTTTATGTTTTTTCTATATGCTCTTTTAATATTATAAATATCTGTGGCTTATTTAACAATCAGTAGTAAAACAGTTAGCGCTCAGCAGTGAGCACCATTCATGACAGTCAACAACAATTTGCATATGAAACATACTGAAATTTAATAAAAACATTGACAGCTGGAAATGCACAGTGAGCTTAAATCTTGTAATGAACGGCATAGCTATAGGAAAATGGTGACAAGGAAGATTTATTTGGACATTGCAGTATCCACTTAACTGGGTCACCAATATATCTATGGACTATGTACAATAATACAAATGAGTATTCTTTACTATATTTTAGATTTTAAGTTTATATAAAAAATTATATAATAGAAGCTCCAGTTCATGTTCAAATGCTATAAAAGTGGGTCTGGCAAACAATTTGACATTCACTCTGGGTGTTGATGTAACCCTTTTTGTCATATATCTTATCAATGTTGGATCTTCATATAGACGGTATACGGTCAGGCTTTTGGTGTTCAAAGTGCCCTCTCAGTCCCATACTCTCTCATCCTGCCCTGGATGTCATTGGGGAGGAATGGCTCCATGGCATGTCATCCCTCCTGAATGACTGGTTCTGGCCGCTCCAGTGGACCGACCTCCTGGCAAGACCTAAGTCAGACCTGCTCTATGGAAGAAAATTATGACTTGGGGACGTTGCTCACTTGTGGCTGGGCACCCTGGGGTGCAGCGCTCTGTCGCCCTCGTTTCCTGATTCTACTGGTGGCCAGATCCGGTCAAGGATGTTCAGGACTTTATGGCCTCCTGCTCATCCTGTGCCCGGAATAAGCCATCACATCTCAAGCCTGCTGGTCTTCTTCTGCCGTTGCCGATACCCAGCTGCCCATGGACTCATGTGGCTATGGACTTATCACAGACCTTCCGCCTTCCAAGTCCAACCCGCTTTGCTCTGGTGAAAACCGGGTGCCACTTAAACTCCGGTCTCAAGTGTCGGATTATGTCTTCGTCCATGGTGGTCCAGTGGGTCCACTACCCCTTGAGCGTGACACTGTATTTATAAAATTCTGTACAAAAGTTATTTTGCTAAGGAATTTATAAGGCTAAAGATTCTATAGCATATTGTCAAAATAGGATTACTACCATCTGTGATATCCTATGACAAACTTCTTAATAGATGGAAATGTAGGACTGCAGGTGTGGCCAAAAATTACATTTTCTTTGCAGAAAAAGGTAATAAGATACATTTTAGGTGGAAAGAATGATTCTCAGGAAGGAAACTATATGGTTCACATTTTATACCATTTTACATTACCTTGTATAGAAATTGAAATGGTAATGGTCACTAAGTTCCATAAATAACTATAATGTACAATGCGGTCTGATATGGACATGTTTTTTCTGCATGATTTAGTACCTTTAATTTATTATGCAATATCACTATCATGCCTAACCAGATTTTATGAGAAGGCTGTTCAAGTGAAAACCGCGGCAATGAGTCGTTTAATATGAAGTAATGAAAAACAGGTATTAAAGGCATTAGTAACCAGTCTTGGGATTTAATTGTAAAATGGATATTAATTCATAGTGCTCATAAATAAGGCTAGTAATTGGAATGAAGGAAACAGCGTAAATGTATGTTTTAATTTACTAGCATTAACATTACATTATTTGTTTGTTTTTCAGGAGAGGGGGAGTCTGTGGTTTTTGATTACAGATATTTTCTGGTTGTGAAAAGGATAAGTGATGAAAAGACTTCTCATAAAAAACAAATCCCCAGCCCTGGTCCCAAGGGCAAGATCTGTTGGCAATAACATAAGTGAAGATATAAAGGAACAGATTTCTCAAGCACCACCACTTGATGTTGACAAGCATAGAAATGTGCCATGCCAATGCATGGGGCATCCCTGCCCACAGAGAGCAGAGTAGTCAAAATTCCATGCTCCACGGGATAGGGCCTAACTTGCTGATCTGTGGGGGTCTCAGTGACTCAGTGACAGGACTGATTGCGGTGTTATAGGGGTGAATGTTCAGGTTTCGTATCCAAGCCCGAAAAAAACTTTCAGATTCTGGTGCGGCTGAACTGAGAAGAACCCAAGCTTGAATGGGTCTGATTATCCCTATTTTCTTCACTGCAGTGCATGTCAATTTCTGTGAAAAAAAACAAAACATCCTCTACATAAATTTTGCTAAATCACAGTTGATGTATTACACAGTGGAATTTCCTTAAGGAAATCTGTGTTTAGGAGGTGTTGCGTTTTCCCAACATTACCAAGTGATTGTCAGGATGTCAAGACCTGGATCTATAGTATTAAGGATTTGGAATACCTTTAAAGTTGTCTTGTTGAGAAATTCCCTTTAAGGATGCATAATGGATATATCCTTTGCAAAATCCTCATTTCAAACATTAACCCCTTCCAGACATTTGACGTACTATTACTGCATGGCGGGAGGTGCGTTCCTGCAAAATGCAGTAATAGTACGTCAAGCTTCTGGCACCGGCTCCTGAACGGAGCCGGCGCCAGAAGCTGTGGGTGTCGGCTATATATTATAACGGGTGTTAACCCGCGGCATGTCAGGGGCATTTAGCTGGAATCGGGAGGATCCGGGGGGGTCCATTGCTCCGATCGCAGCCCGGGACTGCCAGTGCCCGGGGCTGCGCGATCTGCTTCCGGGGATCCGGGTCCTGCCAGAAGGCATGGTCAGCATGCTCAGTGTGTCACATAATACAGTGTAATACATCTGTATTACACTGTATTAGGTGAAGAATAGCTTGAACAAGTGATCAGTGGATCGCTTGTTCAAGCTAACCTGTAAAAGTAAAGAAAAAAAGTAAAAAACACTAATTCAACACACTTTTGAATAAAAAGAATTAATTAAATAAAGTTAAAGTCCCCTAAACACAAACATTCCCTATACACATCTAATAAAGTGAAAAAACCTGAAAATCACCAAAATGCCCCATATATTTTGTATTGCCGCTTCCGTAACAATCTGTACAATAAGTCAGAAACATTATTGGACCCATACGGTGAACGCCGTAAAAACAAAATGCGAAAAACTCGCCAAAAATTTACGTTTTCATAAAATCCCTTCACAAAAATGTTCCAAAAAGTGATCAAAAAAAAGTTATGTGCACCAAAATGGTACCACTAAAAAGGACAACTCAACACGTAAAAAATAAGCCCTAAACTAGCTCTGTCAACCAAAAAACATTAAAGTTTTATCTCCGAAAAGATGGCGATGCAAAAACAAATGAGATTTTCTTTATATTCGTTTTTTTCCTGTAAAATTGTAAAATATATAAAAAACCTATATAAATGAGGTATCACCGTAATCATAGTGATCTATAAAATAAAAATATTATAGTATTTTTAGTGAATGGTGTACGACCCCCAAAATATACAAAAAAAGAACCCAAAATTGACAAATTTCTTTTCCTCCATACACTAAAGAGTTAATAAAATCTCATCAAAAAGCTACAGACCCACTAAAATGAAGTATTTGTAAAGTGCATCTCATGTCGCAAAAAATAAGCCCTTATATGTCCAAATTGCCAAAAAAATAAAGATTGTATAGCCATTATAAAGTGACAATGCATAATCTGCTCTGAACGGCGCAGCTCCCCCCTTAATGCCCTGGCGTGTGCCCATACAGCAGGTTACCACCACATATGGGGTATTATTATACACAGGAGAGATTGGGTATCAAATTTTGTGGAGCGTTTTGGTATTTTATCCACTAAGAATTTGTACATTTGTACAAGTGACTTCAAACCTGAGAGGGTCCCTCAATAGCAGGTTTTTGCTTTTTTAAGTGAAAATGTGAAAAATCGCACCTAACGTTCAAAGCCCCATAACATCCTACAAAAATGATAGTATGTATAAAAAACCACGAAGGTATAAAGTAGACGTTTGGTGAATGTTAGTTATTACGTTTTATGGTGTTATGACTCATGTGTGGAAAAAGTAGAACATTTTGAATTTTGAAAATTGAGAATTTTTCCAAATTTTCACCAAACATCTTATTTTCTCATAAATAAATGCAAAACATACCACCAAAATTTTGTAACTAACATGAAGTACAATGTGTCACGAGAAAATCACTTGGATATGTTAAAGAGTTCCAACATTATAACCACTTATAGTGACACAGGGCAGATTTGAAAAAATGGGCCGTGTCAGGAAGGTGAAAAGTGGCTTCGGCATTAAGGGGTTAAGTGCTGTATGAATGCTATGTAAATGCTCTAAAAGTCTAAATACTGTATAAGAGAGAAGTGGAACACTTAATATGTCTGTGTATATTGATGCTAAATAATCCTGATTGTAAGTCTAGACTATAAAACTCAGAGAAATCCACTTGTCTTGGCTTGTCTCTCTGGTTATCCGATTCCATTAGTGAGATTCAGTGGTCTACACGGAAAATAAACAAATTTCTTAAAGCAAGTAGTAAATCATTGCAGTAAAGATGACTCCAGAAAACAGTGCAGCCATTACAACAATATATTTGTCACTGATAACAGGTTATGCCAAATTAAATATCACACAATCCAAGTCAAGTAAAGGATTATATTAAATTAAACAAGAAAGGGAAAGAATATTTCATCAATGAAATTGAAGTCTAAAAGTTAAGTAAATAAAATATCTGAATGTTTACACGGACCAGCATTAGAGGTGACAGAGGCGCATACATAGGCAGGATGTCTGATTTCCCCTCTAGTTAATTCCCACCTTCATGAAACCAGTGTGCCCGGCAGTGAATGAATGAAAAGTCGAATGTGCATTTGTGTGGCTCTCTCCATTAAATTTATGGGAGCCATGGAAATAGTGGACTCCATTCAGGAGAAGGCTTTTCTGGTATAAGAAATTTATGGCATATCCATTTGACACAGCCTTTTGTGGGAATATAATTGTATGTCAGGGCAAATGATCACCTATCAACAAGAATGGATTAAAATATAAATGTATTACTAAAATGAATGTCAATGTACATGATACATTAATAATTAATGATTAATGCAATGGAACTCATGCATATGCCACTTACATTTTCCAAACAATCAAACAAAAATCACACATCCATTAAAAAAAAATGTAGTTCAAATAATAAATATAATAATAATCCCATCATGCACTTATGTAGAAATAATTTTGAGCAGTATCACCATTTTGTAATTCATTTATTAGGACGGCATAGAAAAACTTTATCTTTGTTTTTCTATGCTATGTCCCATCTATTACACAAAGTTGATTGTATGTGTGTATGTATGTCCACTAAAAGAATCTGCACCGTCGCGTTTATGATCACCAAATTAGGCACAGCTGCTAACTGTCAATCGGGAAAGTCATAGACTAGGTTGTGAGTCGACATTTTCACCCCACGCTTTCCAAAATACGCTTATTAACCACCATATTCAGGGGCCATTGTCTTCAGGCTGCTGTGACGGTTAGCTGTGATGGTTAGCAACCAATCACAGCTTAGCTTCTATTTTGCTACAGGTCATTAAAATGTGCTCTGAGCTTTGATTTGTTACTATAGGCAATGAGCATAAGACAGCTTATTTATAAGGTAATATGGATAGAGACAAAGAGAAACAGAGAGAGAGGCAGAGAGACAGAGAGTGAGACCTACAGAGGCAGTCAGAGACAGACAGACAAAAACATACAGAGAGAGTGACAGAAACAGACAGACAGAGACAGACAAAGACAGACAGATATAGAGATAGAGAGAGATATATAGATATAGAGTTAGACAGATACATAGATAGATATAAAATATTTTTGTTAACCCATTCTATTTTGTTATAGCTAAGAGCAGCTATTTACTATTCAGGGCATCGCCAGGGCTACAGCTAGTATTATAATAATTATGGGGTTTTCCATCTTGCTTGAGTTTCTCATTTACTCTATTGCCAGAATTTACAGCAGTCTCATGAGCATAGGCAAGGATTTTTTTACATATTGGGGGTCATTTACTAAAGGCCCGAATTGCTCTTTTTCGATGGTTTTCCCGAAAATTACCGGTTTACGCCGAATTGCCCCAACGGATTCAGAATAACCACTTGACACGCGCTTACCTACACCCAGGATAGGATGGTGAACTCCGGCAGACTTCAGCGCAGCAGCGACACCTGGTGGACATCGGACGCACTACCTTAGTGAATCGCTGGAAAACCCGAATCCTCGATGGAGAACGCGCCACTGGATCGCGACAGGACCGGGTAAGTAAATGTGCCACAACGTTGTCACAACTTGTAAGCCTGAAAACAATCCTGCAAGCCATGATTTGGTTGTAATTGCCAGAGTAGAGCCAGAGCTTGCAACTTCTCCACCCTCTACACTAGTTGATCCTATGATATTTGGGACATGATCTGAGTGTAAATATCAATAGAAAGGTTTGAAAAAATTCAATTAAAAAACTAAGTTATAAAACAAAACTAAATTATAAAACAAAACCAAAGTTTGTCAACCTTTAACTTTGTTGTGTACGCTTCTCAAAATCTTAAAAGGTTTTTTTTCTGTGCCTCATATCCTTTGCAATCCTTCCAACAGTTGAGTCAGTTCCAGCACACTCTAATGATGGTAGACTATCCATCATTGGCTATATGAGTATGCAAGGGTTGCCAGAGTGCTGGATGTTGTTGTAGGTGCATGTTTTGAGCAGCTCTACTGGAGTCTTTCTACTGGCAATGCATTTTCCCTCTGTGTGTTTGGTGGTATTGCAATTTATTGCTTTTGGATGAGACTTTTTTGAGCATAAATTAATGTCACGGCTGCACCTGCGATCCTCGATACAGATCGCAGATGCACCCGTGCCCTTCCCTGCAGCTCAACAACCCCCTGGCCCGGACTTACCTCTCCAACGCTCATGCTTCCTGATCAGGCTGCGATCCATCTGCCTGACTAGGCCGCGTGCGGGGCCTTCCTGATTGGCGCTGGCTAATCTGGATTGCGCTTATAATCTAGCACCTCCCTTCCTCGCCAGATCTCTCAGGTCCTTCCAAGGTTCCCAGACCTAGCTTTCCATAGCTGCTCCTGTTGAAGAGTAAGCCTTCCAGTGTTTCCAGACGCTACTGTCTCCAGCATTCCCAGAAGCTCCTGTCTCCTGCGTTCCCATATGCTCCTGGTGGCCTCTGTATTACAGCGTGGATCCTCCGTGGATCTGTCCATTCCGGTCTGCCTGGGTCTAGTGCCAGCTGCCTGCTTGCCTGCCGTGAGGTCCAGCTCATCCTTCCAAGCCATAGTCCTGCTGTCATCCCAGACTCGGACTTTGTCGCACCCGTGAAATGACCTGGTGGCACCCTGCCACAGCAAGACCATCCTGCTTTGCACCCGGCTCTGGTGAAGACCAGGTATCACTTAGACTCCGGTCCCATGTTGCAGCTAGTACCATCACCATCTTTCACAGTGGTCCAGAGTTGACTCCTCCTTCCAGACTCTTCTCACAGAGACTCTAGTTCTGTTGTCTGTGTACTGTTACAGTAAGATCCTGCCATGGACTCCGCCAGTATCGAGGAATCTTCCAAGGTTCCACTCCTGTTGCTGGCAGATGTTCTCGCCCAGCAGTCTCAACTGATTTTTTCTCAGGGAGAAGATATGAGCAGGGTTACCGGTCTGCTTCAACGGCTGCTGCAGCCTCCATTCCCGCAGCTTCCTAGTGCTGCTCCACTTCAGCCTGGCTCCATGCCTCAGCAGCTGTTTGATTGCCAGAAACTACAAGGCCAACTTCCATACCTTCCTCGATTGGCTCCGGCTTTCCAAAAGCAACTCTAGCCTCTGCAGCTTCCCAGCGCTGCTCCGGCTTTTCCAGAAGCTACTCCAGCCTCTGGATTTCCACAGCCGCTACAGCCTCCAGCTTGCCAAGAGCTACTCCAGCCTCCAGCCATTTTTCTTGCAGAGGAGTCTATGCATATTAAGAGAGCTTGTCCTTCCTCATCCAGGAGACGCCAACACCTTGGGGTCTTGGGAGTGACCTCCCTTGGTGTCATTACAGTGTCTCCAAGTATGACAATTACAGATTTCCTTCTCAGTTGTCCCATCACCAAGATGAATTGGAGGAGGAAGACTAGGTGCCACTTAGACTCTGGTTCCGGGTTGCGGCTAGTACCATCACCATCTCCTGCGGTGGTCCATAGGGTCTGCCACAGACTCCTCCTTCTGGACTCTTCCCACAGAGACTCTAGTTCAGTTGTCTGTATACTGTTACATTTAACAACCTTTTTTAAAATAATCCCAGCCACTCAATAGACACACGTTATACTAACAAGAACACACCCCTATTAACAAACACAAAAAACACAAATTAAACTCTAAAACTAGAAAAAAAATCTAGAGAGACTACAAAACTAAACAGGGAAAAGATAAATCTCCCCCATGATAGTATCCACTAGCATCAGACACATAAAAAGTTGTCCCGCAAAAATTAGGGGAAATGAATAGTGTATAAATAAAAATGTAGGGCACAATGAATTTACAAATAAATAAATGGTCAAAGCGGTCTGTAAGTTGAGGCAACTGAAATTGTCACTAGTGTGAAGGCTGTTCATTTGGATGAGTGGCTGAAAAAAAACAGCCAAAGTATTAGGACAGAGAACAAGATTCAGTGCCACTCACCAATATGCAAGTACAATGTTAGCCCACCATTTGTCAGGATGACATCAGCCCTGAGGCATGCTTTGCATTTGTTATCAGCCAATAAGTCACACTACTTTGGGCAGCAAGCAGTAGCCAGGTTGTATAAGCAATATTGATGGTCACTGAACTCTAATCACTGTGTATTTTTCAATTTTCCAATTTGTTCATATTGGCTTATTGACCTTCTAATATGCTCAGAAACAGTCACTGTCCACATGGGCCACATTTATTAAAGTGTTTGCGCCAGTTTTTTGTGTGACTTTACACTGAAAAGAACATGCAAACTGCTTCTTAATGTATTTGTAAAGTGTCTGCACCATTTTTGTGTCGTGGCTGCACTTTGTTCAAAAAGACAGAAAAAAATGTGCACCTAAAGGGGCGTGTTTGTGCTTAATCTGACCATACGCCACATTTATTACTGACATGTGCCACCACAATTCTGTCTGCGTCACAATACTGGAGCATGATCAAAGTGCACCAACAAAAATGGTCCACACTTCCACAGCAATGGAGGGGGCACCAGATTCATGAAGACAGTGCACCAGTTTTGATGAATCTGCAGCACTCTGCACAATTCACAGGGAAATTGCACATTGTACAGTATAGACTGCACAAGTTTTGATAAATGTGGGTCCATATATGTGGATAATCAACAGCATAATAATGCAATATATGGAGCTACGCGACATCATTAGTTTGTAGACTACATCCTGCTTCCTCACCAGAATTAGAAATGTTTTGCTTTATGTAAATAGGTTCTATAGAAAGATGTATCATTATCACTATCCCATATTTTATTTCTATGCAATCTGAATCTAATCATATTACAGAGCCACATACAATTATTCTTGCAAGTTGGGCAAATGTTACTTTTCCTTCAGCTCTTTTATCTGCTTCTCGGGAGATAATTGCAAAATCCTGTAGTAGCAAACAGTACAGAATTTTGATTTAAGAGAAAATCGATTAGTGCAATATAAAGTGTAGTTGCAGACAAAGCAGATCTAAACACTCTCCGGGGAATGTGGCTGTTTACATAATATGTATGTGTTTTTTTGTAAGTTTGTTATTGTCTACATATTATTTAGTATTTTTTACATATAACATTCTACTGCTTCCTTTTTTTTACCTTCAGAATACTAACTTCACATCCTTATACATTTAACCTTCTCTGCATCTGTGTACAGTTTTGGCACCTAGAGGACATGATATTTTGCGAATGCAAAAGTCTTTTGCTTTTATAAAGAATGGGTCAAGCATGCCTTCAGGGGCACAACCAGACCAAGCCTCATCTGTCACAGCTGTTCTCAGAGCAGAATGACCATATGGGGCTCAGCACTTTAGTTAGGAATTGAAATGGAAGAAACTAGTGATGTGCACTGAGTGTATCTTGAAAATAATATTGTAAGGTTTCAAGCTAGAAACTGCATATCTCTGCAATGTCAAATTACAGAAAGGTGAATGTAGACATTTTATCTGGGGATTGGCTTTCTCATCACTTTGTAATGTGATTTAAAAAAATAAATAAATCAAATTCTATGCCATTACTAACATTCAGAGAGATAGCAGGATCTCCTTAAAGAACACGCACAATAAACTTTACTCACCCCCTCCCCCACTGTGCCTTTTCTGAAATCTGTAAAATCATTCTCCAAACTTTTTCCTGCCTTTGCCTATATTGGCTCCACCCACTGCTGTGTTGGCAAGATCTGAAGTTTCCCACACAGTGCTCACTGCTAAATATACCATGCAGTAAGAGGGAAATTTGCAGCCGGATATAAATCCCCCATAGACGGCAATGTGGCACCATTCTGCACCATACACGGGGAACAGATAGAGCTTACTCTATCATTCTCCTGTGTGTGAGGCCATGCGGTGCTGTTTGCTATGGCTACGGCCGAGCAGGCATACGTATGTGTGAATGTACCCTTTAAAAGGCCTGTAGTTGACATCATAGGTAGACCCCCGACTATCGAAGACAAAATGTAAAAACAAATTCAGAAAATGACATTGTCTGATTTTTAAAGAATTTATTTGCAAATGATGGGGGGAAAATAAGTATTTGGTTACAAACAAGCAAGATATCAGTTTCTCACAGATCTGTAACTTATTCTTTAAGAGGCTTCTCTGTCCTCCACTCATTACCTTTAGTAATGGCTCCTGTTTGAACATGTTATCAGTATAAAGGACTCCTGTCCACAACCCCAAACAGTCACATTCCACACTGCACTATTGGGAAGACCAAAGAGCTGTCGAGAGAAACCAGAAACAAAATTGTAGACCTTCACCAGGCTGTGAATCTGGAATAGGCAAGAAGCTTGGTGTAACAAAATCAGCTGTGGGAGCAATAGTCGGAAAATGGAAGACATATAGGACCACTGATAATCTCTGAACAGGGGTTCCATGCAAAATCTCAAAATGATCACAAGAATGGTGAGCAGAACCATATGGGGTGGACCTAGTTAATGACATGCAGAAAGCTGGGACCAACATAACAAATGCTACTGTCAGTAACACACTACACTGCTAGGGACTCAGATCCTGCAGTTCCAGACATGTCCCCCTGCTTAAGCCAGTACATTTGCAGGCCCATCTGAAGTGTGCTAGAGAGCATTTGGATGTTCCAGAAAAGTATTGGGAAAATGTCATATGAAACCAAAGTAGAACTGTTTGGTTGAAACACAACTCACCATGTTTGGAGGAGAGTAAATGCAAAGTTGCATCCAAAAAATGCCATGCCTACCATGAGGCAACATCATGACAATGGGCTGCTTCTCTGCAAAGGGACCAGGATGACTGATCCGTGTACATGAAACAATGAATGTGGTCATGTATTGTGAAATTTTGAGTGAAAACCTCCTCACTCAAGGACATGCTCTAGAGCAGATCTGCATAGAGGCATAGGCCAACATACCAGCATCAGTATGTGCCAACCTTGTGAAGACTTACAGAAAACATTTGATCTCTATCATTGCCAAAAAAAGAAATATAACAAAGTATTGAGATGAACTTGAGATGACCAAATCCACCATAATTTGCAAATAAATTCTTTAAAAATCAGACAATGTGATTTTCTTGATTTCTTTTCACATTTTCAATTACATGCCTCTCTCATCTTTTTAAGTGGGAGAACTTGCACAATTGGTGACTAAATAAATACTTTTTTTCTGCACTGCATCCTCAGTAAATGTCATAAATACATGATAGATGTGAGTCTGACCTCTGGAACCCGTGCCTCAAGAACGGAGGTCTGCTAACCCCCTACCCGCAGCATGGATGAACGACTAGTGTATGGTAATACTAAGCATATAGTTTTGGCTATTTTATTGCTCCCATGCAGTTGAATGGAGAGTGGACATGCATTTGTGGCACATTCTCCATTCAGCCCGTTCCTGAGATAAATGCTGGTTCCACTAGTCTAGTAGATATGTCATAAATAGTCTCTATGGCAGTGATGGCTAACCTATGGCACTGGTGCCAGAGGTGGCACTCAGAGCCCTTTCTGTGGGCACTCAGGCCATCACCAGAGATGACTCTAGGTATCTTCTTGCAGTCCCAGACACCCCAGGACTTGCTGTGCACAGAGCTATTTATAGTGACAGCTCTACCTGGGACTATTTTCTGCTTTATTGATGTCCTCAGGGGCTGGTATCAATGAAAACTCTGACAGAGAAGGGAGTATAAATCACAAATTAAATTTCTGTATTGGCACTTTGCGATAAATAAGTGGGTCTTGGTTGTAGTTTGGGCACTCGGCCTCTAAAAGGTTTGCCATCACTGCTCTATGGGAAAAACCCTTTAATAGCTTCACATTTTTTCTAACCTACAGTTAGAACACTAAAGAGTTGTATTCGAGATTACTACTGACCCTCAATACTTTGTTGTTTTGCATTCAAGAACACATGTCTTAGAGGGAACACCATCACCCATGCATGAGCAAAATACTCACATTGGATGCTCATTTTCTATGCTATAAGGTTTTCACCAACCTTTCTATGTCACCCAACCTTTCTATATCAATACTGAGCTTTCAGAACCCCCATTTGACTGATTAAACATGCCAGTGAAGCTGTTATGCTAAAGACTTTATATTAATATAAGACTTTGTATGAATGTTTATATATGGTAAAATATGTTTTCTTTTGCCAACTCTTTGTGTTTTTGCCTACATTGTATTTCATGCCTGTCAACAGATTCAGTGAAGCAGAGAAGCTGTAAATATGCTATTGTAATATCTTACTCAAATGAGAAATGTTTTATAATAAATCAATGTGCATTCATTACCATAGCAATACAATTAGCAAGATCACTTGCTAATTATACTAGAGGCCTGGATCTCAAAAGAATATTTAGGATCTATGCTATCAGAGCATATTATCACATATTTTAATAGATTTCATGTTTTCAATATATGTTTGGTAACCTTTCAACAAGAATACTTAGGTTTTGCTTAGGTTACATCTTAATATTACATCACATTGGCAATTGGATCCCTTCTAGAGATGAGCGAACATACTCGTCCGAGCTTGATGCATTAGCGTACTCGAAACTGCTCGTTGCTCGGACGAATACTTTGCCCGCTCGAGAAAATGGCAGCTCCCGCCGTTTTGCTTTTTGGCGGCCAGAAACAGAGCCAATCACAAGCCAGGAGACTCTGCACTCCACCCTGCATGACGTGGTACCCTTACACGTCGATAGCAGTGGTTGGCTGGCCAGATCAGGTGACCCTGGGATAGACTAGCCGCTGCCCGCGCTGCTCGGATCATTCTGTGTCTGGATGCCGCTAGGGAGAGAGCTGCTGCTGGTCAGGGAAAGCGTTAGGCTGTTCTATTAGAATAGTGTTAGGCAGGAGTGATTCAACAAGAACCCAACAGCCCTTCTTAGGGCTAAAATAACGTTATACTTTTTTTTTTTGTTTGCTTGTGGCTGGGCTTGCTGGCACTAGTAGTGCAGCTAGTACCATATTGTTAGGAATTTGCAGGGGGACTTGCTACCGTTGTGTTTAGCTCTTAGTGACACACATATCCACCTCAAACACCAAAGTGGGAAAATTTATTAGGGGTTTGATTTCAATTAGGCACAGTCTGCCATTTACTTTTTATTTTACGTTTATTTTTTCATAACTCAGCGTCATCTCATCTGGCATAGCAGTGTGCTTTCATACTTGGCTAGAAAATAGCCATAGGAGAATCCAAACGGCTTACTTACGCCTACAGTAGCGTTATATATATTTGATTTCTGGTTGATCTGCTGGTGGCTGTCCTTGCTGCAGTGCATCTACTAGCCAATTGTGAGGAATTTGGAGTGAGACTTGCGACCGCTGTGTTTAGCGCTTAGTGACGCACATATCCATCGCAAAGACCGAAGTGGGAAAATTTATTAGGGGTTGGATTTCAATTAGGCACGGTCTGGCAGTTTCTTTTTATTTTACGTTTATTTTTTCATAACTCAGCATCATCTCATCAGTGTGCTTTCATACTTGGCTAGAAAATAGCCAAAGGAGAATCCAAACGGCTTACTTACGCCTACAATAGCGTTATATATATTTTATTTCTGGTTGATCTGCTGGTGGCTGTCCTTGCTGCAGTGCATCTACTAGCCAATTGTGAGGAATTTGTAGTGAGACTTGCGACCGCTGTGTTTAGCGCTTAGTGACGCACATATCCATCTCAAAGACCGAAGTGGGAAAATTTATTAGGGGTTGGATTTCAATTAGGCACAGTCTGGCAGTTTCTTTTTATTTTACGTTTATTTTTTCATAACTCAGCATCATCTCATCAGTGTGCTTTCATACTTGGCTAGAAAATAGCCAAAGGAGAATCCAAACGGCTTACTTACGCCTACAATAGCGTTATATATATTTTATTTCTGGTTGATCTGCTGGTGGCTGTCCTTGCTGCAGTGCATCTACTAGCCAATTGTGAGGAATTTGTAGTGAGACTTGCGACCGCTGTGTTTAGCACTTAGTGACGCACATATCCATCGCAAAGACCGAAGTGTGAAAATTTATTAGGGGTTGGATTTCAATTAGGCACAGTCTGGCAGTTTCTTTTTATTTTACGTTTATTTTTTCATAACTCAGCGTCATCTCATCTGGCATAGCAGTGTGCTTTCATACTTGGCTAGAAAATAGCCATAGCAATAGGATAGCATCGTTTGGTTTTAAAAACTAAAAAAAAAAAAAAAAACACAAAAAAAACTTTTAAAAAAATTAAAGTTATAACTTTCATTTTCAAAATGTTTAACCCGAGGGCTAGGGGTAGAGGACGAGGGCGGGGACGTGGGCGTCCAACTACTGCAGGGGTCAGAGGCCGTGGTCCTGGGCGGGGTGAGACACCACCTGCTGATGAGGGAGCAGGGGAACGCCACAGAGCTACACTTCCTAGGTTCATGTCTGAAGTTACTGGGACTCGTGGTAGAGCACTGTTGAGGCCAGAACAGTGCGAACAGGTGATGTCGTGGATTGCCGACAATGCTTCGAGCAATTTGTACACCAGTCAGTCTTCCACGCAGTCCACCCATGTCACCGAAATCGGCACTCCTTCAGCTCCTGCACCTCAGCTTCCTCCCCCCCAGTCTGCCCCCTCCCAGGAAAATTTGGCATTTGAACCGGCATACTCTGAGGAACTGTTTTCTGGACCCTTCCCACAGTCACAAACCACTTGTCCGGTTGCTGCTGAGCAATTTTCCGATGCCCAGGTTTTCCACCAGTCGCAGTCTGTGGGTGATGATGACCTTCTTGACGTAGTGGAAGAAGTGTGTAAAGAGGTGTCCGACGATGAGGAGACACGGTTGTCAGACAGTGGTGAAGTTGTTGTCAGGGCAGGAAGTCCGAGGGGGGAGCAGACTGAGGGATCGGAGGATGATGAGGTGACAGACCCAAGCTGGGTTGAGAGGCGGGTGAACACAGTGCTTCTGAGACGGAGGAGAGTCCTCGACCAGAACAGGTTGGAAGAGGCAGTGGTGGGGCCAGACGGAGAGGCAGGGCCAGAGCAGGTGCATCAGCGCCAAATGTGTCACGTAGTGAAGCTCCCGTGGCGAGGGCTCCCGCGGCGAGGGCTAGATTTTCAGAAGTCTGGAGGTTCTTTAAGGAAACACCGGATGACCGACGGACTGTGGTGTGCAACCTTTGCCAAACCAGGATCAGCAGGGGTTCCACCACTACTAGCTTAACTACCACCAGTATGCGCAGGCATATGAATGCTAAACACCCCACTCAGTGGCACCAAGCCGGTTTACCTCCACACCACTGCTCCTTCCCCTGTTTTAGCTGATAGTCAGCCCCCTGCCCAGGACCCTGGCACAAAAACCCCATCGTCGCCTCCATGATCCTCCACAGCATCCACCAGCGTTCAGCTCTCCATACCCCAGACGCTGGAGCGGAAACGGAAATATAGTGCAACCCACCCGCACGCCCAAGCCCTTAATGTCCACATCTCCAGATTGCTTAGCCTGGAGATGCTGCCCTATAGGCTAGTAGAGACCGAGGCCTTTCGCAACCTCATGGCGGCGGCCGCTCCTCGGTATTCGGTCCCCAGCCGCCACTACTTTTCCCGATGTGCCGTTCCAGCCCTGCACCAGCACGTGTCAGACAACATCATCCTTGCCCTGACCAACGCCGTTTCTGACAAGGTCCACCTGACCACGGACACGTGGACGAGTGCTGCCGGGCAGGGCCACTATATATCGCTGACGGCACATTGGGTTAACTTGGTGGAGGCTGGGACCGAGTCTGACCCTGCGGCTGGTCATATACTGCCGACGCCGAGGATTGCGGGGCCTACCTCGGTCCAGGTGTTTCAGGCCTACTATGCCTCCTCCTCCTCCCACCCCTCCTCCACCTCCTCCTCCGAACTACCATCGGTGGGCATGGCACCATCAGTCGCTAGCTCTAGGCACAGCAGCAGTGCCGTCGCTAAGCGACAGCAGGCGGTGCTCAAACTGCTGAGCCTAGGCGATAAAAGGCACACCGCCCAAGAGCTATTACAGGGCATCATGGCGCAGACTGATCTGTGGCTGGCACCGCTGAACCTGAAGCCAGGCATGGTTGTGTGTGACAACGGCCGTAACCTGGTGGCGGCTCTGCAACTCGGCAGACTGACACATGTGCCATGCCTGGCCCATGTGTTAAATCTGATAGTTCAGCGTTTCCTCAAGACATACCCCAATCTGTCTGAATTGCTCACGAAGGTGCGCCGCATCTGTGCGCATTTCAGGAAGTCCAGCACAGATGCTGCCACTCTCAGAGCAGCGCAGCGCCGCCTCCAACTGCCCACTCACCGACTGTTGTGCGACGTGCCCACGAGGTGGAATTCAACATTAACCATGTTATCCAGAGTTTACCAGCAGCGCAGAGCGATTGTAGACTGCCAGATGTCAACTTCCACCAGAACTGGTAGTCAGGTCAGTCAGCCTCAAGTCTACAATGAGGAATGGACGTGGATGTCTGATATCTGTCAGGTGCTGAGTAACTTTGAGGAGTCAACACAGATGGTCAGTGGCGATGCCGCCATCATCAGCCTCACCATCCCGCTGCTTGGCCTGTTGAAAAACTCTCTGATCAGCATTAAGTCGGAAGCTTTGCGCTCGTCACAAGAGACGGGGGAAGAAGATTCCCTTGTTGATAGCCAAAGCACCCTTAGGTCTGTTTCTCAGCGCATATCGGAGGAGGTGGAGGTGGAGGAGGATGAGGAGGAAGAGGAGGAGAATGTTGGCGAGACACAAGAGCGGACCATTGTTGAGTCCTTCACTGTTCAGCGTGTATGGGCAGAAGAAGAGGAGTTGGAGGAGTTGGAGGAGGAGGAAATGGACAGTCAGGCCAGTGAGGGGAGTGAATTCTTACGCGTTGGTACTCTGGCGCATATGGCAGATTTCATGCTAGGCTGCCTATCCCGTGACCCTCGCGTTCAAAGAATTTATTCCAGCACCGATTACTGGGTATTCACTCTCCTGGACCCACGGTACAAGCAAAATCTTTCCACTCTCATCCCTGGAGAGGAAAGGAGTGTGAGAATGCATGAATACCAGCAGGCCCTGGTGCACAAGCTGAAACACTATTTCCCTTCTGACAGCGCTAGCGGCAGAGTGCGTAGTTCTGCGGGACAAGTAGCGAGGGAGAGTAGGCGAGCAGGCAGCTTGTCCAGCACTGGCAAGGGTACGCTTTACAAGGCTTTTGCCAGCTTTATGTCACCCCAGCAAGACACTGTCACCTGTCCCCAGTCTCGGCAGAGTAGGGCTGATCTTTACAGAAAGATGGTGAGGGAGTACGTAGCTGACCATACCATCGTCCTAAATGATCACACAGCTCCCTACAACTACTGGGTTTCAAAGCTGGACATGTGGCACGAACTGGCGCTGTACGCCTTGGAGGTTCTTGCCTGCCCTGCCGCTAGTGTCTTGTCCGAGCGGGTTTTCAGTGCAGCTGGTGGCATCATCACCGATAAGCGTACACGCCTGTCGACTGACAGCGCTGACAGGCTGACGCTTATTAAGATGAATAAAGCCTGGATTTAAAGGAATCAACCACTCAAAAAAACAAAATAACCCCTACAAATACTCACCTCCGCTCCTCTTTATCTTGATTCCAGCGCTGTCCATTGGTTGTCTTGACACGCCGGGATCACCTAGAAAAGAAACAAGGACAAGATGTCCAGCGCTCCAGGCTTCTAATTATGTATGCCCTCGCCACTTCCCTCTTGCATTTTTGGAGCATGGGGGAGGAAGGTGACGGCATGCAAGAGGTGTGACTTCATGCCTTTTGCGTGATGTCACCTCACTCTTCCAGCACGGTGTTGGTATTTAACAGCTCAGAGCACTGAACATCTTGTCCCCATGCCCTGTGCTGCTAATTATAACTTTCTTTTCTAGTTGATCCTGACGTGTCAAGACTAATGACGATCAGCACCGGGATAAAGATGAAGAGGAGCGGAGGGGAGTATTTGTAGGGTTTTTTTGTTTTTTGAGTGTTTGATTTCCTTTAAGTCTACTATTTGAGGGTGTAAAAGGTTTGTTTGTATTCTTTAGATTCTGCAACTTTTATTGAATATTCTCAAAGGATAATCTGATCCTAATATAATAATTGAGTGGAGATGCCTCTCAGTACGCCCACTTTCCATATTCACAAATTGTCACATAGCTTTAATTTACTGCCAAATGAATTATTTTATGTAACAATAAGGTAAAATAATGACGTTCCCAAAAAATATGTATTCATTCTTTAACTCTACTGTTAACTAAAGTTTATCTTTTCACCAATGGCCTTGGATCCACAGGTTTAATCACCTCGTCTCCTGATGCCTCCATGTCTCTGTGCAACATTTTATGCTTATGTAAAAGTTCAGAATGAATTGTCATTTTTTGCAGATGTCCTCCCATTGAGACCATGACACAAAAATAGCTGCTTATTACTATTATATAAGTCCTTCAAATGGAGATTCCCTGACCACTGCAATAGAAAAGTACAAAAATGAATGTATAAATTTGCATTTAGTGTTTTGTGTATAATTTTCACTTTCATACGTGCATATACTTATATACTCGCCCCACATAATGCTTAACAGCATGAGTTGTATGAGCGATACTGAGAAATGTAGGCTCACAGCTGTGTTCAGTGGTATTGGCTGCATTCCTGCTGGATTCAGAATTAGCTTTGCATTAACTCAAATTGCTTTTTCAGATTTGTTTCCTTTCTTTTTATATTTCTGAAAGGCATAGCTAACCCTCCTATTTTTAAAGCTGTGATATTGTAAATAACAACAGGCTACATTTTGTGCACCAATTTCCGATTAATTTCAATTCATGAAGATGAAGTATATAGATTAAGTAGAAGTCAATTTATTAAAAGCGCACAATGTAGCAATTGACACTGAACAGAGGGAAAAGAAAAGCTGTGCAGGATCAAGTGGATTCACATTTCATTACAGCTGATATCTACTACTGAAACATCTTTTATGTTGTTAGGAAATAGCCAGTCCAAGGGTGCAATACAGTCGAGAAGACATCTTCAATCCTTTTATTCCCTGCTCTGCAGGGAAAATGTAGTCCTAACTGTTTCACTAAATCTAATCTCCCAATATAGTGTGAGTTATCAGGTTTTTCTCCACAGAAAGACAACATCCAGGGAAAGCTAAATGCCCAGAATTCAGTTTAACTGATAAATTTACTATGTACTTTCTTTCTTCTCACTAATGCAATGTGTTTACATTGTATTGTTTATGTTTACTATTACCTAAGTTTATTTATCAATTTGGACACTACTTATTTGATCCATATGTAACATACTGCTTTAACCATTGCATTTTAAATGCACATAGGTGCCCTTCCATATTCATCCTATTAGACATTACCAGATATGTGTACCACATGATTTACTGTATTTTGAAAAGCAATATGATTTGGTGATAGATAAAAAGGAAATTAAGATACCCACAATATCCACAATATTGGGGCACATTTACTTACCTGGTCCCTGCGCGATCCCCGAGGTGCATTGTCCGCCGCAATCCACATCTGCCACGATTCACTAAGATCGTGCGCACGAGTTCCTGCATGTGTTGTTTCCCCCACTCAGGTCTGCCGGAGTTCACCTTCTTCTTCCCGGTGCTTGTAAGTGCGTGTCTTGCGACACAATTTACCATGTTAAATCCTGCGCGTTGTCCGAATCCGTCGGATCGTCCGATGGCCCATCCACCAATTTGTCTTGCATGAAAGCCGTTGCCGATGCGCTAAAAAACCCTTTTTCAAATGCAACACACATTGGAAATTGTCAGGTATTCCGACAATAGTGTGGACCACGGACCCTTTCAAATGAGCCCTAATATGTGTGGCCACACCATGGTGGGGAACTCACATGATGCTGAATGCTTAAGATCTATTGGGGTATTGTTTGCTAGACTTGGATGATGGTGGTTTCTAACCCTAGACTTGCAGGTTGAAAGTACAGTATCTCATGCCGGTAAGATTGATACAATAGTTTGGACGTGATGTCCAATGACCAAAATTGAGGGGTCAGGTCAAACTGTTAAGTAAATTGGCAGCAGATAAAATCCATGCAAGACCTAAATGTGGTAGCTGGGTGCATGCCAGAGCTAGCTTTGTACAAGCACACTGTAAAAAATGTTTGTAACAGTTTAAGAGAGGGCCTCGTGTGGGGAACAAATAACTGTACTGTAAGTTTAATATCTGTTCCGGCATCAACCTTTGTCAACAAGTTGCAGATGAGGATGCACCGATAACATTGCTCTGTCTTTGCTAGTGTGAACACTAGTTTGTTTCTTCCTGGAAGTTTTACAAATTTTACTTTATTATATACCACGGTGTACCCTTTCTGGTTCCCAAACAGTTAACCTGCTGTGATGAACAGAAACCTTCTCATAACCTTTTCTGTTTTAGGTTTTTCTCTTCTCTGAAGAATTTTCCTATTTGTTTGTTTGTATTGTCCTCATGTGTTATCACATAGAGTCAAGCAGGGACTGTCATGCAGTTAGTGGCCATCGCCTAGGGTACATTTGAGTAAGTAGGTAGGGACTGTCTGTTGGGTTCACTTTTAGAGCTCACAGTTTGTGTCCATCTTTTATTCCAAGTCAGTTTTTTTGTCTGAGAATTGATATCCCTGAACTACTTCTCTCCACGATCTCACAAGTGGCTAAATAAAAACACAAAATGAATGAAAAGTTATAATATAAAGAAAAACTTAAAATCATACCTAAACACAAACTACAATCTCCAAAATATGGTTGCCAATGAGTAACAAATGCTGACAGTTTCACACTATTTTCATGAAAAAGTTATTTAAGGTTTAGTCATGTAGATGTAACTTGCTGTTGTTCCTGCTGCTCTTTTGTCACACATTTGAAGTTTTACAGCACATAACCTGTGAATGTATCACTGCATAGCATAAAACTGTAGCTTTACTAACATCTTACTGATTGATAAACAAAGAAATATATAACTTTTTTTCTTATCTGTTTCCATTATTGAGCAAGAATTCTAAAAGGGCAAATTACGAGCAGCCATATTATTGGAAACAAAGCAACCCTCAGCGCTCCGCATTTGTTTGCATTTGAGAATACCAAACAAAAAAACACATCTTGTCTAAAATAGACCACAAAGCATGTGGAGAGTATCTAAGGAAGGGAATGGCTAGGATAAATGAGGGAAAGTGGGGTGAAGGGGGTAAGGGGCCTGCAGAATAAAATATTGACAGAATAAAAAGAAATATGCTGACAAAATCAAAAAAGTCTCTATCAGACGACGTGACTCATCTCATCTTCACCAAGCGTCTTTAGAGTAAACTCTAGTCCTATTGACGACAGATGAAAAAGGGGTATAAAACTATGTGCACAAGTTGCTCTGATGAACATCTAGGTAGATCATTGTCCAACAGGCTCGTGCTATTGGAATATTAGGCCCTATATCCGTAGCAGATGGTCACACAGCCATAATAGCACAATCTTAAAGTGAACCCACTGATATGACAGCAGCTGTATATGATAAAAGACTCACGTTTTGAAGACTCGCAGACAGAATATGTGTTGTTTTAGAGACTGTATTTTGTCATACTGCAGAAGTCTTTCTCAATGTTATTTCTTTGATTTTGTCAGCATCTTTCTCTTTATTGGTATACAGATTAAACAGTTTGAATTTGTGTATAAGAAGTCTGATATCCATTCTCTATGGTGCCAACATTTTCTATTTCTAATTGGTGTTAATGTTAACCCTTTGGCATTAAAGGTATTGTTGTAGCACATGTGACTGGAGGGTTAAACTGATAAGTGCCACTAAACATTTATTCATCTATGGATGTGTTGAATTGACCAATATTGATATGAAGGGAACCTTGGGTGACATTTCATGGGAATTGGCTCTGGCACAGTTTAGGTTGAAGCTGAGGTTCCACAGGAAGTAATAGAGCAGGTTAGTCAAGCTAATAGCTCTGCATTTGTCATAAAAAATTTAATATTTGCAATTCAAAGGTCAAAGGTCAAAATTGACTGAATGCAGTGAAATTTTTAGGGTAGGAAAGTAAATTAGTGAGTATGTTACTAAGCTAACTCCTTGAAGAGGTTTTCCATAGAAAAGAGATAAATGATCCATCCATAGGTCATCAATATCCAATTATAGGGACTCTGGAACCCCCATGTTCAGATGATATCACAGTCACTGAACCATTTCTATCTTGTATACAGAGCCAAAAGAAATCACAGTTTCGTGTTACTTCAAATGAATGGGAGCTGGGCTACAGTAAACAGGTACAGCTACTACAAAGGGGAAGTTACTGTCTACTTCAACTTTTCTGTCTAACTTTGCACTGGAAAGAATGTCTTTAAAGCTTGCACATGTCTTTAAGAAGTGTCTGTGCCAGTTTTGTGCTGCACTGTGCCAACAAGACAGAAAAACTGTGCACCTAAGGGGTTTGTCAGTGCTTATTCGGAGTTTCCAACACATACAAAAACTCAACATAATTGTACCGCCTGCTGTGTATGCTGTGTATTAAAGGTGCACCAAAAAATAGTGCACACTTCCCGAGCAGCGCACCTGATTAATCAAGACACCAGTATTCAAATATCTGCCCCATCATGCACATTCATGTGGTAAACTGTACTTTGTACAGTTTGTCTCACTATGGATAAATCTGGGAAGAATACAGATGGTCCCTGATTTAAGGGCACTCAACATACAGATGACCCCTAGTTACAGATGAACCCCTCTGCCCACTGTGACCGCTGGTGAAGCTCTCTGGATGCTTTACTTTAGTCCCAGGCTGCAATGTTCAGCTGTAAGGTTTCTAAGGAAGTTTTATTAATAATTCTTGTTCCCATGACAGCACAAAATTTTGAAAATCCAATTTTCACAGGACCAAAATAAAAAATTTGTCTGGAGTTACAAATATAAAACATATCTTATACCGACTTACATACAAATTCAACTTAAATACAAACCTAAAGAACTTATCCAGTACGCAACCCAGGCACAACCTGTATATAGGAATGATGTGTCCAGCCTTCCATAATTGTTATCTTCCTATGCACAGTAGCTGAAAAAAACTCGACAAGAAAGACCATTGTGAACTGCGATATCAGAGAAATCACTTGCTGCAGATGGCACATTCAAGTGCCTACTTATGAAAATAGTTTGAAAGGAGAAAATTAGAATTGTTATAATCTCTACAGGCACATGGGAGAATCAAAAATAAAAAATGTATTATTCCAGCTTGTATATAATGCAGATGCATTCTGTGAAACTCATGCCAGCTCAAACTTGGCAGTGGTTTTTGGATATCTTCTTAATTCCCCTACTGAACTTTAGCTCTTATTGAGCAAAATAAAGAAGAAAACAAGAAATGATAAATCTGGATATGTTGGAAAATGATGTTTGATGCCTATCACACAATTGTATTCCATCCTGTTAGTTAAACTCTCGAAATGTTGGTCTGTGTTTGCATGGCAGTCAAGTCGCGTGATTTAGTGTATGCTAACAGTATGTGATAATTACCTTCAGTAAAAATAAATTACATTTTATCAAGGTGCAACAAACCCACTGTAGAATTTCCATTTGCATATAAAATGTTTCTGAACCTGGTATTGGGAAATAATCGTGAAAGTGAACTATAACTACAAAATGACTTTAATCTGTTCTCTCTCTAAATGTGTTTCTCATCTTCTATCGCTTCAGGACTCATTTACATGAGAGGATACAGAAGATGTTTCAAAGTCAGTAAATGATCAGTAAATGATCTGAAGCCACTGAAATGATGAACTCTCCATTTTCCGAGGATATAGGAGGTGGATTTCTCCATTGTGATTTAAATTCAAATCAAACAATCCACTCAAAGGACCAGGACGCTGTTAGTCATGGTTGGCAGAATATTTTCCAAAGCTGACCCCTTTTTTCTGCAGACTTGCTTACACCTTTTCCCGAGGCTAATGGATTTTGGGATGAAAGTGATGTGCACAGTTGCTTTAATAGAAGAGCTCTAGTTTTCCTTTACAGTATTTTGCAATACATACCAGAGGCACATCAAAGTCAATTCTCCAGATGTGTCTGTCTTTCCAAAGATGATGGCTTTAGGACCGCTTTGGATCATTGCTTTCTAAACTCAGCAAAAGAAATATACAATTCTACATTTTGGATTAGTTTCAAGTGTTCATTTGGTAGGTCATCTATGTTGCTACTTGTTCTTATAAATCAAGGTTATGGATATGTTCAGTCCTTCTTGAAGAGGTTGGAGAACCTCTCCAGACCAGTTAGTGCTAGTAGGTAATTGTTTTGCCTATACAATATAACAATTTGAAGCATTTAATATTGTGCAAAAGTTTCAGGCAAGTGTAGAAAAAGGGTGTGATTGCTTCCAAAAATAGAAATGTTAATAGTGTCTGTTTTGCCTATTAACCACTTCATGATTTCCATAAGGACCTATTAGCACATGCCATTTGCAGACAGCACATACATAACTGTCATGACAGTGTCAAACTTTAAATGACCACATCACGTAGAAGCACACAATTGATGTCATATTTAAGGGAGAAGGGGGAATCTCCACTTTAATGTAATATTAGGATTGTGTTTCTAGGTGCAATGTACAGTAAAAAATGCGATTTTTTAAATACAGGACATGGTTCCCAACTGTAAAGTTAAGAGTGTATGGGGCACATTTACTTACCTGATCTGGAATGTGCGACGATAATGAACTCTCCTGCGATTCACTTAGATTGTGTGCCTGATTTCCTGCATGTGTCGTTTCCGTGATCAGGTCCACCGGAGCGCACCCTCTTCTTTCTGGTGTATGTAAGTAGTTTGTCTTGCGACACAATTTAAAAATTAAATCCTGCGCTCAGTCCGAATCAGTCGGATTGTCCGACAGCCTGCCCCCCATTTTCTATTGCATGAAAGCTGGTGCGATTGTGCCAATATTTGATCGCGTGCAACTTAATCCCCTTTTAAATACCTGTCCCAGTGGTGCAAATCCCGAAAACATCGGAATATCCGACGAATGTGCATCCACGGACCCCTAGTAAATAAGCCCCTATATCTCTAGTTTTGTTTCACATAGAAACACTATGGGGGTGATGTATCATTGATTCTTTTTGTCTATGTTTGACGTTGTTTTAGCACAGTTATGGTCTAAATGCTGAACATGAACATAGGACAATGTAAAATCACTTTTGCATAAACCCTGCTTTCACCAAATTCATTTTTGCATAGACTAGTTTTCACAACAGGACTGAATTCATGAATTGCGACTTTCGGTGTAGGCCCAAGTTTTGGTGCAAATTGATACTAGTTCCTACCTTGGTCTATGTTCTGCGCCTTTTTTGCAACTGTGGCAAACAACACACATAGCATAAGACACTGCCAACAGATTTATTCAAAGCCAAGGTCACTTTAATGAATCTAATGGCAGTAGAGCTCCAAAGACAAAGAACTGTTGTAAGGAGTCAACCTAATAATAAATGACCTCCGTTGTGTTTATAGGTTCCATGGTTCAGGAGATATGATCATTTGTAATGAGCCCCATCCAGCCGGTCAGCTAAAGGCAGAATATAGAAGGAGCTGCAGAAGACACTTTGCAAAAGTGCATGCACCCTCTGCCTCTGAACAAGCACCAATGACCCTCTGTCACAAAGGGTTAAAGAAATGCAGAGTAAATGAACAAAAGAGAAATAAAAAACAATTCAAATTTTAAGCTTATTCACAGTCTACTCTAAATCGCAATATTATCAAATCTGCCTAAACATTTTGGAAATAATAATAAGGCCTTGTCCTATCTTTACCCATGTTATGGTGCTGTGCGCCATGCATCGCAATGGAGAGGGGAGGGTGAATGTAGCCTTAACTGGGTGAGGTAACTGGGCACAGTGGTGCTGCTAGTCGCTCTCTTATAAGGGATCTATGACACAGCTCACCTAAATGTACTGTTGTACAATTCAAATATACAGCAGGAGTTCATTCTACAGTCAGGCCAAAAGATTCCTCAGGACAAACTCCCATGGGATTGTTTAAACACATCCTATTATATTGTATAATTATAGTATATTGGATAGTGAAATAGATACCTATTAGATATGTAATCATTTTCTTAGTCATAAAAACCTTTTTGCTGCATTGCACAAACTTCCTAATTTTTGTTGATAAAGTCTAAAGTCTATCAGAAAGGTCAGAATTAGGAAAGGCATGAAATTACACAAAGCATTAGCATTAAGGAAAACTTTTTACTCAGCCACTAAGTAGGTGCTGGGTTCAAATGCAACATTTACCATATTACTAAAACAGGAATTCTGACTCATTTGGAAAAGACTGGACTCATCCAAAGTATTATGAGTACTAGCAAATTTCACAGAATCATTGTAGGGACAACTCATTTAGGCTTAGGACTTTTTTTATAATAATATTAGATGTCTTTTGTGTTATTATAGAGAGTCTTCCTAATACAGGTAGTCCTTGTATTACGTATAAGATAGGTCCTGTAGGTTCGTAATTGTTACTCCGGACAAATTATTTTTTCACCCTTGTATTAGGATTTTTATAATTTTGGTCTGTCACAGGAACGAGGATTAACAATAAAGCTTCATTGCAGACACCTTTTTTAACTCTGTTGACCATCACTGTCCAAGGCCAAAGTTCATTAAATTACCAGCATCCATAGAGCTTAATCAGAGGTAATATTGTGCAGAGAGGTCCATATGTAACCTGGGGTCATCTGTAAGTTCGGTGGTCTTAAGTCAGGGACTTATCTGTAGTGCACTACTCTATAATTATCTGGCAATGTATGTTTAGGCCACTTTACAAGATCTTACTATATATCATCATTTATAAAGATCTGTAATTTTTGCTTTTGCAGTCTAGTATCAATTTAATTTCTATATTTAATTTCTATTTGCATATTGAATTTGTCTTCGAATTGACTCTTTCACTAAGACTTTGTAAAAAGATATCACAGCGGTAAAGTAAAACAGGTAACAGTCTCACATACAGGTGGATGATTAACGTGATGAAGCGAACAGAACAAATCTCTTTTGCCCTTAGGTGGTATATTGCTGCTTTAACATAAGCACGCAATTAAGATCTAGCATTTACTCTAATGGCATTTTAATTACATGCTGATTTTAATTGCTTCCAGTTTATATTTTATTCAAAATATGACAGAAAAAATAGTTAAAAGTATTTGGAATATTGCTGTTATTGAAAGATTGAAACGATTTGTTGGACAAAGGCAAAGTGCTTTTTAAAGGGCCACTAAACCTTAATAAAAGATTTAAGAAAGTTATTCTCTTGATACTTTTTCTGATATTGAAATAATTGAATCTGATATATATTCTTGTACCATGTACCTATAGATTATGGTTCTTGTAGGGAAATGTTCTTAGCTAAAAAGATGTCAGATTAAACAGCAGTTATATTCACATTATGCACTAGACTAAAACTTCTTACATTGGAATTAACCTAAGTAAGCTAATACCTTCACATAAAATCATACCTTTTAGAACCAAACTCGGCAGCATTTGAAATGTAATTCTAAGACTCTATTAGTCTTATGGTTTCTCCTCCAAGCTTTTTGTTTGGAGTGCTAAAGATTTCTGAGAACTGGGAAACTCACTCATTGACATATAATGTAGAATGTATAAAAACCTTTCTGATGTAAGTCCTGGCACATGTCTATATATATGCACATATAATGTCCTCAAGTTGTGTTTGATTGCAATCAATGGTTGTGACTCTTTGCAAAAGTAGTTAATCTGGGTTGTAAAACTATAAGATGTGTTCCAAGTCAGTCATTTGGATGTGCTGTGGAATATGCATCAACTTAAAAATAACAATCACTTGTTCTCTTCCAAAAATTTAGTAGCCAACTATGATGGCAAGTGTAAATGCCAAAAAGAGCCATATGGAGTATTATCGCACAGAAGGTTTGATTTGATGATTGCCATTTTATGTCATCCCTGTCATTATATCATTCTCATGTAAAATGTGACAAAACTATTTTTGTATTGATTATTATTAGTAATGTATCCATATGTAAAAAGGAAATAAAGTTCATCCATCTTCAAGATCTCCAAAATAACCACTTGCCCTGAAATGGACATAGTAAACTGCAAACTAAAATATGTGAAAGAAGAAATAACTTTGATGTCATACAGTAAATACTACTGTATGAAATTAATACTACTGTATGACATGAAAGTATTTTATTACACATTTTTGTGGGCAGTCTACTGTGCCCATTTAAGGGCAAGTGGTTACTTTGGCGATCTTGAATAACGATAAACTTCATTTCATAAACTCTGAATACAGTATGACATTAAGTATCAGGTAAAAATATGGACAACCAATAAAGTGTTCAAAAGTCAGTGGGTGGAATTATCATTGTGTTTTTTGTCTATGTTTGATGTTTCTTTGGTGCAGTTGTGGTACACATGCTGTTTTGCAACTTTGCATTGTGCCAAATGAACATAGGAGTCACTTAAAAATGCACCAAATTCATCATTTGATTAGATTAGTTATCACAATACTGAACTAAATTCATGATTTGAGATTTGGTGCAAATTTTCATTTAGGAGTTCTCAGAAAGTGCATTGTCCGACGATCAAGCACACCCGATACCTTCTTCTTCCTGATGCATGTAAGTGCTTGATCACAATACTGAATACTAGTTATCACAATACTGAACTATATTCATGATTTGAGATTTGGCGCAAATTTTCATTTAGGAGCATGTTTTGGCGTAACATCATGACTCTAGCCACCTCCTAGCATAGAAAGAAATGTAGGAAAAAATAGATAGAAATAGATAGGAGAAAAACCACTACCAAATTTATTAAGACCAATTGCTCCTTTGAGAGACATGTACGACAAACCAAAAAATTACAAAACAACAACATACATACTCACTTGATGAATTCAGATAAAACAAAAATGGAATTGAACATAGACAACTAAGTGAAATACAAATTGCAATGATAAGGTAACAATAACCTGGGCCATGAACACAATGGTGCACATTTACTTAATTGGTCCGAGGAGTTCTCAGAAAGTGCATTGTCCGACGATCAAGCACACCCGATAACTTCTTCTTCCTGATGCATGTAAGTGCTTGATCTTGCAACACAATTTGAAAGTTAAATCCTGCGCTCAGTCTGAATTGTCGGATCGTCTGACGGCCTGAACCCATTTCTGTTGCATGAAAGCCAGCGCGGCTGCACTGCAATCCGGTCGCGTGCGACACAGTCCCCTTTTAAATACCTGTCACTGCCACACAAAACCGAAAACATCATAAAGTAAATAAGCCCCAATGAACGTGCAAATAAATGACTATTATATGAAGAAAGTTAGAAACTACTAGCGATATCTCAACATCTACAGTATTTTTGTTTTAACTCATGTTTAGAGGTGGTCAAAGAAGCTTACCGTATTTTTCTGACTATAAGACGCTTCTTACTATAGGACGCACCCCAGATTTAGGCTTCTAAAAAAAGGAAAAATATATTTTACATCAATTAAAATATCCCTGTTGGTCACTGTTGGTGCACAGCGCACATAGACATAGATTAACACACTCAGCCCTGCATCATCTTTCCACATACACACTCAGCTCTGCATCATCCATCCACATACACACACAGCTCTGCATCATCCATCCACATGCACACACAGCTCTGCATCATCCATCCACTTACACACACAGCTCTGCATCATCCATCCACATACACACACAGCTCACCTATACAAACCCACTCAGCTCACCTGTACACACTCACTCAGCTCACCTATACACACACTCACATACACACACAGCTCACCTATACACACTCACTCAGCTCACCTATACACACACAGCTCACCTATACACACTCACTCAGCTCACCTATACACACATACACACAGAACCACACACATACACACTCACTCAGCTCACCTATACACACACAGCTCACCTATACACACACAGCTCACCTATACACACTCACTCAGCTTACCCATACACACACACACATACTTCCCCCATCCCTCTTCTTCTCACCCTGTCCCAGCGCAGCATGACAGTATGAGACCTGCTGTGATGTAAGAAGCATGTGATCAGTCACCACAGGTCCTGTACCAGTAGGACATTGGGGAGAGATGAGAGCAGTCTGGAGGCTCCTCTCTGGAAGATCGGGGCAGCTCTATGTCAGGGCATCACCCGATCTCCATTACAGCGGTCAGGAGGGTCTGGCAGTGCTGGATCCTCCTGACCTCCGGACTATAAGACGCAGGCACTTTTTAGCAAGATTTTTTCTTGCTAAAAAGTGCGTCTTATAGTCCAGAAAATACGGTGTATACAAGGAAAAGCTTCTGTTACTTCATTGTTTCATTGAGAATCTTTAAATGTAACCTGAAAACCCAGAAAATACGGTGTATACAAGGAAAAGCTTCTGTTACTTCATTGTTTCATTGAGAATCTTTAAATGTAACCTGAAAACCCACCTGTTCAAGATTGTCTACAATATGCAGTCTACAACTGCTCTGCTCCCTCATCTTATGTCTCCATCTACCCTCCCATATACATTGAGAGCCCTGACGGCAGGGTCCTACTCCCAATTTTTCCAGATCTGTGTAGTTTTTGTATTTGCATTTGTTCTTATTTTAATGTATTGTATGTGAATTCCTTACTAATTGTACAGCACCATGAAATCAATTGTGCTCTATAAAAAATAATAATGATATAATGATCAATTAGATTTCCATATCCTTGTTATTTTATGCTAGACTATATTATGTACACCTAGATTACCAAGGAAATGTATTAAAAAAAAACACCTGCTGACTATCAAAAAAAATCTGACAATTTTAATAACTGATGACACCCCATTCTCACTGACCCTCTGTGAATGACATTAGACATGGTGAAGGCTCACACACTTTCTGAGGAAGCCATCTTGAATTTTAGTTTCTAAGTATCTGTGATAAATGCTTCTTCACATAAGCCTATAAGAGAAAGCCAACAGCATACAAAGTAAAAAATAAGAAGAAGCAAATGGTGCAGACAATTCTCTTTATATCTTTTGCCTAATAATATTCCTTAACAGGATTCAACTCAAGGCATGAGAATAAAAGGTTTGATGTTGTTATGTGCACTCTTCTGGAGGAGGGGGTAAACCCTTATAGATGGTTTCTCTTTATAAAGACCTGTACCTATAAAAAATTGTGTTATTTTTAGTTTGACTAGTTGGGACCAGGGTTTAGCATTAGAAGAAAATGTTTCTGGTTGCATGGTATTTTTCTTTGAAATATGCACTTAATATTCAATCTCTTGCTTGTTGTTTTACATCTTAGAAACATGTCCAACATCTGCCAATTTCTTACAATAGAAACCTCTAAAATTCCAATTATATACAATATAATGCAACTTTATTTATCCCCTGGGGGAAAATTATTTTGTACATAGTGTTCCAGCAATTGTTACACATTTAGACACATGTTTAACTAAACAAATACATAAATACTTCAAGAGGAGTCTTCCTACATGTTGCTAGTTCCATAGTTGCATAAAAATAGTTACAGGACATTATATATTGCGAAGAAATTATGGTACAAAACTATACCAGTCACAATAACACATAGACACAGACTAGACAGACATGTGTAGGGGATATTACACTAGGGGTGCCTTTGCGGCTCTGACAGCGTTGTGGCAGACTAGTGGTGTTCTGCAGCTGCAGGTATTGGTTTGGCAGAAGATACACTGTCCGTAGCTCCACTGTTGCAAAGCACTGGTGCAAAACCTGCCTGGTTGTGGCTGCCATTGGAGCCTTGGTGTAGTGTTCCTCATGACTCGCGGTAAGGCTCTGGTTGTGATCACTTACATTCCAGGTGCTCCTATGAAATTGCTACAGTAACTCTTGGCTGCCAGGATCTATTAACGGTGCTCTGTTACAACCAGATGTGCGACATGAAGCCCCTGCTGCTGATGATCTGCTTGATGGGGAGTGATAGAGTGAGATGCCAAGTTAATGCCGCAGGGCGGGGTGAGAAGGGAGGGATTCAAAAGCCAGAGCCAATGCACAGGCAGCTACCTACAGCAGCGCCATCTTGACAGTGCCACCACAAGTACACAAGATTTGGAGTAGGAAGGCGATGGAGGAAAGAGGTTATTTTGTTTTCCGTATAACATTTGAAAGACAGAAGTTAAGCAAGTTCCTGCATATAGTGTTGTTCCTATCTTGATCAATTTTGGAATAATGTTGTATAGTTAAATAGTTGCACTTAAAAAAGTTGCACTGGGTAAGACCACGGTCAAGTATGACCTGTAGTCTCCAATTAATACACCACGACAACTTAGTTACAACTACCAGGTGTTTATCAAGAGGGTGGAGAGACAGAGAAAGGAGTCAGGAAGTCTCTAGGGAGAACAGGAAACAGATTTGCATTTACACATACCAATAACATAAACACTTCATAACAACATAACACTTCTGGTGCCAAATTTAGCAGACATGCTTAAAATATGAAAGGTGCTGAGAAAGACAAGAGATTATGGGACTTCTGGTGCCAAATAAAGCAGACATACCCGTGGATGAGAGAGATGGTGAGACCAGGAGCATTTTAAAACAGAAAATAAAGGTTAGTACATTTCCTGTTATGAGGTTCACTGCCAGCAATAACTATTTAATATTTTGATAGATCATGTTTTTGGAACACAGTGTTACCTGACAAGTGTATGCTTTTTAATTGTATAAATATTTTATATGCAGTCTAGGGAAAGGGGGTGCTTTTATATATTACTGTTTTTTGTTTTTTTTTAATTCCTTTATATTTTTTCATTTTTTATTTACTACTTTTTAGGTCCGCCTGCCTCCAGCAAGCTGTGATAGAGAGGATTAATTGCAGCCATGGAAGCCTCCTAGAGACTTACAGCTGTCATGGCAACCAGCAACCCCCGATGATGTTATGGGGGATCCCAATTGACAATAATATGGCTGCACCCAGGTGAAGCTGACGATTATGTGAAATCATTGGTTTTGACTACGGCAACCTTAAATTTAACTGCCACAACTGTTGCTAGCCCGAACCGCAGCAGTCAGCTGCAGGTGTCTGCTGTAAAATTCAGCATATACCTGGCCTGTACCCCGGCATACATCAAGTGTAATACTGTAAGTGTGCAATACCATTTAGTTAACACCATATACCTTGCTTCATGGGTACAAATACAAATGAAAGAACTATGCACTAACCGATTTACAAACTGATCTTTGGAAAATACAAATCTCACCTATCTGAAAACTATGGACTCATGGGTAGTGAACTCAACATGACATATATTATTGATAGAGACTGAGCTTATTCACAAGACCTCATTAGTAGTTTATTTTAGATCATATGATGCTGGATGTGATAGGGAGTGAAGATAATGGTGCAGTAGTGAATTGTAGTAAACACTATAAGCCTAATGAAGATCTACTATTGAGCCTCTATTTGCACAGTAGGAAATCTCTATCTTTATGGAATATGATGTAGAGCTGCACCCCTAGGTCACCTGCCTTCTTCTTACAGAACTTATCCCTCAAATTTCTTTTTCTTCTTACACACAGTGTACACTTATGTCCTTCACAAAGTCTGTATCCCCATGTCCTCCTCATCCTCAAATTGCCAGAAGTTTCGCATATATCTCCTCCTCACACATCCGACATGCCCAGGCCTCCTCCACTGTAATGCCCCCCTACTTTATTTTACATAACCTGCACTCTTTGACCCTCTCTACCGCCATACACATCCAGCACCCAGCACCCAACACCTATGTCCTCCAAACCCCTTACCCAACTGGCACCCGTGTCCATCTATACACAACCAGGAATTTCTTTGTTTTTGTATTTTAGTTTAATTTTTTCACATTATTGTTAAAGTTTTACCTTTTTAGTACGCCTAACGTACTTGACTAATAGAATACTTGATCAGTGATATTATATAGTGCAATGTAGTTACATAGGAATGTAGAAAATCATTGTGGCAGGGGATGCTAGGCAACCTGTCAAGGCATTGCCTCTGGCAAAGTCTAGTAGGCAAAACTATATGGCAGTCATGGAGACCATTGTTAGGCCCCTACTTTCAAAGGAATCAATCATGATTACCGTACAGTTGGATCTGATACATGTCAGAAAGCCATACATGCACAACATTCTGAGCTAACTCCTGTAAAAATTAAGTCAAATCTAAACCAAAGTCATTGTTGGGCCCTTGTTTTCTAAGCAATCCATTATGATTGCAGTATGGTCTGGTGTCAGAAAGCAATGCATGTATAACATTCTGCAACAACGCTTCTAAAAACTGCATTAAGAAGCTATATTAATTATATTATTTAATTATAAATAAAATAATGTAATTGCAATAAACACCAGATAAATCAAAGCTCAATAAGAAAATCAAGCTCAAAATTTCTGTAAATAATTTCTTATTCTTTCTTTAATTGAATTAATTGGAGCACATTGTGTGATTTATCTGGCAAGTATCAAGAAAAAGCTGCACATGCAATAGAGAACAGTCTTCAAATGTCAGTTGATATATATTTTACCAGTGAAGATCTATAGATAAAAGCAGTTAACTGCTTTATGGTCCAGGAAAAGAAGCTATTTATTACATGTCCTAGTGACATGGTTTGGGGCTTTGATTTGAAGCTAAGTCTAAAAAATGAGGAAATGAAGGCCTTGTCTGTAAATCTTTTGCCGCTTATCTAAATGTTTAGACACAATGATGAATTATTGTGAAAAATTAGCTTCTAAAAAAAGGCTTTACTACTCGCACAGGAAATTCCCTCTCATATCAATGAAGCACATGGAATAAAATCCCTAATGAGTTTGTTTATTTAACTTTATCTAAGCATTTCTTGTTTTTCTTTTAGTGGAAGCGATGACTAAGTAGGTCGGCAAAGATTATGGTATGTCTGCCCAAGTTGACTGTGATCATCCATCATAAGTGGTGACTTGTCATATAGGTCAGCTGCTCAATATCACTTTGCCATTTGAGCTCTTTGTGAAATGTTTAAAGTTAAAAATGTTTATTTTTTGGTTTAGATTGTTGTTAAGCTCTTTGCTTAACTTAGTATTTTACAAAAAGTTCACGTCATGAAGAAAACAAAGGGAAGAAATCTATTTGAATGCAACATTTTCCCTTGACTGGGCCTATTTAATTTATTTAAAGTAGAGGCAATTGAATTTTTCTTCACTGTTCCTACATCCACATGGATCAGTCAATTCTTGAGAAGTAAGTAACTTTAAGAACAAACTGGTTAATTAGAAAGTCACAGTGTGAAATTATTCGTAGTTGCTTTAATACTTTTGTGAATTACCTTTTCTTTTTTTATTAATACTATTGAAACTACTAAGTTTTTGTCTCTAATTCAGTCCCAATAACAAGACTTACAAAATCTATGAAAGAAAAAGGTTCACGTTTAATGACATTCTTAGCTTCTAAAGTGGCATTGGGATTTGTTTCCTAATAATTTTTAGAGGCAACTGCTTAGATGAAAGAAGAGGACGAAGATCTTGGAAAAGCGCTTGTTTTTGACCAGTATTGTATATTATAGAAGCAATTTGATTTAAGGGGCAAAAATAGTGATGATATTCAAAGACAGCTAACTATAGCAAGATCTTCTTCAAAGGTTCTATGTCACCTAGAGTAATTACAAAGGTAACAGTCCAGAGTCTTGAAAATAGGAGCAAGAGTGTGTGATAAGGTAGAATGATGTTTGTAGGTGTCATGCTCAGTGATAAAGAAAGATCAAGAGATTTAAAGGGGTGGTACGGTCGGAGACATTCCCCGGCACCTTTAAGATAATCAAAATTAACTCCCTTCACTGATTCAATGTTATTAGCAATTCTAGGAAGTATTACAGATAATGTAATATAAAGTTATAAGATCACTAGGTGTTTATAGTCACCCATCTCCAGAGAAACGTCAAGTTCACTGTATCCAGTGCTAGTCGTGGATGCGTGGTAGGCAGTCTGCGATCCGCGGCCACTCACAGTCTTCATCCTCCTGTGTGTGCGCACATGTGCTGCACACAGTGTAATTCTTTGCACAGAATCCTTCCTTGTATGCACAGTGCCCGCCTCCTCTACAATACAAGCCCACCGCACAAGATGCCAATCGCACTAACAAGCTCTGGTTGGTGAGAGTGAAGCATGGGACTTGTACTCCCAATGCATAGTGCAGTGGCCATCTTGCTTTCTCGGTTCCTGCCTGAATAAATAAAGAGGTAATTTTATGTAAAAATAACAATTACCACAAAATTTAAGTTGAAGTTATTGTATTTATCACACCCATGAGTTTGTTTTGGAGGTTCAAAGACCATATAACCCCTATAAGTAGATTCACTATGGTGAAAGTACTGGTCTCCTAAGTGATTCTAAAGAGGATTGCTATTGTGACCATTGCCATTGTCAGTGCTAATTTTTTTAGAATGATTGTAAGGTAAGAAACAGAAAAAATATTTCCATATTCATAGTGGATTAAAGGAAAATGATTCAGTTTACCTGTCAATGTACATAAACACAAGATGCCATTTTCTAAGCATTAACAAATGTGGCTTCAAACAGTATATTGTGAATAAATTTTCATTTGAGTTGTTATTGTACTATAAACTACTGAATGGACAATAGATATGTTGGTTTAACTAATGGCTCGTATTGTTTAGCATAAAATAAAATAGAGAAAATTCAGTGCAGCTCACCGCTTGTTTTACATTCATGGTCTTCCAAATCTCAAATCCTGGCCGCTGAGGAGTCCATTACCACATGAATTCAACACATGTCGAGTGCAGCGCGTTCCTGCAAGGACTGCAGGTGGATACAAATGGTTAGTAAATGGTCTTAGAGCATAACCTGCTCGAAACGCATAGGCAATATAATCACCTGATCCACTATATGTTTTTTAACCTATTGGAATAAAGACTTGAAATTTTATGGATGTGCCGCAATCACATTTTTCAATGACTATTAGTATTGTTTAGTGGTTGACCTATTCCTGCAATATTATTTTTGGGGGTAAAATGAAGTCACCAATTCCAAGTCATGTTAATCAAATACATTAAGTAATAAAGAATAACTAAACCTTTGAAGTATTTTTTTTTAATTTCAGAAATATATAGTTCAAATTAACTTTGTGATATACTTCATCACGTAAAACAAATTCCATTTGCCTTTTTTCTCCTGCAGTGAGTAGCATATTGGAAAGCATTATGAAATTTTAGACTGATAAGGTTAATGATTTTTTTTCCCATACCCGAATATTTCCGAGAATAAGAGTCTGCTATGTAAGAAGATTAGACTACAGTATCTAGTCAAAGTCTGTAGAGTTAAATCATTAGATACTTTATCAAGTTCCTTTAACTCTCAGCTGTCCGATATAGTACAGAAAGCTGATAAACACAAACTGATTACGTAAGTAAGAAAGGCAGGGATGAAAGAAGGACACCAGAAGAAATTTCTCAAATGATGCATATTACAAATTTTACTATTTTTATCTTCATCGTTAATTTATGCAATGTTGTCAGCTGTCTCAGGATGCAGGACTATCAATTATAGTGAAGGTGGCTTCCTGAGGAAGAGAGAGTTTGACTGCAGTGTTAAAATCTCTGCCTCCTTGACGTTATACAATTAATTTACATCTGAAATCAAAGTTGATTTCCTGGATGATTCCACCATACTGGGTCATGAAAGAAACAAGTTTAACACCGTATTTATTTATTCAATTTTTGATTGCTGATTTAAATTTGTAATAGCAAAACTTAAACAAACTTACCAATGACATACTCAACCTTTGTAAACACAAAACATGTTTGAAAAATTAATGAAACAGAATTCCCTCCATAATTGCTGCAACAGAGTTGTCTCCTTTGTCTCTAGCACTTCTGTTCAATCTGACTGGTGCTAAGCCCTCAAGCTGTTATAGACAATTAACCTCTCTGTATTTCACAATTTTAAAAACAATGCTGTACTATTTTCAAGCAGAGTAAGCAAAGTAACACAATTGTTTTAGAAAATACTTTATGAACTCATGAAGTCATATCATACATACAAGTATCATAGTAAAGACGATAGAATAAGACATCAGTCCATCAAGTCCAACATATGCATTATGTTGTGTTGATCCAGATGAAGACAAAAACTGTGCAAGGCTGATGCCAATTTACACAAAATAGGGAAAAATTCCTTCCCTACCCCTAATATGGTGGTCAGAATAACTCCCTGGATCAACAGAAACTACTGAAAAAAGTTTTATTTCTCTACAATGTTAAATTATTGCTTTCCAGAATAGCATCCAGGCCTCTCTCGAACATCAAATTATCAGCCATTACAACATCTTGTGGCAGAGAGTTCCACAGTCTCACTGCTCTTATAGTAAAAACCTTTGTCTATGGTGATGGTAGAACCTCCTCTTCTCAGGAATCCCCTCAGCCATAATTTTTCTAAACTGAATAATCCCGAATTTTGTAATTTGTCATTGTATTCTAGTTCCCCCATTCCCCTAATAATCTTGGTTGCTCTCCTCTGCACCTTTTCCAGTTCTAATATGTCCTTGTTATACATTGGTGCCCAAAACTCTACACAATATTCCATGTGTGGTCTGACCAGGGATTTGTACGATAAACTGTTAAGGTAAACTTAGCTGATCAAATCCTGTCATTTCTACTTTTCTTATTTTCCTAAAAAGTTCTGTGATAGAAACAATGAATTCAAGTTGGCGCCGAGAAAGAAAAGTTTTGAAGCTAAGGAATGTCAACAAGACTTCAATCCTGACGTCAAAGGGAGTTCTCCAATCAAGAGACTACATGAGCTGGGAATTCTCCGCCCCCTTCTCCTTCTTTCCTAATTTACATATAGTCTAGTAGAATAAATAAAGCTTACGCAGTGCAGATTTGCCATGGCAATGATCGCATGAGTGAGATTTAAATCAGCAAATGTGTCTGAATTAATTTCTTATGATGTGCACGCATGCTTATTGATTAGAAACACGCAGCCAACGCACACTAAAAGAGGATGTCTTAAATCCTACCCTAACAGTTTGAGGCACTGCTGAGATTTCGCGATCAGGACCAAGATGCCCCCTCGTTCCAGCACCGTTTGCAGTTTTGGAGGTTACCATTTCCCGACTGGGTCTGATCAGCCCACGATCACGGTAAGTTTTAGATTACATATGTTCTGCTACTTGCCTGTGACTCGGGGAATGGTGATACCTGTGGCTGTAGACAGCTGGGATTGGAGGGTAAATATGTGTAGCCACCTGGTGTCCTGCATCGGGGTCTGAATTGTTAGACACTTCTGTGTGAAATTGAAAGTGCCTTGGCTGCTGTGTATGCGCTTTGCTGAGCAAGATGATGATTTTAACCCATTCCCGGTCAAGAAAAAGACCCAGAAAAGAACAGCCAGATACATGTAGGATGGTCCATGACCTCCAAGCTGCCAATGAGTGTACCAAACTGGCAGCAGTTCCTGGGAGTGACATATTATTCACTGTTATTGATTTGGCAAATGTTTTCTCTCTGTGCCCCTACATTAAGATTGCCAGTACCTATTTGCCTTTACCAGTTCAGTATTCCAGTACACATGGTGCAGATTCCCACAAGGGGGGTAAAACTCCCCAAGTACAGCCAATACTCCACGGCTCTACAGGGAGTAGACTGGCAGACTAGCCCCTTACTGGATGTTCTCCTTTTCAGTATGCGGATGACCTACTGTTTTTATTTGCCAGGATCAATTGTTATTAAATATTTTTAGAGACAATGTAACAGAAAATGCACCTCACGATCTACCTTTTACCAAGGAGGTTGTTATGAATGCAGTGATACCAAATATTTACAGTTTTCTTTATTTATTCTACTCTTTGTTACATAAAAAAGATTTTTACGTGGGAAAGGGGAGATTAAGTGTTTTTATTTTATTTAATATTTTTAAACATTTCATTTTATTAAATCAAGGTTGTATAACAGTTCAGACTTCGGACTGCCATAACAAAGCAGCAAACTCACAAAGCTCACAATGCATGTATATCCAGTTGCAAGAATCCCACTGACACTATCAGCATAGATGGTGGCATATAAATTACGTGGTTTGGTAAAACTAGATAAAATCCTTAATAAATACGGAGCAAGGTATTTGAGACAAGTTTTTTTTTTGTTTGCTGACCCTTATGGAAGTTTTTCCACACTTTTCTCAGGGAAGGCAGTAACATGCCTTCTGCTAAACAGATTCCCTTCGCACCGACAGTACATTATGTAATTGTATAGAAGTGACACTACCAATTTCTGGTAGCAGCACAACACTGACAGCTCCAATATAATCATTGCTCCACATATGAAAAACTTAACCTTTGATAAAACCCATTTATTGTGATTGATTTTTAATTTAATGAAAAAATATTTCCAGTTCCAAACACTTTATATAAGAATGAGGTATTGTGTTTTATAGGTTAGTACAAGGACATATCTGTGAAAGCTGACAACATTAAGAAAAACATTTCAAAATGAAAGAAATCAAGCCATAACGCATAGGCAAACATAACAGAAAAAATATACTAATAGCCATTTAAACAATACTTTATAGACGTGTGACATAAAATTAGTGATTAGTGTTCAATCAATATTTGTAATTGATAGGAACATGAAGGGAAAGTTAGGGTTGTGTGTTTAAAATATAACTTTTAATACTAAATGAAAGTATACTGTGTTGTGTATACACTCTGAACTTTTTTCAGAATTCTGTTAGCATATGTTCATTGGCCATCTAGTCTACCCTTTTTTGCCTAACAGTTCCGGAGGGTATGTCCCCAATTAATACACTCCCAATTGAACAGGCTCCTGTACAGTATTATAACATGTGTGCCTCTATTCATAGAATTGATAGTGGAAACTTGTGTCCTATCCGTTAAGTATTGGCGGTATTTAACTTTCCAGGACATGTACTTGGAAGTGGGAAAAAAATTGCATTGCAGTGCATTTGACGAAGGAAATGCTTTTGCGTCATTTGCTTGTGGACTCTATTGTTACAGTTTCCACTGTGCGCCCCAAATGACACCTCTCGTTTAGTCTTTGGGTCAGTGCAATCACAGGGATAACAAATTTATATAGGTTTTAAAGTCGGGACTGTATATTTTATAATTGTAGATCCAGACAAAAATTTTTTTTTGCCCCAGTGATATTTGGAGTTTCAACATTTTTTGCAGTACTTGGACCAAGGATTATCGATAAAGCTTAATTACAGACACGTTACAGCTGATCATTGCAGTCTGGGGCTAAAGTATAGCATCCAGAGAGCTTCACCAGAGGGTACAGTGGGCAGAGGGGTCCGTATTTAACTAGGTGTTGTCTGTAAGTCGAGTGTCCTTAAGTAGGGGACTGCCTGTACTATTTTCCATTACTGGGTTTACCAGCGGGAATTACTGTTTTTAAATTTTCATATACAGTATATTGGGACTTTTGGGGACATGCTAATGATTTTTCTGTTTATTTATTCTAATATTAGCTGTAGGGAAAGTGGGGTGATTTATACTTTTAGATGAATGAAATTAAATGTAAATGCCCAGTTTGTAATACACCTTTAACTTCTTCAATCGTGTCATCTACCCTATCAGAGGAATTAGTGAAAGAAGAAAAACAGAGAACTAGTCTCAAATATCCCAAATGAATTTACTACCTGGGTCCTCTTTATCTAACGCTATATCTGACAGATTGCCATGGTTACGTATAAATGTATGATTGACACTCATTGGCTCTATCTCTGTTATTTCCATGGCCATCAAATATTTTCCTATATTTACTGTTGACGGGTGATAAGTTATAATTTGGAACAATTTCTCTAAAGGTTATTTAGAAAGGATGAATAAATTTTGCTTACTTATCTGAATAATATATAGTCCTTTTTATTCATTTGAGTGAAGCAATAATACAACTATTTGTACTGTACAAATTTAGCTTCAAAATAATCTAAATGTATAGAGTTTTTGTAGATGTATCCCATTATTGCACTTCCTGAATGAAGTAATAGTCCAAGGAAAGCATAAGGGGCAATTTACATGTCTCCAACAGTGATTTCTAAGCTTAATGAAATCAAACTTGACTTGCGAAGCACCAGGCAGGGAGTCTTGTGAATACCTGTCATTTTTAACAGGGTTTTATTCTATTTATTACTGCTACTTAATCAAATCCTTGCCCCATTCCCTTTTGAACAAACTGTCATTTTCAGAAAAAGTGTGTGTTGTGGCTTTAATATAACACACGAATTAGTAAGCACTTAAACAAAAACTACATTAGCAACCTAACAATGTATTGGGGACAGATGGCTCCAGATTGTCAATTCAACGCCACAGATTAACTATATTTAATTTGCCATTTAAAGCATTTGTACCTTTAAATTAAATTATAGTTTATGGACAAAGCAAAACAAAGCTATGACCTGCACATTTCTCGATGTAGCTGAGATACCTAATTCAATGGCATCGTTGCCAAGGAAAAACGCTACTTCTCTGAACCAACGGTTTACTGTTCATTAGCATAATCCGGGAACCCGAGAATAAACTATTTATCAAGTTGGCTCACGAAACGAAATCATCAGTCAAAAACTAGTACCTGGACAGGCCTGCTATGTAAATGAATTGCTAAAGGAGTCACCTTTGAAACCATTATTACCATTTGGATGCTCAGAGCTAGTTCAGCATTTTACGATGCATATAGTTTGATGCTATTCACTGGAGTAAAACACACACTAAAGTAATACTGCATTTTAGCATATAGCATATATCATGGTAAAGACTTGCTTAGATGTATTAGGGTCAGCAAAGGAAATACCATTACTCATTTTACATTTACATGCAATGCATATATATGCACCAGGAGTCAGGTAAATGTCCATGGACATCTTTGTGGATATCTCATTCTCCTTGTACAGTGACATTCTCATTATTTTAGTTCAACACGCTTCTTAACATTTGCTAAGAGTGTTACAATAAACCGTGCTCACTATACTCTGATAACTGATTTCACTGTCAATATCCACTTAAACAGCTCTATAATTCAGCCTCGTACTACTAACTAGGCTTCTTAAACAATCCATCAGTCAGGGCTTTCATAGGATTCCAGTCACAAAGCCTCTTACGCGTTGATTTTATAGGATGAATAATTCTGGTCAGTGCCCAGAGCGCTATAAATATGTTTGTTATGTTAGTTTTAAAAAACAAAAAAACATTACGCATGCAGTAAATAGGAGACATTTTACGATAAAGTGGATACTGTTGCCTGCCACATGCTCTCGGTTGTATTCGAGAAGGGTCACTTCGATATCAGAACCATCATAATAGAATAGTTCTGATCTGTCCAAAAGACTTTATGCAAAATGATAAACACAAAAATGGATATGATAAGTTGACTGGGTCATGTGCCAGATTTTTCAAGCAGCCCATGATGATTTGTACAGACATTGCTTCCCGGTTGTGTTTCCCCTGCACCATTGGATTCACCAGACCTCCTGATATTTCCAGGGCCTGGCCTTGTAGGCCAGCAATTCTACTTGAGTCCCTAACTGACATGCAATTGCGCTATAACCTGCACCACATTAGCACAACTTTTACAAGGTTTGCATGCCAGTACAAGCCTGGATAACCCCCCCCCCCTTACTGTCTGATGACCTAGTTTTACTTTCAAATAGATGCTGGAGGAGAACCAATGCTTTCTGCAGGTTGAAAACCGTTGCTCTCTAACATACTACATGCAGATTAAACTGCATTTTCTTATGTGGGAAGGGGTTAAATAAAGATTTGTTTTGGCAATGTACTATTGCTATTCTATTTAATGTAAATCTCTCATTTATTATATTCTCCATCGTAAAAAAAAAAGACTGTACCACTTCCTATGACATTTTATGTCACCTCTCACACATCAGTCATTGCCTGTTATGCAGACATGGCATTGATTAACTATTCAAAGCTGGTGAAATGCCAGGAAATATTGTTACTATACCAGATCCTCCATTAGAATCTGCTGGCTTCTATGGATTAATGACTGTCCAATATGGCCACAGGCAGAACTGTACGTACTTTGGGTTAAGAAATTGAAAATCCACAAGTGCTCGCATAGTAACTGGCCTCATTTTTCAATCACAGTTTTTTTCAGTGTAATGGCTTGTCATTACCCAGGCATATGTGCCAGGATTGCAGATGCCAGTCTGGAGCATATATGTAACTAAAGTGTCCCAGAAACTGGACTTCTGTATATGCAAAATATTAATAATAATTTATTGAAAACTCTTCAGGCAAACTGAAAGGTGATTCCCTACAGTGATGATGGTCTTCTAAGAGAAAAAAGTCATTGTAAAAATATATTTTGGATGATTAGTAACTTTGTAAGTACCGTGACTCAACTAACACAGGGTACATAAAAAACATTACTGATGACCAATTATGTTGCATGGCAAAAAATCCTTTCATATAGGAAATTATATTACCATTTTATGTCCACTTTTTGTCATTTGACCAAGCATTTTACACAAAGCTATCTATAGGGAAAACTAATCTGGGGTTTTGGATTTTTATCCATTGTTGGGTGCTGTTTTTGGAAAGTCTTGCGTAGCAAATAACAGCTGTACATCTAACTAATACAAAACTAATCACTATTCAAATACATTTTTAATTCCATTTCTTTCCTTTTTTAGTTGATTTAATCACATTATTAATCTGTATGACAATGGTGACCCATCTATGTCATATTGGATTAAAAAGACAATGTTATGATGACTCATACAGGTAGCAGAAAGATTTCCTTTGGCATCTAACTAGAAAGGAGTATTGATCATGGCTGTTGCCTTTGATTAAGCCAAAATTAGCAAAATGAAACTATTAGCCTACATACACATGACTGTTTTTTGGCCATAATCTGGGTTCACAAATTACAGCCAGATCAAGGCCATTGCTGAACTCTATTACACACTTTGCTTTACTGCAATGTGACTGATCCAAGTGACTGCATAGCAACAAATAAAGCAGGTCTTATCCCTGGTCGGCAAGGCCAATCAGCTTCAACTCAGCGCAGCTATCCATCTACGTTTTCCACCCCAGCAAAAATGTGCCGCAAACCTGGCCCAGGTTGTGGCCCATTTTTTCACATCTTCATGTGCATGTTGCCTAAGGGACATGATACATAAATGATTGAAACCTGTCATTGTTGCAATTCACATTTTAAAGACCTTACTAAGAAAACAAGTTTTGTCCTGTTGCATCAAATAAATGTAGTTGTTTCTAGAATGAAAAGTTATACAGTTTCACCAAATACTTAATGTATCAATTACCAGTTTTATATTTATTTGCTTGCAGTCACTCTACGGGAAGCCTCATTGTTTACTTCCGATCCTGGTCATGTGATGTCACACAGGTGCAGCCGGTAATAACACAGAGAGTAATCAAAGATGTGTGTTATAATGAAACATGCATCTGTGTGACATCACATGACCAGGAAGTAAGCATTAAGTCTGGCCCTCATTCCTATTGTTCCATATGACTCTGTAATGTAGTATTTTATTTGTACATGTTCTCTATGATTTGTAAAGTGCTACAGAATATGATAAGTAAAGATTATTATTATTCCTGTAGAATGAAAGCAAGTAAAGATATATAAAATCCTGTACCATAAGTATATTGGGGAATTTAAGAACTTTCAATATACATATATATTTGCTGAAATTGTCCATATCAAAGAAAACATTTTGGAAAGAAGCTCTTGTTGATGAGAGAAATACCTTATATAATCCTATGTCCACAGCAATTTCATGTTGTTTTTCCCACCCAAGTTCCCATGCCAACCATAATTTGTAACAATGTACTTAAAATAATTTAGTGCTGCCAGGGATGTCTGCAGAAAACTAATATCACATAGAAATAACAAGACTGAAAAGTCTTTAAAATTGGAAATTTGCTACCCCTTGTGCCCCCACTCTAATATGTGTGTTTCAATGTGTTGAATGTCTGTTTACCTCCTAAAGTAATCACATTTTCTGTTTACATACAATGTCCCTATGTCTACATAAATAGCTTGAGCCTGTAAACCAAACAATGCTGTGATGATTTTCAATAACTAAACAACTGGACCCTCTGTGTATTCTTGCATTAAGAGTGTGTACATGCAATTTTTGCCTTTATTTCCCTGTAGAGACCACTGTATAAACATTTACCAGTTGCAAGGCATTAACAATTCTTGTAATCTTTCCTGCAGTTACTTACATATTTTTCATAGTAAATTCTAACGTAAAACAAAATATCATCTAAAATGTATAACATTCCACTATTTTAGCTAGCAATCCAAAATAGTAAATGTATTTTGTTACCTCTTATAAATATTATGTGGAATTTCTTGAAAAGAGAATTTCTAAGAATCTGGAATTGTTAATTATAAGGTTTTGTGTTTTATTTGTTAAAAGTGGCGATATATGTAACCCTTTAAGATCCAAGCTGTAATGGCCAGACAAGGACAGTGAGTCCTAATACTGCGCCCCTCAAACAGAAACTGCCTGCTTACTGGGTCGTATCTAACCAGTAGTCAGTAACTGGGCGTCTTTCCCTCCATACACCAAAGCAAAAACAGGAAACAGGACAAAACAATACAACATAAACAAATTATCAACAATGCAGATCACAATAGAAATAGTGGTGCAGTACAGAGATGGAAAATACCACAGAATAGTCAAGTAAAGAAGCCAAGATCACAATATTCCAGAAATACTGGAAACAGAGTCTAGCTCACAGGGTATAAAGCAGACCAAGAATTAACTTTACTGGAACTGGACAAACTTAACAGGATATGCAACACCCCTGACAACTCATAGTCAAGGTGGTAGTTGTGAATAGCGCTTTCTTCATGTCAGAAGCTGTTAGGGAGACTGATCACCTCTCTAGGAGGTCTCTAAATACTGGAGACCTTTGTAATTGCAACTGTAGCCACTGCCTGCTAAGGCAAGAGTTAACAATGCTAAATGTTATTGTCCAATGATATTTCTTGTGATATTGTAAAGCAAGCTGGAAGATGATTAGAGAGTGCTACCACCTGACCAAAAGAATATATAAAACCCTTGTGGGCGGGAGCAGAGGAGGAGAATGAGAGACTCTGGGGCGACTGCTTGTGCGCCGGCGTATGATTGCCCCGCCTCTGCATTTTCGCCTCTTGATGTATTGGGGCAGGCGGCTGCGTAGTGTTTATTCTACACCATTTTCCTATGTGAAAAGTCGCCGGCAGCAGTGAGTTGCCATGCATGAAGGTGGCGGAGAGGGCAAAATAGTTGCAAGTGCTAGCAATAAGCTAGCATTTGCGATTATTTCAGGGCCTCTATGCCACTGATGAATATGCCCCTCCATCTTGGAGCACACTGACACATTAGGGCAATTCAGGAGACTTAAGCCCCAAAGCTGAGTTCCACTATCTGGATTCAGCTCCATCTCTATCAGCCCAGGTGATGCTACTTCTAGGCTGAGAGCAACCTTCCTGTGGACCAGCTAACTCCATCAACCTTCCAGCTTGCATTATCTACTGCTACCGTTTGGCCGTTGACTGCTGTTTAAAGTGCAATAAAGAACTGTAAGTTGAATTGCACAATGTGCCTCCGCCTAATTCCTGAATAAGACTGCTTACCATTAGGCTCCTCATCCATCACCCAGGAATTTATCCTTCAGACACCTCAGGGGTTGCCCTAGGGAGAACCAGTACATCAGCCTCTCCCTCTATATTTCTTGCACATACCACCTGCTGGAGACCTGCCAGACCAGGCTGCATTAGTTAGCAACTCTGGTATTCTGGGCCCTGGCTTCCTCCGTGCCGTAGAATAGATTAGGCCTCAGTGGGGGATGTTGCAAATATTTAACAATACTAATACTCCACAGGTGTTTGGGGCTGATGTTGGTCAATTAACTATTGGTATTCCAGAGTTGAACTGCAGAGGAGATGGATGTGGTGATTAATCAGAACAGTCCACCACCTATAGCCATGTTCACACAACAGAGAGTTCCCTTCAGTCTCCCAGCACTGACAGAGGAAGATGCTGACACAGATGTAACACCAGCATTTTTAGGACCTTAAGAACTAAGCATTTATTTTCATTTTTCCATCCTCAACATCCAGAAACTATAACTTTTTATTTTTCTTTCAGGATAGGCAATTCCTTTGCTTTTTCTTGAACGATTAGTATTTTTTAAAAGCCATGAACTGCAATGCGAAAACAACTTTTTTTATCTGGATTACCCTGTAGCATCCACAAATGGAGGTTTTTGCCTAGTCCATACATATCTGTACACAAAGAAAGACGATCCACAACCACTTCTTTTAAGCAAATCTTGCGTCTTCTGCGTCTGCAGATGTGTGTCCACGTTGGGTGTATCCCCTGAACATTACTTGTGAGTTCACTATATCATACATGAACTATATACAATAGGCATATACGGTTATACACTGAATTTAGTAGAATATAGTAGATTTCCTTAGAGGAAGCATGGTAAACCAGGGATAAATCCAGACACAACTACTGTGGTAATCTTCTTATATTTGCTTTCCATACAATTTACTATGTTTCCTACAAGTGCTGAGGGAGCAGGAGGGAGAGTAAGAAAGTGTATCAGTCTGTAGTTCCAGATCACAGAGGGCAAGGATAGTCCCTATGGCTCATTAGCATAATTATAAAAGTTTTCTTCACAAGGAAGGAGGCCATGGGTAACAAATATAGGAAGATTACCACAGTCATGGATCTATGAGTAAATGCCCCTTACTTTAAATGCTCACAATTATCCATGGGTCAATATATGATTGCCAAATATGCTTTAAAGTACCTTTTTGTAAAAAGCTTATTTGTTGTTCAGTTTCCATATTTGACAAGTGGTATTATGATTTTTATTTTACAGGATGAGATTTTGTTTTGATACTGTTGCTCCTGCGCCATCAGGTCCGGTCAGGCATAGTTTAGCATTTTGTTTCTCAAAAGAACGCAGGTATGAGGTGGAAACGATACACTTAATGATACACGTGAAAATTAGATTGTTGGGAAATCCTGTTGAAATTATCATCAGTTACCCAAATTAATCAATGTATTTTCACATAATAGCCAAGAGATGAAATACCAAAAAATCACTTTGTGCATTATTTCATGATAATGTCCCATAAAATATGATTGCTTATAGATGACTTTTTTATTTCACTACTATGATTAAGTCCACCCGATAGTATATTATATATAGCCTTGCATCAGCAAACATTGTTCTGCTGCCTATCCACGCCCTGCTTTGATACCATCATTACAATCAAGCCTCACCTTAGGCAGATAGATCTTTGATCAGCTGCTAAGTAGTTTCCTTATGATGCTGTGAACTGCAGACACACTTCATACAAAGTATACAGCATTATGAACATATACAGATTGGCACAGTCATCTAGGGATATGTAAACATTTCATCTTAGCCTCATGCTTTCTAAAACCAGATTTTTTTTAATATTCCACTTGGCAGCACATGATCAAGAAGCTATAAAAAGTTAGTAAAGTCTCACCAAGGAGCTGTTTCATACTGCTGCAGAACTGCAATCCGATTCTGTCTTCTCCAGGATTATAAAGCTCCACATGCTGTGAATGCTCCTCCTGCTGGTGCAATGAAATACTGCAGCCATTCTAAATACAGTCATGTGCGAAACTAACAACAGTTTATTCCTTGGTTTATTCTCATTCCTTGGATCTTTTAAAAAGTAGTGATTTAAAATGTTTTAAACAGACACAGCAAATCACAATCAATGCATTAAAGAAAATGAGCAGTAGATTGAATTGCATCAAAGATTGTAAAAATTATTTTCAGTTATTTTAATTTGTGCTTATTTAAAATACACCAAGAAGATAGGGGACAAGGTGGTACATTCTTTAGCCCCTTAAGGACGCAGGGTTTTTCGGCCGATTTCTCGCTCTCCAACTTCAAAAATCCATAACTTTTTCATTTTTCCGTGTACAGACCTGTGTGAGGGCTTATTTTGTGCGTAACAAATTTTACTTTCCCGTGATGTTATTTATTTTAACATGCCGTGTACTGCGTAGCTGAAAAAAAATTCCAAATGTGGAAAAATTGAAAAAAAACGTCACGTGCGTCACGTTCTTGTGGGCTCAGTTTTTACGACTTTCACTCTTCGCCCCAAATAACATGCCTACTTTATTCTTTGGTTCGGTGCGATCGCGGTGATACCAAATTTATATAGTAAATTTGTATAGTTTTATTGTGTTTTAATACATTTTCAAAAATTAAACGAATGTGTACAAAAAAGAAAAAAAAATTTTTGCCATCTTCTGACGCTAATAACTTTTTCATACTTTGGCGCACGGAGATGTGTGAGGGGTCATTTTTTGCGAAATGAGGCGACGTTTTCATTGCTTCCGTTTTGAGGTCTGTGCGATATTTTGATCATTTTTTATTTCATTTTTTATGTTATGTAAAAAGGTGTAAAAGTCGCATTTCGGACATTTGGGCGCCATTTCCCGTCTCGGAGGTCACCGCCGGCCGTAACCGTTTTTATATTTTGATAGATCGGGCATTTTGGGACGCGGCGATACCTAATATGTTTGTGATTTTTACTGTTTATTATGTTTTATATCCGTTCTAGGGAAAGGGGGGTGATTTGAACTTTTAATATTTTATTAATTTTTTTTATTTTTTTAAACTTTTTTTTTTCTTTTTTTTTTCACTATCTTTTAGACCATCTAGGGTACATTAACCCTAGATGGTCAGATCGCTGCTACCATATACTGCAATACTTCTGTATTGCAATATATGGCATTTTTGCAGCACATTCATTACAATGAGCCACTGGCTCATTGTAACGAATCTGCAGCTGCCAGATAGCCTCGTGTCAAAAGAAGACACGAGGCTACCATGGCAACCGATCGCCGCCCCCCGAAGACGTTCGGGGGCGTGGCGATCGAAAAAAAGATGGCGGCGCCCGCGCGCCGCCGTCTTTTAAACGCCGCCGGCGACTTTGCCGGCGGCAACGGGGGGGTTAATAGCCGCGATCGGTGCTAGCACCGACCGCGGTTATTAGCGGTGGGGGTTTTATGCATTTTGCAAAAACCCCCACCTTTGTATGAAGAGGACTCAGCCCGTGAGCCCTCTTCATACATCCCTTATACCTCTGCGCCGTAGAGCTACGGCGCAGAGCGTTAAGGGGTTAGTGATTTCCTGAAGCTGAGGTCCGAGTAATGGTGACTACATGTGCCATGTAGGATTACTTACAAAAACATCAATAAAGTATAATTTATTCATATACTACCAGGAGGTAAAACAGAAGAGCAGAATGGAGGTATCTCAATAAATCTGTTCCTGGGACAACCAAGTATTTGCTGAAGTGGTTACAGAGAGGAAGTTGTAATAATCTGTCTACAACAGTATATTGGAGTAATATAGGCAGTTTCCTGACTCCGGAAAAGGGGCATGTCCTCTGTAAAAAGGTAGCCTTGTAAAAAATATCCTCTGTGGCAGAAGAAAAGAGAAAGCGTGATGGGCTTTTGCAACGTGTCTTTAGTGAAAGGGTGATAGGTTCCTTTTAAGACATCTCCACCTATACCATATAACACCTGCAGTACATAGGAATAAAAAGATGAGCACATGGCAAAATCACAGTATATTTTATCATGTATATTTAGGTAGTCCCCGGGTTACGTACAAGATAGGTTCCTTGGAGTTGAATTTCTATAAGTCGGAACTGTAAAATTTTTGCTGTCATGGGACAAGGATTATCAAAAAAGTTTCATTACAGACAACCTACGGCTGATCATTGCAGCCTGGGACTAAATAAAGCATCCAGAGAGCTTCACCAGAGGTCACAGTGAGCAGAGGGGTCCATCTGTAGCTAGGGTCATCTGTAAGTTGGGTGCACTTAAGTAGGGGACCGCCTGTACACACACTCAGTGAAACCTCTCCAGAAGATCACCTCTCTGAGAGAACCCCTCCCTAAAAGACACTTTTTTAATTCAATATCTGATTTTTTATTTTTTGCCACTGTACTCTTTGGAAGCTGCCCACTATCTGCAGACCACCAAAGAGGTTGCACTATATACTGTGCTGTGTGTGATCTGCTAATCATTAGAATGCTGAACTGTTACAGCTGTTCCTAGCATCTAATCAGAGCTCAGCTTTCATTTTTGCAGATTATAAAATGGAAGCTGTGCATTCGCAGTTCAGATCTAAGACGCTTCTGATAAATCTCTCTTTATGTCTATAGTGCCCCTCCCAACAATGTCCATCCACCCTCCTCTTATCTCCAGCATTCAGATATGGATTCTAATTCAAAGTGTGAGGGAGCAGCCAGCGGAACAAGGTAAAAGCCCTGCTAGCAGGCAAACGGCTGCAGATAGCTAAGGAGAGTACATTAGAGAATTGCTTGCATTAGCTTAGTGCAGTGTTAGGCAAAGGTTTTTATACGTTACAGTTCTTTAGTAAAAGATTAAAAATCCAAATGGTGTAAATATTAAAATGAAGGACCTGTCACCCTTAAAAACAGCACGAGGAGCTGCTTACCAAAGTAAGCAGCTCCAATGCTAAACCAGATGCAACAGTGTTACACTGTCACCTTTATCGGAAACCTCTGATAACGCTAACAAACACTGCTGCGCTGTACACTAGAAACGCTGGACCGCTCTCAAAGTGATTTGGCGTATTCATGTGGGGGCGGTCCAAGGTGCTGCCTCTTCCCTGGACCGCCCCGCTCACTCCATAGGCAAGCGGTGACTGCCGCGCATCATGCAGCAGTCACTGCCCCTAATTCCGCCCCCTCATGAATATGCCGGATGCTTTAGTGTACAGCGCAGCAGTGTTTGTTAGCGTTAGCGCATCTGTTTTAGCACTAGGAGCTGCTTACTTCAGTAAGCAGCTCCTAGTGCCATTTTTGAGGGTGACAGGTTCTCTTTAAAATAGGCAATGTGACACTTTAAGATGGAGGCGGAATAAGAGGTGCAGAATAAGCTCCCATTCACACATCAGTGTCCTGATCAGTATTCTTTATTAGTATCAGTACTGCAGGAGAAATACTGATCAGAACACTGACGTGTGAAAAAGACCCTTAAGGTTCATTCAAATATCAGATTTTTTCACAGTATGCTAACTGTAATTTCCATATACAGAGTTTATGGAAAGAAAAGTATACAAAAGTATACAAGAGTATAGCATACTTTTCAGTCAGTCAGTTTTGTGTAACTAGAGTATTGACATCTGTTTTATAATGTCCAAATGGTATCCATTGATATTTTTTTGCAGAAACAAACCTGATAGTTTGCATTAATAATAAGGCAAAAATTCCTGCGTCCCCAAAATCACCAGAGAAAATAGAAAAACTGACTGCACACAAATCCCATCAATCTTTTTGAGGACCCATTGACTTCTATTGGAGTTTGTGGGCAAATTGGAGCATATCCTATTATTTTCCCATTATTTTGCACAGAACACTGAAAAAAACATCAATGTGCATAAAAAGGTATAATATACTTTCTGTATCAATTCCTCACAGTTTTCTAGACCTCTGCTTGCTGTGATTATGAAGGAAACTTCATTGTTTCAAGCACGACCAAGACTTATAAGTGTTTCCCCTGTGGATCCTTGAAATACAATCTGAAAGATAAAACTTTTATTAAAACATAACATTATTTAACATAACAATATATTTTTCTGATAGCAGAGCTCTTGGCAACAACCGCAAATTATCATGTTATTCTTGATTGTAACAACCTCACCGATAAAACCAGTCTCCATATAACCAAATTTGCACGCTCCGAGCACGAGGTCCACACCCCAGCTCCACTCGCCGCCAACCTACTAGCTGAGTGGCGAACGAAGATGTGGCCCTAGACCAACCATTGGAGACAGTAAACAACACCTTCTTCCCGGTTAAACCGCGGGTAAAACATATCTTGTTTTAATCAAAACCACCATCTTTTGAATTATAGTGGCTATATAGTATAACCACAGCTTTACCTTCAAACTGGCTGTTGCCAAGAGCCCGCCATCTCACAATATGCATCCTGACTAATCCTAACTAGCCCATCCCTGACAATAGTTATTAATGCTAATTGTAACCCAACTCCCTGAACGCACAATCGTGCACCCTGTACAAAACAAACTAATGGGAAGGAGGGCAGGACAAAATTTTTTATAGCCTGAATGAGGCTTGTCCTTCCTGACCACTTAACTCTACCCCCCTCTGTTGAAACCCCCTATCGCCTGTCCTGCATTCTCCACCCGATCAAATCCACCCACAATATATGGCTCCTTCCCAGCCCAGACAGTCATGCCCGCTCTCCGCCCACCTGCAGCAGGCTCCGCGCTCACATGGAGAACAATGGGGCTTATTTACTACGGGTCCCACCGATCACACTTTCATTGGAGTTTAGAAATTAATGAGATTTGTGCCGCAATGAAAGCTATTTAACTAGGGATTGTGGCGCACCCGATCGGATTATGGCACAATTGTGCTGGCTTTCAGGGCCATGTGACGATCCAACTGATTCGGACTGAGCGCGAGATTTAATATTCAAATTGTGTCGCAACCAATGCACCTACCTACACTGGGAAGAAGGTGAACTCCGGCGGACCTGAGCTGAGAAGTGACAGATGCAGGAAATGGGGCGCACAATCTTTGTGAATCACGGCAAAGTTCATTCTCGTCGGACAACGCACAGAGGGGATCACGCAGGACCGGGTAAGTAAATGTGCCCCACTGTGTCATGAGAAAATTATTTCAAAATCACCTAGATATGTTAACATGTTCTGAAGTTATAACCAATTATCGTGACACGTCAGATTCTAAAAATAAAGTTTGGTCATTAAGCTGAAAACAAATGTTGGTGATGAGGGGTTAAACACAACGTATATGGAAAAATTGTATATCTTTTCTATAAATTGCTGAAAGTGGGCAAAACCCCTAAAAAGGTTCTTCTGCTGTTTAGCTTGCATTTAATGAGCTTTATCTTGCTAATTATAGAAAATGGTTAATTGAAACCAATATGCTATGTTTATCCATTTACAAGATATAACTTACATTGGTGTAGACTTACCTGGATTGCTTCCCTCTGGGATTTCATAAGAAACAACCTGTAGACTTCTCTTGGTGCATGCTTGAGCTCTTCCTGCTTGCCGGCCACCCTGGGTCCACATATAATACATGTTAATGGAGAGTGCGCAGGATATAGCAGAGAACACAGGTGTGTACCGCATCATGGGACTTGATGTCCTGAGGAGGAACACTGGGGCACATTTACTTACTTATTTTTTTACGGTGCGATCCCCAATCCAGACTGTCCGACGAGGATGAGCTCTGCCGCGATTCATGAAGATTGTGCCCCCGATATCCTGCATGTGTCACTTCCCCGCTCTCAGGTCAGCCGGAGTTCACCTTCTTCTTCCTGGTGCTTGTAAGTGCATGGCTTGCGACACAAATGTAAATGTTAAATCCCGCGCGTAGTCCGAATCCGTCGGATCGTCTGACGGTCCGCCCTCCCCCCCCCCCCCCGATTTCTCTGCGCCTCTGTGATCCCCAAAAAGTCGTGAAACCCGACGAAAATGCAGCAGCGGGACCCTTTGTAAATAAGCCCCACTGTGTCCATCTTGCATCTTGTAAAAATATAAACTAAATGAGCAATATTAATGGGTGAAAGAGTTTTGTTAATATCCGGGTACATATTGCCCTAACTATATATATATATATATATATATATATATATATATATATATATATATATATAATTTTTTTTTTTTTTTATAAAACCCTGCTCATAGGAGATACAGTGATTTTGATTTTACTTTCAATGATACAACTAAATACTAGCAAAGTTAAATATGCTGCAAATAAGTGTTATTTTTTTAAGGATCAAACAAGCAAGTGAAAGTATCCTAAGCATGATGATTAAAGGGGACCTACCACCACGATTCTACCTATAAAGGTAGAACGGGTGGTAGGTGGATAAATGGGACGTAAGGATAGCCCTTTTTGGGCTAATCCTTACGTCCCGGCTATCCTTTTGTAAACTTTAATCAGTTGATATGCTAATTTAATTAAGCGGCTACTGGGGCGTGGAGTAGCCGGACATGAGGCTACTAGTCGCGGCTACTCCACGCCCCAGTAGCCTTGTTCCTCCGCCCTACCGGGTAATCTTCGGCGCGCAGATCCTTGCAGCTGCGCGCCCTCGTGCGAATATCCTGCGTTCTACGCATGCGCAGGACGCAGGCCTACGGGCCTGCATGCGCAGACGCCGGGTGCTCGGACGAGGGCGCGCAGCTACGAGGTGCTGCGCGCCGAAGATTACATGGTAGGCGGAGTAACAAGGCTACTGGGGCGTGGAGTAGCCGCGACTAGTAGCCTCATGTCCGGCTACTCCACGCCCCAGTAGCCGCTTAATTAAATTAGCATATCAACTGATTAAAGTTTACAAAAGGATAGCCGGGACATAAGGATTAGCCCAAAAAGGGCTATCCTTACGTCCCATTTATCCACCTACCACCCGTTCTACCTTTAGAGGTAGAATCTTGGTGGTAGGTCCCCTTTAAAGGTTTTTTTACCACCAATTTATTAGCTATCCTTTGATTAATGTAGAATTTTCAAATTCCTGGCAACCACATGGTCACAAATAGGGGGTTGCTAAATGCCTTTGGTGAATTGAGCTGTAGTGTACATGAATGACCACTCATCATTTACCTGAAATGGTGTAACCGTATATCCATCTGTTTCATGGAAAGTGAATGTGTGATAAGTGTATGGAAAAATTCCTTCAGTCAAGCAATTATATGAAGCAATAAATACACTGGTAAGTTGGTGTAATACTGTATTTGTTACAAGTCCTGTCTCTGACAATAGAACAATGAAAATGTAATATATGCTACCAAACAGGATTTGGGGTGTGTGGAGCTATGAAGGGTGTTACAGATGCAGCAGCTTCATTATTGTTAGTGAACCTACAGTCAGTGCTCAGAGATGACGGCTCTATAAACTGATATGTTTAGCAGGGTTGAGGGAAGATATCTTATTGCTTTCAGGTCCCCTTGGACCAAGTCATTTAGCTTTAATTTGTAATGTGAATGTGTAATTCCATCCTGAAGCAGTTGGCCACTTTATGTTAATTTGTTATTATATATGGGACAACGATTTGTACCATTTTCATTAAATCAGAATCCCCAGCCCTCCTCCAGAAATGCATTCATGCTCAGCAGCCTGCTACTCCCATCCATAAGATGGCAGGAGATGGAGGGTCATGTGACCATACACTCAATGACCACTCGCTCCTCTACAGTCCCCTGAGAACTGTCTGTACAGTCATATCCATGTCACTGCCATGAAAAGCTTTGTGCAGCTCTGTCTATATGGAAAACACTGCATTGCCTTATCTTCAAGGCGTAACTGTAAAGTTATTGACAAAAAATAAATATAGCACAGCGGAGTCTTTGACAACAATTCCAAAGATACCTGTATCATGCTGCTCTCTTCTTAATAGCCTGAGATATATCTGATATATACATATATAATATTGTTTCCTATTTAATCAGATCCAGCTATTCCTAAAGTGGGAGGGCACTTCCTGGTTGTGACATCAGCTGAGGGCACAAAACAGGACAGCATGTTTATAACTGGCCGATCTGAAGCATTTGTTTAGTCACATGCTTGTGACATCAGTGAAGGTCCTATGTTTTTTGCACTCCTCTACTACTTACACTCCCGACAAGCCTCCAGTTGTCTGTTCTATACAGTTTCCCATGGGTACCAGGAAGCTTGACAAATAGAGATTATCCTGGGGGGACAGGTAAAACCACTGCTAGCTGCTAAACACCTGCAAATTCAAGTAAATTAGAGAATTGCTTATTTTTTTAGTGCACAGTTAGTGCAAAAGTTTTTATACTAAACAGTTGTACTTTAATAAGCAGGGGAAGGAAGGAGTTACAACCTAAATGGTGGAGAACATGACACAGCTAAAAGACATCCCACAGCTGGGGATCTGCCTGTACAAAGCAATTTCCCCCAAAGATATATAAAGTTCTTATGTTTTGTATAGGGGAAACTGAAGCAGTATGGTTTCTGCTCCTTGTACACAGCTTCTCATAAAAGTGCCCTGTGACATGGCACTGCCAAGAGGTCATAGCACAGATAGCTCACAGGACGCTGAACAGTGAGTGAATGCTCATTGGAGTGTATGGTCACATGACCCTCCATCTCCTGCTACTTTATGGATCGGTGCAGCATGCTGCTGAACAGGAAGGCATTTTTTGAAGGGAGGATGTGGCTTCTGTGTTCATGAATATAGTGCAGTACTGTCTGAATATATATTAGTAAGTTGTTTGATATCATGTCCCCAATATATAAAAAAATTTCACATAAAGTGACCAATCCCTTTAAGTTGAGTTAGTACTGATAGTATAAGTATTATCTAACCAACTAACTTCATAACTTTGGTTCATAAACATTTGAGGCAATGTATTAAGACTTGAGCTGTGTGCGCCAGAAATTGAAACCTAGGCCAGTTGTGAGTTAGCATAGATTTGTAATTTGTGACACAGGGAATTACACATCAGCCCCAATATTGTCATTCAGATCAATTTTGAACTATGATATTGATACATAGACTATCTATACTACCTCTGAAGTCCTTTGGATGTTTTCTGTTTGATAGCATATAAATGTGTCAGTAATAATCATACAATACTCCTTGATATTGTACTTTGCAGCTTTGTAATGAGAAGCCATATGGCCTCCCTGCACTGCTATTCAAGTTCTTCGCCCTAAGGCTCCAGATGAAAAATCTGGATCTTCACAGATTTGAGTTTTCAAACTGGCATTTATATGTCTGGCGTGACTGTTGGCAGAACACTGACAAATAATATACAACCAATGCTGAAGTTCACTACTGCAGGAGTTTAAAGAAGAAACATTGCCTAAGGATGAAGTTTAGAAGAAAAACATTGGTCAACAAATTTAAAGTAAAAAAGTCAAAAGGCAGAAAGATAAGGGACTGACTGATAAAATAGGTCAAAGCAGAACAGGGCAATTTTTTTAAATTGTCATAAAAAAATGTTAGGGAATACTCTACACAGTAGAGGTACATCAGAACCCAAACTATGAAGATAAATTCATACATTACAGGCCTTGACCCAATGCATAGTAACCACTGTGGCCAATCTGCTGCTTCAGTGGATTCAACTGATGCTACTGATTGGCTTCAGCGGATCTTGTGACCTTGATACTTCTGGCCCCATTGGCCGTGTTGGGGAATGAGCTAGAAGCTATAGTGGAACTTGGATCCTGAAGAGGGTAACTATTGTTTAAATTTGTCAATTTCAAATACTGGCCCCTGTAAAGGTAGAATATACACAGTTGGAAAAAAACTTTGTGACAATGCTTACAGTGAATAATTTCAGTTTCCTTTATCCTCAGTGATTATTGCTCTGTCTGGCATTGGATCTATATGGTTCTGATCACATGGCAGAGGAAAATATAGATTACCAATACTAGCATGGACAGCAGTGATGAATATAAATTACTCATCCTTTGACTTCCAGGCTAGGTATAGACACTCGCAAACCAGAAATCCAATAGAAGTCCAGTTGACAAAAAATGGTATGAACTTTTTAGGCATTCTATAACCAGTGTTGTAAAAGTAATGGTAAAAGTGCTACAATAATATGCTGGTGCTGTATAAAATAGTGTAAAAAAAGATTTATAAGATTAAAAGATTTCTCTTTCTAGTTTTCCTGTTTGTCTAGTTCCTTTTTTGTCTTGTTTCTTAGTCTAATTTGTCTTACATGGATTTGCCTTGTGTTAAATTGTACCTGTGCCTGCAGACAGAGACATAATTTTTGCCTCTGACTGACCAGTATATGACTTATGCTGTAAAATGACAGGATGGAAAAACGTAGTAAGCTTTCTACCCTGAGCGACATATTCAGAGGCAATAGAAGGCTATGGGGAGCAAATGCAGCCCAGAGAGCATACATCTCTCAGCATGAGGGGGGACCCGGTGATCAACAGCATGAGGGGGGGCCCGGTGATCAACAGCAGCAGCCAAATATTGGCTGCTGCTGTTGATCACTCCTTCCACCGCATTCAGGGGGATTGGGAGGTCCCTGGGCGATGTATCTCACCGTATAATTATACAGTGGGATATGTCTGTACCATACGTTGTAGGACACGTTGGATGGAGTGCCAACATGTCTTACAACCTATGTTACAAAACATGATGTGCACCTTACCTTAGTCTATCATTGCTGCCTAGTATGGAGGATGTGACTTTTTAAATAACTTGCACATTTTTGGATAAAAAAGTGACAAAGTTGGTTCTCCTGTTTCTTGCTGCCGAGTTCTCTACCTGAGACCAGGTGAACTTTTGCACACATTTTTGCAACTTTTTAAAAGTCGCAGATGGCCAATACAACTAACTTTAGTCTGAATAGCTTGATTCATGAGTTAAATAAAGTGAATCCATCCATAAGCTGTGCATTATGATTTATGGTGCAAATATGTAAACATCACAAAAATATATGCAAAATGCAAACTGCACAAAAATTTGCAACTTTTTTGCACTAAAATTAGAAACAAAAAGAATTGCAATACTCAGCTGATATAGTTAACCTTTTATGCACAGAATTGAGGGGAAATAATAGCAGTAGAATGTTCTTACATAACTTCGGTCTAAGAAATGTTTTCTATAGTAGTCCTTTGTTCTATGTGCTGGATTCTCTTTCAGATTGGCCATATATTAAGGAGGCTAAGTGATATTGATTTTGCCAATCTAGGATGTAGGTAAACCTATTGATTGATCCTCTCTAAGACATGCACAAAGCTGAATCCAAGGAATTGCAAAGTGCTGGTCCTGAACATGCTAGTAGAAATGTTTTTTTATTTTGGATTGTTGTACATTTTGTGTTATACAGCTGTGTCATTAATTGCACAGGAGTATTCTACAGCTTAACAATGGGCGACTGTAGCTTAAGCAACATCATGTAACTACTTTTACTGCTACTAGTAATTTTAACCCTTTCCTGATGTGTGGCATACTATTATGGCACAGCGTCGGAAAGTGGGTATGAAAGGGCTTATGGGCAGAGTGGCAGTTTGCAGCATATTTCTAGCACCAATGTAAGAAATCACTAGCAAAACTTCCATATACTGACATATATTGTCCCCAAATGCTTGTTCTTTCGAAAATAAAAACGGATAATCTGGCAGTGAACCTGCAACCAAATGTCCAAACAGACACTTTTTCACCATTTTTAAAATCATAAACGTTTGGGCTAAAAATGATCATAAGGTCACAGAGTTTGTAAAAGGGCAGCATGAAAATGTCATCTCGACCGGCAAAACAAAAAACAAACATGCACAGGTTATAGTATAAAAAAAGAGTCAGAACTTGGTGAAATGAAAAAATATTAATTCTCATACAAATTTGGTATCCCTATGATTGTTCTGACCCAAGGAATAGAGTAGGTGTCATTTGTAATGAAAAAGTGAAATATCTAAATACAGAGACTACAAGAAAGTGGTATTTTTTCCTGCTTCCCCAAATAAGACATGTAATATTAAATAGTCACCGGAAAGTACAATTTGTTATGCAGAAAACAAACCACCATACAGCTTTGCACATGGAAAAATAACAAAAAGTTATGAATTTTTGAAGGTGGTAAACAAAAAATGGAGACCCAAAAATGAAATAGGGCCCAGTCGTTCAGGGGTTAAAACTTTGCTTTGACATACCATTAATAAGTGTCAGAACTATAACAGAGCATGCACATTCTATTCTGGACCTGGCCATATAAGTGTAACAATAACAAAAAATGGCAATGTTGTATATGTTGTAGAAAACCAACAACAAAGTAGCCTGGAAGGTTCATTTAATTTGCATCATGATGTTGGTCAAAAAGGGCATGATATCTCTTTAAGGAGAAAAAAGAAGGATATACAGTATATACGGTTTGCAAGATGGAAAAAAACAAACTATGCCTCCAGTGCTGTTTCAAAGTTGCTGCTTCTCATTATTAAAATGTAGGGAACCTGTTTGGGAAAGGGCCATAGAAGGTGCATAGAGTGCAGAAAAAAAAGTTACAACTGAGGACACACTGAATGGCTAAAAAATAACAATTGGTCACTGTTACAGTGTCCACAAATGGCCCTGTGCCTTTTATAATAGTTTGTTATACTTGTAGGAAGGTTGATGTGATACAAATGAGATCTAAAAGATAATATGCAGACTAAATACAAGATAGAATGAAAGTTTACATCAATATATACATTAATAAATAAACAATTAATACATTAAAACTAGAGATGAGCGAACACTAAAATGCTCGGGTACTCGTTATTCGAGACGAACTTTTCCCGATGCTCGAGTGCTCGTCTCGAATAACGAACCCCATTGAAGTCAATGGGAGACTCGAGCATTTTTCAAGGGGACCAAGGCTCTGCACAGGGAAGCTTGGCCAAACACCTGGGAACCTCAGAAAAGGATGGAAACACCACGGAAATGGACAGGAAACAGCAGGGGCAGCATGCATGGATGCCTCTGAGGCTGCTTAATCGCACCATTATGCCGAAATTATGGGCAACAGCATGGCCATGACAGAGTGACAGAATGAAGCTAGATAGCATGTAAAACATCCAATAATTGACCCTGACACTATAGGGGACGGCATGCAGAGGCAGAGGCAGCGGCAGCAGGCTAGAGAGTGGCATGGCGACATACCCTAATTGGACTCAGGCTTCAAACCAATGGGTGTCAGAGAGGAACCAAAGGAGGTGAGCAAGAAGCGCTCAAATAATATCGGTACATGATAAAAGTTTGCCAGTATATTTTGTGGATTACACAGCAGGGTGGCGACAAAGTTAACATGGAAGCCATGAAAACAACCCAAAATTCTGCCTGACACAGCTCGTTTGATAAGGGGACCATGTATGCTTACAGTTCATGCCAGTCGCTGCACTGGCTGCCAGTCTCCTTTCGAATACAGTTTAAAATAATAATAACCCTCATCCATAAAGCTCTGTATAATGCTGCACCCCCCTACCTCTCCTCTCTTATCTCAGTCTATCGCCCAACCCGTGCTCTTAGATCCGCCAGTGATCTTAGATTAACCTCTACCCTAGTGCGGACCTCCCACTCGCGTCTCCAAGACTTCTCTAGAGCTGCACCAATTCTATGGAATGCTCTGCCCTGGACTATCAGACTAATACCTAACCTCCAAAGTTTCAAACGTGCTCTTAAAACCCATTTCTTTAGGCAAGCCTATAACACTCATTAACTGCATGAAGTTTTAACTCTTCTACTAACCCGTCCTGTGTCGTCCTCCCATCTGTTATCCAGCAACCAACAGGCACCAGACTTCTCTGCAGTCCCATTCACCCTGGACCTGGTATATAAGATGACGGCTGAGTGGTTCAAGCGACAGCAATTCCATTTATTATATTTTTTTCTATTCCCTAAGAAGAATGGCTTGACCATTAAATATTCTTTTACCTCGTGTTACCCCATCATCTTCATAAACCGTAAGCTCTGGCGAGCAGGGACCTCACTCCTGTTGTTCCATACAAATGTTGTGCTCTGTTACATTACATTTGTATTTGTTTCCTATGATTTGTAAAGCGCTACAGAATATGATGACGCTATATAAATAAAGATTATTATTATTATTATTATGGAGGCAGTGAACTAGTAGTAGATTAAAGGTGCTGCAACTATGTTAGTTGGATCTTGGGATGGAGCTGGCGCTCTGCAGCCAGGCGAGCTTTTGCCAATCCAAGCCCCTGTCTCTAGGCTACTCCCCAAACAGCACTTCTAAGAACCTTTTGTATAAGATCAAGTGTAGTAGCGTTCTTATAAGTTTAGGATATGGCGGGTGAGGGGAATGTAAACAGATGCGCAAGAAGCGCTGAAATAATATCCCTAAATGGTAAAAGTTTGCAAGTATATTTTGTGGATTACACAGCAGGGTGGCGACAAAGTTAACAACTTTGATGTGGAATGCCCTGTAATAGCTCTTGGGCGGTGTGCCTTTTGTCGCCTAGGCTCAGCAGTTTGAGCACCGCCTGCTGTCGCTTAGCGACGGCACTGCTGCTGTGCCTAGAGCTACCGACTGATGGCGCCGTGCCCACGGATGGTAGTTCGGAGGAGGAGGTGGAGGAGGGGTGGGAGGAGGAGGAGGCATAGTAGGCCTGAAACACCTGGACCGAGGTAGGCCCCGCAATCCTCGGCGTCGGCAGTATATGAGCAGCCCCAGTGTCAGACTCGGTCCCAGCCTCCACCAAGTTAACCCAATGTGCCGTCAGCGATATATAGTGGCCCTGCCCGGCAGCACTCGTCCACGTGTCCGTGGTCAGGTGGACCTTGTCAGAAACGGCGTTGGTCAGGGCACGGATGATGTTGTCTGACACGTGCTGGTGCAGGGCTGGGACGGCACATCGGGAAAAGTAGTGGCGGCTGGGGACCGAATACCGAGGGGCGGCCGCCGCCATGAGGTTGCGAAAGGCCTCGGTCTCTACTAGCCTATAGGGCAGCATCTCCAGGCTAAGCAATCTGGAGATGTGCACATTAAGGGCTTGGGCGTGCGGGTGGGTTGCACTATATTTGCGTTTCCGCTCCAGCGTCTGGGGTATGGAGAGCTGAACGCTGGTGGATGCTGTGGAGGATCGTGGAGGCGACGATGGGGTTTTTGTGGCAGGGTCCTGGGCAGGGGGCTGACTAGCAGCTGACACAGGGGAAGGAGCAGTGGTGTGCACGGCCGGAGGTGAACGGGCTTGTTGCCACTGAGTGGGGTGTTTAGCATTCATATGCCTGCGCATACTGGTGGTAGTTAAGCTAGTAGTGGTGGAACCCCTGCTGAGCCTGGTTTGGCAAATGTTGCACACCACAGTCCGTCGGTCATCCGGTGTTTCCTTAAAGAACCTCCAGACTTCTGAAGATCTAGCCCTCGCCGCAGGAGCCCTCGCCACGGGAGCTTCACTAGTTGACACATTTGGCGCTGATGCACCAGCTCTGGCCCTGCCTCTCCGTCTGGCCCCACCACTGCCTCTTCCAACCTGTTCTGGTCGAGGACTCTCCTCCGTCTCAGAAGCACTGTGTTCACCCGGCCTCTCAACCCAGCTTGGGTCTGTCACCTCATCATCCTCCGATCCCTCAGTCTGCTCCCCCCTCGGACTTCCTGCCCTGACAACAACTTCCCCACTGTCTGACAACCGTGTCTCCTCATCGTCGGACACCTCTTTACACACTTCCACTACGTCAAGAAGGTCATCATCACCCACAGACTGTGACTGTTGGAAAACCTGGGCATCGGAAAATTGCTCAGCAGCAACCGGACAAGTGGTTTGTGACTGTGGGAAGGGTCCAGAAAACAGTTCCTCAGAGTATGCCGGTTCAAATGCCAAATTTTCCTGGGAGGGGGCAGACTGGGGGGGAGGAGGCTGAGGTGCAGGAGCTGGAGGAGTGGCGATTTCGGTGACATGGGTGGACTGCGTGGAAGACTGACTGGTGGTGGACAAATTGCTCGAAGCATTGTCAGCAATCCACGACATCACCTGTTCGCACTGTTCTGGCCTCAACAGTGCTCTACCACGAGTCCCAGTAACTTCAGACATGAACCTAGGGAGTGTAGCTCTGCGGCGTTCCCCTGCTCCCTCATCAGCAGGTGGTGTCTCACCCCGCCCAGGACCACGGCCTCTGACCCCTGCAGTAGTTGGACGCCCACGTCCCCGCCCTCGTCCTCTACCCCTAGCCCTCGGGTTAAACATTTTTAAAATGAGAGTTATAACTTTATTTTTTTTTTTACTTTTTTTTGTTTTTTTTGTGTGTTTTTTTTTTTTTTTTGTGTTTTTTGTTTTTTTTTGAGTTTTTAAAACCAAACAATGCTATCCTATTGCTATGGCTATTTTCTAGCCAAGTATCAAAGCACACTACTATGCCAGATGAGATGACACTGAGTTAGTGCCTAATTGAAATCCAACCCCTACTAAATTTTCCCACTTCGGTCTTTGCTATGGATATGTGCGTCACTAAGCGCAGAACACAGCGGTCGCAAGTCTCACTACAAATTGCTCAGAATTGGCTAGTACATGCACTGCAGAAAGTACAGCCACCAGCAGATCAACCAGAAATCAAATATATAGAACGCTACTGTATGCGTAAGTAAGCTCTTTGTATTCTCCTATGGCTATTTTCTAGCCAAGTATCAAAGCACACTACTATGCCAGATGAGATGACACTGAGTTAGTGCCTAATTGAAATCCAACCCCTACTAAATTTTCCCACTTCGGTCTTTGCTATGGATATGTGCGTCACTAAGCGCAGAACACAGCGGTCGCAAGTCTCACTACAAATTGCTCAGAATTGGCTAGTACATGCACTGCAGAAAGTACAGCCACCAGCAGATCAACCAGAAATCAAATATATAGAACGCTACTGTATGCGTAAGTAAGCTCTTTGTATTCTCCTATGGCTATTTTCTAGCCAAGTATCAAAGCACACTACTATGCCAGATGAGATGACACTGAGTTAGTGCCTAATTGAAATCCAACCCCTACTAAATTTTCCCACTTCGGTCTTTGCTATGGATATGTGCGTCACTAAGCGCAGAACACAGCGGTCGCAAGTCTCACTACAAATTGCTCAGAATTGGCTAGTACATGCACTGCAGAAAGTACAGCCACCAGCAGATCAACCAGAAATCAAATATATAGAACGCTACTGTATGCGTAAGTAAGCTCTTTGTATTCTCCTATGGCTATTTTCTAGCCAAGTATCAAAGCACACTACTATGCCAGATGAGATGACACTGAGTTAGTGCCTAATTGAAATCCAACCCCTACTAAATTTTCCCACTTCGGTCTTTGCTATGGATATGTGCGTCACTAAGCGCAGAACACAGCGGTCGCAAGTCTCACTACAAATTGCTCAGAATTGGCTAGTACATGCACTGCAGAAAGTACAGCCACCAGCAGATCAACCAGAAATCAAATATATAGAACGCTACTGTATGCGTAAGTAAGCTCTTTGTATTCTCCTATGGCTATTTTCTAGCCAAGTATCAAAGCACACTACTATGCCAGATGAGATGACACTGAGTTAGTGCCTAATTGAAATCCAACCCCTACTAAATTTTCCCACTTCGGTCTTTGCTATGGATATGTGCGTCACTAAGCGCAGAACACAGCGGTCGCAAGTCTCACTACAAATTGCTCAGAATTGGCTAGTACATGCACTGCAGAAAGTACAGCCACCAGCAGATCAACCAGAAATCAAATATATAGAACGCTACTGTATGCGTAAGTAAGCTCTTTGTATTCTCCTATGGCTATTTTCTAGCCAAGTATCAAAGCACACTACTATGCCAGATGAGATGACACTGAGTTAGTGCCTAATTGAAATCCAACCCCTACTAAATTTTCCCACTTCGGTCTTTGCTATGGATATGTGTGCCACTAAGAGCTAAACACAACGGTAGCAAGTCCCCCTGCTAATTCCTCACAAAATGGTACTAGATGCAAATTAAAATAAAAAAAGTAGAACGTTATTGTAGCCCTAAGAAGGGCTGTTGGGTTCTTTGAGAATCACTCCTGCCTAACAGTAAGCTAATAGAACACCCTAACGCTTTCCCTGACAAGCAGCAGCTCTCTCCCTAGCGGCATCCAGACACAGAATGATCCGAGCAGCGCGGGCAGCGGCTAGTCTATCCCAGGGTCACCTGATCTGGCCAGCCAACCACTGCTATCGACGTGTAAGGGTACCACGTCATGCTGGGTGGAGTGCAGAGTCTCCTGGCTTGTGATTGGCTCTGTTTCTGGCCGCCAAAAAGCAAAACGGCGGGAGCTGCCATTTTCTCGAGCGGGCGAAGTATTCGTCCGAGCAACGAGCAGTTTCGAGTACCCTAATGCTCGACCGAGCATCAAGCTCGGACGAGCATGTTCGCTCATCTCTAATTAAAACCCATGCATTATCTGTTTACAGGACACTTCTGACATACAGGAAAGGCCTAAGCTAAACATATGAGTGGATGCAGGTAGCGAGTTTGTTTCCGTGGTAGACTAACTCTCTTCATGGGACTTTAAAAATGGGACACGGAAGTCCCACTACCACTGGGTATTATAGGACAAATTATGAATTTTATACTCCGAAATAGCTTTAAGGAGTGGGCAGAATGAGACAAAATCTGGTTAATAATAGGCACTAATGGACCAGTCAAAAAACAAGCTGTCATTAGCATGTTCACGTAATCAATTTCATTTGTCTAGATTTTCCTTGAAGTGGTTTTTTAGAAATGAAAGCATATGGTCTGAATATTACAAAGAGTCATGTGATCTCCCATTTCCTGTAAGCAGGAAACTGCAGGCACTACATGTCTTAAGGAAAGTGAGAGTGACTGATACCTTCTTTAATCATTAAAAAGCTAATTGGTAAAATTTGCAGAGCACAGAGTGATTGAGAACATATAGACCCTCTGGCCTACTAGCTGCACAGAATTGTAATTATCGGTTTACAAAGGAAAATATTTAAGACTATCCGATTACAATAGAAAGTGTAAAAGAGCCTATGACAGCACTTCCCATACTTGATGTAGCAGAGAATACAAGACTTCTACTTTACTACTTTTAAGATGTAAAATTATTCCTTCCCATTTGATTGCGCTTGTGCTGATTCATGCAGTAAATGTTTCCTGTAATCGCTTATGAGAAATGTCAGCGGGCTTAGAGCAATGTACGCTAAACAATGCATTTTAATGGATTATTTAATAGTCAGAAATTGTAACTTAATAAATAAATTGCCATGTCCAGCTGATTAATATTCCTTACCATCACCACAGACAGTGCTTACTCAGAGCTATAAAAAATGTATTTTTAAAGATTATTGGTAGAATAATATAGTTAGTATCTTTGGAGTCATTCTTTTGCAAGCATAGGTAGGAAAAACATAGCCCTAAGAATACAGCTTCTCATAGGATTAGGATTACAGTGCAGCTGTGTATAAATATCCAATAACATATCAGTGGGGCACATGTCTCATAGTTTGGTCTCTCTGAGGTGCATTTTAGAGACTTTTGGCGGCTAGTTTTTGCATCCTATGTATGATCCTGTCTTTTTACTTGTGATACATGTTCAGTTTTTCCTATCCTGGCAGGCACAAATTTTGGCTTCTTTTTGAGACTTTTTGTTGCAAATGTCTCAAATCCACATTGACACAAGCCACATGTGGGGGTTATATACAGGAGTGGACACTACTGTTAATGTGGGATTTAACATGTTGCATTTTTAATGCATTTTCAAACTTATTACAACAGCTGAGGAGAGGCATAGTAAACACAATGTTAACACATGTGTTAACATGGTGTTTATATTGCGTTTTGTAAATGCAAATGTTAACAGTAATTAAATAAGGCAAATCACCTCTCCTCAGCTGTTGTAATTAGTTTCAAAATGCATTATAAACACAATTAAACTGCTTAACTTTGACCTCACCCTTAGAAGCAACCAATAAAAAAAAATTAAAAAAATGCAAAAATTTAAACAAAAGAGGTTACTGTGCAAAATGTTAAACAGTTAAAGCATGTGAAATAATTCCAATTTACATGTTAAAATTGGGTCCATGAAAAAAAAAATTCCATGGCACCTGCCCTGGACCAGGTGCAGATATGCCCCAAAATTGGCGCAAAAATGTTGCGAAAACAGCAAAATGTTGCACGGAACATCTGGAAAATAAAGATACATAAGGCTCACTGCACAAGGTGTAAAAAGTCGCAAAAATGGCGCAAAAACGGCAAAAGTTGCTAAAATTAGACAATTTGGTTAGCTGAAACTATGATACATGTGCCCCAATTGAGATGATACATGTGCAGCATTGAGATGATTTCACCTGAAACATATTGCTAAACAAAATGTCAAAAATACCTTGCACCAAATGTTTTACACACTTTTTAGATGCTTTTATGACGTACCTATAGAAGGTAGTCAAGACAAACCTGATCTTAAACAAATTTATCAATCACCTTTAGACATCGATAAATCTTATGTAGTATAAGGTTCAGTATTTTTTAACTTTTATTACTTTAAAGGGTTCAGGACACTTGTCTGTGGGTTGTGAAAATCATTATTATAGGGGCTAGCCGTAATGGGCCACACTTTGGCTAAAAGGGAGGGCTGAAAGAGACAAGTATGAGCTCTTTATGGTTTTTACACTCCACCCCCCTCCCAGAGCCAAGTATGAACAAAAAATCTGACCCCATTTAAAGGAAATCTACTAAAAACATGAAGCATGATAAACCAGACACACTTACTCATAGATACAGGCATTGTGAATGTGGTAATCTTATTATATGTCCATGGCCTCCTTCCTTCTAAAATCAACTTTCAAAATGATGCTAATAAGAATTACCAGAGCCCCTCCATATTGCAGTTTCCAAGGTGTTACACTGTAAAGTAGTACTCCTCCCATGCACTGTGTGAGATTACATCAGGCAGAGGGAAGGGGAAGTGCTAAGGAAGCATGGTGGGAAATAGTATAACAGCAGGTGAAGCAAAAGAATGGTGGGACTCTGATAATGCTCCCCAGCCCCTTGGGCTAATTAAAATAATATTAAAAGTATTTTTTTAGGATTAAGGAGGCCTTGGATAACAAATATAAACAGATTATCAGGGTCACTGGATGTATGAGAAATTGTCAATGGTTTATCATGCTTGATTTTGATGGTGGATTTAATTTAGTGACACCTGTCACCATGAAAATGTTATTCAGTCTGCTGACATCACTGGACTAAGCCAGAAGTAAGGGTTTGTGGGAGGGTAAGTGACTCATGGATTCCAAAAGACATATAAAGAGAAGTTATTCATGGCTCCATAATCTTAAATCAGCGTATGATTAGCATAGACTGTAAAGGTGGTTACCATGATGGTGCTGGGCGGTAGCTGCCGGTAACCTCGCAGGCAGAATAATATGAAACAAATAACTGTTGTAGGAGCTGTGGCATTTGGTATATACATTTATGTGAAATAAGTTGCATTTGATCTAGTCCAAGTTATGTGACTCCTGAGATTTGGGACAGTTATCACATTACATTCTATATGCATTACTGTGCCTTCGGAGTGAAGTTTTATGACTCCTAATGGCTTATCATATTAATATGTCCAGTATGGTATAGTAACCACTAAGAAGTAGAAATATAGGATGTGATTGGTGGTGGTGGACACAGAGCAGATCTGTGAGTGATGTTAGTAAATAAACTTTATTGGCTTTTCAGTCATCAGACTTTCAGGCAAACCTATTAGCCGTTAAAATCAATACGTAGTGGTCTCCATTCCGGGTGGTATATATTACCGCGAAATAAAGATCACAACGAGGCAAATGATTATGCCGTTATATGTGGGCACTTTCCAAATGAAATGTGATGAACTCACTGATAGTCTGTGTAGCTGGTAATCATTCATAAAGCAGGACTTCCTTATTTGCATCTTAATATATACCTTTCACCACTGTCTCAGGTAGTGTGCATAAAAACGGATGTACTTGACTGCCTGTGCTGGCATTTACAGCCATCTGTTGAAATGGCAGTATGCCCAATCTGCAGGTTGGTTGTATCCTTGCCCTAGGGCACAGGTGTTAAGAAACCACAGGAGTCAAAGAGCATAACATTGAAAAATTCCATCGCTTTCTGTCACAATAACTCGGTGACAGCATTCAGGAAATGCAAACAGATACTTTCCTGGATACAATCTGTTGACAAATTCGGTGCCAGTGTGTTCTAATAAAAAGTAGCACTCCAGGGCTCACAACTACAACTCATATATTAGATAGAGTTTATAAGAAGGATTACATTGATGCCAGTGAGTACAAGCACATCATTTTCTCAGAGGGTCTAGAGAATTTTAGCACAAATGTAAATGTATGCACATTTTTATGACATTATTTTAATAATACAGATAATAATCATGTGATTTTATAACACTGCAATCTCATAGTTTTTCATATATTGTGTGTCCTCTAATTTGAAAAACCTTATTATAATACACCTTAGAATTGTCTGTATTATGTTGATTATGACTACATAATTTATCAGGCTGGGGTGATATTTTATTCATTCCTATACATAAAGGGAATCTGTCCTATAGTTTTACCCCACTAAAGTATCAGGCTCCTCAGGTTAGGTATGAAATGTCCTTTTTACAATTCCCTATTTTATGTAAATCCTGTCTGTTAAGCTATTCAAAATGTCTTCCAAAGTCATGTGAAAATAAGCAGAAATCTGTCATCTTTTGCTAGAGATGAGTCAGCCTCAGGGGCTTGCATTAATTTTGATGTCTATATCTTGGGCTCTACAGCAACTAGACTAGTATTGTATTAAAGAAGAGGATATCATTGGGAACTACAGAACCAGAGAAATAGTCAGTTATAAAAATATAGCTGCAGCTTACTTTCCCAGCTACGAATATATCTGCCCATATCAATGGTTCTACAAATCACACCAATAGAAGACTCATAAAATTATCATCTTTAATCTGATACCAAAATGATGGTTGTAGATCTTGTTGACCCAAGATAAAGGCATCTAAACACTCATCCCCAAGCCTCTGAGACTGGCCTGTCTCTGAAAAAAGATGACTGATTTCTGCTTGTTTTCTCATGACTTTGGAGGAATTTATTTTGTATTTATACAGGTGAGATTTCAAGAAAGGACATTTCATCCCCTACCCGAGGATTCTATAATTTATGTTATTATTTATATTATAAAAAAGTTATACAACTTTCCAATATACTTTCTGGGGCATATTTATCAGGACCTGAAATAATCGCAAATGCTAGCTTATTGCTAGCTTTTACGATTATTTGCCCCGATACGCCAGTGGGGCGTGAAGGGGGTCACGGCCGGCCGAGCAGAGGGTGCGGCTGGCCGGGAGTGGGCCGGCACGGTGCGTTACTGCCTGCGCACTCACTGACAGTATGTAAAAAGTTCATATGTGAAAAGTCGCTGGCTGCGTTCTTTTCTACGCCCTGCCCTGCGGAAGCCTCTTGATTTATCAGGCTGCGAACATGCAGCGGTGGGGCTATCATATGCTGGCGCACGAGCACCAGCGTATGATAAATATGCCCCCATTGTGGTCCCCATTCTACCAAACAGTGGGATCCCATTGACAAGACCCTTCCAGTCATCTGACATTCTTCCCGTATCCTGTGTAAGAGACAAGGGAAAAACCCTCTAAAGTACATAGAAGGTAAATGTTGGCTAAGCGGGATAATGTCTGCAGAACTAGATGAAAATCTATAATGTGTAAGGACATCCTGCCCCTCCACCAATAAAAAGAAGCGTTCTATGTGTCCAGTTGTAACATGCCTGACACTTTGTTATCCAGGGAATAAGTTGCTGACACACTTGGATGAGCCAAGCATTCATGTGTATATGGTTGATGAAAGAGTATTATAGTAGCTGATTCTACTTTCACTCTTAACTTCATGGAAAATAAAGATTTGACTTGTGGGTAATAAAAAACTCTTCCATACAAATAAAATGATCAGCCATTCTCACCAAAAACATTGCTTTTTTAGCAGAAATTCATGCAGTGTTTATAGTGTGAGCCCCATGTGGACATGGGTTATGGAATGCTCTGTACTCCATTGCATATTGAATGAGGCATAAGACATACGAAAAACAGATCAAATACACCAACTTCAAAGCAACCTGATAATATGAAACCCATTTTGTGAGAATTGTGTTCCCTATGTCTTTTCCGCTAATATTCGTATCATTTATCTAGACTTATTATTAGACTTCTTTAGGGAGAATCGTTACATTTCACACATAATGTACAAATATGTTTGTTCCTAACAGCTTTGTAGTAACATGAAAACTGTAAGATATTTACCAGTCTCCTATGTATGCTAGTGTAAATCCCCACCGCCTCCTTCACACTGTGTACATATCATACTCCCCCATTTATCTGCCCATCTTTCCCAATCTAATTTGTGTGTTGACTTCCTTTTTACATTGGGATACATTATGCTAATTAATGCACGGACCCCATTTGATTATCATCTGTGGGGTTGTTTAACACAGGAGTGCTCAAGATAATCCTACTGAAATAGCTATATCGCCTGAGCAATGAATCTATATTAATAAATATGTGATTTATTAATAATTATGTTACCATATGCTGACTACTGATGTGTTTCAGGGATCTATCACATAATTTATATTGAGATTTATGTTCATACTGTGCCACATGAATTAGCATGTAAGTAAATCACATGTTCTCAAATTCCTGATTTGTTTACCTTTCTATATCTATTTTGGGAACCCCATTTGTAAGGATAAACTTTATTTTTGAGGTGAACAAGAGTCAACCTAATATTGTGTTAAAAATCCTAGGAGTTTTTGAAAGAAATTTGATGAGTAAACTTTGGGGGACAGTGGGATATATATAACATTTTTGTAAGAAACAGCATTTTTATTATGTTTACCCTAGCTATCCAAATGAAAGGATCTCTAAATCTAGACAGATAATCCCTAGCTTTTTGAGTTAAACTTTGTCTATGAACTTCAATCGCTGATTTCATGTCTTTCCCAATTTTAATTCCCACAAGTGACAAATTCTCAGCGTGTTTATACCTATAGGTTTGCCTTATTTCCTCAACTACCATCTCTAGTCAATTAATAAGAAAGTATTTACATTTATCTTCATTTTAGTTATACATGGATGCAGTATACATTGAACTCAATGAAGATTTATCCCCACACTGTACTCTACTCATTTCACTAGAGAATCTCAAAGCTACTGCAAGTTACTATCGCAATTACTAAATGAAAATTAAAGGTAAGGTTGGACACCCTGGTATGTTGCTAAAGGTGAATTTAGCTGATGTAAAGCTGTTATACATTACTGTAGCATTCGGTGATGCATATAACACCATCAAGTCAGCATTGATCCATTAAATCCCAATACAATTCTGATGACACACAGATCTATAACTTTGGCCCAGACAAAAACATTTTGCTATCTGGACTTCAATAAAGTTAAACAGTCACATCCGTCTTCTTCTCTCACTTTCTTAAACTCAACAGAGCTCATAATCTTTCCTCCAATCCGTCAAAATTCCTCCAGCCAGACCTATCAATCACAATTAATGGACTTTTTCAAAGTCCTATAGTTCTAGCAACGCACAAAAAGGTATGACTACACAGATCTCTGGGACGGCTATGTAATATATGTCTGCATGACTTCCTCTAAGACCCACATCCTTGCCTAGAAAACATTGTGGGGCTGCTAGAGATGAGCGAGCACTAAAATGCTCGAGTGCTCGTTACTCGAGACGAACTTTTCCCGATGCTCGAGTGCTCGTATCCAATAACGAGCCCCATTGAAGTCAATGGGAGACTCGAGCATTTTTCAAAGGGACCAAGGCTCTGCAATAAAATGTGTCATTTTATTTAGAAATAAGGAAGTCAGTCCTGTTTGTTCGATTTTTTTATTCAATGGAATATTCGTGGAACTTCAAAAAGGAGAATGACCCGTGTTAAACATCTGCAATGTGTTCTTCACACCACACATGTTGTTCTTCACATACTATTGTGAAGAACACCGTTCTGGACTAATGTCTTCTGATAAGTTAGCAGATGTATGGAAACATCTGCAATGTGTTCTTCAGTGAAGAACACATTGCATATGTTTCCGTACATCTGCTAACTCATCAGAAGACATTAGTGCCGAACAGTGTTCTTCACAATAGTATGTGAAGAACAATATGTGTGAAGATTCTTCACACATATTGTTCTTCACATACTATTGTGAAGAACACCGTTCGGCACTAATGTCTTCTGATGAGTTAGCAGATGTACGGAAACATCTGCAATGTGTTCTTCACTGTGTTCTTCACTGTGTTCTTCACTTAAATGATCCTGTGTTCACTGTGTTCACTGTTTTCATTGTATTCTTCACTGTTCTTCACTGTGTTTCCTTAAGTAAATGCTCGATCTCGAGCAGGCAAAATACTAGTCCAAGCAACGAGCTGTTTCGAGTACGGCAATACTCGAACGACCATCAAGCTCGGACGAGTATGCTTGCTCTAGAGGCTACCTAAAGAGCATCTCCCACATCTGATCCTCCCTCATCCACAGTTAACTAAATTGCTAGTCCATGTTCTTATCTGGCTTGGACTGCAACATTCTTCTCTGTGGTCTCCTAACTAACTTTCTAGCACGTTTCCAATTAAAACACCTTTACTGCGCTGCACTATCCTCTTATGTGCTTTCCTCACAACTTCTCCAGTGCATCCCCCAACTCTCTACCAAAACACATCAGACTGTTACCCACCTTCTAAACCTTCAAATATAATCTGAAAATCCACCTGTCTAAAATTGTTTGTACAACATACTATGCAACCACTTCTATGCAACCTCACCTAGTATCTCCATCCATGTACAGTAGATTGTGAGGTCTCACGGACATTGCCCGCCCTCTACATGTGCGTGTCTTTTGTAGTTATTTCTGTTTGTTTTATGTAATGTATGTGAAACCTTTATCATATATACAGCTCCATGATTATGTACAGTACAATTATTATAAAAAATAAAAAGCATTTTTGTCTTTTAGTTGCATGTGATGTTGAATCTTGTTCCACATAACTCTACAGTATATCAGTCTATTTGGGATTTACTGTCCAACATCATGCATCCCATGGTTTGGATCACATTTCCAAAGATGCAATTCCTATTTGATTCACTTTGTCTTAATTTAGAATATACTTGGTTTCAAAAGATGTCTAGTTGTAAGTGTGTAAGTGCTTTTGTCTTTGCTGTCTTTTGCTTTGCTACCAGCCTACACTGCTGCTTATAACTGAAAGGAGGGCACAAAAGTCAACACAGAACAATGGCGCTAACCACTTTCTACATGATTCCACATAAAGGGTTAAAACATTGTCTACCATGAGAGGCTGGTGCCATGTGTAATCATCCAAGTTTACTGATCCTATCAGCAATATCCTTTGACATCACATTAAGTGATTTTGAGCCTTAATCACATAACCATTTGGGATTTGCATTTTGATTTATCAAGAGAGATGGGACAGTTGTGACGAATTGCTCCAATTTGTCACTGTGTATGGAACCAGATACTCTGTACTACTACTCTGGTTATAATGCTAGACATCTGTTACATTGATTCCTTAATCTATACACTGTACACAATATATATTTCCATAAAATAAATACATTGTACAAAGACTTCCATTCAGAAGCTGCTAGAAATAATTGCACATTGTTCCTATCTTTAGGGCATGATTGACATCTAATAAGAAAAAAAGTTGAGATTGTAGATTTTATTGATCTTGATGTGTTGCAGATACTGTCACAAGGTATAACAAGTTGTAAATAAGATGTGAGTTGTTCAGAAAATAGTAGGACATCTGTGCCTCTTACATAAATGTAGCAACAGCAAATAAACATGTCCAGTTTTCTCCATATGGTGCCATATGTAGGAAGCCATTCGCTATGTATCTAATGAAGTCTTCCCTGTAGATATGGAGCCTGGCATAACCATGATCTTTTATATTGGATAACAGAAATAAACCTTTGTTTGCCTGAAATCAGATGGAGCCATAGGCAAGTGGATATACGGTTGAATGTCCATGCACAGGGAGTCCTCCTACATTTAAAATATTGCTGTAATATGGCTATGTATATAACATACAAATTTAAAATCTCTATAGTGTGATAAATTAATATGTATATTGGAATACTGGACAAAATTATTTCTTACCATATATCTAATCTTGGGCTGAAGGTAGGTCACTGGTTGTACCACCCTATGTGTAAAAATGGGACTTCAGAAAGGCGCTGGTCATCAGGGGTAAAAGGTTTCCTTTTATTCAGAGATATTTTGGACAACGCGTTTCGCACTCCAATGAGTGCTTCCTCAGGTCTATACAATACACAAATAAATTAATTTTAATATTGATGAGAAGTTTAAAAAGAGAATAGCATGCAGAGGATCGGTATACCAAAAGGAATAAAACATAGGCTTTAAAAAGTTCATATAAGTTAGAAAATAATACATTCAGGGAAAATACAATAAATAAACAGATACTCTTATGGCCTCCTCTGAGGTGATTGGTGATCACATTGGAAGTGGAGGAGACAGATAATACATTAAAATGATTAAAAAAAAATGTATATGTATATATAATAGGTAATATATAAAAAAACTATAAATAATATGAAATATATAGAAAAAAAATATAGATGAATAAACCTATAGGCTGAAAACAATGTTTAAGGTAATGACCAAATAGATAAATACATAAATAAACCAATATCTGTGCTTTAAAATAGAATAGACCTGAGGAAGCACTAGTTGGAGTACAAAACGCGTTGTCCAAAATATCTCAGAATAAAAGGAAACCTTTTACCCTTGCTGACCAGCGCCTTTCTGACGTCCAATTTTTACACATAGGGTGGCACAACCAGTGACCTACCCTCCGGCCCATTTGCTATACGCCCTTATTACCCAACCTTGGGCGGGGTTGGGGACATGGCAGCGGTTACTCATCACATATGCCTGACCCAGCGTTGTGCTTGTCTCTAGCACAACCAGCAAAGTTGAGTACACAATCTCACCCAAGAGCACCTCTTAATTAAGAGCACCCCGGAACTAACCAAGGATAATCTCGCACTAGGTAGCGCTGTTTCTCTCTGTCCCCCTCCCTTTTTCTCTACATATCCACAGTGATTACGGTATATCTAATCTTGGTTTATGTTACATACATATGTTTCCTTTCCAGTTTTGTACAAATTACTACTGTGATGGACTAAAGTTTTCACAATGTATCTACAGTGTCACAAAGCCTGTGATTATTTCCAACTGCCTACATGCATTTGGGAGGTAGTGCTGACATTACTTTTCTTGGCTTTGTATAAGTTAAGTTGGATGCATTATGTACTATCCAGCATGGGAAGCAGGATCCCTCGAAAGACAAAGAAAGCACATATGCTTTGTGTTATGTTAAATACTACAAAGAGGTAGAGGAGGTAGATGACCAATCTTCCAGCGTACATCACATCACATAGTAAGGAAATACACACCGAAATTGTGGCCATGTTACTGCTTGGCCACAAAGAAGAATAAATATATCACTTAAAAACATACAGTATCTTGCATTATTTTAACCATTTACACATATAATTTATTTAAAAGTGTTCGATTGATTGGTGAGATGTAGACAATTTCCATGTGCATAAATGGCTCTATAGGGCATATGAAGAGAGAACTGGGGACATTTATCAAATGTTCTATACCAGAAGACCTGAAACAATCACAAACCACTAGGCACTGTGATTATTATCCCCTTAATGCCAGCTCCATGTCAATGGGTAGCGGTGGAATGGGCTCTTGTGCATTAACTAGACTATAGATGTTTGCATGGTTTTTGCACAAAACTACTCCAACTAGCACAGCCATCCACCAGATCATCTGACTCCTAATCCTCTTGATGCAAGTGGCTACGGAGGGCCGTGACTTCCCTCATACACTGGCGCACTATGGTGGCATATGATAAATCTCCCTCTGTCTCCATTAGACAACCCTTATTATTGGGAAGTTATATCTCACTAGCAAATAATCTTTAGTTCTCCAGAGCATGAGCACTATATGTCACTACCATGTTTAATCATGGTGTATCTTTTTCATAAGCAGTAAGTTTCTAAAAGAGGGTAAGGCTGCAAAATGAATGAAAATAATGGTACAATATTTTTGCATTACCTTTGGTGCCATAGGAAACATACAAAGCTACTGGTGATTGAGACTTTGCTGTAATTTTCAGTGAGTATGGAAACATATCCTCAAATTAGACAACTTTGTCACAAAATTTACAGAATTTTCCATCAGATGTGGTATATTTATAGCTAATCTGAGCAGCATAAGCAAGAATAGCACTGGAAACCTGTCCATTATCAGTACTAATGTCCTGTGATTGATCTGTAAGTGCTGAAGACCAGAAATCCTCCATGATGCTTGAACTAGGAGCTGGTGAGTACATTTTTTACACCCCTTGTCACAATCCTCAGGGGTTCTCAAAGATTCCTTTAAAACCCCTTTAATATCTCATATAATTTAAAAAAGAATAATATAGCAGACTTGCATAAATGTGAGCAATTTGCAAATGCTATAAGTTTACCACATTGTAATAAATCTTTTTTGTCTAACTTTATACTTACTATAGGTTGGCTCAACTTGTGCTTAATTGTTATGCCAATCATTTGGACGCAACATGGCATTTAATAAGTGGTTTACTAAGAACAAATATGCCACTCTTAATTATTTCCCTGACCGGGGGATGGCCAGAATTATTTAGAAGCTCTGACCCCAAATTTATTCTCGCAGGGCTTCTTGGTCTGCCTTAAAGTAATCTTAATATTATATATTTATATATATATGATCCTCACAACATCTGTATTTTCCTTTCATAATACATTAGTATATAAAAACATTTTATTATGACAATGCTCAACTAATTTGACATCATCTTCTATATTTTGTTGCACGTTTTCACCTAATCAATACATTATTTTTCTTAATGCTGATAATATCACATAGCGTAGGACGCTCATAAATTATCATCTTCAGCAAGGTGTCATGAAATGCTATACGTAAGCTACAAGATGCCGTTGGGAGAATCACATCAAGGTTACAATTCCATCTGCCCTCTGTTTTAGCTGTTTCTATATACTGTAAAACATATATTTTATATAACTAGCTACTTAGGGAAAAGGAACTGTAAAACTATGTCTAACGTATATATAATTAATTGTCTGTTTTGTTTCCAAGTTGTCTCAGATTCAACAGCGGGTTCTGTTTTGCAGTAGATGAGGTGAAGAAAGTACTTGCGCCTCTGATGCTATTTCACAATTTACTTTTAATTACATCCACGCCTGTAAAAGAATAATGAGGTAATTCGGTAAAAGTCACAGTTTTTCCTTCTGTCTTACAAAGGAGTTATTGCTGTTACCTAGCCAACAATCTCCTGTACTAAAACTAAACATTTGCTTGCATAAACATATAGGAGTTTACAAATAATCTATGGCTTCTATTATGGCTTCTATCAGAGCTTTTGCTTATATAAAACCATTCTTGTTCCCAGTATTTAACCCCTTCCTGCACTATTGTGTGGTGTTTATAAGTTAGTTAAAGGCAAGCATCATTATACTAAGGCTTTATAAGGTTTCAGTCATGGACAGACTGGGGGATTCACTAATTCTGGCGCAAGCACGACTATCGGCATCGGAGATCAGTTTCCGGAAAGCACAGCCCGATGTATTAAAGTGGCGCAATGAAATGTGCGCCAAAATCTTACATGGACGGTGCCTTAATTTTTCATTTTTTCCTAATAAAAAAATGTTGACAAAATACACATAAATGTGACAGATAATGTGGAAAAGTTAGGCCATGCCCATGCCAAAAAAAGACGGAGGAGTCGGGATAGTTGGAAACATCTATTCTTTCTGATGCAAACTCATAAATGATCCGCAACAAGTTCCTGGCATTTTTAGGCGCAGAGACGATAATACATGTCCTTCACTGTGTCCGAAACAACTTTTATGCGTTATTTACAGTCTAAAATTGCCACATATGTTAGAGATAAAAAATTATTCCCTTACATCCCCTTACATCAATGAGTCAAATAATAATGGGGCAGATTTATAAAAAGTGTCCTAAGGTTAGACAGTGAAGAGTTAGACTAGACAGTCTTATTCTGCACCAGATGTATAAAAGTGTCTTATACTGGATGATAAATCTGTCCTAGTACAGGCGGTCCCCTACATAAGAACACCCGACTTACAGATGACCCCTAGTTACAAACGAACCTCTGGATATTGGTAATTTGCTGTACTTTACCCCTAGGCTACAATGATCAGCTGTAACAGTTATCACAGGTGTCTGCAATTAAACTTTATTGTTAAGCCTGGTTCTTATGACAACCCAACATTTTTAAAATCCAATTGTCACAGAGACCAAAAAAATTCTGACTGGGATTACAATTATAAAAGATACAGTTCCGACTTACATACATACTCAACTTAAGAACAAAACTACAGAACCTATCTTGTTCGTAACTGCCTGTATAAGACTGTATAGTCGTACTCTGCACCTCCTATTAGTTGGCTTACTTTACGCCAGAAAGTTAGGACACAATTCTGTTGGGTCAGCAGTATTTCAGGCGCACAGACATTTTTGGCGCAAGGCCACGCCCCCACGCCACGGCCACGCAAGCTAGTTGTAGGAGAGCCATAAAACTATCTAAAACCCTTTATTAATGTGGTGCAGACAGGTTTTTTTTGTGTAAACTATAACAGAATTCTGTTGTGAACAGATGAATAAATCTCCCTCAATATGTATTTATCTTTTAAAATTGATGAGACAACCCCTTTCCTGAGACATAAAACTTTTATAATCAGATGTGAAATAATGGCAACATTTTTTTAGTTAAAGGGGTTGGCCACTTTACCTCATGTTTTTTGTAGTGTGTGCAAGTGTGGGAGGCAGGATATTAGGTAATATATATGCATTAATAGTTCTGATCTGTGAAGTGAAGCCTCCTGTCTTTTACCTCATCAGACAGACATTCCTGTCCATAAAATGGCCGCAGATGGAGGGTCGTGTGATCTCTAACTGACAATTGTTCATGGACAGTTAGAGATCACATGACCCTTCATCTGCAGCCATTTTATGCTCAGGAATGTTTGGCTGAAGAGGTAAAAGACAGGAGGCTTCAGATGTATATTGGTAAATTTCCTAATATCCTGCCCCCACTTCTACACACACATTACAAATAACATGAAGTAAAGTGGCCAACCCTTGCCATAGGTTCCTTGCCATAGATAAATGTGAAAAATTGCTTCAAATCATTTGTTTAAGGCATAGGGATAACCTTCTATCTTGTATATCAGTATGTATATGGTATTTAAGGATGAGTATGAATGAAAAGTGTGTTTTATCATTGTTGGAAGCAACATGAAAGATATTTAAATAATAATAAAAGGTAGCTAAACAACACTACAGTAGAAAATAATACAAGCTGGATCTTTGCCTGATAATTATTTAATTCCTTCTGAAATCTAAACTGGTCACTCAACTGAATGTGACAGCCATGCATTGTACAAATAGCATCACCAATTAAGTGACACAGCAGGAGCACTCAGCCTATACATCAGTACTAATGCATTGCCTCATACATCAATTTTTTCAAAAAAGCCCTGGAAAACATTCCCTGAAATGGAGGTAAACAGAAAACAAAAATATAGCAGAACAGTCTATCAAGAAAAGGGTGTTGTTTCCTGAACAAAAACCCATATATAGTCTACTGTAAAAAAAAAATTGTAAAAAAAAAAATCACCACTAGATTTTACTTCCTTGAAAGTACAGTGAAAGTTGTAAAAATAAAGTCGGTAAGAAAATGGCTGATCTGCTTTTCTCATTGATTATGCCACATTTGAAATGTTTTTCCTGCTTCTCGATGCATTACAGTTAATATTAGATGGCATCACAAACTTACCTCTGTGCAGTCTCCACATTTGGTTTGGCACACTGCTGGAAAAAACTCGAGCATGCGATGAGGGTATGAAACAGTTAGCAACATCCTATGACATTTCAAAATGTTCTCAAAAAGGTGCAAAAATTACAAGAAATGTCTCAAAAAGACAGAAAAAAACAGGAAGAAAAATAAAGATAAATGACCCCCGTAGTGTTTTGGGGAACTTGCAAAGTGAAATTGGGTCCAAGAGCTGCCAATTTGCATAACAAACTGTTGCATATAGCAGCTAAAAAGATCTTTTGTTTTTGGATTATTTTCTTTATCTTTAAATGGCACCAAAGACCATATACTGCATGCGGTTGTTTAGTATGTGGGAAAATGAAAAAGATTCCCAGCGCACCTCTAAATACACATTGGAGTCGGCACGGCACCCGCCTTGTTTGCAACGGCAAGATACAATTCAAGAGAAGAATCCGATGGTCCAGCCAACACCAATGATCTTTCAAACTTTTATTAAATCATCTTCATTTATTCACAGTGTCATTCCTAAAATCCATAATTCCTTTGCGTTTCAAACGGACTAGCCATTCTTAATCATGGAAAATCAGGGTTGTTTACCCTGTATGGGGTCTGGAAGTGAGAGTTCTGCTTATGGAGAGAGGCCGCTTTATAGCCTGTATGGAAAGAGATTGTATAGTTGTCATTCAGCTATCTGCCACAGGCAGAATTGTCATAGTGTAGGAGTATATTACCAATAGACTGCAATACAAATATATTGTAGCATATTGTATGATGGATTATATCTCCTAGGGTTTAAAATGCTCAAGCTTTACAATAAAAACTGACAATAAATAGTTAACCTGTTAACCTGAAATAAAACAGCCAAACCTTGAATCAAAGATTTTTTTACTTTTCACCCACTGATTAAAAGGTCGCACAGTTTTCAAAAGGGAATTAATGAAAATATTATCTTGTCACACAAAAATGACACTCTACAAACTGAAATATAAAAATGTAATAGGTGTCAAAAATGGTGTTAGAGAAATGTATTTCTTCCCAAACAGTCAAAACTTTTTAATGTATTAAAACATAACAAAGCTATATTAATCTGGGATATCCACAATCATTATGACTCAATTTCACAGCATTTTGATTTATTTTTCCAGCTTCACGGTGCATTACACTGAGTATTAAATGGAACCACAAGAAAGAACAATTTTTTTTACAAAAAGCAAGCTCTCATTGAGCAAAGTAAATGGAAAATGGGGAAAAGATGACATTTAAGAGGATGGGAGTGAATAAAAGCAATCACAAAAACAGTTTTTAAAGAATAAATGAGTAAATATACATTTTTATCATAGATCATCTTAATTTAGGTGAGAGGTAATTTTAAATGAGCATAATCCTATGTAGTAAAAAAGAGAGGGCTTCTTCACTTTATGTACGCATCTCATAATTAAGTTTAATGCCATTATATTGATTTGTATTTAAGTGACTTCTCTACCAAATCTATCTTATAGTTGGCCACAATTACCAAAGTTTAATAGGGTGATAAAAATCCGCTAGAAGGGTCAGCCATATTGTACAGACATTGGTAAACATTCTGCAAGAGTAAGCTGCAGTTCACGTGGCATTCTGGCTGTCACTTTTGTGATTTTTGTTGATGTCCAATGCAGGGGCGTCACTAGGTTGAAAGATTCGGGGCACATCTTTTGTCCTGTACCCCGGAAGTCTGTGATCAGGGACATGAGAGCTGGAGCAGAGAGCAGCACTCTTCACAGAGCTCTGCCAGCTCTGCCGGAGACTCCTGCTTCAAGCTTATAGTAGGGGCAGTGAAGGGAAACAGGTCCCGTCACAGCACAGGAACCTTCTCCTCCAGCCTCTTATATGCCCTTCCACAAGCTATGAGGTCTCCTCTCTGCTGCAGCCCTTCCCCCAGCAGCTCCTCATACAAGCCCTGTCTATGTGTGTGCAGGCTCCAGTGTCGGAGGGTGAGGAGGAGGTTGCAGATTACCTCAGCCCTGCCTGCACCACACAGCAGAGAAGTTTCCACATAACATCCCCCTTCACAAAACATAGTAAGTGGCTTATAGGAAGATTCCCACAATGTAGTCCATGTACACTCACCGGCCACTTTATTAGGTACACCATGCTAGTAAAGGGGTTGAACCCCCTTTTGCCTTCAGAACTGCCTCAATGATTCGTGGCATAGATTCAACAAGGTGCTGGAAGCATTCCTCAGAGATTTTGGTCCATATTGACATGATGGCATCACACAGTTGCCGCAGATTTGTCGGCTGCACATCCATGATGCGAATCTCCCGTTCCACCAAATCCCAAAGATGCTCTATTGGATTGAGATCTGGTGACTGTGGAGGCCATTTGAGTACAGTGAACTCATTGTCATGTTCAAGAAACCAGTCTGAGATTATTCCAGCTTTATGACATGGCGCATTATCCTGCTGAAAGTAGCCATCAGATGTTGGGTACATTGTGGTCATAAAGGGATGGACATGGTCAGCAACAATACTCAGGTAGGCTGTGGCATTGCAACAATGCTCAATTGGTACCAAGGGGCCCAAAGAGTGCCAAGAAAATATTCCCCACACCATGACACCACCACCACCAGCCTGAACCATTGATACAAGGCAGGATGGATCCATGCTTTCATGTTGTTGACGCCAAATTCTGACCCTACCATCCGAATGTCGCAGCAGAAATCGAGACTCATCAGACCAGGCAAAGTTTTTCCAATCTTCTACTGTCCAGTTTCGATGAGCTTGTGCAAATTGTAGCCTCAGTTTCCTGTTCTTAGCTGAAAGGAGTGGCACCCGGTGTGGTCTTCTGCTGCTGTAGCCCATCTGCCTCAAAGTTTGACGTACTGTGCGTTCAGAGATGCTCTTCTGCCTACCTTGGTTGTAACGGGTGGCGATTTGAGTCACTGTTGCCTTTCTATCAGCTCGAACCAGTCTGCCCATTCTCCTCTGACCTCTGGCATCAACAAGGAATTTCCGCCCACAGAACTGCCGCTCACTGGATGTTTTTTCTTTTTCGGACCATTCTCTGTAAACCCTAGAGATGGTTGTGCGTGAAAATCCCAGTAGATCAGCAGTTTCTGAAATACTCAGACCAGCCCTTCTGTCACAAACAACCATGCCACGTTCAAAGGCACTCAAATCACCTTTCTTCCCCATACTGATGCTCGGTTTGAACTACAGGAGATTGTCTTGACCATGTCTACAGGCCTAAATGCACTGAGTTGCCACCGTGTGATTGGCTGATTAGAAATTAAGTGTTAACGAGCAGTTGGACAGGTGTACCTAATAAAGTGGCCGGTGAGTGTATATAGTATATGTATGTGTGTGTTCATGTATATACACGGTTTAGTATTCAGATAATTATGTATATTTATGAGTGAACTTGTATATAGGGTGTATAAGGCACATTGTACACAATGTGTAATGTTACTGTGAGTTACATTCTTTTCTCTATCACCATCAAGTCACAGCACCATTACTTTCAGTGGGCTCCAGTACATATGCCTGCTGTGTGCAGCTTGTGTCATGCCATGAACATGCAGGTGTGTATTGCAGCAAACACCCATCAATCAATGCTGGTACCTATCACTGGTCTTAACCCTTTATATGCCACTGGTTAAGCTGTTACATGCGCCGCAATCTTGGCTGTGATCATCGCTCCTTGTAACATCATCAGGTATCAATGATATGTCTCCATGACAGCCTCAGGTCTTTATTAGATCTGACAATTTATCATTCATGCAGATCTGTTACAATGTACCAGTGAACATTGTAACAAATCATGTTCAAAATTGCTATTACTGTAGTATGGCAGTATATATAATAATATCGGCAAGACCAACTAGGGTTAAAGTCTAAAAAACTAGTAAAAAACAAATAAGTTCTAATCGGTCCCCTTTCCCAAGAACGGAGATAAGATACAGTAAAAATCACAAACATGTCAGGTACTGCAACGTCCTAAAACACCATTTATTTGCCATTTTGCGAATAAAAATTGATGAAAAAGTCGTACAGTCCCAAAAATGGTATCAATTTATATGTCATCACCTTATGCAGTTCCGTATGCCACAGAATGGAAATGTTACTAGTGTCAGAATATGTCATATTGAAGAAATCTTTTTTTTGAACAAAAGGTTTTCTAAAGATTATTAAAACCTAAGAAAACATATATAATTGGAAACCCCGTAATTACACGGCATGGAAAATTCAGAGATCCAGAGATAAGTAATGTAACGGTGCACAGTGCTGTCAGCTCCTTGCTCCACTACAGACCCTACAATGCTGCACAATGGGGCTGAGAGCTCTGCAGGGGGAGATAAAGTCATTACATCGCGTCTCCTGGAGGAGGTGCCTTAAAGTGGGTCGAATTTCTGCATTCTGTCTGGCTGGGGATATGGGTCCCAGAGGTGGAACCCAACCTATCATGTATTAATGACATATCCTGTGCATATGTTATAAATACTAGAGAATATCGTTTTAAGTTTTGGGGCCACAATGACTGGATATAAGAGACGGGGAGTTCTTTCTATAGCTGCATATGATAAAATTTGGTATTTTATGCAGCAAAAGCATGTGGTGGTATTCTGTAACAGTGGATGCTGCAGAGAATTTGAAACAAGCGACTTAGGGCCTGTGCCCCGGATCTTTTATGACCCTAGCAATGCCCCTGGTCCCCTGTGGCACTTCCAGCAAGTCAGAGGACCAGACACTAATAGCGGGGAATATGTTGTGCTGTTGTGCATGTTCCATGATGTGTTAAACAACAACTAAGACTGAGTGTTGATACTGCACACAGTGGGGCAGATTCATCAAGTGTCAGAATATTTCTAGTTGCCCATGGCAACCTATAACAGCTCCCCTTTAAAATATGTATGAGCACTGGTAAAATGAAAGCTGAGCTGTGTGGTTGCCACGGGAAACTAGAAATATTCTGACTTTCAGACACTTGATGAATCTGCCCCAGTGTCTTTCTTGAAACTACCACTTTATCAGTGGATAGACATATATAGCAGCTTACTAAATGACTAAATGGATCATTAAAGTCCCTTAGAATTTTAGGCTAAGGAAGGGAGCAATAAAAAAAAAACCTTACTCTCATATCTGATCCCCTGCCGTCCTAGCGATTCTACACTCCAAAACATATATGATCCAAAATTGTCTTCAACTTGATGTTTACCAATGTTTAACAATCCAAATATTGGACCATGTTTGGATACTTCTATATTTTACTATTGTGATAATTTAGAGAATCAATTTGCATCTCTTCACTTAATTTACTAACTTGAGAAAAACAGGAACGATGAGAAAATATTGAGATGGCAAAGGTTTTTGCCGTAAGTCTCTGTAATTGTGTTTACAGCTAAGCTGCCCTCGCAGGTTCAGCAGAGCGGCATAATAGACATAATGATGGAATCCAATTCTCCTTCTCAGTATGAAGAAACATATGGAGGTGCAAAGGAAAAAGTTCATTATAATTACATTGTTTAATTTGCTTAATATCATATTCAGCAGCAATGGGCAAATCAAATGCCGGATTCTAGACTATTAGCTATGGCAATAAAGTCCAAATGTATGAATGTATGCCTACTTATTTTTTATTAAGTTAGATGTGGTTATTGATGGTACTGTGATGGTATAATATTTTAATCACTAGATTTGTGGATGCAGTTGTTTTTAAATGTAATAAAAGTAAAAAGGGAAAGAATTAAAACTTGCTATACAGGCAGTGCCCGGGTTACATACAAGATAGGGTCTGGAGGTTTGTTCTTAAGTTGAATTTGTATGTAAGTCGAAACTGTATATTTTATAATAGAAGTTCTAGACAATTTTTTTTCTTTTGCCCCAGTGACAATTGGAGTTTCAAAATTTTTGGTGTAATTGGACCAAGAATTATCAATAAAGCTTCATTACAGACACCTTACAGCTGATCATTGCAGTCTGGGACTATAGTAAAGCATCCAGAGAGCTTCACCAGAGGTCACAGGGGTCCGTCTGTAACTATGGGTTGTCTGTAAGTCGGGTGTCCTTAAGTAGGGGACCGCCTGTATATATATATATATATATATATTTATATATATATATATATATATATATATATATATGGTACAGGCAGTCCCTGGGTTACTTATTTACATGATAGGTTATTTGGGTTTGTTCTTAAGTTCAATTTGTATGTAAGTCAGAACTGTATATTTTAGTTCCAGACAAAGAAAACTTTTTTTGCCCCAGTGACAATTGGATTTTCAAAATTTTGCTCTAATGCTCTAATAATTATCAATAAAGATTCACTACAGACACCTTATAGCTGATTATTGTAGCCTGGGACTAAAGCATCCAGAGAGCTTCACCAAAGGTCACAGGGGGCAGAAAGGACCGTCTGTAACTAGGAGTCGTCTGTAAGTCAGGTGTCTTTAAGTAGGTTACTTCCTGTATTTACAGTGGGTATGGAAAGTACCAATTGGTAACATATCTTTAACGGATATAGTGATTTTAAAATATACTGCAATACTGTAGTATTGCAGTACATTGTACAAGTAATCAGACCTCCTAAAGATCAAGTACCCCAGGGGGTCTAGAAATAAAGTATCCAGTGGTTACAGAAAGTATTCAGACCACTTTCAATGTTTACTCTTTATTTCATTGTGGTTAATTGGTAAGATCAAAAACTTTTTTTGGCTCATTAATGTACACTCTGCTCCCGATCTTGGCAGAAAAAAAACATAAATGTAAATATTTTTGCTGATTTATTAAATAAGAAAACTGAAATATCACATGGCCATAAGTATTCAGACTCTTTGCTCAGTATTGAGTAGAAGCACCGTTAGAGCTAGTACAGCTATGAGTCTACTTGGAAATCATGCAACAAGTTTTTCACACCTGGATATGCGGATCCTCTGCCATTCTTCCTAGCAGATCCTCTCCAGTTCCCTCCGGTTGGCTGATAAACGTCATTTTCTAGTCTCTCCAGAGATGCTCATTTGGGTTTGGGTCGGGACTCTGGCTGGGCCTGTCAAGAAAGGTCACAGAGTTGTTCTAAAGCCATTGCTTTGCTATTTTAACTGTGTGCTTAAGGTCATTGTCTTGTTGGAAGGTGAACCTTAGGCCCAGTCTGAGGTTCAGAGCACTCTGGAAAAGGTTTTCATGCAGAATATCTCTGTATTTGGCTGAATTCATCTTTCCTTTAATTGCAACCAGTCCTCCTGTCCCTATAGCTGAAAACACCCCCATAGCATAATTCTGCCACCACCATGTTCCTCTGTTGGGATTGTATTTGGCAGGTGATGAGCTTAGAATTAACACCAAGAGTTCTTCATTTCATCAGACTAGAGAACCTTATTTCTCATAAAGTGAGAGTCCTTCATGTGTTTTTTGCTAACTGTATGCGGGTCTCTCGCACTGAGGAGAGGTTTCCATCGGCACACTCTGCCATAAAGCCCAGACTGGTGGAGGGCTGCAGTGATAGTTGACTTTGTAAAACTTTCTCCCATCTCCCTCCTGCCTCTCTAGAGCTCATCAACTGTGATATGTGATCTGTGAAGAGTGAAGGAGTAGAACTATCTCAACTAAAAACTTATAACCATGTGATATTTCAGTTTTTCTTGTTTAATAAATTAGCAAAAATATCTACATTTCTGTTTTTTAATGTCAGGATCAGGTGCACAGTGTACAGTGATGAGCAAAAAAAATTACTTTTATGATCTACCAATTGGCTGCAATGAAAGCGTGAAAAATTTTAAGACATCAGATTATATATGGTATTATCTCAAAAATAAAGATGGATCTGCTAGGATGTGTCCTACCATCATGCAAGAAAGACTGACTGGGATGCCTTAAATAATAATTCTAATGGAGGAAAATGCCAATTTTCGCATTTTTCTCTAAAAGAAACCTTGTATTTTGGACTCATAACATGTTTTGAAGAGAGTTTGAGATCTTACATAGGAGGTTGCCATGGTAATGTTACTTGTGTTAGCTTTTCGACTTTGATTTATTTTAAGAAATTTTAAATCAGTGGTGAGCACGAGAACTGTTCCACCCTGCTCAAGGGTGACCACGCTTATCATTGTTATTTTCTATTTGTTACTTGTGATTCGGTTGCTTTCCTGATATTTTGCTGCAGTATTATTGTCATAGAACTGAAATGATATTAGATGGAAACATTTTGCATGCTGTGATACTGCTGTTAATCTTGCTGGAGTGATCGCGAGCAAAAACTTCTGGAAAGTCAGCTAATAATGATATCTATCTTTTCCCCACATTCCACAAAACACTTTTTCTTAAATTCATCCAGATAAAATTTCCATCAAACTTAGCAGTAGGATATAAATAGACTAAAAAAACCATAGAAATTTGCACCTAATTTATGTCTTGTTTTGTTATTTTTACTTTCAGGAATCTGTTTTTGCTGTTATCAGATGTTCCATAGTTGTGTAAAATAGTATTTCAGATCATTTTTACAATAATGTATTTGATATTGTTTGAACATGAATATTTCTTTATAAAGAAGTCAAAATCATGACAGTGGTATTATTAGAAGGGACTACAAACTCTAGCAGCAACTTCCAAAAATGTCTACTTTTTCTGTGAAGCCACAATGGAAAAGAATATATCAAATACAATCAAATTCTTTCATATTGTGACAAATTTTACACCAAGGGCAAGTTGCAAAAATAAATACTAATATGTTCTCTATTTACTATAGTTAACATATTCCTTTTGATTTAGCAAGAATAACAGGGTAGATTGTGTCAAGTAAAAAATTCCACAATGTTGATGTCAGGGGGGGCTTAATAATCCTTGATACTAAACCCCACATACTGTCCTAGTCTACCTGACAATTGCTCTAAATTACTAATTCCAACTGGGGTCAGAAAGTAAGAGTTTTCCTTGTGGAGAGTTTGCCAATTAAGGCCGCCTTATAGGCAGTGGAGGCATTGGGGCAGATTTACTTACCCGGTCCATTCGCGATCCAACGGCGCGTTCTCTGCGGTGGATTCGGGTCCGGCCAGGTAGTTCCTCCGACGTCCACCAGGTGGCACTGCTGCGCTGAAGTTCACTGGCCTATTCCTGGTGAAGGTAAGCGCGAGTCCCGCAACACTTTTTTTTTTTTAAAATGCGGTGGTTTTTCGGAATCCGTCGGGTTTTCGTTCGGCCACGCCCCCCGATTTCCGTCGCGTGCATGCCAGCGCCGATGCGCCACAATCCGATCGCGTGAGCCAAAATCCCGGGACAATACAAGGAAAATCGGCGCAAATCGGAAATATTCGGGTATCACATCGGGAAAACGCGAATCGGGCTCTTAGTAAATGACCCCCATTGTTTTCCATTTAACACCTTGGAAAACATATTTGCATACTTCCCAGTATTTCCTTAGTGGAGCATCTATGGCTATAAGTCTCCACACGTCTATAAGGCAACCTTAATCAGCAAACTTTTCATAAGGAGAACTTTTACCTTCTGACCCCAGTCAATAGCCTCTCACTCAGCCAAACCAATTCTCTACTCTGTACTGTGGAGACCCAACCAGGTGGAAACAGTGCTGTCTACAGTTGGGAGTCTGTTCCTTCTGGAATAGATATACTGGTTTGGCTTAATCCCATATGTTTTTAGACTTCTTGTAGGTCATACTTCGTGTTAAAAGGGCCGCCTTTCAAGGTAGCAAAATGAGGCACTGTTTTCCATTTAACACCTTGGAAAATGTATTTGTATACTTCCCATAACTCCAACTGGGCAATGTTTCTGACAATAGGTAAGTAAGATACAGAAAAAGGGAAACAAAATGTAGTTAGCTGGCCAAGTCAAAAAACAGGAGAGTACATTGAGACAAACTCACTAACGAGAGCAAGAAAAAAACTCCAAAAAGGTCTTTACAAGATTGCAGCATAGTAATAATTCAGAGAAGCAAAGGTCAGGTAGCAAGGAGTTCAGATCTAGCAGTAGTAACACACAGGAAGACATCACCAATCACTGGCATCAGAAGGTGGTGTTATACCTGTTTAATAAGCACTTACTACAGGAGACATGACAGCTTCATCTGAATATCTATCAATACATGTATACATGTCTAGTGCACATATTGTTCTAACTGCTTTCATGATTAGGCCAAAGTCCTTTCCAACTAGACTTTGTTTCTTGTCAAACAGGAAAAAAGTGTGTAAATAACATGTTAAATGTGATATAAGGATAGAATTTTGATGCATGATTTATATCATAATTTAATTATTTCTATACGTCATGTGTGAAACTGCCTTTAACCCTTTCAGGACCTGGCCCTTTTTTGTTTATTCATTTTCATTTTTCACTCCCCATGATCAAAAATCCATAGGTTTTTTATTTTTCCATGTCCAGAGCTGTGTGACAACTTGTTTTCTGCGTAACAAATTACACTTCATAGAGATGGTATTTATCATTCCATGCCATGTACTGGGAAGCGGGCAAAAAATTCCAAATGCAGTGAAATTGGTAAAAAGAACGCATTTGTGCCGTTTTCTTGTGGGCTTGGATCTTACGGATTTCATTATGCACCCCAAATGACATGTCTACTTTATTCTTTGAGTCGGTGCAATTACGGGGATAACAAATTTATATAGGTTTTATAATGTTATCATACATTTAAAAAAATTAAAACCTCCTGTACAAAAATTTTTTGGGGAATTTTGTCATTTTTTGGCAATATAACTTTTTTATAATTTGGTGTACAGAGCTTTGGGTGGTGTCATTTTTTGCGGATTTTGATGACGTTTACAATGTTATCAATTTTAGGACTGTACGACCTTGTGATCACTTTTTATAGAATTTTTTTTTTAATGACAAAAATGTGCCATTTTCGACTTTAAACGCAGTGAAAAAAAGTTATCATATTTTGATAGATCGGGGATTTTCAGACGCGGCGATACCTAATGTGTTTATGATTTTTACTGTTTATTTATATTTATATCAGTTCTAAGGAAAGGGGGTGATTTGAGTTTTTAGGGGGGTTTTTTTATCATTTTTTTTTTAAATTTTTTTTTTATTTTTACTATTTTTCAGACTCCGTAGGGTACTTGAACCCTAGGTTGTCTGTACGATCCTATCATATACTGCCATACTACAGTATGGGGATATGGGGATTTTACTCCTCATACATTACAATGTGCTGATAGCACATTGTAATGCATGGGTTAACCCAAAGTAGCCTCGGGTCTCCGTAATACCCGAGGCAACCATGGCAACGGATCAGCGCTCCCCGATGACGGCGCCCATTTCTGAAGCCTCCGGCAGCTTTGCCGGCGGCGATCAGTGGGAAATCACCCACGATCGGTGCTGGCACCGATCGCGGGTGTTACTGGTAAGCCTTTGCTGCAATATGCAGCAAAGACTTACCAGCTATGGAGAGGGCTCAGCGCGCGTGAGCCTTCTCCATGCACCCGCGGCCGACCCGTGACGTGCTATTACGTCACGGGTCGTGAACGGGTTAAGGAATGATCACAAGTTATTTATCAATGGTTTTGCTTGGCTTTTTCTCAAAAAAGCCACATTAAGGTTTTTTGGGACTTTTCACTGCTAAAAAAAAGTCTCACAGAGCTTAATCTATTAATTCATTAATCTGGCGTAAGCATAAAACTACCGCTAATGCAACACCGCGCAGAGCTAGATTTATAACTTGGGACCTTTTGAGAAAGTGCCATAAAAAGTCTCATAGTCTCTCCAGTCCCCTGTAGGTGTATGTGCTGGGTCTTTTATGCATTTTGAGACTTTTTGAAAAAAATATCCCATACAGCAATTATATACATTTATTAAAGGACCAAAGCCACGTTATTGAATCTTATGGGCAGTGGATCTTGAAATGATACATAACCCCTGTAGAGTATATGTAGACAAATGCAGAGATAATTTAGTAAAATTTAAGGAAGAGGCACACAATAGTGCCATTGTTTTTTTAAATGGATGGAACACGGCTGCCCAAAGACGCTATTTTAATTTGTTGGGTTTAGTAGGACATGTCCTAAAAAGCAAAGTTTATGGAGATCTGATAAAAAAGGAAAAAAAAAATCACTTTATCTAGGCCAACTTTGGGCATATCTGTGTGCACTGTCAGGCATTTTATGTGTCCACTGGAGTTACATATTCATTAGTTCTTAATAAATTTGGTACACCTTGCACTATCTATGCTTTGAAAATTTTGCTTAGTTTTTTTTTACTTTAATTTACAGCAATGTCTGGTCTAAAATATAATAAATCCTTCAGCTGAATGATCCCAACCACTATTTCTGCCAACTTTATTTGGAAAGTCCCAGGAGCAGTGTAAAAATAAATTAACTAGTTGACTTTGCTATTTTTGAAGACATGTCTAATAGTATGTTTCCCGGGAAATACAGATATATTAGTAGAATTCCATTGCAATATACTGCTATGCTTTGAACCTCTGAATTTCTGATTGCTTAAAATGAATTTCTGGGAACCTGTCATCAGAAATTGACCTATTTTACCAAGCTGCAGAACTTGACCAAATGTTACCAAGCTGCTTTTGGAATTTTTTCCCAGCTTCCCAATACACGGCATGGAATAATAAATAATGTAACGGAGAAGTAAAATTTGTCACGCACAAAATAAGCCCTCACAAAGCTCTGGTTATGGATTTTTGAAGGTGGAGAGCAAGAAATGAGCGAAAAAACCCTGCGCCCTTAAAGGGTTAAAGAACCAATTTACATCTCACTTTAAAGTTGATTTTCTAGATGATGCCACCATACTGAACCATGAAAGAAAAAAAAAAACTAGAAGGTGCTATGCTGCCTACATATAAGTAGAGGTTAATTAGATCAATTACTGGTGATAGGTTCCCTTTAAAACCCACAGCACAAGCCACTTATACCATATGTTAGTTCAGTTGAGTTCATTATGGCTACTCCTTTTGCAATCCCTCCCCTAGAGGCTGAATTTAATTTTGCATGATATATATATAATAGTAAGAAGGAAAATGACAGCAAAATTCACAAAACACCCCCACAGTTGTGCCATTTTCTTACAGGCTCCAATTTTGCAGCTTTCACTTTGCAGTTCAAATTAAATTTCTACTTTAATGAGTCATTCAATCATTTATACTTTTGTTTTAATGGCTTTTAAACATGCAATATTTAAAATAAAAATCTGTGTTGCCATTCTTTTACACCTTTAACTTTTTTCATACTTCAGTGTGTGGAGCTGGATAAGATGTAATTTTTTGGGAAGACGAGATAATGTTTTTATTGATCACTTATTAAAATGTTTATGGGTAGTGAAACATTTTTTTCAGTTACATTATTCACCACAGTGATGGACTGAGCACGTCATACTCACCTTGCATAGAGATAGCCTTTTCATGCACTCTTAATGACCTGTACACCCATGCTATTACAGCGGGTCATAAATGGGTTAATATTTGATTAGTTGCGGGTATTGGACCTGGCACCTATGCCAATTAGCTTTTAGAAGAGACTGCAGTTTTTGGATAAGTAATGTACCTCTTGTACTGGCTACCAAAGATAGCACCATACATTGTACAGTGGTTATTGGTGGTACTACAGCTCAACCTCATTCATCTGACGACAAATGTGAAAGGCCGGTGAAGCAGATGCAGCAATGTTTCAATTTCTTTTAACAGTTGATTAGTTAGAATGGCAAGTATAGGACCAGAGCCAGTCTGATTTTGAAGACCTATTCTAAAGATAAGTCATTAAAAAATGATAAGCACTATGCTATGTGATTAGCACTATGCAATATACTATACAATGTAATTGTTATTTGAACACCTTTTTATCCCTCTTTTTATCTCATTTTAGTAAGTTTAGACTAAGGGCAATATAATTCCTGAAATGCATCATCATACATGTATTCTGTAGTGGATATGCTATTGAAATAGGAATCAACAGAGTTATGGATTTTTAACCCAAAGTGTCAGGAAATTCTTCATTTTCCACTGGAACTACAATCCTTCAGTCCAAGCAGGTCCACAATGCAATGAAAAAAGCACTTGTGGAAGCAGTGAGCTGTATCAAATTTTGTTTTGCATTGATAGTCATTGCAGATGCCCCTTTGTTAAATAGTACCTAGAAAATGCCATGGGTGTCATATGAAAGGTAAGGGTGTCATCATCCCTATCATTTGTGGATGAAAGTACTATAAAATCATAGATAAGGGAACTTGAATGACTCCCTTTATGCAACCTCTAAACTTGACTTATCTCAGGCAAAAAGTGACTCTTTTTTTAAAAATTTTAATGTGACTTTGGAGGTAGTTTTTTAAAAATATAAATAAACAGGAATTCACGTAAAAAAGGAGTTCTAGATAGGACTTTCGTACCCTACCTGAGGGTTAAGTCACATAAATGGTTTAATGTCCCTTTAAACAGGAACTACTCTATAGTTTTGGCATCCTGTGTTCAATCCAGAGGGTTATGTGACAAGTCTTCATTTTTAACAATTTACGTAAATACATTTGCATTTTCTACTTCTCAGCAAAAAAAAGAGAAACCGTTGAAAATAGTAAAGTGCCCATCTGACATTTTGGGTGGTAAGTGCTATGCATTTAGAGCCGTGGTTTATTCAATTACTTTTGAAAAATTCCTCTCAGAACTAAGCAGCAAAGTGTTGGAAACTTTAATATAATTCAGTTATAGAAAATCTCGGGCTTTCTCAATTAATCACTCTGTTATCTGTTGCAGCTGAGACTCTATCGTCTTCTGTCTTCTAGATGGATTTTAAAACAAATTCCAGTCTACCGTCGCTTGATAATTGATTTTATAAATGATGGTCAGACTTAGCACATTTTCCACTGTTGTCCCTAAACTTCAGTTAGATGTAACTTTTTCTTTATGTAACAAAATCATCAAAATAAAACAAAAAGTTAGTTGACAAATATAACCTTGTGTGCAAAAAAAAAAAAACTGTCAATGCGAATCATGGCATGTTATAAAATGTATTACAAAGGGTATTTTTGAAACTTTTGTTTCCATTTGTAGCCAAAAAATAGGACAGAAGGAGTTAACCACTGACAATACACTTTAATAATTCAGTGCCCATGGCCGTTTCTTTAAACAGACCATGCCTCCGATCTGATAAGAAGTAGAGCATGTCCTAGTCAGATTAGTGTTTCACAGATCACTCATTGACGGAAGTTTACAGGGATACATGAAAGATTCCAGAGTGAACCAAAAAGGCTGGGAAAAAGCCCACAGTATCTTCTATTCTTGGATTTTTGTTTGACAAATTCATATGCAGTTAAAGGGGTATTCTCATCTGGGCATTCACATTCAGTTTCATTAATCTGCCATATATAAACATTTGTCATATAAAACAACAGAGCTTTTAACCCCTTAACGCTCTGCGCCGTAGCTCTACGGCGCAGAGGTATAAGGGATGTATGAAGAGGGCTCACGGGCTGAGTCCTCTTCATACAGAGGTGGGGGTTTTTGCATTTTGCACAAAACCCCCACCGCTAATAACCGCGGTCGGTGCTTGCACCGATCGCGGCTATTAACCCTCTAAACGCCGCCCGCAAAGTCGCGGGCGGCGTTTAAAAGACGGCGGCGCGCGGGCGCCGCCATCTTTTTTTCGATCGCCACGCCCCCGAACGTCATCGGGGGGCGGCGATCGGTTACCATGGTAGCCTCGGGTCTTCTCTTGACACGAGGCTACATGGTTTATGCAGGTTTATGCCAGTGGCTCATTGTAATGTAAGACCTGCAAAAACGCCATATATTGCAATACTGTAGTATTGCAGTATATGGTAGGAGCGATCTGATCATCTAGGGTTATTGTACCCTAGATGGTCTAAAAAATAGTGAAAAAAAAAAGAAAAAAAAAAGTTTAAAAAATAAAAAAAATTAATAAAATATTAAAAGTTCAAATCACCCCCCTTTCCCTAGAACGGATATAAAACATAACAAACAGTAAAAATCACAGACATATTAGGTATCGCCGCGTCCCAAAATGCCCGATCTATCAAAATATAAAAACGGTTACGGCCGGCGGTGACCTCCGAGGCGGGAAATGGCGCCCAAATGTCCGAAATGCGACTTTTACACCTTTTTACATAACATAAAAAATGAAATAAAAAATGATCAAAATGTCGCACAGACCTCAAAATGGTAGCAATGAAAACGTCGCCTCATTTCGCAAAAAATGACCCCTCACACATTTCCGTGCGCCAAAGTATGAAAAAGTTATTAGCGTCAGAAGATGGCAAAAATTTTTTTTTCTTTTTTGTACACATTCGTTTAATTTTTGAAAATGTATTAAAACACAATAAAACCTATATAAATTTGGTATCACCGCGATCGCACCGAACCAAAGAATAAAGTAGGTGTGTTATTTGGAGCGAAGAGTGAAAGTCGTAAAAACTGAGCCCACAAGAACGTGACGCACGTGCGGTTTTTTTTCAATTTTTCCACATTTGGAATTTTTTTTCAGCTTCGCGGTACACGGCATGTTAAAATAAATAACATTACGGGAAAGTAAAATTTGTTACGCACAAAATAAGCCCTCACACAGGTCTGTACACGTAAAAATGAAAAAGTTATGGATTTTTGAAGTTGGAGAGCGAGAAATGAGCCGGAAAACCCTCCGTCCTTAAGGGGTTAAAGGGAACCCATCAGGCCGATTTGGGACACTAAATCACACATAGATCCTTTTGGAACAATGGTATAGTGTCCCGCTGGAGCTCTCAGCACCTACATCTATGTTCTTAAACCACAACCCTGCAAATATACAGAGTGGGTCTAATAAAATATACACCCTAATTTTAATGGTTTTGCTAAAAGGTATGTTTAAAGAGCAACCAATGGGCAGGAATGTGCACTGTGGCGGAGTTACTGAGATGACTGTCCTGTTGCTCAGTGACCTTTCTAGTTGGTCAAGGACCATAATCCACAAATTGATCTCACAGGTTCTTGTTAAAGGTGATCTACCACCAAGATGAAGGATTATAAACCAAGCACATTTACATGCTGGTGTGTGCCCCCTCTGGCAGGATCTCCTCTTCTTTTGGCTTTTAATGTCCTGGTTTTTACAAAAAAATGTGCAAATGAGCCAGAGGGGCTCTGGGTTCTATAGGCGTTAATGGTGCCTGGAGCCCCTTGGGGGCATTTGCATAATTCTTAAACCTTTTTTTCTTAAAATCAAGGGCATAGGAGGCTTAATTAAGAGTGGATACTGCCAGAGGGGGCACACACCAGCATGTGAATGTGCTTGGTTTACAATCATTGATCCTGGTGGTAGATGTATTTAAGTGATCTGACAGTTTGTGCATGAAAACAGTAACACAACAAAGCTTTCTGCAAAGATACATTAACATAAATGTATTACATAGAAACGGTACAAAAACTAATCTTACTATATAGAGCACCAGAACCAAGATTACTACATAGATACAGCCTGAGAACAAAGCTTACTAGAAAAATAAAAAAAACTAACCAAAATTGCTGCATAGTTATGGTACCTGCATCATGCAGCTTACTACATAGACACAGGACAAAAACCAAGATTACAAAATAGATACAGGATCAGAAACAAGCTTATTACATAGTGAAACACTTTTTTCACAGTGTCTGAAAGTGGATGATAAATCTTATGTAGTAACAGGGCTATGGAATCATTAAGGTAAACTTGTGACTCCAACTTTGACTTCTCAATTTCCCTAATCCATAAGTCCCACTTCAAAGCCCTGTTTTCCAGGTCTCTCCAGCAGTCCTGATATTGGTGCAGGATTTCCTTCTCAGTGCCTTTTTCTTCTAAATTGTAGTGGGAAAGCTTTACTACTGTGCTTGTTCATAAAGTACAGCAAACATTCATATCAGCTAAAAGCCAAGAATTCAGGAGACTCCTGGTCATCAGGCACCATGTGGCCTCTCAAGCCAACAGTCAATAACCGCTTCCATAACTGATGTGGGAGGTGGGGCAGCAGTGAATACAGCTTAGAAGTCAACACAACCGCAGTGCCTTATCACTACGTCCAATTCAGGCTCCGTGTGCAGAGTGCTTGACTCCTTGCCTCTGCTCCGCTCCACCTGAGCGTGTGCCTGTTTACATGGACCCGCCGACAAGCACATGGGACTACAGAAGCAAACAGATGACTAATACAATGACCCAAAAGTATAACGAATAACAATATATACCTATGCAACAAAGCATGGATATTTACAGTATAAATCTGTAAAACAATCCAAAAGCATGAAAATTTCACACATAGACCAATAAGATAAATATGAAAAGCAAATTTTGTCAGTATAGAACAATATTTATATTTTGCCATATTTATGATCTGTATTCTTAGCTATGTGAATTTGCTAGGTGTAATTAATTATTTTTTTAAAAAAAACAGTATCAAAGAGGTTGCATGATGCACAAATTAAAAAAAGAAGAAACACAGATATTGTCCCATCTGTATATCACTGTTACTATGTAATTCATCAGAAAGGTCATATAATTCTTGTTACATGTTAAAGTCTGCATTATCTGGAGAAAAGTGAAAAGCGTGAACATAAAGTACAATTACTTAAAAGAACCATCCCAGGCAATACATAAAGCAATAACTCTCTCTGGTAGGATTTGATCAATGGACTGTATTATACAAGTTAAATCATCATCTACAGAGCGGCTGACAATAGAAATTGTTTAAGCGGGGATGGAAATTACTTAGAAGTGCAATATTTTTAAGAGACTGACCCTCCTGCTAAGAAATGTTGTAAAATTGGAAAAGCCAGTGCTATATCTGTGCCTGCATCAACCTGCATCCTGCATCGTCCATAGAGTACAGCTGAGGATGCACTGATTTGCTTAATTCTGCCTCTTCCTAGTCTGAAATTGGTTTATTAATTCTCCTGGCAACCTTTATTTATTTGCACCATACACGTCTGTCTTCTGCAGACTCTGCTTTGGTTCACTAATTGTTAATCGGCTGTGGCAAAGATGCCATTGACAGAATCTCTCTACAATCCCATTGCAATCCAGTCAGAGTACCGAACCAAGCACCTTCCTGACCAGTACTATGGACTAGTGCTATTTGCCTGCTATGATCTTGCACTTGGCTAGCTGTGTTATTCTGTTATTCCAAATTCTGGTATTTTTGACCCTTTGTCTGAATTCTTGACTATTCGCTTTACTCGTGATTTTGTACTGCATTGTCGTCTAGATTCTGCCCAAATTCAGTGACTATCCCTCTCCGTTTGTATTTATCTAGCACTGATATGTACCTACTAACCGCAAAGTTCATGTTGAAACCAAACTTTGCAGGTTTGGGTACCCCTGAGGGTTCAAAGTTGCCAAGCATTTAAATTGTTGTGTGTGTGCGTGCCGACACAAGAATGGCAGCACTGATCACGGGTGTTACTGGTAGGGCTTCGGTACCCGGACCTGAAAAATTTAAAAAAAATTCAGGTTCACATAATTATGCTTAAAGGGTCTGCTCTTTAGTAGTAGGGACACTTGGGAAGGAGGTTTAGTCTCAGAGCCCACTGTCTCTGTCTTTGCCTCCTGTCCATTCTCTGACCCTTTATAACAGGCAGTGAAATAATAACAAAAGCTTGTAGAATTTTGTGGATTTAAAGGGAACCTGTCATAAGAAAGCTTCTAGATCATGTTTCTTTCATGAGCCAGCATGGTGGCATCACCCAGAAAATCAACTTTAAAGTTAGATCTATAAAGTCAGGGAGGTGGAGAGTTCAACATTGAAGTCAAGCTCTCCCTGCCTTTGAACACCTCCTCCCCTGTGATTTACTTGAGGAGATCTGGTCAATGATGTCCCTGATGCAGGACCATAAATTACAGTGAATGGGGGATTTGAAGGCAGGGAAAGCTCGACTTAAGTGTTCATCAAACCAATTTACACCCCACATCAAAGTTGATTTTCTGGATGATTCCCCCACACCAGGCCATGAAAGAAACATCTAGAAGCTGCTCAGTTGCTGAACAACAAACTAGTAGTGATTTATTAGGTCAATTTCTGATGACAGGTTCCCTTTAAAGACTATTGAGACTAAGCAAGTTGCAGGTTCAGACTTATCCACAGGAAGATAGTTAAATCTAGCAATGGATTTGTCTTCAAAAATAATAATGATGTCCAGCCATCATAGGAACAGTTCATTTTAAAGATAGATTTATACAGAAGAGTTTTGAAAGTATCAGTTGTATTGAGAAGCTTTAGATTTCTCAGAATATATTATATATTCAAAGTATTTAGTAGGTTCTTTTAGCAATAAGCTTTTTCTTTACTTGATTGTAAAAATAAAAATGTAACAGCAAAAATAAGCACTGAAGAATTGTGTGCAATGCACTAAAATTATAATATTGATTCTAACTTTATTAGAATTTATTACCATGCTTTTAAAGTATAACATACAATACACTGAAATGAAATGTGCTCTGTATATGTTAGTGGACTAGTTCAACATGGGCCAAATATAGCCCCTTTCCAAGATACACATGCTGTTTTACTGCAGTTATAGGTTGTAATTCCTACTGGGATAATGATCATTTATTCAAACAGAAGATTTTAGCAATAATTGTTGTTATTATGAGATGTTCCCAAATATTAACTATACTGCACAGAAGCTTCCCTGAAAGAAAACATCAGATGTTAAATAGCTACTTCACCTTCCCCCTAAAGAAGAGTCAATAACTGGCTCTTGATTCAGTGTTCTGTGATAAAGTGTATGGAAGTTGCATTGTTGTGAACCAGTTAGCACTGGAAATATAATAGGTAATAGATCCAATTAGGAAGAAGATAGATGTGCTTTGCTGGTAGGAATAGTTGTCATTATTGCTGTGTATACTGTGCTTGTTGAAGATGTAAAGTGTATTCAGTAAGGCACAGACCATTGTCTTTATACAACACTAAGGTACATTGACTATGCAAGGTGGGAATGATCATATTATTTTCTGGCATGCTATAAATGTTGCTGAACTGATTCTAGATGCCATAGGATATGAACCCATCAGGTTTCCATATGAAACCTTCCCTTTATTCTATATTTATGTTAAATGCTTAATACAGGTTAATTTATTTAGTGTAAATAAAAACTATCTTTGTGCTAGAAAGGGCTCCCCAAGATTAGTCAGCCTCCATCAGAGGTTAAGGTCTGGAAAGCACGGGTCACCAATAAGCTACTCTGCTATCTTTCCCAGTATGTTTAGAAGGTGCAATCCCTGGAAGTTTAAATATAGAGCTATCATATACTACTAAGGGCTTATATTTAATCTTTTCAATCTTTTCCCCTGGGGGTGTTTCCCTGTGTGCTGCATGAACGTAAATGGTTACTACCCTCTTGACTAAATTGAGCTAATCTTTGCAGGCTATAACTTTTTAAGGTTTGGAAACAAAATACCAAATTGATCATATACCATTTAATAGATTTACATTTATGGGGCATTTTTTAAAATTTTTACACAAATCCTGTATATTTTAATATTTAGTTTCCTGCTTCTGTTCTGCCTTTACATTCCTAATTTTGGATTTATTCCCAGTTTGGCCTAAAGGTAAAACTGCACAGAGACATGTGATGTCAAATTGCAAACATGAAATGGACTGGACACTAGAATCCCCAGTTTCACAGGGTTAAAAGAGGCATCAATTGTAGATAAAGATATTTTGTAAATAATACCTCTGCTTTTGCCCACAATAAAGCAACATTTATAATTTCACAAATGTTCTATTGCTTCAGGAAAATTGCTGTTTACTGGAAAACTATATAAATGGGTAATACTCCAGTTTAATAATAGCTGCTCCTTATGTGACATATTTTGAGTGGCATATGGAAAATCCCATCTGTCGTTTATTACAATAATTCTTACCTGCATCATTGTTAAATATTGCCAAATTACTCCATTCTCGCACAACAGAAGAATGACACTGGGTAAATGACAATAAGTATAAATCAATACCCAAGGTTCTGTGAACCCTTTATTGACAGCTTGTTTTTCAGCAAAATAATATCAGACATATTTCTTCCCATATTGCTGACACAATACTTTGTTGCTGCTTCAGTGTAACTGGAAATAGTAAGTTATAGAATAAACCTTTTATAATATAGTGCAAATACTATACTCAATGAGGGTGTCCCATCTGGGGTTGCCCCTTACTACTCAACTTAATACTCAACTGCCCCTCTTTCTATGAGCATCTGCTGAGAAAATCAAGCACAATAGGTGAGTAAAGAGAATGTCTGAGGGTATAAAACAACCCTTGGGTAGCCTGGATGGGATGGGTTAAAAAAATTAAACTTACTCCATGGTCCCTCCTGACGTCCAGCACTATGGTCTCTCCTGTCTGAGCCCTATGTAAACAAACAGGGGCATGTAGGACGTGCTGCGTTCAGCTTCCAGCCAGTCGAGCTGGCCAGCCACACCTACCCATAGGGACTAGGGACAGGTGGGTGTGGTCAGCAACCTCGGACTACCATTCTGCTATTTGTTTACATGGATTACAGACCAAAGAGATTGCAGCACTGGACGCCGGAAGGGACTGCAGAGGTAGGAACATGTTTATATTTTTTAACCCGCCCCATCGTGGCCACCCAAGGGTTTTTTGATACCCTTGGAAAACTGCTTTAATAATATATTCTCTCCTTCTTCTATGGATTTAATTTTGCAATAAAATGTAAACATACTTACAGGACAAAATGAGGGACATTTATTATAGGTTCTTTTCAGACTTTTTGACACAAAACCACTCAACTATAGCAGCTTAAACATAGCAGTATGGCAAATGCAACTCTGAAATTTCAGATTTCAAAAAAATTGACTAGTTACTCCACATGTTCTACAACTTTTTTATTTAGTGTACTTGCTATTTTTTTTTAAACTTACAAAGGGTACACACAGTGAAAGGTCATCTTTAAGGTTGGTATTTTAAAGGGGTTATCCACTTTCAGCAAATAATTGATATTGTTTGTGTAATAAAAAGTTAGACAATGCTCCAATATACTTTCTGTATCGATTTCTCATGGTCTTCTAGATCTCTGCTTGCTGTCCTTCTATAGAAAACTTCTATGTTTACTTCCAGTGTATAGAAATCTGTCTCTAGTCATGTGATGTCACACAGGTGCACAGCTTATTAGTATCAATCAGAACTGTGTGATACTAATGAGCCGAGCCGTGTGACATCACAAGACCATGAACAGGTTTCTATTCACTGGAGGTAAACATAGGAGCTTTCTTTAGAAGGACGGCAAGCAGAGATTTAGAAAACCATGAAAAATTGATACAGAAAGTATAATGGAAAAATGTACAACTATTCATTACACAAATAATATCAGTTATTTGCTTAAAGTGGACAACCCCTTTAAAAGGAGAACAGTTCATTGGCTTAAATAACAAACTGCCTTTAAACTTCCTTGAACATCCAATTGGAAGCTGCATCCTAGTAGCTGGCAGAGTGATGGGTTTCAGGGCTCATTAAACACTCCCTATGTACTAAAGAGAAGCTCTCATTAGTGAGGAAATGGTGCTTGTCACATAAAAGTAGACTTTTACTGTGTGACATATACCCACTGCTGCCAGTCAGTTCTTCCTAGTACAAGAATATGTACCTACTGAGCAGCCATAATATTAAAATAAAATAACCACTAATAAAAAAGTATATGCTTTAGGTCTGCCTTGCATAGCTCAAACAAGACAAGGCAACAAGACCTTAGAACAGATCTTTTAAGTCCCATACAATGCAATGTAGGATGTCCAGGAATGTGGCTTATTTTCCAGCACAGCTCAAGGATTCTTGAATGACATCTTTAGTAGCCAATATGATGTAAAATGACATGTAATTCCTCAGACAAGGCAACCTTTTTGTACTACATGGGAAAGATATACAGAGCACCAGCATTTGATGTTAGCCCTTGTGATGAAAACGTGACATTTGGGACACCTGAGTGGTATGCAAGGTCAATGAATTATCCATTTATAGACAATCCCAGAATGCACAGGTTCTGGGAGGAGCAGGAAGGGATTTAGAGTCTTCCACACAACCTCCGGAAATGGCACAACAATAAATCACAACCCTGAACCTTATCAACCAAAATAACCCACCACCAGTTCTCTTTTAATATAAGCCTGGTCCATAATGGGATTTTATAGGGAAGTAACCAACCCGGTAGCATGTATTAAACGAGACACGGACATGGGGATTCGTGGATCGAGATAAAAGAGAAACACAGATAAAATGTTATATTTAATTACCTTAAAGGCACACTAGACAAACAGTACACACAATAGATTTTTATATATATATATATATATATATATATATATATATATATATATACCGTATATTCCGGCGTATAAGACGACCTGGTGTATAAGACGACCCCCCTACTTTCCTGTTTAAAATATATAGTTTAAGATATATTCGCCGTATAAGACTACCCCTTTTCCAATGCATACAAAACACCGGTAAAATTTTTTAAAAAAACAGATTTGAATTTAACATGGTCCTTTTTTTAATGTAAATTCTTATGACATGCAGGTATATAGCAGGAAAACTGTCGCTCATAAACATAAGGCATACAACAACAACATTACCATTACAGCACAGCCCCCAGTAGTATACAGCACTGCCCCCAGTAGTATACAGCACTGCCCCCAGTAGTATACAGCACTGCCCCCAGTAGTATGCAGCACTGCCCCCAGTAGTATACAGCACAGCCCCCAGTAGTATACAGCACTGCCGCCAGTAGTATGCAGCACAGCCCCCAGTAGTATGCAGCACTGCCCCCAGTAGTATGCAGCACTGCCCCCAGTAGTATGCAGCACAGCCCCCAGTAGTATGCAGCACAGCCCCCAGTAGTATGCAGCACAGCCCCCAGTGGTATGCAGCACAGCCCCCAGTGGTATGCAGCACAGCCCCCAGTGGTATGCAGCACAGCCCCCAGTGGTATACAGCACAGCCCCCAGTGGTATGCAGCACAGCCCCCAGTGGTATACAGCACAGCCCCCAGTGGTATACAGCACAGCCCCCAGTGGTATACAGCACAGCCCCCAGTAGTATACAGCACAGCATTAAAAAATAAATAAACTTATATACTCACCCTCCGGTGGCCCCGATGTTCACGCGGCTCGTCTTCAGTGTTCCGCGCCGCCATTGATCTTCCCCGGCAGGCGCCTAGTATGACGCGCCGCTGCTGACGTCATACTAGGCGCCGCCCCGGGGAAAAACATGGCGGCGCCTAGCAGAAGAAAGAAGACGGCGCGGTGAGTATGTCCCATGCGCATCTTTTTGAGGCTGCCGGCAGCTTTGCCGGCAGCCATCGCGGGTGTTACCGGTAAGCCATTGCTGCAATATGCAGCAAAGACTTACCGGCTATGGAGAGGGCTCAGCCCGTGAGCCCTCTCCATGCAGCGCGATCCGACCGCGATCGTCTTATACGCCGTCATTACCGGCGTATAAGACGATTACCGGCGTATAAGACGACCCCAGAGAAGACAGAAGATTTTTCTGTCTTCAAAAGTCGTCTTATACGCCGGTATATACGGTATATATATATATATATATATATATAAAGAAAGAGAAGCAAGGCAGCACAACCTGTATTGGTTTTGGGTGCAGGATCTGTATACTCTGTGACAAAGGATCCAAATGTAGTCTCAGGAAAGGCAGCAGCACTCCAAAGGGATCCCTTCCTGGAAGCCTACGTCAGCGCGGTATGTTACTTTGTAGCAGATGCAATGGGTTAATCTTTTTATGAATGACTGCCATTGACGATGGGGCGGTCCTTCACCTGGAGGCTTTACTATTATTTTAAACTCACTATTGCACTGCTTGTTTTACACTTATGTTGTAACTCTAGTTTAATATACCTTTGGAAAATGTATCACAGTAGTCTTTTCACAAATATGCTGTATATTTATTTGTATTGCACTTACCTGTCTTGACCAATCGGAATGTGATTAGGTCTATTTATATCACATGCTGGCCACTATGTTGTATGCTTGAAAAAGGTGAAATGCTCACCGAAACGTTGCACTTTTGAAATAAAGATCACCCTGCTTTGACTTCACTTTGGAGTGCTGCTGCCTTTCCTGAGACTATATATATATATATATATATATATATATATATATATATATATATATATATAGTGAGAGTGTGAAGCTAGGGGGTGCTGGATAGCGACCCACAACCAGGGTTGAAAAGGACCTTGACCACTCCCAACGCTGGCCAACTCCAGAGGGAGAGCTCACAGCAAGCCAATGCTGTGTGTCCTGCAGTCAGCAGGAGGACTTTGGACCAGTTGGAGACAGACAGACAGGTGGTCTGTCCCAAGACGACTGGGATCCAGAAAGGACATTGTTTTGTTTGAGCTCACTGAGAGCCAGAGCACTGAGGAGGAACCCTAACAGTGTTCCTTAAACCTAGAAGGTAGCTAGGGCTCAAGAAGTGGGGTAGTGCCCTAAGTAGAGGCTGAGTTATTTGTTATTTTTGTTCCTGTAATAGTTTTAAAGCAGAATAAAGCCGTTTTCTTTTGGATTGCTACAAACTCCTACATTATTGCTTTGGCGCCCAGCACCACAAAAGTCTCCTGTAAGGTCCAGAAGCTTCTACCTTTGATGCTAAGTTACCCCTAAACCCCACTATGTATATATATATATATATATATATATATATATATATATACAGTTAGTAGAGTACAAAGTCCACGGGTAGGATTGCAAGTATCAGTGTGCAGTATGTTAGTTATCTTGTGTGAGTCTAATGGGAACTGATAGTCCACACCATAACATCCTTCCTGCACTTGTGATGGTACAGTTCTTCAGAAAAAGACCCTGGGCCTCAGGCTGTGTTCACACTGTTCTGTTTGAGTGAAGAGGAGACTTGCCTAATTGCACTGTTGTTAACATTGCGTTTACAAAACAGATGTGTTAACGCAATGTTAATGCATACGTTACCGTTTTATTACCGCACATGTTTTTTAACACTTAGTTTATACATGCGTTAACGCTTGCGTTTTGTAATCGCAATGTTGAAAGCAATGTAATTAGTCAAATCTCCTCTTCATCTGCTTTAAAACGCATGTGTTATATGCAAACAAAACGCAATGTGTAAACACGCCCCTCAGGGGTGCTCTGATTATATTAGGTGCAGACACACCCCTGCACACCTACAGGATGGGTCTAGGGACCCTCCTCCTTGGTATTCGGTCCAGAGGAGTTCTAGCTTCTCAAGGGGAAGGCATAGCATCAAGGTTCTGGTCTCACTGGATTCGGATTAATCCTGGGTGAAAACCTGACCCATTTGTTATGGTTCCATTAAGAGATATTTGCAGATCAGTGTACAAGAATGCTAGAATCAAGTGAGTCAGAGCTATGCAATCTCCTGGCTATACCGATATCAAAAATGTATTTGTCCTTAGGCTGAGATGGACCATAACTCCATAATTGTCTATAACACCATATTGGATGGGGATTTTCCTTACCTTTTGCTGTCAAACAAAATGGAGGGAAGCCTCTGAAAGGTCCTTGGAGCCACTGCGGCTGGGGAAGTCCTTTGAAGCTCTACCACCTGGAGATTCGATGATATTGTAGCCAATCAAGATGAGGCTGGAGGGAAGTGGGGAATTTGTACCAACACTGATAACCTGGCCATATTTATCACAGCCCTGCTCAGGCTTCTTGATGTATCTCTGCTGATGAGGTTCTTGATATATCTCTGCTGATGAGGTGGCACCTGCCAAGAGCTCAGTTCTTTGCCAGGTCCTGCCTGGTGTAAAATTATGTTGTACCCTGTGCTTATACCTGGCACAGGCTACAGGTAGTGTGCAGGAGCATGGCATCCCTACCCTACTCTGGTCCACACCACAGCCTGGATGCACCCCCCCCCCTCTCCGCCAATGTGGCATAGAGGGTGACAATTCCTGGCTCTGCTGGCATAAATCCCTCCCTAATAATAATAATAATTATTATTATTTATTTATATGATGCCTACAGATTATGCAGCGCTGCACAAAGCTTACAAAAATTGGTTTTGTCCTCATGGGGCTCACAATCTAATCAACCCACCAGTATGTTTTGGAGTGTGGGTGAAAACCTGAGGACCCGGAGGGAACCCACGCAAACATGGAGTGAACAAACTCAAGTCCCAGGGTCAACATCTGCAAAGAGTTTGTATGAGCTCTCTGTGTTTTCGTGGGTGTCCTCCAGTTTCCTCCAAAGCATACTGGTAGGTTGATTAGATTGTGAGCCCCATGGGGACAGGGACCGATTTGGCAAACTCTGTGCAGCATTGCGGAATCTGTGTGCGGTATATAAATAGAGAATATGCCCCCTACCCCACTTTCTAATAGTAAATTCATGTGAGAATATTCTGTAAAGACGTCTGACATAATAATAATGTATGCATAAGGATTAACATCCAGCTCCTTGTGTTACATCTTCTGTAGCAGCCAGCAGTCTTCCTCCTAAACCAGATGTAATGCTATAAGTGCTGTAGGCTGGTATTGTGTTATCCCTTAAGTCTGCTTTGTGCACTATAAAATCATATAATATGTCAGAGCGGGGACACTACAGAGGATTGCACCAGTGCGACATTCATCCTGTTTACTGGCTGGAAAATGCACTCCAGACATCTCCTGTTCTGAGCCATTACTGGTGATTCCAGCCACTAGTCGGATCCCCCAGTGTAAACATATAGCAGATTAATAATAAAGGCAGTAATAAAACCAATACTAATTCATTTTTATGTGACTCTGATATATTGTTCAGTTTGGTTCTTCAATTAATAATAGCAGAACACATTTGGAGAAATTGTATGTTATTCTATCCCATGTCATTTGCTGCTTAAATCTCTTAAAGAATAATGACAGTTCTTCCCGTGTGATTTAATCACAGGACCTATATTACTAAGGCTTGTCCTGTAACGATTGCTGTGACACTGAAGCTGTCGCAAAGTCACATTTTTAGGGGAAAGCAATAGCATCTAATGTGTTACGTATAGATGTAGCAGGCTGTATTGTGATAGGGTTTGTCTGGTTCAAATATAACCATCATATGCCCTTTGAGGAAATTTTGAGAAAATTCTTTGATTTAGGACTTTCAGCTATAAACAGTACCTTAAAGGCTTATTCCTAATCAGGGAGGGTTGGAGTTACAACTCTGTCCACACTGCTGTGACCTCGGAGGGCAGAAATGTAATAGCCATATCTAACATGCCCCATAGATGTGCCTTAAATGTTCATGTTGTGTATTTTAACACCATCTATGAAATATTCTTTGTAGAATTCCCTCTTCTTGTTCAATCTTACACATTCACATGTAAAAAGTCGCCTCCAATATTATATTCAAATGAGCTGAGAAGAGTCACATTTTACCTGAAATGAGTCAATTTTAGAGGTTGTAGCGGAAGCACCACTTCAAATGCCCGGTTTTGTCCTTCACAGTACATAGAAGTACAATTTTATCATTTTACAGATAAAAATCTCATCACTTCAAATAAAATCAGCATTTTGATTCTGGGAGCTATATGACCAGAGTGCAAATAAAGATGTAGTTCCTGCCTATTTCTTTAACTGCTTGTTACTTTAATATGACAACAAAATATTATTTCTAGATGCTATAGTACCCAAGAGGCACCCAAGTGATGATTCACTTCAGCCTCTCAAGGTTACTCATCTCAAGTAGGGGCAGATTGTGATGTCCATGGGCACTAGGCTGTTTTGTAGGCCCCCACAAGTCTAATTTTTTAATGAAATAACTTCCTACATATGGTTCCAGAATCAAGCAACTTGGAAAAAGAAGGAAGCACATTCTGTCTCCTTTTAGTTCTGGAGTGTGGAGGACATTCAGGGCCGGGAATGGCTCTTGTATGCATGTGTTTGCAGATTAGGAACACATATATGAAGATTTTATGACTGTAGGTCTTCTTTTCAATTCATTTGTATATACATTTGGAGTTTTTTTTTATAGGGCAAGATTTACGGTAATATAAAAGAGGAAATCCTAGAAATAATATTTCATATTCTACATGAGGGGGCTTGTAGTTTAATGGGGTAAAATATGGTGGCGGATTCCCTTTAAATATTCAAAAAAGCAGATTTAGCAGAGCATCTCATATACAGCAGACTGCTTTCAATGGCTAATGTGTAATTCCTCACTTCCCTGTGGTGGCACTGCAAGGAGATTTGATTTGTTAGCAGATACCCCACAGCTTACTTCTAATTGCCGGGGATCTAAGCAGTTGGACTGACTATTATGAGTTTATTTTACATTTATTTTTTTTTTAACAAAATGTGTTAGTCAAAGCAGGGACCAATTTCATGTATTATTGCCTATAGTAAAGCTATAATGTAGGTACTGTATGTGTTTATTCTTAGTGAAATACAAGTTACATGACAAAGGACAATCAGCTTGACTGTATGTCTATAAATCAGCATTTAAATTACATATCATGTAGCAGTTATAATTCGGGAGATCTGCTTCTAATTCCGTTTGTTAGACTGCTGGGGTGTAACCTTTGGGACTCCCATCAATTCTGAGAATGGGAGTCCATTATAAGGAAAATGTATTTATTCACTGGCTAGATATTTAGGACTTGTTTTACCAAATGTTCTATCATTGATTAAGACCACAAGCCATTACTACCATTACTGTTTTCCACGTTAACATCCACGCTATTTCATTTTTTTTTTGTCAGTTCCTTCTGAAAACTATTGGGGGGTATATCATTGTTTCTTGTTCATCTATGTTTGGCATTGTTTTGCTGCAGTTGTTCTACAAATGCTGTTTTGTGACTTTCCATTGCGCCAATTGAACATAAGACAGTGCAAAGTCACAAGTGAAATAATTGGCCACTTTGATTGCAGTTGTTGGGTGCCAACGGGTGACAGAGAGAGCTCATGCTCTCTGAATCTACTTAGACACCAGGGTCCATGTTTGACCCTGGTGTTAAATGGATAAAAAACAAGGATAGGAGTTTCTCAGATCTCAATTTGGCGCTAGACAATAATAACAGAACTAAACTGCTCCAGGTCCAGGTTCTTATGATGTGCTGCTGTACAAACCTGGCATCAGAAGTACCCTAAGGGTGACAATGGTATTGCATACTCACAGCTGCATTCACAACTGGAACTTGTGGGCCCCATCCTTGCCAATGATTGGCTTTCAACAGTCAAGCAAACACATTACAGGGGACTTTTGACAAAATACAAATGCTGAATAAATATCCCCAAATAATTTGGTGCATTATTTTAATTGCTTCAGCTACAAGGAAATTTAAATGAAAGTTAGCTCCAGCTCACCAAAGGCTGCAAAAGATCATTTACATATCTTGACTAAATCTTTTAAATGGGTTAGCTAAATTTTCTTTATTTTTTCATTTATTAATCCACTTGCTCCAGAATGCTGGCATTCACATCTAAAAAGCGTGGTCCCACATTTATCAAGGCTTTTAGACCATATTTTGTCACCTCAGTGTGCCAAAGAACAATAAGGGTGCTTTAGCACAAATGTAATGGAGAATGATATATTGCTGCACCATTTGTGGCCGGATATTTTGTCCCCATTGATGCCTATGGTGCCCAATGACAGTGCAGTGAGCACATGTTGGGTCTTATTTACTAAGGGTCTGGCGGCCGCATTTTTGTCGGGTTTTCTGACTTTTTGCGGATTGCGCCGGGGATTGTGTTGCACGCAATCAGATTTTGGCACATTGGCATTGGCTTTCATGCAACAGAAATCTGGGGGTGGGTCCTCGGACGATCCGACGGATTCGGACCAACCGCGGGATTTAACTTTGAATTTGTCTCACAAGATCAAGCACTTACATGCATCGGGAAGAAGAAGGTGAACTCCGGCGGACCTGAGCGGGGAAGCCACAGATGCAGGATATCAGGCGCATGCTCATAGTGAATCGCAGCAACTGTGCATTGAAGTCGGGGAACGCACCTCAGGGATCGCTCAGGGATGGGTAAGTAAATCTTCCCCGTTGTCTCACAGAACCGTGACATGTCCTATATTTCGCCATGGTATTATACCAGCCCTGCGCTTCTTCACAGAGAGGGGAGGGGTGAGCAGCGCGGACTGGAGTACCTGTGATATTTTTTATGGGACTTTTCGCAAAAGTCCCAAATCATGAATCTGACTTCGGTGTTGCACTAGCAGTAGTTATATGCTTATGTTGGATTAATGAAGAGGTGGAAATAGCCTTGTGAGATGTGTAAGTCGTGAAAAGTCCCAAAAATCCTCAATGCAACTTTTTTGAGCACTCCATTTAGTGAATGAAATAAAGTAGTTCACAGTTCCTGGTGTATAGCAGGTATTGCTTCTACTTCCACTTTCACCACCTCTGCGCTGGACCCCCTCAAGATTTATAATAAATAATAAAAATGATTAAATAATCACTGATGTAGGGCACAGGGGCAACTGTATCATGTAAAGCAGCATTTTCTACTAGATTATCCATGTACTATAACTCTATTAGGGGAATTTTTGATCCACCAGCTTTCTGATAGATCTCGTGGGACCAGGGGACCGGGTTACCATCATACTCATGATGTGCCAGCATTAAAAAAATCCTCATTTTTTGCTTGAAGAAGGTGATGATTGTCACAATGGAATAAAGATACACCCTTGTCTTTGATCTTAATCTGGAGTGCTGCCTCTTCATTGGACTAGCTATATGGGTTTTACAACTTGGCACCCATCTTATATGGCTGTGCTGCTCAAGACTTTTCATTTTCTTAGATAGAAAGATAGGTAGCTAGATAGATAGATATGGTATAGATAATGTGACAAGGATAAATGGAAGGTCAAGATCCAGATGGTGATAGACTGAATTATAATTTAAAGAAAAATATAAAGTGGATACATTTCATTAAAGATTTCTAAAGAAGCATGTTAGTTCCAAGGGCATATCCTGACAATATACGCTTTAATTCTATAAAAACAAACCCAAGTGTCTAAACATATGTGCAATGTTGCTAGAAAAACACTGAGAACGATATCTATCTATCTTTAGAAAGCCTATCAATCACACTTCATAGTGCACATTGTAATGTATCCCTATGTTCATCTCTTAAAAGTGACAGCATGGGGCCATCTAAGAAGCACTCCAAGGTTCTTGTAAGTTGTGGTTCATCAACAGCTGTTGAACCACAGGTTGTCTAACCCTTAGGGGGTACTGCCCATATATTTATTGTATGGAGTAGTTTTAACATTCCTATCTCTTTTGTTTTTCTTACAAACTCTTTATATTGCTCCTGTTTACCACACATAACAAAACAGTAGGTGAGTGTGATGTAACTCATTAGCAGACCATGTTGAGAAGATATTAGTAGCATATCATCGAGCAGCTGTGCCCACTCATGATTGTCACACGTCCTTCATATAAAGAATGGATTACTACGAGCCAGATTCTCAGGAACAATAAGCATCATTTATACCATGCCTCAGTATGAGAATGTCCTCTATCTACCTTTCTATTCTCTTTTTTTTCTCACCACAATGTACAATCTACTTCATATCTATCTATCTATCTATTTACCTATGTATTTCCTATCTATCTATCTATCTATCTATCTATCTATCTATCTATCTATCTATCTATCTATCTACCTATGTATTTCCTATCTATCTAAATGGGTAAAAAGCTTGATTTCAAGACTTGATGAAGGTGGTTCACACCGAAACATCGCAATTGTCTCAATAAACTTCACCTCTTTGAAATGTTTGGAAGTCCCGAGTACTTTTTACCCATTTTGATACAAGGAAACTTGCCAGGATCCATGGAAGCTTTGCACCCCCTCAAGGTGATTAAGGTGGATTAAACCACCGAAACGTTGCCATGGAATAAAGCTTCACCCTCACGTTTTTGACTACAACCTTGGAGTGCTGCCTATTTTTTGGACTTATTTACAAAAGACCGTTTGCCACGGAACTTACGGCTTTGCACCACCTTACCATTTAAACCAGTAGTGCTGCTCCGGATTTTTCTTTTTCTTTTTCTATCTATCTATCTATCTATCTATCTATCTATCTATCTATGTGTCTTCCTTCCTCTAGGCTTGAGGAAGGTGTGCTACACCAAAATGTTGCAATTTTGAAATAAATTTCTGCCTTGGATTATATCAATCTATATCATCCAGTGCTATTTACAATACTTAATTATATTGCTGTTGTCTATACATTTCACATCTAATGATTGTAGTAATATATGAAAGCAGCAAAGATGGGGCCAACATATTCATTCAAGAGTCTGGATCTTAGCAACAATTTAGAAATGACTGCAGTACATATGAATTATATATATTTACTATTGGATTGCTATATTCAATCAACCATAACATACATGACCTGCTTATAGCAGTACAAAAACACATATGAGACAGCAATTACCAAACAAGCAGCCGTTCTGTAGCATTCACATAGAATTGCAAGGAGAATGTAATTGAGATGTTGACCCCCATTATGTTCTCGGGAGTGTGTCCCCCATTCATGTCTATTTCTCATACTTGAAGAATTGCTATAATTACTGGAGGTGTCCTTTTTGACTTCTGTTTTGATGGCTCTAACAACAATGGAGCATGTTCAGCTTCCTCTGGGATTCCTGATAAAAAATTCTCTATGAAAAATGTTGACCAAAACAAGGTGACAAGGTTGGCCCCATTTAACTTTGTAACACACAGAATACATAGGAAGCTGAGTTTTATTAATAGTCAACTATTAATCATCAGCAGGATCGTTCTAATTTCAATATCACCTTTTACTCATCAATAACTTGTCACGTCAATATTTTTTCAACTTACACTGGTAATTTAACTTTCAATAGAATCAACATTTATAATTCTGTACATGTCCTGTTTAATATCCCCCTGCATAATGAATATGGTTACATCAATGATGGCCCTTGCTTACCCCAGCCCTTTTATAATGCCACTTTTCCTTCTTACTACAACCAAGGGGAATAATAATATTATATACCATCTTCTTTATAATGTCACATGGCTTATATTACACTTTACACATTCGATTAATGTATTTCCAACCCAGGCAACACTACAGATACAATACTCATTATTTTAATATATTATTAAAGTAAGTAAGCTGCATAAATTAATGTCACTACTCAGTGGTTTATGCTACAAGTCGAACAAAATTAATCACTTTTCAATTTCTCTAAAGACAGTGGTAGACATGACAATTGTTTAGCATACATTACCATTCACCATATTTTAAATGTATGATATACCCCTCATCAGCAAATTAATTTAATAGAGAACAGTATGGACCCTAAAAAAGGGGTCTAAAGCCAAAAATACAGATTCTATGTTTGAAGTGAACTAGTAAAATTATTTCTGAGCTGTGCTCTGTGATATATAGGTTTCTATGATACAATCATGACATGACTCCTGGAAGAGACAGTAAGAGTCCTGTTTAAGCCTTCATTGCACAGTGATTGACAGCTTTTACATATTACTGTATACACAGGAGATTTAACATCACAGTATGTTGGCTGGGTTTACACCAATGTAAGGTTACGGTGCACAGATTGCCAGGGTGTCCTTACAACGGAGGGCACCCTGGCATCCCACTGTATACACATCAATGGGATACGTTGTCCCCTTCCTCCCTCCTGAAAGTGGAATGGGGAGCCAACATCCTTTTCAGGGTGTTGTCACTATCCTTATATAGTCACATCACTGGGGACCTCAGTCCTGCTGAGGCCAGGGAGGGAAGCAACATTTTGCATTTGTCCCATACAGGCTACTATGGCCTCCATTGTGCGTAAAGGTCACTCTGCAAGGGGAAGCAGGATGGATTGTGGTGCACGTTTCATGAATTGTGTTGCACGCTCTCCATTAATCTGGTGCACCCTGCACTTCCCCAGAAGTGTGCAACATTTTTTTTTTTGGTGCACTTTGTTCATACTGCAGAATTGTGGTGCAAAGACAAGCACATAATTGTGGTGCTCGGTCCATCTAAACACTAACACCAGGGCCGGATAAAGGTTGGTGGGGGCCCTCGGGCGCAAAATCTGGTGGTGGACCCCATTGAATGTAGTCCAGACAGGGCATAGCAATTGCTATATACTGCCCCCAGAAATAACAATATACAGCCTCCCCAAGACTCACTATATACAGCTCCCCCAGTAATCACTGTATACAGCTCCCCCAGCAATCACTATATACAGCCCCCCGGTAATCACAATATACAACCCTCCAGTAATTACACTTTATAGCCCCCAAAAATCACTGTATACAGCCCCCAGCAAAAAAATATATTCAGCCCCTCAGTAATCACTATAAACAGCCTCCAGCAATAACTATATAGAGCCCCCATCAATAAATATATTCAGCTCCCCCAGTAATCACTATATATAGCCCCCAGTAATCACTATATACAGCTCCCCCAGCAATCACTATATACAGTCCCCAGTAATCACTATATACAGGCCCCAGTAATCACTATATACAGCTCCCCCAGTAATAACTATATGGAGCTCCCACAGCAATCAATATATACAGTTCCCCCAGTAATCACTATATACAGCTACTCAGCAATCATTGTATACAGCTCCTCCAGCTATCACTATATACTGCCCCTAGTAATCACTATATACAGCCCCTCAGTAATCACTAAATACAGCCTCCAGCAATAACTATATACAGCTCCCATCAAAAAATATATTCAGCACCCCAGTAATCACTATATACAGACCGCAGTAATCACTATATACAGCACCCCCAATAATCACTATATACAGGTCCCATTAATCACTATATACAGCTCCCCAGCAATAAATATATTCAGCCCCAAGTAATCACTGTATACAGCCCCTCAGTAATCACTATATACAGCTCTCCCAGTAATCACTGTATACAGTTCCTAGTAATCACTATATACAGCTCCCCCAGTGATCACTATATACAGCCCCCAGCAATCATTATATATAGACTCCCAGCAATTACTATATACAGCCCCCAGCAATCACTAAATACAGCTAATCCAGTAATTACTGTATACAGCCCCCAGTAATCATTATATACCGCCCCAGCAATCACTAAATACAGCTCCCCCAGCAATCGCTGTGTACAGCTCCCCCAGAAATCACTATATACAGCCCCCGTATCCACTATATACAGCTCTCCAGCAATGACTGTATACAGCTCCCTCAGCAATCACTATATACAGCCCCTAGTAATCACTATATACAGCCCCAAGTAATCACCATATACAGCTCCCCAGCAATAAATATATTCAGCCCCCAGTAATCACTGTATACAGCCCCTCAGTAATCACTACATACAACTCTCCCAGTAATCACTGTGTACAGCTTCCAGTAATCACTATATACAGCTCCCCCAGCAATCACTATATACACCCTTAGTAATCACTATATACAGCCCCCTATCAATCAATATATACAGACTCCCTGCAATAACTATATACAGACCCCCAGTAATCACTATATATAGACTCCTAGCAATTACTATGTACAGCCCCCAGCAATCACTAAATACAGCTCCTCCAGTAATTACTGTATACAGCCCCCAGTAATCATTATATACAGCCCCAGAAATCACTATATACAGCCCCCGTATCCACAATATACAGCTTCCCAGCAATGACTGTATACAGCTCCCTCAGCAATCACTATATACAGCCCCTAGTAATCACTATATACAGCCCCAAGTAATCACCATATACAGCTCCCCAGCATTAAATATATTCAGCCCCCAATAATCACTGTATACAGCCCCTCAGTAATCACTACATACAACTCTCCCAGTAATCACTGTGTACAGCTTCCAGTAATCACTATATACAGCTCCCCCAGCAATCACTATGTACACCCTTAGTAATCACTATATACAGCCCCCTATCAATCAATATATACAGACTCCCTGCAATAACTATATACAGACCCCCAGTAATCACTATATATAGACTCCTAGCAATTACTATGTACAGCCCCCAGCAATCACTAAATACAGCTCCTCCAGTAATTACTGTATACAGCCCCCAGTAATCATTATATACAGCCCCAGCAATCACTATATACAGCCCCAGCAATCACTATATACAGCTCCCCCAGCAATCGCTGTATACAGCTCCCCCAGCAATCACTATATACAGCCCCCAGTATCCACTATATACAGCTCCCCAGTAATGACTGTATACAGCTCTCCCAGCAATCACTATATACAGCCCCTAGTAATCACTATATACAGCCTCCAGTAATCACCATATACAGCTCCCCAGCAATAAATATATTCAGCCCCCAATAATCACTGTATACAGCCCCTCAGTAATCACTACATACAGCTCTCCCAGTAATCATTATATACACCCTTAGTTATCACTATATAGAGCCCTCTATTAATCACTATATACAGACTCCCAGCAATAACTATATACAGACCCCCAGTAATAACTGTATACAGCCCCCAGTAATAACTATTTGGAGCCCCAGAAATCACTATATACAGCCCCCGTATCCACTATATACAGCTCCCCAGCAATGACTGTATACAGCTCCCTCAGCAATCACTATATACAGCCCCTAGTAATCACTATATACAGCCCCAAGTAATCACCATATACAGCTCCCCAGCAATAAATATATTCAGCCCCCAATAATCACTGTATACAGCCCCTCAGTAATCACTACATACAACTCTCCCAGTAATCACTGTGTACAGCTTCCAGTAATCACTATATACAGCTCCCCCAGCAATCACTATGTACACCCTTAGTAATCACTATATACAGCCCCCTATCAATCAATATATACAAACTCCCAGCAATAACTATATACAGACCCCCAGTAATCACTATATATAGACTCCTAGCAATTACTATGTACAGCCCCCAGCAATCACTAAATACAGCTCCTCCAGTAATTACTGTATACAGCCCCCAGTAATCATTATATACAGCCCCAGCAATCACTATATACAGCCCCAGCAATCACTATATACAGCTCCCCCAGCAATCGCTGTATACAGCTCCCCCAGAAATCACTATATACAGCCCCCAGTATCCACTATATACAGCTCCCCAGTAATGACTGTATACAGCTCTCCCAGCAATCACTATATACAGCCCCTAGTAATCACTATATACAGCCTCCAGTAATCACCATATACAGCTCCCCAGCAATAAATATATTCAGCCCCCAATAATCACTGTATACAGCCCCTCAGTAATCACTACATACAGCTCTCCCAGTAATCACTATATACACCCTTAGTTATCACTATATAGAGCCCTCTATTAATCACTATATACAGACTCCCAGCAATAACTATATACAGACCCCCAGTAATCACTGTATACAGCCCCCAGTAATAACTATGTGGAGCTCCCACAGCAATCACTATATACAGCCCCAGTAATCATTATATACAGCCCCCCAACAATCACTGTATACAGCTCCCCCAGTAATCAATGTATGAAGCCCCCCAGTAATCACTTTATACAGCTCCCCCAGCAATCACTATATACAGACCTCCAGTGATACCTGTATACATCTCCCCAGCAATAAATATATTCATCCCCCAGTAATCACTGTATACAGCCTCCTTATAATCACTTACTATATATGGTACCCCTATTATAACTATATACACAACCACCCATAATAACTATATACAGTCCAAGGTAAAATAATAAAAGTTTACTCACCTTCCTCCGTTCCCCAATCGTCTATGGCAGAGCAGGGAACTTATTGTTCCCCCCCCCTCTGCCAAAGGCTGAAGGCAGAGCAGGGCTTGCTGGATGTGTGCTGGGTACTACCTGGGGGGCTCGGAACCCAACACACTGTGGGTGATTTGGTGGTTACGCGACCACCCGAATCTCCCCCTTTTTGGTGGGTGCCCTTGAAGGGCAAAGGGGTGGGGGCCTCAGGGCCCCATTATAATCTGCCCCTGACTAATACGCCCCTTTAGGTGCACATTTTTTCTGTCTTGTCGGACACAGTGCAGCTGCGACATAAAACTGACACAGACACTTTATAAATACACGTGCAAGCTGGGCAGAGAAGGGCAAAAAAGATTCCTCCTTCTGACAGTATATGGATATAGTCAGCGCATACACTGTACATGCCGAGTTTATGAAGAAAAGCATGTGTGAATTTAGCCTCAGTCTGACTCTCACTAACTGTTCCAGGAGTCCTGCCAGGGTTTAATCTGCTAATCCTAATCTATATCTCATAAACCTATACATCACACAACACAGCTTCTCTTCCTCCCTATAATATCCCACTCTCGCGACAGCTTAAATCCCCTACGGGTTTCAGTTTACATAAGGAATGTATACAGACTTTTAATACGCTTTTCAGCTGTATGCTTGGGTACCTTATGTTTAGCTGAAATCTACTACATCATTTTCTCTTTGCAAGGTAAAAACAGACAATCCAAAAAAAAAATGAATTCTGTACATTATACAATGAAGCCTCCTCAACCATTACAGGGTGACATAAGTTGCTAAGTTTCTAAGTGTGCATGTATTCTCAACAGTCAGAGTTGTGTAAACCAATGCCAGACACCTCTAGCTATGGCTTACCTTCTGTTAACTACTGGATGTAGAAACTCAACATGCTTGCCCCTTTTTATTTCCATCTGTCTCTGGAAGAGTGCTGGCACAGCCCCATAAACATTACATACTTTACATAATTGGCTTGATCATTCAATTAGATTGGCCATCTAATGTGCATGGATACTGTTATTTTACTGCTCTCTATTCTGGCCCATAAAGAGAGGACGATGAGCTTAAAGTCCCTACAAGAAAATACATTACATTATAGTATATTTGACTGTGGTCAAGAGTTTCCTTCATGAGTCAAGCCCTTTGATTGTACTTGGTTATTCCACTGGATGGGGAATAACAATCTAATCAGGGAGTGTCAGGAATTGCAGAGCATAGTACTCGTCTATCTCCAGTACTCACATAGTCAGTGAATGGAGTACCGGAGATAGCAGTGGGCTATGGTTGCCAAGTTTTGATTTCTTCCATGGCATTGAATGGCGCTGCAGGAAACATGCTTGACTAGCCACCTCAATCGATTAGTGAAAACTGGACCCCTGCTCTCATGAGATCTGTTCTTGTGAACAGGGGTTGGACATCAACAATCAAATTATTATCCCCTATCCAGTGGATAATGATAAAATTTCATACAACCTCATGAGATCTGTTCTTGTGAACAGTGGTTGGACATCAACGATCCACTGGATAAGAAGAAAACTTGATACAACCCCTTTAAGGGCAGCTACACACTGATGGCACATGACTGCCCTAAATGCAAGAAATTTTAATTGATTTAGGCACACGTCCGTTATTTTAACAGGCTGCTCTTTTTCTGTTAAATAAGGTAGAGCACATCCTATTCAGATCCATTTTTCACTCAAGAAAATACGCCATTTTAATGTCTGTTTTTTATGGCCGATTTTGATAACTGTTTTGCGCGACTAACCTGAAGGTAATTTTTTTTACTAAATGGCAGATACATGAAGAGGTATGAGATCCTGCTGAATATATTTGCATCACCGTATATGTCCCTAAATATACATGACAAAGGGAATTCTTCATCATGATGCTTTACGAGAGCAAATACTGTCAAGAAATAGGAAATTTGCTCATTTTGTGTCATCAGTCATCCTTATCTGGTTATAGCTGATCAATTAAAAAATGTTCTGGAAGATGCATCAGATATGGTAGAACTTTCATGATAAAGATGTATTCACTTCTTGGCAGTGCGATGAGCTGCGAACATTAACCCCTTGTGAGCCGCTTGTTATGCATTGTGCAAGGCTTTAAAGAAGTTGATAAATGAGGAAGCATTTACTGTGCAATTGTGAACCCTAGATCTACTGGAAACTATTTCATCTAGATAACAAATAATAGAATATTTTTTGTAGCAAAAACATCATCTCCACATCAAAAACATTGTGGTCGAAATGATACGCTAATGATTTTAGCTATGATGAATCACTGAAAAGCAAAGGAGATGGAATAAGGTAATCTATGTCTTAGTGTGTAACCCCTTCCCTGCCGAGCTGTGGCAGCAGAGGGGGCTTTAATTAAGTGCAGGAGTAAAAGACAAATGTGTTTTTGTTGCCAGTGCTTAGACTGAGGGCTGATTCCTGATCCAGGGATCCATGTCTGCTCTTGCAGCCAGGGAGGTAGGGCTGGGAGAAGAGGGAGCAGGGTAGCAGAAGCTGACTTTCTCACAGTCTCCTTGTAACAGAGAACAGAGGCAGACACACATTCTCTCTGCCTTCCACATGCGTGTGCTCCAGTATACTACTAATGCTTCACCTCATGCTCCTCTACCTGCGCTCACTGACTCAATGGGCTTTTAGGATCCTAACCGGCTGCGCTGTACAACATCACATAGATTTCTTTCCAAGATTTTAAAGCATTTCTTCAGTGATATATTTTTTTCCCAGCTCGTTTTCATTTCCACTGAACGGATTTGTTTTACTTTCTGACACGTTGTACGCATTTTTTTCTCTCCTTTCATTAAGGGATTAATGAAGCTGGTTAACCCTCAGCGGTGGCTCTTACTATGATCATTTGGGCATGAGATCTCTCTGACTTAAAAGAGGAAATAAATGTACTTGAAATTGTCTGCGTAACTATTGGCAGACTCTCGCAGTGCTGAAGAAAGTGGAGTTTGCCCAGCTTTAGCGAGCCAGCTTGTTGTGCCTTCCAATACCATGAGGAAGGGTCTGGAAACTGCCAGCTGCGGTCTAAGGCTCGGATACATCCTGCAAATGTGTTTCCTACCTGCCCTGGCCATACTGACTGCCAGCAGCACTTTTGCAGCTCAAGGTAAGAACTTGTCCCTGTGCAGGTAAATGAAGAGGGCAGTGGGTGAGGATGTGGAGCTGAGTCTGCGTTGTTGTGTTCAGTATGTTTGCATGTATGTGTGATGCACAGGCTATTCTAGAATGTGTCTAACTTCCAGATATATTACTTAACTTGTGTGTCTGTGGTACCAATAGTAGAATCAATTTGACCAGGTTTTAGATTCATTTAGTTTTCATTTTGGAGAATTAACGGAGAGGATAATTTTTCTACGTTTGGTCTTTATGAGATTATGCAGGTCACTCAGTGATTTGGACTGATTTACCCTCTGGGGATCATTGGAGAAGGGGATTTTCAGTCCACCACATCTCATGTCTGTAGCGATGTGGTGAAGCATTACACGTTCTTTCCTCTCACTTTTCGCATTTCCGAGCTGAGTACTGAGCGCTGTACAGGAACTCATTACTGGAAGGAGACACAAGCAGGGCATTCAGTTCATGATGTGCAGAGTAGAGGGCAGAGCTCTGCTCTCTAACTAGTCCCCCTGAACAGTGCAGGGTGGTACTTCTCTGGATGCCAGCCTGCCCGTCTGTCTACTCAGTATAGATTGGGCCAGGTATTACTGGCAGCTATTTATGATGTTCAGTCTGTCGTGAAATATATTCCATAGAAAATATGTCAGGCCATTACATCCACAATGGAGCCCATAATCTTTAATTGTATTAATATTGTAACCATGTACAGTATATAAAACATATAGATGCTTAGTGAAATGTGCATTTCATGTCATGTGCAGAGACATATATATCCGCAGCTAGAATCATAATGCATGTTTAGTCTGTATACAAGTGTCAGCTGCAATGTATATCATCAGTAATGTACATTACATGGTTTAGCCCCAAATTGTTGTGATGATTAGTAAATTAAGAAGCTCCTGTCTCTAAATCCCCATTTGCCCTGTATATCTAACAAGATTCCCTGATCCAGTATAACTCAGCCTTTGCACAAAGTTGCTGCCATAACAAAATCGCCTACAATAATAACATGCAGTTAATTGAAGAAGTAGCACTTGAGGGAGCTTTATTGTGCTGGAGAAAATAGCATCATCATTTCCATTATATACAGAACACAATATTCTGCATATACCCTTTACAAGAGGAGAAACCTATAGCACCCTCAAGTGTAATCACAGTAAATAAAATATTCACTTTGACTATTACAGCTCCCTATGAATGTGTTCATCAGATGTGGATTGTATCATCAGCACAGAGTATTGAACCAGGATTGTATATTCCTGCAATGATCTGTTTTCCAAATGACGTATTAGAGTATTTGTGATTGAAGTAAGAGCTAGGATAATAGAGACAGTTGCTGAAAATTAAGGTAGAATCAGTGCTGTGAGATTTCCAAATAGGTTTCCTCCTTAGATAAAATTCTTCAGAGAAACCAGGATGGGCTGGTGGGAAACAAGATCAATAAAGACAATCAGCCAAGAGATAAAGGGATTACTACCTTGAGAAGAGAATGAGACAAGAGAACCAAGGCACATGTTTCCGCTACGCTCGGGCATGTGGATTTAAATTGATAGCTGTTTATCAAGTGCGTTTGATATCCACCCAATACCCCCGCCCCACACCCCCATGGATATGATGATAGTTCTCATGGATTGTATCTGCAGACTCCAAGGGAGCAGAAATTAAATCTACTATTCTCTAACCAAAGGAACCCATTAGCTGGCAGCTTGGCTTCTTAAATTGTTTGAAAACCTAGGGCTTTCCTTTGACATATGGGAAATTGGCTGATACTTAGCGTGAAACCGGAAGCAACACATATTTGTATATGTTTTTTTTTTCTTTATATCTAATTTTTTTTTTTTAAATCCAGACTTAGGATTCACAACTGCTACCATTAGAGAAAACATATAGGTGCTCTATATACGATTGTATACTATTTTACGTATAATAGTAAATAAATTGGGAGATCTGCAAGGACAAGGTCCTTTCAGGTAATAGTTCATTGTTTGTTTTTTTAACATGGTTGAGAATGAATGTAGCGGCCGCATGTTCCATGTTATAGTTTAGAAAGAAAGAAGTGAGCACGGGAATCTGTGACACGCATTTAGCAAAAAGGACCTTGATTCAAGAGGCTTCGAATAAAAAGGTATATGAAGCAGAAAACAGTAGTGAAAAGAGATCCTTGAACATAGTCTGTGGCCTTGATGGAAAGGTTTGGCATTAGCTCAGTGTATTATAGAACTTGCTCTTTCTATTTGCCTCTTCCATAGAGGTAAGCTATGTATTTTGTCCTGTGGGAAGCTGCCAATGCCTAGCCCTGATCCAGGAGAAGCTTCTTAAGGAGGAGGTGGGATCTATAGACTCATTTTATCATAAGTCTTGATCTTTAGACATGATGTCAGAAAGGTCAGAAGAGTTACATATCAGAGCATCTTTTCCAGACAATACCAAGAGATCTAAATGAAGAGCAGATCAATGAACTAAGTGCACATCTAATGCAAGGAGTCACCAAAACTTTTTTTTGCTTTTATTTTTTTTAATTAATCTTTGTAGCTTCAATAAGCGGATTAAAGTAGTCATATAACACGTCAGATAACATAGTCCCAAGTTGTCTTGGGACCATTAAACTTTAGGTCCAATGTCTAAATACTGGCCCCCATTTTTGCTTTCCTGAGTAAAATGTTGCACAATATTATAAAAATCCATAAAGAATTAGGAGCGCACTAGTTCTATCCATTCTCCATCGCTTCATCTGAATGCATGACTCTGCTCTTTAGGAAAATGTATGGCATCTGTTGATAAACCTCCTTCAGCGCAGGAACTAGGAGCGAGTTGTTCCAGTGAGTGGGAGTACAGTGCAGAGAATAATGAAGATGAGCAGATTTGTTAATGCTTGTGAGAAAGCTGTTTTATGCTTCCTGGAAAAATGCTTAGATTTTTTATTCTTAATCAGCTGAACTAAGCAGCCTTTCCCTTTTAGAGATTGTCACAAAACATCGGAAAGGGTATTGATGGATCCATTAGGTACAAAATGGTATCAATAGATCACCCATTCTGGCCCTGTACTGTAGCTTTATGGCCTAGTTAAGAGCACAAAAGAATTTGTTCTAAGATCATGCAAAAAATTATACTCATTGAAACATATTGGTTTTTAACTATTTATGATCTAGGTAACATTGAAAGCAATCTGTAAGTTTTGTACTGTGAAGGATGTAATGTATAAACAACATCAAAAAGTAGATTATAGAAGTCCCAGAGAAATAAATGACATATTCCAATCTGCCGCTTCTGAAATGTATATTGTATCATATATTATTATCTATACGCAATGTGTTATATGAGCATTGCAATCCAATATAGGACTGTGACCTGGCAACACAAGGATTTTGGATAATATCTGGATAAGGATGTCATCTGCATGGAGTTTGTATGTTCTTCGAATGTTTACATAGATTTTTTCCCGAAATTCTAAACCATGCTGATAGGTTAATTGACCTCCAATGGACCTTGTGTATGAAGCACTGATTTTTATTTATACAAGCAGTCCCATTGGAGAAAGGAAGAGATGTAAATGATGATGATCTGTGTGATACACCATGGAATATGTTGGTGCTAGAGTTCAGCACCAAAGAATCCATATGTAGAAGCTGTGCCGAATTTTTAAGATCAGGTTCAAAATTGAATCAATCGAAACCAATGTTGTTCCAATTGCACGGGAAATTGGTATATAAACCCCTCTATTCCAACAAAACACAGATTTTTCATAAAAAGAATCTATTTTTTTTTTTTTTCCCTTTGCCCATCCCCCATCCATAAACTCTGGGTTGATTGTCAGCAGTATATTAGAAGAATCATCCAAAGAGAATCAGAAATTTTTTTTATACCAGACTTGTACCGAACTTGCAAACCAACAAACTGATTTGATCCACTCTAGTTGATGCTGTTTGAAAAGCTGAAAACAAAAAGGAATAGAGGCAGTCCCCGGGTTACGTACAAGATAGGTTCTGTATGTTTGTTCTTAAGTTGAATTTGTATGCAAGTCAGAACTTTATATTTTAGAATTGTAACTCCAAAAATGTTTTGGTCTCTGTGACAATTGGATTTTAAAAATGTTGGGTTGTCATAAGAACCAGAATTAACAATAAAGCTTCATTGCAGACACCTGCGATAACTGTTATAACTGTTTATTGTAGCCTAAGGCTAAAGTACAGTAATTTACCAACATCCAGAGGTCCGTTTGTAACTAGGGGTCGTCTGTAAGTCGGGTGTTCTTAAGTAGGGGACCGCCAGTAGTTATTTTTACTGCATAGGTTAAACTTTTGAAGCCCATTTCAAACTATGGAGGAGTGCTTCTAAACCATTGTCTGTTTCAGTAGTCTTTTAGCTTGTAGTCTCAATATCTTTTTTTATTCAGAAACATAAACATTGTGTGAGTATAAAGAATCCCATTGATGTAGGAAGACAGGAGAACAAAGGCTTGGATAGCCTAAACTTGATAAGTCTATTATCCTCTGTCATATTGGATGTGGGCTGTCGTCGTATCTTAAGATCAGCAGTTATGTTCTCATCATTAACACTTCTTCAGAGCAAAGTCTTAGCACATTTGAGGGAATGTTATAAAGCTCATCTCTCAAGATTTGCTGACAACTTCATAAAAGGGAGGGGGGAACTTTGCTGGTACAACTATGTTGTCAAGCAGGCAGATTTTTAGGACAGCAGACACAAATTCTTGACCAGAGATAGGTGAGTGGTCTGCGCTTGTGCCAAGTTGAAAGCTTAATATGCTTGAAAGGGGTGAGTGAGCATTGCCTTGGATATTACCCTTGTGGTTTCATCATTCTGGATACAGATAAGAAATGTTTTCTCTGATTGACACGGAGGCAGGCAAGCTTTTCAGAGCCACGATCAGACATGCTTTGCTTTGGCTTGTATTTGATAGACAGAGGCAGTAGAAGCAAAAATTTTATCTGGATACAGATTAAAAGGCAAAGCTAAAGAAGGTGACACATCCTAGACATAACTTTGTTGGCTCGGTCTGACATTTGCATACAGAATTCTCCGTTTTAGCATGGATCCATCTGCATTTTTAATATCTTTTTAAGTAGACCTGTCTATTATGCTTTATACCTGTTTACACTGTACATAACAGCAAGTGCAATGCTGCTTATTTTCCATTGATTTCTTTTTATTGACCCTATTATGAAACTATAGAGTGTGAAACAATTTCTTTTTCACAGATACGGTCTGGAAGCTTGATGCAGAATCTCATGCATTACACATGATAAAGCAAGTCATAAACAGTGGCAATAGAACAAGATCCTAGGAAGAATAGACTGAATACTTTGACTTACATTCATGAAGAAATTTCAGTGAAGAAGCTATGTGCTAGATCATAGAGATTTCAGAGTTATTAGGGAGGGATCTCCTGTTCCAAATCTTAATCTCTGAGCCAGAGTGAAAAGTGGTTGTAAAGAGACGTCTTACTCTGGAGGACCTGTCCTGCTTTAACATACACAGGCATCCCATTGATTACAATGGGACATGTGTAATGCTTACCTTCGCCTGTGGAGGCACTGCAGGGTAACTGAACACTCATTGCTAGGATTCTCCACAGATTACTGCAGATTATGATAGATTTCAAACTACACTAGGCAGATGTATCTCCTACTATGGTCCTACATTTTGCCCATTGAATCTGATTTATTATAAGCATTTTGTGTGACCTCAACCCCTCACCACAAAACCGCCACTGATGACATTGCAGTATGTGTGCAGTTATTTCAGTTAATTTAAGAAACTCAAAGAATTCAGATACCTGTCAAATGCTTTTATGCAGTTCCTGCCATTTACATACTGCTGGGTCAGACTTTCTGCATAATGTGAACTTATGGTCCCTGAACTGCCTGGCACTCAGGCGCTGCCCAGTTGCATTCTTAATTAAGTTGTCCAGTCTTGTTTTTTTTCTTTCTTTGCCATTAGTCAGTACTGCACCATGGATATGCATGAGTCAGAGTAGAGATCAGCGTGGCAGGTTAGCGGACACATCTGTGGGTAAGGAGAGTGGGCAGGCATTAGACTGTCCATCATAGATGACAATGTGTCAGGAGGGGGTGACAGTGGGAGAGATCTGCAAGTGTATTGACGTCTGCAGTTATGAACTTGGCACATAAAGCGTCTCTGTGTGTTTTTCATTAGCAGTCTCAGCAAGTAGATCTTAAATGATGTCCTGTGTTAAAACAAAAAAGGAGCTACTCCCTTTCCCCATGCACCGTAAATACTTCCTTCACTCTTTTAATTATGCATGGGATTCTAAGCTTCCCTTGACAACACCTATTTTTATTCATTTGCATTAATGAAAACTGTGATATTGTTCTGCATTAGGGATAGAACCATTTCTGAAATATACTACACTGCAGTACAGAATAGTGGGAAATGATCATACTGTCCCTACCATAAGCAGGCAGGATTGCAGTCTAGCAGATGCTGTAAAGCTGAAGAAACAGGAGTAAGATTACTCATTACTCCTGACTTGGTGCTCCAGGCTAAGTGTAACCCTTGATGGGGTTAAGAGAGCACAGACCTGGCAATTAAAAGCAGACAGTTACTTGGAGTGGAGCTGAAGCGACCCAGCTAGGATCACCGGTCCAGTGACATTAGAAGCAGGTGACCAGGCAGATGCTGATTATGAGGCCAGCCGAATTGCTGCAGGGGATTGACTGCTTTTCTTCAGATCCAGAGAGACTGCTACCGGGTCTGCAAGAAGACCATGGCCATAAAGTTCTTGACAGGGACATAATTAGTTCAATATTTCCAGCTTACTTCACTCATGAGTTCTTTATGGTTTCACTGTGAATTTGACCCCAGTACTTGAAATGCCTCCATATAGCATTCACCATGGTTGTCTGTAAAGGTTTCTAGGTTTCTTATGAAGTAATCCCACGCTGCATATATTCAAGACTGCAATCATCATGTGTATATATAAGATTTGGGATGGTTGGAAAATCAACCATCAGTTTCAGTTTCATGGTCCTGAAATATTGTACTTTACTTAGAGAGTGATTCTATGCTAGGAATACACATGGGTGCACATATAAATATATGGTTTGGGGTGATTATGCTGAGACATCCTTCCAAATATCTAACCTTGATGAACTTTCTGTCCATGCTAATTGGCAAGAATCTGGGGAGGCTACAACAAAGCTCATCCCTTTGGTTTGGGATGAGCTTTGATATTAACAAAAGCTGAATCTTAAGGACTATGTTAGATTTGAATGGAGACCCAGCATCACATTATATTTTGGTTCTGCTGGGAGTAATAAGTGGTGGGGGTTAGACAAAATATATGGGTTTGGTAACAATTTAGGCTGACTTAAATAAAGTATAGGTCTCATAGATGTTGTGTCCTTTTATTTTCAGCTTTTCAGTGTGTTCTGCAGTATTGGCCTTGCTGTCAAAAATACCGTTCAGTACAGTTCAGAACTTCATGTACCCCATTATGAGTAACGCCATTAATCATTGGAAATGATTTGAACAAATTCTAGTAGTTTTCACTAGCGATCATGAATGGAAACCATGGAGGACATTAATCAGGGCTTTTATGCCAGTTTTCTGGTGTACAATACCTAAAATACTCACAATACTTGCAAACCACCAAACATTGTGATTTTTTATCCCTTTATATCACTTCCTCGCCTAGTAAAGGGGGCTTAGTTATATCGCAATTCCATGCCAAACTTGACTTCATAACAGCTGTCTCCTGGGGGGAGAAGTTCCATCATACAATGGAGCACAAAGGGCTAGAGTATGATAAATCCCCCACCATGACAGTGTAAGGAATAATCTTACACAGAGTCAAGAAAGTAAAAGATTTCATTACAGAGACTATGCCAATGAAGGCCACCTTGCAGGCTTATGGAGACTTCTAGCCATTGATGCTCCACTGGGGGATTCTGGGATATTTGCAAATATTTATTCCTGAATGGGATGAACAAAATATTGCCTCTTACCTACCTTGTGAGGCAGCCCCCTTCAATCATGACCAAGAGATGCAAAGACATTGAAACAGTGCTGTCTGCAGTTGGGAATCTGTTCCTTATGGAATAGATAATGGTTTGCTATTATCCTGCATTGTTTCATTTGGCTTTCTGAAAAAGTAATTCTTGATGTCAAGGGGGAGGTTTTACAAGGAAGAAAAGAGGCAATGTTTTCCTTATCCCAATCCTGGAAACCATCTTTGCATATTTCCCAGTCTTAGCCTGGCGCTATAATCCCTTACTATGTCTACTATTTACTATAATTAACATACAGATGATATATGGGCACTATCAGTAGACATTGTAATCCATACTGGGAGAGCTTTATAATATTTTTATGCATAATTTATCACATGTACTGTATAACTTGAGGCTGTAGCTATACTATACAGGACACAATATGGCTCTACATTTGGTTGGCATAGCTTTCCTATGCATATTTACCATATGTATGCATATAGATTCATTGTTTTTCATTATGTCACTTATATACTTATGACACACTTGGAAAGGTCTCTTCTAGTAGGAAAAAAAATCAGCATCTTGAAAGTGCTTGATGCGGAAAAAGTGAATTATAACATGAGAATAGTGTAATCTTTTGGGGATACACTTTAATTAAGTGCCTACACGTTTCTTGTTTCAGAAAGACTTAATTATCTCAGTGTTAAAAAAGGACCATTTTATTTGTAGATCTCGCTCTGAAGTGTCTCATGTGTATCAGTCAATAAAGCACTGAGCTGCAGATCACTGCAAATTCATAAGGCTGCATTAAGGCAATGTTTTCAGCAGCATGCAAATGAATGTGTGTTTGTAGTCAGTCAAAAATGAAGAATGAGCGTAACACGGACATAATGCATTGTTAGACCAATAATTGTGCCGTAATGAATGCTTGTCCTCTAACCTCACCCAAGCAAGACATAACATCTTTTATTGGTTTAACCCCCTAGTCTCAGGGCGCCATCGTAGAGCCAAGCATAAGTGATCCCATTGTACTTGCTGTAGGAGAAGATATAACTCGTTTTCCCAATGTTTACTCAATATTAAACAGTTTTTCTTTCCATCTGTGTCCTGGACACTGTATCTTTGTTCCATTCCTGCACTTTATTTCACAATTTTATGGATAATATTGAATTTCATTTTATTTAAGGGATTCACAGATTTTGACCTTTATTAATGATGCTACACATTAGCAGTGTAAAATGTCTGCATTTACACAACACAAGTTGTAATGGACATATGTTCTAGGTGATTGCTATAGGTGTCTATCTTGAAATAGTATTTTATTTTTATGAAAGTTAAGGGGTCTAGGAAAAAGAACAGTCTCATGTTAGCTCAATTCTACTTTCCATTGGAATGTGAGGCTCACAGCTCCCAAAAATGGTCTTCTACAAAAGATTGGAAGTGGGAAAACAACAACTTGATCAATAATTTGTAAAAAGAAACCAAAACAATTGGTTTAAGTTCAGTTGTATATTAAGAATTAGATTGATTTACCAATGCCCCCATCTTCTAACTAGCAGTTGTAATACCCCACCTCCAACTGTTAAAACTGATCTTGGCCATCTTGCTGCCATTCATACCAGAAATCACAGAGGATACCAATTTCCAGGACAATTTAAGCAGGATCGATTCAGCTAGATTTGACTCAGAACCAAACCAAATCTTTTGAAGAATTCAATGCAGCTTCTATGAATCGCATCTTGGATGATTCGCTCATTTCTAACTAAAATATAGTTTTTTCTACTGGGAGTAGTTTTGTGTCGGTGACGATCACCATTGTCCATTGCCCCAACAGAATTATTCAAATACGCCGGATTTGCATTCAGTTGTGCCAGATCATATCATATAGTGCACAACTTGACCGCCTGTTGAATCTGGCAAAAAAAACTAATGGGGCACAAGTGGCATATGGGGGCCTTGGTGTAGCTACCATGTTTTGAATGTGCTTTTTGTCAGACTGGCTTTAATATATTCACAGTGGTTATGATGACTGTGTCTAATCTGTAATTACAGTGGTATTTGGCTCCTGCTTAAAAAAAAACAATATTAAAAAAATGATTGTTTATTGATTGCCCACAATGTGATAGACAAACATGTTCCTGGCAACTCCGTCTCAATCTCTCGTGATTTTGGATTACATATGTTGGTTTGGGTAACTGACAAAGAGCTGATTCTCAGCTGAGAGCTCATTGTAATACCGAGCACATAATTTTGCCATTGCCATTCATTAACAAAATGGAGTAAAGATCACCCAGACCTGCCAACTCCTTTGTGAAATGGTTTTTGCAAAATAGACTTTTATAATAGGTAAATCAGAGAGCAGTTTTCTGTAACTCCTGTCCATTTCATGAAAAATCACTGCATGTGCTCTAGCATTGGCCAAAAGCAACTTGTTTGTCTGTTCATCTGGATTGATAGAAGTTATTTCCAGAATTATCTTGGCTATGTGAATTACATATAATGAGAGTGTTCAGAGGGACAACGTCTTATATGAGTACACATGTGCATACTGAGACCTTGAGAACTGTCTATCTTAAGAAACTAAGAGCTGATATTTCACAAGGAGCACAAGGTGCTCCTTGTGGGGGCCAAAAGCTTAGCAGCACAGACAAGTCACATGCTGTTTTTTGAAATGCATCCAAACCAAAGCCCAACCCCTAGGACTACACAGAGGATTTTGTCAGGGTTCAACGTAAGTTATAACACACAAGTATATTGTAATGCAAATGGTCAGAGAAAGCAGAAATGCAGATTTGCAATGCAGGTGTGATGACTTCTGTAACATGTCTTTAGTAAAAATAAGATCCCTGGTGATCGGTTCCCTTTAACCTTATTTTATTACTAGAGACGACTACCATAAACTGATAAAGCTGTGTACTTTTGTCAATAGCACATAATCCTATAAAGGTTCTCGCTACTGCATATAAACAATGTATATTTACGTAAAAACATGATGGAATCTTGAATAGAATAAAAATTGAAGTTACATGACTTAACTGGAGGCCTCTTAAGATATAGTAACAAGAAGGCTGCTATATATCTACCCTATAAAATGTGATGTGCTGGCTATGGCTGGATTTTCTGTTGAGTATTTATTGTACACTATTAAAATAGGCACTTGAAGTTTGCGAATATCATCAAGACCAGACCATCTTTCAAATGTCTTTGTTTTTAAGTAGACAACAGAAGTAAACTGATTTATGCTCAGAGTTGCTTACAGAGCAGCACACAGAATTTGACTTAGGATATCATATGAACCAAGTCAAATTTTTTAAGTCCCATGACTAATCAGCTCCATAGATGTTTCTTTTATGCCCAAAGAGCCATAAGAAAAAAGGAAAACAAATGTGCTACGACGAACATTTGAGACGAAGTGGCGAAATCATAATTTATACTGAATTTATATTCATGGCTCCGATTTCTGAGCACGTTGTGATATTAAAACTGGTGCAATACTGTGGAAACTATTTGCAGTCATTGCTACTGGTACAGATTTACATCAATTAAACCAAGTTACTTTCAGGAAATATAATTAAAATACAGGCAGTCCCCGGGTTACATACAAGATAGTTTCATTAGGTTTGTTCTTAAGTTGAGTTTGCATGTAAGTTGGAACTGTATATTTTATAATTGTAACCCCAGAATTTTTTTGGCAATTTTGACCATTGGATTTTAAAAATATTGGGTTGTCATAAGAACCAGGATTAACAATAAAGCTTCATTACAGACACCTTAGATAACTTTTACAGCTGATCCTTGTAGCCTAGGACTAAAGTACAGTAAATTACCAACATCTAGAGGTCCGTTTGTAACTAGGGGTTGTCTGTAAGTTGGGTGTTCTTAAGTAGGGGGCCGCCTGTATATAGATTTTTAGTGTATTTTACATAAATTTAATAGATATCTAATTATGTCTATTTAATAGATTTAATTACATATCAAAGTCATCTAGTTGGAATGCTTTCATACAGCCTATGGAGGTAAGAACTCCATGAATGAATGATATCTTATCACTTCAGAGCTTCCACCCTTAGCAGACTGAATGCCTATATGACTATTTCTGCAAATTCTTGTTAGTCTTGGCATTAGTTCTCAGATATTGGTTATCAAAGGGGAGCCAGGTCACAGCCAGTCCATCCTAGTAGCGTATTTCTGCTGAGAACAAGGATTGAACATTGAAATTTAACATGCCCCATTGCTATTCTTTCCCTATGCAAACAGCATATAACTGGCCAATTTGACCAGTTAAGGATATTGCTGAGCTACCAATAGGATTATCAGGTTAGGGTCCAACACTTGGGAACTCTAGCTGCCTCCTGGTATCATAATAGAGAACAAGTCCAGTAGTTCAGCCCGTTCACTATGTAGTGGCCAGGCAGATCATCCATATAATTATCCTGGAGGACCCCTTTAAGTCCAGATATTAAGACTTTTAACACTGATCATGAAATGCATTGGGATTTGTTTCTGTGTTTGCTACAAGTCTAATGGTTTGGGATAAATCTCTCAACTTATGGCAGTGTATAAAGTATTAACATATAAAGTTTCCCCAGCAAGATGGATCCTCTGTAAACTCTTTCGTGAAACAATTAAGTATGACTAATAGTATATGCGAGAGCAGTTTTACTAAGAGAGATGTAACATCCTTGCACTCTCCTTCCAGCAGACACATGCACTTTTCCAACAAAGCAGCTGTGTCATCTACAGCCATTCCATGGAATATGGCAGTGGCCCATTAGTTCTGAATAGGCCAGACTGAGTTTCACCTTACACTGTAAACATGACCAGCTCTTTGATGTTAAATATAAATGTATATTAGGAGAAATGAACTGCATTAGTCATTTGGCACAGGAGACACAGCAAACAGTAAAATGCCCCCATTAATTGTTTTGCATGAATAGTATCAGCCATTTCATTTTAATTCAGCGAAAATAGATTGAATCATTAAATCTACTGAGCAAGAAAGTTCACCTCAGGAGCTGACACTGGTTATTACAAAGACTATTTCCATTCTCTACTTCACATGCTATAATAAACTGTGTATAATAAAAAGTCTCATTAGCTTTAAACAGCCTTGATTAAATTAATTACTTGGGCCCAATAAAATGAGGAAAATGTGTTGATTTGTAATCATTGTTAAAGGGTTATAAATTATAACATGTCTCATTAACAGGGAACATAAATTAAAATTATGCATGTACCTGACTGGGAATGTGCATTGTAGATGGACAATATAGCAATACTTTGTTATGCCAAAAATGGTGCATGAGGGGGCGGAGCATGGCTAGTAGATGGTTCCTTTTATCTCTGGTCGATGTATCATAAGGGGAATTTTTACTAGAGTGTACATTGCGGTAATTTGCATCAAATTTATCAATTGGAATATGTAGAGTCATTTCTGACTCTACTCTCTATGCCACCCTGTTACTGAGCTTGACAATCTTTGCAACTCTATATGCTATATAGAAGTTATCAACACCCATTACTCCACCCACTTTTGTAGTGGAGTATGTGGCATAAAACTTAAAAATTCTGAAAAACTTTTTTGTCGCACAGGGCTTGATACTTCTGCCATTTTTTAAAATATATAAAACTCCCATATTAAAGGGTTGTAAATGTAGTTGCACATGACATCACCCTTACATCCCTTATAGAAATATAATAGTAAGATTTACAGTAATAACTATTTGTCAGTACTGACCTCATAAATGTCTCTTCCATTGTTTCTGGATGGTTTTGCTTTACTTGTCCCCATGTTTATGAACACTGCCTTCAGCACCTTGTATTACATATCTATCTGTTATATCATTTATAAAGGATAACATTTTCAATTCCATTACTTCAATTAATTTTAAGTGAGTGAATGTTTAAAATCAAAATCACCTACTGGTTATAAGAGGAGCTGTAGGACATTTGCATTGAAATAAAAGCCTAGGTAGAAAAATAGGTTCCACCCTTATTATGTGCTATCCTTTCTTCCAAACACAATAAAGCTGGTCATGCATCAGTGAAAAATACATCATAGAAGATTTCATATTTGTAGGGAAATGTCTTCTGGGCTCATCACTGTTGGATGTCAGGACTATTGCTTTATAAGTAGGTGATGACTGGTGTCAGAGTGATCTTGACCCATTGTGCTGTGGACCCTGTCCAGTTTGTGAACACACACTTCATGATTTTAAAAATGTTTCTTCGGCCATCTTTCACCACCCCCTCCCTGCAAGTGTTGAACAGAACAGCAAATGTTTAAAAGCTCTGAGTCAACAATGCCTGGTGATCAGGTTTCTAGTTTTGACAAATAATTTAAAAGCCAAATGTGCACCCAAAAACCGATACCCTCTATGTATTTCATCTTGGTCATCCGTCTGAAAGGTTTATTGATGGTGCTTCTTTTATTGTCATGTGTTGAAACCTGCTGACAAAACTATCAAGCACAAAGAGAGCCAAAAAAATCCCATGATTCATTGCTGGAAGAGTTATCTGTGCAGATGAAAGATTTGTGCATCTAACCTGACGGAGTCTGTGTTCAGCATTCACTTTATTAAAATAGTTTCCTACCTAAATTCCTTTGAGATAAGCCCTAGAAAGTTACCAACTGTGTTACTGCAAATATTTATCTATCAGAAAATGATTCGACATCAAAGCGGATGCATGTATTATGGTGGCAATCCCTTGTGCCCTGCGCTTGTGGTTATGCTGCAGAATTAACATGGCAGAAATTATTTTAAATGCTTCAGTCAGAGGCTGTAACTGTGTGATCGCTAAAATAGGAAGATCACAATCGGCTCAGGACAAATGTTCTGATTTGTGTCTGTCTTGTGCCATCCCTCCATTATTTCTACTAGAATAAATTCACACATCAGTGTTACCAGTGGGGGTGTGGCCTTGGCCACTGTCCAATCAGTGCTAGCTTTACCAGACTATATAGTAATACACTTCTATCATCCATTGTCACCCCCATTTTTTCAATATATTTATAATAAGAGAGGAAAATAGAAAATGATCATTCATAATAAACAATACAGGCAGTCCCCTACTTAAGAATACCTGACTTACATACGACCCTTAGTTACAAACGGACCTCTGGATTTTGGTAATTTACTGTACTTTAGCCCTAGACTACAATAAACAGCTATATCAGTTATCACAGGTGCCTGTAATTAAGATTTATTGTTAATCCTGGTTCTAATGACAATCCAACATTTTTAAAATCCAATTGTCATGGAGATCACAAAAGTTTTGACTGTGATTACAATAATAAAGTATACGGTTCCGACTTACATACAAACTCAACTTAAGAACAAACCTACAGAACCTATCTTGTATGTAACCTGGGGACTGCCTGTACTGACGAATTGTAATTTTATGAACAGTAGATACACTAACTGGCTTCTTAGTATAGGAAATAAGTCTTAAAGGCAGGTTTAAGCTTTATATGATCCTTTGTGAGTGCTGTCCCCACTGTATTTTAACAACCTGATTCACCCGTTCATGCGCCATTGCATTCCCCAGCTAATGGGGTAGATATGCAAATAAAATATATACAAAAAATATAATACATTACAGAACAATATCATGATCAATTGCATAATAATTGCTCGAATAAGCATACAATCCATGAGCATATATATTTCCAGTCAATAGCAGTAAGTCATCAATACAACACCAATAAACACATAGAAACATTTCCGAAATCAAATTATTTCACAAATATCAAACAAAGATAAAAATTTAACAAACACTTTTACTGAAAACTACAATTTTGTATAAAATTGAATAAAACTCAAAGAAGCATGTTACTATTGTATATTGTGGTAGCTGCTGCTTTAATTATTCATGAAAATTAGAGGTCAGGACCTCAAGAAAAGATCAGATTACAATTAAGTGATGGTAGTAACTGAGCTTTCTGTGTTTTTTTTTAAGAAGGGTGGTCACTGGTCACTGCAAATGAAATTGCATAATCAGTATCTAAGGTTTGTCAATCCATTAATGAGTTGGAAATATTAAGTTATGCAAATATAACACTATGTCCAGCAAAGAATAGATGCACATATGCACCAGATGAATTCAAGCAGTTTACTTTTCCAACTAAACATGGTCTATACTTGTCATGCCAAGGTCGGAGTAGCCCACAATCCTTTAAGTGCCTATATACTCAGAAATATTACTTGAGTTAAGGATCATTTAAATTAAAAAAAATAATAATACACAAATTATGCTAAAAATTAAACATCCCTCAAAAATGTGAGATTTTATTTCACTTTAATCAAGATGTCTTCTCTGTGTATGTAAAAGCTAAAGAAATGTGTGTAAATTTCCTGAGCTCTTTTCCCTCTGGGAACATCAATAGTATTTAAGAAGAAGTTGAAACTAAGTAAACTACGTTTGACCTAGGAAAAGATAATCAGTCTGTAATTAAATTTCATAGCGAGAGGGTTTGTGCCATTAGCAAATAATCTGATTAGCATCGTCTATGGTGACAATAGTGGTGAAATGTAAAGTAGCTTGTGTTACAACAGGGTGCAACTATTTGATTACTGAAATCCAAATTGGAATCAGCTGTGCCCACTAATGTTACATTAAGCATTTTTCTCTTCTTCCTCCCTACCTAAATGATAACCTCATCTGGGTAGGATCTATAATGCTTTCCTGTCAGCCTGAGCTAGTAATTCATTCTCCCACAGTAAGGGATTGTGGAAAACAGACAAGCATAGGGCAAGCAAAGGTTGTGCCCCGTGGCCTTCAGAATGCTATGTTTTGCTTTGTCCTGTTTTGGGTTATTATTTTAAATTGTAATAACAGCAAACAAATATAATAATTTATTTATATGCTACTTTAACCTTTAAGTCTGTCATTGTTCATTTTATTACAATATAGGATTGCTACTGCAAAAGCAAGATTTTTGAAGGCAAAATGAAAAGCACTGTAATGGTACGGAGACAGATTGCAAAAATAATCTTCAGTAAAACCTATTGCACACTATAGGTAGATTGATATGCATAGTTTGGGGTTTACATACTGTGGTGATAAGGAAAAGGATTCTCCAGATGAGTTATAGCCTTAAAGGGGTTATCCGGGTTTAAACATTTTTTTATGTCCGGGCTGGGGAGGGCTATTTAAACATAATAAACATGTACTTACCTCCTCCGGTGCTGCCGATGTCCCGTGCCGCGGCCCGTCTTCTCCGTGCGCCGGTTTCATTACACCGGCGCACAGGGAGCTTCCGGCCGGCCGGATGCTCCCATGCGCACCATCTCCCAGCGCTTACAACGCTGAGAGATAGGAACGGATGGGAGGAGCCGTCCACAACGTGGACCGGAAGCTCCCTGTGCGCGGCTTCCGTGCCCCTGTTTGTTTACAGGGGCACGGATCGAAGTGACCGCGGCGCGGGACATCGGCGGCGCCGGAGGAGGTAAGTTCATGTTTATTATGTTTAACTATCCCTCCCCAGCCCGGCCATAAAAAGATTTTTAAACCCGGAAAACCCCTTTAAAGAGGACCTGTCCCCCTCAAAAACGGCACAAGGAGTTGATTACTAAAGTAAGCAGCTCCTTGTGCTATAACACACGCAGCAGTGGTGCACTGCTAGTGTTATCGGAAACCTACGATAGCGCTAACATACATTGCTGCGCTGAACACTAGAAACGCTGGATCGCTCGCACTCCATTGTCCAGCAGTGACTGCCGCCAGTCACCGCCCCTTATCCCGCCCCCTCATGAATACGCCGGACCAATTTGAGAGCGGCGTTTGTAGTGTATGTACAGCACAGCAGTGTTTGTTAGAATTAACGCTAGCAGTTTAACACTGCTGCGTCTGTTTTAGCACTAGGAGCTGCTTACTTGCTCCTAGTGCCGCTTTTGAGGATGACAGATCCTCTTTAAAGATGGCAGAGATGTACTATGTTATGAGTAGCACAGATTTTGCACTCTTGAAACTCTTAGGTATTGGTTACAGTTTTTTCATTGCTGTGAGCGAGATGAGGTTTCATTCTACTTTCCAAAAAGAATTTGCTGATTGACTAATCGTGTTTTTATACAATGGGCTCCCTACACAGATTTTGTACAATTGAAATGTGGAAGGGAATATAATGAACTTTGCAATAGAGAAGAAAGTGGATCTTCACTTTCACTGTCAACAGCAAAGGTAGTGTCAGCTCACCTGGATCATTGATTTTGCACCCATGTGGATCAATGTATCACGGACCCTTATCCTGCCTCCTTCAGATTGCTAATAACTTGAAACACCATGTCCAGCTTCATGAACACAGATCCACTTGCATTTTTTGTAAAAGCAAATATTCTTTATTGTCCAAATCCAGTATACAATATAAAAATCGCATGGAGTCATCACTCAAATCAATTGGTAATCGCCTACGCGTTTCGGGTAGATGCTCTACCCTTATTCATGGCTAACTTAAGATATGCTGTTGATGAATTTAAGTAGCAGCTTGTACCATCACGTGATCGGACCTTGGCCGGAAACGTCCAATCCCATCACAGGTGGGACCCGCTAATATCATTACATAGACACTAGAAAAACACATATAAACATACATATACAAATACATAACATTAAAAACATGAGGATATATGAGAACAGGAGTACTACTTGTGACCTATTAACCCTAAATTTTGAAATTGCATATGTTCTTAATACTGACAAATAACGTCTAGTCTTTTATTTAACCCCCTCTGTACTCTGGTCTCCAGAGAAAAGATCCAGTATGTTTCTCGATTAAGGAGTTTCCTTTTATGGTCCCCCCCACGTACTGGTTTAAAGACTTTTTCTATGCCCATACAACTAAAAGCACTGCAGTCGCCATCATGAACATTCCGAAAGTGTCTCGAGGCCATAGAGACATTTACCGCATCCTTATTTTTAGCATCAGATAGATGGCGGCGAATGCATACCTTCAGTGGTCCGCTCGTGCATCCCACATATTGGATCCGACAAATGTTTTTATATTGTATACTGGATTTGGACAATAAAGAATATTTGCTTTTACAAAAAATGCAAGTGGATCTGTGTTCATGAAGCTGGACATGGTGTTTCAACTTCACTTTCACTCCCTACTTTCTTTTCACTCTTAAATCTCTTCTGAATTCTCTCTTGCTAGCAAGACAGAGTGTAGTTAACTATGGTATCAGATTATAGAGCGGTGAGTAACTAGGTAGGTCTCTTTTTATAGCCTCAAACAAGAATGCAAACTATAGGTATGGATTTTGGAGAGAAAAGCAGCTGAAAAATAAAGATTATTGTCAAATAAGGAAAGTGTTACCCACTACTGATTTCTGCAAAGTGTGTTGAAAGGCTAGGTACGCTCTAAGGATATTGGGCTTTGAGCCCAGGAAGTACAGAGAAGTATATGAGTGATTACAATTTGTTCTCCTGAATACACTGTGCTTTGTAAGTAATGGGAATCGGAAACGTCATAATGATCTGGCTTTAAGTACATTAGAGTAATACTAGTGCCCCACAAGGAATTCCTAGTGAGAACAGAAAAGTAAGCCTGGCTCTTTACTGCTATTTAGTGCTAGAGATGAGCAAACGCTCCGGTACTATTTGTATGCAACCTGGAATCACAACTTTGAAACTTTCACCAAAAGATTCCAAAGTTCTCAACACTTTTCTCAGACACTCACCTTGGGATCACACTGACTGCAAAATGTGTTGCTAGGTGTAAAAATATTGGAAAATATTAATATAAGTTGTTATTTCCTGTTTTTACAGATGTCTTAAATAAAAATGTAAGGAAATGTTTAAGCTCACCAAACATCACAGAAAAATAAAAGAATTGCATCACGAGAAGCTTTGTTAAGTCATTCTATTTAGGTGGTTTAAGGAGTTCCTGTAATGAGCTTGAATCATGTAATATGTGCTCTGCCTTCTCGAAAGTGCCAGCATACATGTTTATATTGGAAAGCTTAGTGAATGAAAGAAAATAACTTAGCTGTTTGGAATGAGGTTAACTGCAATCCACTGGGAAACGGCACAAGGAAAAAGAGGCAAACCATTGGCCCTGCAAAAACACTGCTCCATTGTTGGAACATTTCACCAGTATACTATTAGGAGAATTTCTCAATATATCCATCTTGTAAATGCAGCTATTCATGTGTAACCGCTGCTAGCTTATACTAATGTACCATAAATAATGCTTTAGAGAATCCAACAGTGTAATGTAGTGCATAAGGGGTGATCTGACTAATCATCAGACTTCGACATATATAATCTATACAATGTAGACGTTGTAGAAGTGAACAGATTATTATACAGAAAAATACCAGTGGTAGTCCAAAAAAAGCCCATATCCGGATATGAAAGATGGAATAGTTTTGATCTCCAGTACACCATGACCGGCAGATACATCAGGAGGTCTAAGCCTCTGCCTCAGGGCTTGATCATATGCTGGCGCATAGAGTGCCGGTGTATGATAATTCCCCGATACTGATGAGCACTGTCACACTGTGGCACATAGATGTCTGATTGCTAGCCATATCTTGCAGTGGTCCAGCGTTTTAATAAGGGGCCCATCCAGGAAGTGGTGACTGCAGCATCAAGCCTGCCACACACCACAGTCTCTTCTGGCATCTAGCGTGGAAGGGGCGGAGAGACAGAAGAGAGGGGAGTGACTCGACAGCCCCCTCATGAACACACCAGACTGCTGCAACACATGGTTGGCAATCGGACAGCTAAGTGCCACAGTGTGGGAGCGCTTATCGATATGTTCTGCTACCTCCAATAATTTTGACAGTGGGATTAATGGAAGTGGCTAGGGACAGTTTTTCATTAGTATGTAAAACTTGTTATTTTTTTAGCCGACAGGTTCCCTTTAACTGAGTTTTAAAAGAACAGGTGACTCTGAACAGATTATTCACTGAGCTTAATATAAATTATTCACTGCACTTCACTATTGTTAATCCCTGTTTGATAACTACTTAAAACATGGGATGTAATAACTTGAAGACACTAGACTGGACCTAGCCAATATACACATAATCTGAACAGAAAGTGTGATAACTATGCTTCAGAAATTGTGGTCATCACTGATAAATTCACCTGATTGTCAGGCATAAGAAAGTGCCAGTAATCTCATATAGTCATAAAAAGTAATTGGAAGTGAATAATCAATGGAGTGTAGTTCAGAGATGTTCCTCTGTAATGTGAACACACTCAGAGCTAGAACCGATGTTATAAATGTTCAGAACCTACCAATGAGACAATTGGTGAATGTGTGCCAGAAATACAGTAGACTTTGGATGACAACACTGCTATTTTAAACCACTGTAATGTGGTTTTAATGTAGCCCCCTGACATGTTTCACCAGTCAAACTGGCTTCATGAGGGATTAAGGGCTAATGCTGTACAGATTAACAGCCAGCCAAACCAGAGACACCCATCTATACAGAACTATTCTTGCTTCTCATTAGTGCAGATCAGGGTTTGCTGGATATGATACTTTATATGCAGCAACTACTACGGCTTATTGGAGAAACAATGCAGTGTATGGAGAAAAGCTAACATAACCGCATATGAATATCATTGGCTGGTAAGAGATATTTTGCATATGGTACAAAATTAAGATGCATATGGTAAAAAATTACATATTAAAGAATTTTAAATATAGATACCTACCTTTCTCACTATATTTAAATTCCCTGATCATTTTTCATAAATGTTATTTTTATAGACATTAACGTACATTAAATATTTTCCATTAATAAAAAAAAATAAACATACAGTCTAATAAAATCTATTTTGCAGGTAGAGCACTTTGAAATACAACAAAATATTTGTCTAGATTTTTACACCCCATCACGGAGCACACATTGATGGCCACAATGATTAATAGTGTCAGATCCCCATATGTTATGTTAACACCTATGGAACCAAGGAGGTCGTTTTAAAAGGATTAAACTAATCCTGTGTACAGATCCTAACAAGCTTCTGGATACAGGATATGTTACATTTAAATGTAGTTCTATATTGTATTATAGTCACAAGATTAAGATACTACATGGAAGAATGCATAGCTAGATAGCTATGTGAATATTACATATTGCTTGTACAAATGCAGGAATATTGGAAGTTAATGCCAAGACTCATATGAGGAGATGGTCAATGTTCAAAAGGTTTTTAGAACGTGCACAGGAGGCGGCCCACTTCACTGGCGGCTCTTTCTCCTACTCCACGCCTACATGTCATGGAGGTGACGTGCACGCATAATTAATCCCAATTCTTGCAGTGCGCAAGAATTTGAGATTATTTCAGTGCTTCTATGAAAGGATACGGGCGTAGAAAAATTAATAAATCCTCCCCCCCCCCCATAGATTTTGTTTACATGACCTATTGTTGTTGTGAATTAATCATTAAATAGGGAATAGGGTTACATTAAAATACTGTTGATCATTTTTGGTGCAAAGACCTATCTAAATTAGGTAACCTCGTCAGTTTAAGTCCTCTCACAAAATTTTTTATACATGTACAGGCAGTCCCACGTTATGTACCAGATAGGTTCTTTAGGTTTGTACTTTGGGTTCGGAACAGGTATATTAAATAATTGTATATACAAAAATATTTTATTTTGTGACAATTGGAAGTTCAAAATTTGGAACAAGAATTATCGATAAAGCGTCGTTACAGACACCTTACATCTGATAATTGCAGCCTGGGAGTGTAGTAAAGCATTCAGAGAGCTTCACCAGAGGTCACAGTGGGTAGAGAGGTCCATCTGTAACTAGGAGCATCTGTACGTTTGGTGTCCTTAAGTCAGGGACCTCCTGTATAGTTCTCTCTCTCCTTTTCATTGAACTAGTATATAAATCTAAATATTATAGTTATAATTTAATATTCCAACAACCTACCTATCTAATACAGTTAGCAGTTCTATAAAAGACAAAAAGCATTTGAAGGTAAGTATCATGGTCCACTAGAACAGAATAGTAAAATGATAGTATATGTAAGAAAATCATATACACTGTCAAACGGATTGCAACCTGAAGAATGGTTTTCATATGTTTCTGGCTGCTACCGTGGGTTCTGATCTGAAAAACATATGGATTTTGTATGATATTAAGTAGTAAGAACATTTGACTTTTATAACCTCTAAATGTTTTAGAAAATGTGTCCACATAGATATTTTAGAATGTAATATATGCAATGTCTGATCCAATAACTGTTCAGTGTTCTAGTGAGGGGGAGGGGGGGGGGGGACCCAAAGGAAATAGCCCTTAACGAGCTTTGGCAGTTTAGCCATGTAAATCATTACCATATGAGTGGGGTTTTGTAAGCATTGCTAGGATGTGTGCATTTGATATCCATATGCATGGATTAGATTTTTTTTTTTGGTTTATGTTTTTTTGGGATATGAATAGGACAGGCTTGCAATTATTGCTGAACTAATCATCTGTCATTGTTAGGAAATATAACCTATTTTTTATATTACTGATTACTGTTCATGAGAAAAAATGGAAAGCATACAAACATGTCAAAAATAGCTAATGGAGCCAATAACATGTCGATTGACTTACAGTCTAAGAAAAAAAAATGATTCCAAGCCATACACTGTTCTCATTCATGTCCACATCTAAGTATAGAAAATATATAGGTCCATTAAAAAACAGGTTGCACCTGGATCTTGTGTGTTCTGTCCATGCTTAGCCCATGGCAGGGATTTATCAAGACCTTATCATACACATTATTCTCCATTGCTTGGTGCTCCTCTTACCCCTTCTGCCATGACTGGCCTCTTAGACCAGGAATCCAACCGGAAAATTCTATAGCATTGGACTGTAACCTGAGCCCGGAACCCAGCCCACCTGCTGGCAAAATACACACCCCTAGTCATGTGGCTAGGAACTGTGACTTTATGAATCCCAGTAGAAGCCTTTATAAATTCCTTCCCATGTTTCACAGAAGTTGTTATACAAATAAAAGTCATTGGAAGGTATTGAAAATGTCAAGACTCTTTGAACAAAACAATGTTCCAGGTAAAGTCATATAAATAGAGAGGGCGAGAGAGAGACATAATGTAAGGGCATCCTCTCTGCCGGCTGAACAGGCATGCCGGCAATGTAATAGTTAATACATTGCCGGTGTGGCTGTTCTGCCAGCAGATTCGATGTCCTTGCACTATAGTTCTATATAATGCAGGGACCCCCATCCTCTGCACTGCGCACAGCCCGTGGGATCGGCCAACATACGTTTGTGTGCATGAGCCCTTAGAGGGAGAAATCATAGTAGTGCTTCCATAAAGTATCTCCATTTGGCACTGTTTAGGTGTTATTTTTCATCTATGAGTAGTATTTCCCAAATGATATGGAATGTGCAGTGAAACCAGATACTAAAGAGGTTAATACATTATTTAGGTAGAATTCCGCTTCGCATTTAATGCTGCACTATGACACTGTATCCCCCACATTAGGGTACTCTATCTGCTGATAGCTTTTGCCTTTGACTATACACAAGAGAACATTACGAAATATGATTCTGCTGTGGATTAAACCCAATGATGAATTTAGCCAAGTTAGGAAAATAAAGAATTAAGCATAAAAATATGTTATTGCATGAAACTTTACTCTGCATCAAGGAGTGCGGCTTTCTTCCCAAACAGAATCTGAGCTTTATTCATTCTCCAGTCGGAAATGTATTGCTAATGGGAAGGAAATATTTTCTTTCACTAGCAGGGTGTACGCTGCTCTCTATTACACCATCACTCACAAATGGAGCTGGCTGAAGCAATGTGGTGACTTTTCAAAAGCCTCAGTCATTGAGCTATTCAGATAACCGCACAATCTAGTGACCTTGGCTTGTTTTAGATTGGGTGACAGTCACTAAATCAGGGAAAGATTCCTTGAATAACACACTTGAGAGGCAGATTTTTTTTTATATAAAGGGATTGTTCTTGCTAATAGCCAGTAACTGTTCATAACCCCACTGACATTAAAAGTCCATTAGCTAAGCCCAGTTTAAACAGCAGCTGATGCTATGTCATCTAAATGTATACAAGCTACGCGGGAGATGGGGATTCTGTCATTTTTCTAAATCTATAGTACTTATCCTGGAGTAAGTTAAGCAAATATTGGCGTCTAATGGTTAATGGGGTATGGTTAGTAAACAACATAAAGTTCTGGTTTTCATTTCTTTCTTTCATGATGACTGAGCACAGGAGATAGTAGGTTTACATTCAGTGTAATGCTCGGAGGGCATACATTAGGATGATGTCAGAGTCAATTAGATGCAGGTCCTTAGGTCCCCCATCACTATTTTATGTTAAGCTTCCTTAATTGTTCATTAATCTTCAAAATGTTAAGAAAGAACAGGGAAGACCACCAACAACCTCATGTTTGAGGTCCTCTGTTTTATGTCAGATTATGTGTATTTCAGAGATTTATAGAATAGTGAAAAATACTGGAGGGTTTATCATTTAATGTCTGGTCTCCTTTTGGTGTATACTTCTTTAGCATAAAATTGTGCACCAAATTAACTTTTTCAAAGTCACTTACAGACCATTATAGACCCATGCTGCAAATGCAACATCCCCCACCGGGACCTAGCCCTTGAGGTGAGGCCTGGAGACAGTCGGGGCCCGCGGTACCGGAGTGGCTGGCGGTTGCGGCCTAAGCACGCTATTGTCACGGTGCTTGGTACGGGGGAACCGGAGGGCTGTCCTACAGCCTGGCAGGTCTCCAGCAGGGTGGTGTTGGCAAGAAAAGATGAGGGAGAGGCTGCTATAGCGGATCTCCCTGGGGCAACCCCTTAATGTCCCGAGGGTGAGTCTCTGGGTGGTGGACAGGGTGCCGGTGATGAAGGCAGCCATATTAGCAGGGACCAGACGGAGACAGAAGTTGAAGAAAACAACTTACAGTTCTTTATTTGAACCGGCAGGAACCGCAGCAACGTGCCTTTAACAGGTAGATGGAGTGCTGAGATGTGAGTTGGAGGGAGCCTCAGTTCACCAGCCTGGATGTAGAGGGCAGGCTGGGAGGCAGCTGTGTCCTGGTAGGAAGCTTCAGCTTGTCCTGTAGGGCTTCAGGTATCACCTTCAAAGGTAAGATGATACCCCTTTCCTCACTATACTAACTCTAGTCTTATACTCCACTCTTCAGAGGCAGGGGCTAGGCTCTTCCTGCTCTGGTATGGGCTAGACAGAGATTGCTCACTCACTCACTGATCTCTAGGATTCCATACTAGAATAATCTCCTTTCTCTACAAGATTTCTTCCCTCCTGAGAGAGACTGCTCTGAGATCTGGGACTTCTCTCTTTCTCTCTAGAACATTCCTGGCCAGGGGGTTTTATTACCTCCCTTTGGTCAGGTGGTGGCTGCTCCTCCAATCACATCTCAGCTTACAAAGGACAGGATGTAACACAAATCATTGGACAATAGCATCTTGCATCATACAAAATACTTAACCTCTGCCTTGCCAGGCAGGATTCACCACTGCAATATCCCCTATGTCCTATCAGGACCATGTAGTGTGATGTGGGTACATGCAGGTGGGACGTATTTGCAAACACTCCCTCGCCATTGCATCGGCGAGGGTGTTGCACAAATTTGTCATTAGTATCCCAATAAAGCTATTGCATTATGTCAGATTTATGATTTGAGACTTTCCGTTTGGAAACACAAATTTGGCTAAAAACAACTCCAGTGTCCTGCTGGCGTAGAGGAATCAAGACAAACCATTCTGAAGTAAAGACAACAAACAGACTAACATATCATCTAAGATAACATCTGACACATTCAAAACTGAATCTATGACCAACAGCAGTGAGCCCAGGAAACAAAACCTATTACAATACCAATATATATGTTTTTTTTTTTACTATTTGTACTTGAATCTAATAGTAAGCTACATTTTGAATTATTACAACAACTAAACAATAATAATATAAAATCGAATAAAAATGTATAATACTGATCTTAGTCACAAAGCTATTGGTCAACTTTTATTAACCTATAGTGCTCCGTGCTATAATGGTCTGTAACTCCAGGCTGCTAATTATTTACGCCTCTCACACCTCCCTCTCCCATGCTGGAGAGGGAGGTAACCTCACACTGGGGGCATGAATAATTAGCAGCCGGAGGGGCCGGACATTGTGTCCCCACGCTCCGGCCCGCTTAATATAAGTCTTTTTTTCTGGTGATTCCGGCATGTCAAGATTAGGGAAAACAAGTACTGGTATCGGGATAAGGAGGAACACAGGTGAGTATGTGTAGGTTTTTATTACTTTTCAGGAGTGGTAGATTTCCTTTATATGCAATATATACTAGAATTATAGGATTGGTTTGATTTACATGGGTATAAAAAACGTATGTGCCCTCCTAAGGATCTTGGTGTCACTACGCCCTCCACACCCCCTCAATTTATGCCCCTGGTAATTATTTCTGTATCTAAAAACTTAAATTACCCCTATACTGGATCTAAACATGGGGTTGATAAATAGTACATATGAATGGGTTTCTTAGAAAACAAAATTACTTTTATTTTTAGCCTTTTGGTATAGTTAGTCAAACTTCTACTATATTACTATGGAATGTCATTTGCTGCATTCCAGAAAACATGTCCCACTAGTGAATCAAACATTCGTGGGTCAAGCATTAAAGTAGACTAATAGATCCAGCTCATTCCTTGGCTATCCATTATTATAGATGTCCATATACATAAGATACATTGTGAACTAACCTAATGTGTACTGGGAGTCTTGTAATGTATGAACTGCTGGCAAGGGTTGATTGAGATGAGGAGATGGAGGGAAGTCTGGCAACAGTTTTTTCTCCGCTTCTTACTGAAAAGTTCCTTATGGAATAGATATACTGGTTTGGCTGAATCCCACATCATGTTTTTAGACTTCTTGTAGGTCATACTTGATGTTAAGGGGGCTGCCTTTCAAGGTAGCAAAAGGAGGTATTGTTTTCCATTTAACACCTTGGAAAACTTATTTGCATTTTTCCCAGAATTCCCTGGTGGAGCATCAATGGCTTTAAGTCTCCACATGCCTTTAAGGTGGCCGTAATTGGCATTGTCTCCTTAAGGAGAACACCTACTGTCTGATCCTACTGAAAAGATATGCATGCATAGTAACCAGCTATCATAGGTTTACTTTTATGGGGGAGATTTATCATACACTGGTGCTCCAAATTTTTGATAAAGCCCCACCCCCGCCACCATGGTGGATACACAGCTTCGACCTCTGACGTATCTGCTGTGCGTTGTGCTTGCGGACAATGTTATGCCAGAGACCTGTCATAGAAACATTGATAAATGTTCCCTTATGTGCATAATTAAGAAGGGAATCAGCTTTCAAAATCCGTTGGTTCCAGCATTCTGTTTGTTATTTTAATTGTTACACATTTTTGTTTTTCACATAGAAGTGGGACTTTATGTTCTTTTAGGAATGTTGTAAGTGGTTTAGAATTAATTCCTTTCTCAAGCGCTTTTCCCATTTGATAATATTACAAATGTTATATGACACTATGGAATAGAATACAATATGGGTCACAATATGCATATAAAATGTGTGAAACAAAATATAACATTTAACATGGGATTTCCCTGGATAGTTTTGTATGTACTAATTGTGGTAATCCAAGTGGGATTCAGTTCCTATACATAGAAAATAATGACATAGGTTTTTTGGTTGAATATTTGTCAAGGTGGCATGCTGAGCTCAGAAATGCTGACACATGATTCTTACAGCATCGTGCATTTCTATATGATATCCCATAGGACTTAAGTCCCTGGGTACTGCCACATAGTCAGCTGGATGATGCAGTCTGAGCTGAGGATAGTTCATCTGCAGATGTGGTAATACAGTTGCCATCTTATCTTGTTAATTGTATAATTGGAAATCTTATGTTGAATACTTAGGCTGTTAGTATAATGGTCCCAAAGCTCACATGACATTTAGGCATTTAGAGATGTAATTTTGATTTCCCGATTTTTATCTTGACTAGGTAGATGCTATCTCTGAACACTGCTATTTATTCCTTAAATTATGCAGAGGCCCCAGGCATGAAGCTTTGATGAATAATGTGCCCCCGGGCATAAAGCTGTGATTGAGCTGCAGCATTACAGTATATTCAGTCTTCAGTCATGCTATCTTTACTGCAATCCAGACCCTCAAGTTGTTCTACATTTGGTTTTAAAGTGCCTTTATTAATGATGTGTTTTTTTATTAAATAGACATTTTTAGATGGTTGGAAAAAGAAAAAAACTGGGTCATATTCCATTCGCTTTAGAATTGACAAAAGCTTCTAGAAACAGTGCTTCTCTTGTTCATAGGTCATTTCTAGTACTGCAGCTTTCATGGGACATAATTGTCATAATTGGAGAATGCCATTATGTCTCTCTAAATTTCAATATGTATGCCTTGTACCTTGCTGATAGGGGAGATAAGCCATTAGAGATGTGTGGCAGTAGCTTACACCACCCACCTCCCGGGAACACATATATATTCCATAGGACCTACTTTCCATGTGTTAGATTAATTCCATAGCCAACTTTTGGCTGCACAGCCATTGATGGTGTATGGTCTCCGTAAGAGGAGGAATAAGTGATGTAGACGCTATACTTATTGTTTAAGCATTGCTTGTCCTCTTTATCTTTATCTCTTAATCTCATTTTATTCTAAATATATCAAATAATATGTTTCATAAGGTATTCACATTAAATTCTATCATTGAAAATGAAATGCAAATGTTAAAATGTGCTCTAATGGAATGAATTAGTTAGTAATTTGTTGACTAAATTGCCGGAGAGCGCACAATCTATAGCGCAGAGCCACATGTTGATTGGTTTTCTTGCTCCTGCTCTTAGCCAGGATCGGTAACGATCACACCATTGTTCACTTTTCAAATGAATCCCACTTAAAAGGTTTTACTCGGCCTTGCGGAACTACAATTCCTGATGCATGAAACTATTTAGCTGCTAGCACATGATTTAATCAGTGTAATGGGCATTTTGCTTGGATTCGATTTCTATTGCATGAAAATGCACAGTAAAAGAGACTGCTGAAATATGATACAGAAGTTTCAATAAAAATCTGAATAAGCAAAGAAAACTGGAAGTATTACAGAAGACATCCTATTGTTGTTTTTGTCTAACATTATGCATTTGCTCGAAAAGAAGCAAGAAGAGGAACAGCGCTTCAATTCAAGTGATGGCATTATGAACCTGTTTTTGCATGGAGGATATAGATAATTTTTGCATATATTTATTTTTCTATAAATCATATGGATGTGCTTCATATGCTGTATATTTATGGCTGGCCACAACTTTAGAAGCTAGACTGTCTAGACCATACTGGCTTTCAAAATGGAGCAATAAGTACCCTAAAAGGGCACATTGCAGTATTCAAAGATGTTTCCATTTTATTCCCCACATACATTATAGGATACATTATAAATGACATCTGATAAATTGTTTCCTTACAACTGACAGAAGAACAATAAGGCATACTACATGCAGGTGCATGGATTTTACATAGATTTTGAAAGATATGCCCTATATTCCAAAATATCTCTGCCAAGATAGGGCATGCTCTCTTTTTTCCACCCTTTCAATGAGACATGGATTTTTCTGGAAAACCCATGGCATTCTAAGATCAGTCTTAATATTAGAGGCCCTTCTTAAATATTCTGTGAATACCTGTTGTATAAACACAATGAATATTCTTCTCTCCTGATAAAAACTGTAATACGTAGGAGAGGATCCCATATCACAGATGTCCAAATGAGCTCTTTACTATGGTGCTATGTTTTTCTCCTCTCATCAGAATCCCTTTGACCATATCCCTACCCATTGTTTCATAACAATTCTGCAGAGGTAAGTCCTCTGCAGAATTGCCCTCACCTATCTGTTGCCAAGGGTGTGTGACCAACTGGGTCCGGGATGCTTTTCCTCAAGAGCCTCATGAAATTCCACATTTGGGAATGTGGTGGCAAATGGCAGCTCTGGGGGAATCCACATTTGGACATCAGACACTTTCTCCTCTATCTTCCACATACATGTAAGACCGAGTTTACATTTTAAAAAAAGAAAACCTTTAAGTCACCCACATCGCCTAATTTATGTAATATCCTCAATGTATATATAATCACTCCATTTCATATAAGGAAAACATGCAATTTCTTCACTTATTTTGTGAAGCAAAATTCATTGTTGTAATGTAAAAACTATAGTTCCGGGGAAACCTGCTGTTAATTATACAGGGCAATGTTCTGCTCCCTGTGATTCACAAATGACATATTTTAGATCACTTAGTCTTTTAAAATGGTTTTATTGGCACTGAATATGCAATTTTAACAAAGTGCTGGTGGGTATACATTTTGATTAAATGGTAGGTCTACCTGGACCAAATTTTAGGATACCTAAACATTCTTGTAAATCAGAGTAATTTACCTTAAAGAGGGTGGCCATTTACTTCATGTTTTTGTAAGTGAGTTTGTGGGGGGGCAGGATATTTGGTAGTTTTTCAATTTATATCTATTAAAAGTTCTGCACTGCTTTCCTAAAATGTACAATAAAACCCCTGTTTCAGAAATGTTTTTTTTCTCTCATCAGCCAGATATTGCAGTCCAAAAATGGTAGCAATTGATTCTAACAGTCCAAGAACAATCTACCTTCCAGGACCGTATTATAATATTCATGAATACAAACTTACGGTCCTGGAAGGGCGACTTTTCATGGACAGTTACAGATCACACGACTATTCATTTGCCGACATTTTATGGACAGCAATATAATATCTGGCTGATGAGGTAAAAAGCATTTCTGGCCATCAACGAAGAGGAGAAAAAGAGAGAGTTGGCACTCACCACGTATTAAAATGTTATCTTCTTTATTTCTTTACACCATAAAAAACAGCATGCACCACAGGGAGAGGAGCACAGTTACACAGGAGCGTTTGCAGGGACGAATCGTTTCGTGCAAGATGAAGGCAAGATGAAGCACTAGGTGAGTGAAACGATTCGTCCCTGCAAACGCTCCTGTAAGAAGTAAGAATTGGCTAGAAGAGACTTGGATATGCTCTACTCCCTACGATAAGGTCTAAAAAGCAGTGCCCTTTATATCCTTATTCCTTTTGATAAAAAGCATTTCTGAACCACGGGACTTTACTTTACATTTCAGAATATTAGATGTATATTGGTAGGTTATCTAGTATACTGCCCCTAGACTTATACACACATTACAAAAAAAACATGAAGAAAAGTGGTCAACCCCTTAAAGTTCACCACAACACACAACACAACTTTATGTAAAATCATGTTTTATCTATTGAATGCATTTTGTTGTGTTTTTTTTAATATTCGCTTTGTTATTACTTTAAGTTATTTCAAACGTTGTCTCAGAATATTATGCTGAGAAACCTGTACAAACAAAATGTTCATTAGTCCTTCACAATCAGCATTTAGAAGAGCTGGACGTATTTCAAAATGCTTTTAAGCAGCTTTTATTTAACATCTAAGAACATTTCCGTAGCGTGGAAATAAAGAGCAGACCCACGTAAACTCAATCCACATGTTTCCTTGTCTGTGACAGATAAAATAAATGGTCGCAGGCCGTCTATCTTGCTTGGCAGTGGCTGTTATAGAACATAATCGCTGAGTATTAGAAACAGGACCATAATTATTTTTTATTTCCAAAAGCAAAAGTAACATTTTCATAAATTCTAGGAATGCTTTCACCCCTTCCCTCCTGTAGTGCAGGATTAATATTTCGCTCATTCTCATAGATGGATACTAACGTCTGTGACCTTTGGCAATTCCTTGGATATTTTGTTCTATATGGATCCCTGCAGTGGGGCTGCCATTTGTAAGATGAGCCGGCCAAGTTACAGGAATCTGGTGATGATGTCTGGGGTCTGGGGTTGCTAATGTCTGGGGGTATCGTTTTAATATTGCTGTCAAAAAAATGTCTTTATCTTGTAGCTTTTATCTTACACAAAGCATTGGTTATAAACTACCCCCAATATAGTCCCTTGAAATTCAGATTATCAGGTACATATGGAGACAAAATAAGATATAACCAACAGGAATAAGGACCGTGCTCACAAGAGCTTATAGTCTTTCCAATACATTTAATAAGTTGTATAGAACACCCTACATTTTTACTTAGATTATTACACTATTGTACATTTATGACATTCGTATTAATTTTTAAAACATAAAATTATCCTATTACGGTATATTCCAATATCTTTTAAGTATAATAGGTAAAATCAACAACAACCATACTTTTCTTGGACATCTCTATTAAACTACTGTACTCTTAAAGCATAGTCTGTAAAAGGACCATGAAGCACCAGAGTTATAAATGGCACATTGTTGGACATTTTATCCTTGTTTTTAACCTCCTTTTTCTGTAATATTTTTACCTTGTTTGGCACTTTGGTAGATTTGCACAAACATTTTTTAACATTTTTACTCTTTTTCACTTTGTTTTCCACACAACAGCTGCAAAAAGTAACACATTTTTGTGCAAAATAATTTCAATTCAAATTTTTGGAGGGATTGCTCAAAAATTTTTAGCTTAGAAAAATAGGTTTTATAGGTCATTTTCACCAAAATGGCGGCTTCACATGTATAAAAGCCAGACTAGCTCCCGTTGTTCAACTGTGAAATGAAACTCCAAACTCCATCCCCAAGGGCCAGGGTCCAGACCAATGATACAAAGGAAAACTCTGGCACTTGTGATCTTGGTATAAAAAAATGATCCAACTTCTTTAGTTCAGCTTCAAGACATCATATTATACAAGAGCCTCCCATCCTAGCAGTTGACATGTTTTGGCATCAGCCTTATTCATTTTGATTAAGGCTAAGTCCAAAATGTGAATACTGCTGGGATGTGAGGTTCTTGTTTTATACAATGTCTTCAATCTGAAATAAAGAAGTGGGATTATTTTGTTATTGAAATTTCAGAGTTTTTCTTTTTATCCTTAGTCAAATCTCCTTCTCCACAATCTCAAATCTGTGGAGATTTGGTGTTGCTACAGACAGTGGCGTAACTGGGAGAGGCAGGGCCCCACAGCAGACTTCTGAATAGGGCCCAACTTACCCCTTAAACATATACATACAGTATACACATAACACATATACACGCATACATACACTACCATATCCCCCATGCATCATATACACATAACATATGCAAATACATGTAGAGCATATACACATCACAAATACACACATATAGCATATACATGCCCAATGTCCCTAATGTTGGGGCCCCCTGACACTGTGGGACCCCTTGCAGCTGCTATGGCTGCTACCCCTGTAGTTACGCTACAGATTTGGGTTATAATCTATGGCATTTGATGCAAATGATAACTTACCTGACAGATGGTTGTGGATAATAACAGGATGCAAAGTCGCAAATTTTGGCACAAAAATGGCCTTGTGCCAATATCTGCAGGTTTTGACAAACACTTTACCGTCCAATATTGATTTAAAATATATGATAAACTTCCCCTAGTCTGTTTCCTACTCACACTAAATTGAAGGGAACTTTGAAGGGTTTGTAAACTTATATGCAACTCACCTGAGGTTAGTCCAATCACAGTAAATGTGTTTTCTGAACTGCCCTGCCTCCCTGTTCCTGATTGACATGTCTCACTGCTGCCACCATGCTGCCAGTATTAAACTACAAGGACCCTCTGCCAATATTCAACTACAGATATAAACATCTGCCTTTACATTCCCCTGCTCACTTCTCTGATGCTGAAGAAAATTCCTAGAAATAAGTTGGGGAGCAGGAGAGAGAGAGACAGTGGATGTGTGTGACTTGGCTCTGCTAAATCATTAACCACTCCTTCAGGAAGCTGTGGGTTCAGAAAGTCTCTGGCTACATGAAGATAAATCAACCTTGCTCCTCACCACACCCTCCTGAATCAACCTCAGTCAGAGGGTGGGGTATTTTGACTGTATACTGCAGCTTCCCATCTCCATGACTGGAACAGAGGGCATCAATAAAAATCTGTTTTAGAAGAGTGCTGTCTCTAATCCCATGGATAGAGGCATCACTGAGACATCTATAAAGACAGGTACTGTGTGGTTTGTGTGTGTGTGTGGGGGGTGTCGCTGGTGTATTTAAATCTTTACCAACATATTGTAGTTTAAATAGCGAATGTGGAAACGCTTATATTCCATGTAATATAAGTGTGATTGTTTAGCAACTTATTTGTCTTCCCTAGTTTTCCAATAAAATTAGTCATTCATTTAAAATAATCATAGTGATGTGCATCAATAGTTTCATTTCAGGTTAGCAAGTGTTATACATGTGGAATTTTGAACTGTGGGGAAGATGTATTAGCCTGCTAGAAAACATCTGTGAAGGTCACTTTGAAAGCTGATATAATAAAGTTGATATATAAAAAGCCATATGTCTTATAGCTTTATGTAGGAGTCTTTTGTGTTGCAGTGTCAAATACTGAGCATGCACATTTACCAATAATCATGTGCCAGTTTTTATTACTGTCAGGTGTATCACAACAGGGTAAATTGGAGACTTGGCTGTTTTGTGCAGATATTTAATGAGAGATCCTTAAAGGTACATGGGAAAGGTTCATTTTTTTGATAGATTTCATTTTCTTTTAACCATACAGAAAAAAATATATTTAGATATTTTATATAAATAATATCCACATATGAAAAATACAGTACCGAAGCAGCACTCCTTAAAATAGTATTTCTTTACTCCATCCTTAATAAAAAAAAAAAAACAACATTTCGCCCTCTCTATGAAGACATTATCAAGCCTTCACCTTCATAGATTGGGCAAAACATTGCTTTTTTATCATGTGGGAATAAAGAAATACTTTATATATGATAAAAAAGCAATGTTTTGCCCAATCTATGAAGGTGAAGGCTTGATAATGTCTTCATAGAGAGGGCGAAATGTTGTTTTTTTTATTAAGGATGGAGTAAAGAAATACTTTTTTAAGAAATGATGCTTCACTACTGTATTTTTCTGGTGAACTTTTGATGTGTCTGGATCAGCAACTCTTGAAGACTTGCAACCGTGATTGACCTATACAGGTGCTGCTCCAATTTTTTTTCTAATATGCACATACAGTACCGTACCTCCCATATTTTGTGAAAGGGAAAACCATGCCCAATACACCACCAGGACTCCTCTCCTCAACCCAATCAAATTATAGCTACTCTTCTCCTTCTTTTACATTATGGCTCTTTACCTCGTACCCTCACATTTTGGCCACTCTTCTCTTGTACTTGATATTGTGTCCCCTCTTCTCCTGTTGCTGTATATTAGTGAAATAAAACATCACCCTTACCCCTGTAGTAGTCTCCTGCTTCCTCCTTTGCTGCTGGTATAAGCATCTTGGAAGCTGACGTGTGGCTATGTCATGATATTGCACCTGACAGCCTCCATTCACACAGCAGTGCCAGAGGTTCAACTATGATGCAGGGGAACTGAACGCCCTTGCATTACCATTGCATAAAACTCTATATACATTCTGCAGATGCATATAGAGTTACATTTCTAGAGCATACCTTCCATTGTCCAGAACAGCGGGCAGAGCCCAAAACCCCGAACTGTGTCATTGGAGGGAAAAAGTACTTCTGCCTCCAACGGTAGACTATAAGGGCATAGAGTAATATGACTATATTATACAAAGGGTCTGTATGGCATACACACAATGTAGTACAGACTATATTGTGATTGGAAACAGTAGCAAGTTTTTAATTCAAACCTAAGTTTGGACTGAAACATAAGTCTTCACTGAATTACATCTAAGGGAGAATATCACCACTATGCTACGCTAGTGAATGTGACTGACTGTGGCCATACACTTCTAGTACTGTGTACAGGCACAATATAGAGCTTTATTGTGTGCATCAAACCAAAAATATAAAGTTCTGACAAAAATCCCTCTTCTCATTGCTATAATATTTCATAGTGTGCAGCATATTATTTAATGTCATTTTATGGAACCAGTATGCAATACCATAACTTACATCATTACAACACCTAAGAAACATGACATTAAATAGATGTATTGTTTTATATGAATTTCTGCTGTCAAATCAATATAGCTTTTATATTTCTGTTAACATCAGAGAACAAGCCATACTTCTTCTTGTCATGCTAAGGTAGAAAACTTACAACATATTGAGTAAATATAAAATACACAGAAACGAGCAGTAGTACTTTCAGTATCTTACATTTTATTGGATATTCTAATTTTTTAATAGTCTACTCTATTCAGTGATTTATTTATATAAATCATATGTTTTCTTTTACACTAAGGCCTTCTGTGCCCACAATTATTCATCTGTGCTGCCATGGCTACATATGCTTCTGTACATACCTGGTTCCCCACTTCTACATTCTATAACACCTTGTGCCCCAGCCAATGACAGTCTGGCTAGAGAGCTGATTAAAAAACAATATTTTAAAGATGTTCTGCTCTTCAGTATATTCTCTTCACAACTGGATACCCAATCACTAAACCCAGGGGCGTAACTTGAGGGGTGCAGAAGTTGCGATCGCACCCGGGTCCAAGAGGTTTAGGGGGCCCTTATGGTGTCAGTTTCCCATATGAGAAGACTTTTACTATAAACCACACATTATAGTCTGGGGCCTAGCACAGACTTTGCACTGGGGCCCATCAGCTCCTAGTTATGCCACTGACTAAACCAGATACACAGGTGCTAATTCAATGCTGCTAAACAGTATACAGGCAGTCCCCGGGGGTTACATACAAGATAGGGTCTGTAGGTTTGTTCTTAAGTTAAATTTGTATGTAAGTCGGAACTGTATATTTTATCATTGTAATGATGTAATGAGTTGTTTTTTTGGAAAAAACTGCTGCAATGTTCAACTCTGTGTTGCTGATGGAGATAGCAAAGCACCGTAGCTCAGCAATCTCTGTCAGTTGCACAGTGAATGGAGCATGTGAGACTCGCTGCTTCATTCATTTCAGGTACAATGGGGGTACTAGGGACTCCACCGCTGGGGCTCCCATGTACAGTATCAGCAAGTTATCCCCTATCCTCTGGAAAGGGGCTAACTTGTTGTAACTGGACAACTCCTTTAACCCTACTATGCTCATACAAGCACTTTGGCTACAGAAAATGTACATAGAAAATTGCAAAACCAATAATATATAGAGAATGCAATATACATTACAGTAAGGCTATTCTTTAGTTGGTCAGTACTGGAGCAGCATGATTTCTTCTTCTTACAAAAGCTGGTTTCCCCGATTTCTAGGATGGACAACTGAAAACTATAAATATTGTCTTTCAATTTTCTTGCCCACTGTTCCAAGAAGGACATGGGCATCCAGGATTAAACATTTCCATACAAAATTGTCTGCCTGAAGACTGGAGACGTTGTAATTCAAACACTGAATCTAAAATCCTCGATTGCATAAGGTTGTTGTAAGAGCAGCTATTTGGCTATGACGCTTTAATAATATCTGAGGCAGATAATGGGAAATTTTCTATCTGTAAAAGTTTTGTGGCAAGAAAGCTATATTTCTGCACATAATTGTGTTCCTCAATAGATGTACACTGTCCCTTTCAGTCGTACCTGTTTGCAGGAAAATGGATTGAATATTGCTGTGACATAAAACAGAGGAAGTGGTTAGGAGACAGACCTATAATTATCAACAGCAGGTGCCCACAGCGGAATGCCGGAGCGATTCCCGAGGAGATAAATACTGGCACAGAAAGACTTCAAGGCTATCAGGCTCAGCTTTAAGACAGCTGAGTGCAGAGATGGGCTGACAGTATCTAGACGAAGGGCTAATGTTGATGCTTAGTATAAGTTGGTTTGCTTTGTTGTGTTTCTTTACACCTATCTCTTCAAGTAAAAAATATAAGGGTTGGTTGATCATATAGCACCAATATGTAGTACACAGATTGCAATCACTCGTATCCATCTCCATATCCCACTAGGATACAAATCAAATTTCCTTATTTCTCACACATATAAAGACCAGTTTCATACAGGAATAAGTCATCTATCGGTGTGTATTTGGAGTCTGGAGGAAGCCATTGCAAAAACGAAGAGAACATGCTAACTTCATACAGATGTTACCCCGGTAGGATTCATGTACATGGTAGATATCGAATTTCTTTCTTATGGATACGTTTTTATAGCTGTAATTCTACAATACATTGAATAATCCATATTACTGAGCTAGTGAAAGGGCAAATGCATCTGAACCTTTGGTCCCTTAGGCTCTACAAACAATGTCCAAGTTTGTTGACCCTGATCTGGGACATTTAACTAATCTTTAATAATACTTATGTCCATCTTTATGGCAGAGATGAGAATTACCCAATCCCTGTCTCCCAGTAGTGGTTGAAAGGTACGGAAACAGCTGAGTGACCAATATAACAATGGTGCTCAGCTACTTCCTTATCTCCTAGCCAAGAAAACCTGGGTGTACCTGCAAATAGCTGGGTAATTATTATGACATCCTTTCTGAAAATGGTCTTTCCAGATAATTTTCCCATGTAAAGGCACTACACATAACCTGAAAATGATCATTATTTATTTATTTTTGAGCCAAAGCCAAAAGGGGATTCTGAAAGTATGGGAATCTTTTATATACCTGAAACTCAAATACAGGGGGTCCCCTACTTAAGAACACCTGACTTACAGACGACCCCTAGTTACAAACAGACCTCTGGATGTTGGTAAATTGCTGTACTTTAGCCCTAGGCTACAATAATTAGCTGTAGGAGTTATTAAAGGTGTCTGCAATGAAGCTTTATTGTTAATCCTGATATTTGTGACAATCCAACATTTTTAAAATCCAATTGTCACAAAGACCGAAAAAAATTTGTCTGGAGTTACAATTATAAAATATACAGTTCCGACTTACATACAAATTCGACTTAAGAACAAACCTACAGAACCTTGTACGTAACCCGGGGACCGCCTGTATATGCTGTCAAAGAGAGGACATTGATTTGATCAAGAATATAATACTTGCTATTCTTGATCAAATCAATGTCCTCTCGTAGACAGCATATATTTGAATTTTAGGTATATACACGACAAGAGGTGCATCAGAATTATCACCAGAAATTTGTAATAATAAGGTACATCTTGCACTAGTACGTATATATAAATACTCTTGTATTAATTGCGAGTCTTGATAAATCTTGTCAAAATTCACACTTTGTGTGAAATCACTGGTTAGATAACAGTTTTAGTGTGATTTAGCATCTATGTATTTCTATGCAGTTTAGGTGATGAAAATGTTCATGTAAGCGGCACATATGTCTGACGGTGAAGTCTGCAATTATGAAAACAAAAGACTACATTCACAGCAGGATTCCAAGAAGCAAGGCAAGCACCGCCCCCTTGTCTTTCCCCAAATCACAGGTTACCTGAGAACATATATCCTGATTGTAAATCAAACTTCTCCCTGCAAGGCTTAACATATGTATAATCATGTAAAAGTATCCAATTACATGGCATACTGTTGACTTCTGAAATATCTTCTTAGAAACACAAAGATATATTACCAAACCTGGCTAGACACTGGCTTGTTCCAGAACACATTTTTGACCTTTTCTTTTTTCATGTATCTGATGTAGTAGACTTCTCCTGCTAAATAACAGGCCAATATTTTACAATAAGTTGTAGACAACAGCTTTGTTATTTTCAGCTGATAATGTCATTTAACTCTTTGGCTCTACATGGTTTCTGAATTGTGATACTTCGTAAAGTAACCAGACGGTATTACTAGTTGTTACTAGCAGTCCTATGAAAATCCACAAGTGACTCAATGGGTAGTGGTGAATGATAAACCTGGTTCTTCTACAACTTCAATAGACTTCTTAGCCAAAGATGTGAAGTACTGGAAAGAGTGGCTCCTGCTTTAGTGGGCACCAAATAATACTATACACTACTAGGGCAGCATGGTGGCTTAATGGTTAGCGTTACAGCCTTGCAGCACTGGGGATAACATCTGCAAACATCTAAAAAGAGTTTTTGTGTCTTCTCCGTGTTTTTGTGGGTTTCCTCCGGATCCTCAGGTTTCCTCCTACAGTCCAAAACATACTGGTAGGTTAATTAGATTGTGAGCTCCATGGGGACAGGGACCAATTTGGCAAGCTCTGTGTAGTGCTGCATAATCTGTGTGTGCTATATAAATAAAGAATTATTATTATTATTACAACAATATAACATATGGTATTTGTAACAGTTTATATTTGAAACAGTATATATATTATATATATATATATTGGTTGATCACATAGAACTAAAAAAACAATGCAAGGATATGTGTATATGAATGCCATTATCTTTCTAGTATTACTCTATTACAAGAATTTTATATAGAGAGGAGGGAATCAGCTAAGTTTCAATTCATAAAATTCTTCAAAAAATTATTGTCTGAACTAATGATGCTCCAATAGTCCTCAAAATTCTCTTAAAAAATATGTCCCCAATCTTGTCTTGCTATTTTTTTTAATTTTGTCTCACCCACCCCCCTTAAGGCTACATGCACACGTTTGCATAAACAATAAAACTGCAAGCTGACTGGAGAAGGAGGGGGTGAGTGCTCTCCACAGCGAGCCAAGCGGCCGCACTGCAAATCAGGGATTGGACACGATGGGGGTAATTCATTAAAGGGGTTGTCCAATTTAAATACATTCTAGCAAATAATTGATATTGTTTGTGTAACAAAATCTATGTCAATTCCTCATGGTTTTCTAGATCTCTGCTTGCTTTCTTCTTGCTATCATGCAACAGGAAGATTAATTGTTTACTTCCTTGTCCATGGTCATGTGATGTTAGAAAAGTGCATGGCTCGTTATATCACACAGCTCTGATTATACTGTATGTATAGCAAGCCATACACCTGTGTGACATCACATGACCATGGACTTGTATTTATCTACAGGAAGTAAATGATGAAGCTTCCTGTTGCAAGATCTAGAAAACTATGAACAATTGATTAATACAGAAAGTATACTGGAAAATTGGAAAACATTTTATTACACAAAGATTATATCAATAATTTGCTGGAATGTGCTTAAAGTGGACAACCCCTTTAAGATTGGTATCGAGAACGCCAGTCTTAAATTCTGCCCCACTTACCCTGCTAGCAGTCCGGCACTGATATAAACTAAGAGGCTTTGGCCTCCTAGTGAATATGGTTTTAAACTCCACCAGTTCCAATCTTTAGAGCAGAGAAAAACTAATGGAGTTTTCTCATCTACACCAGTTTTCACATCCGAACCTATGCTCCACCCACCCCATTCCCATAGTGAGTTACAGATCGGAGAAACTGGCGGGGGGAGGGAGATTCATGTGGATTCTCCACTAGTAAACTGGCGGAGATGCCATAATGCATCTCTCCCAAAATGCTCACCGCATGGTGTCCATGCATAATTCACATGTATGGCGACCGTGAGCTAACTGCTGTCTTTGCGGCTAGCTCTCCTCCGCTACATGTGGACAATGGGATGAATGGCAATATGAGCTAGCCACCATTTTAAAAGATTAATTTTCAACAATGCCAAATTTCTACTGATTTTTAAAGATTCAAACCAACAAATAGATTAGATCATGTTTAATTATGTGTATGGATCCATTTGTTCTCAAAATGGTGCCACGCGGCATTTTTCTCCTATTCCCCATATATAACAAATACATGCATGGCCAATCAGAGCAGGATTTTGTATGGCTGTGAATCACTAAAAATATTTGTTGGCCAAGGGGTCGTGTGCACATGTAGTTAAAGATATGCTATATTCAATAGAGATAATTGAAACTTGGTGAGTGTGAATATCTGTAATGGAGGTACATATATTCTTGTAATGTTATTTTACTTCAGCTATTTATTAAAAGAATGGAAAGGACCAATAAAACTTCATCGGCAAAGACTGCGATAAACTGCTAAACAAAGGCACGCTTAAATAAGACCCAAGTCTCTGAAAGGTAGATTACATCCATAAAACAAGTATTATAAAACATCCACAGGATACACATTGTTAATATTACTACTTTAAATTTCATGTCTTTTTTTAGCACTCATCCTCACAGATGGCTGTTTTGTGAGAATAGGCTAGCTCAGAAAAAATCTACCTGTAGTTTTTACAAGAGAAAAGCGTATGAGCTTGTAAATCTATTACAGCTCAGCAGAAAGCGCACCGTTTTTTTTACAGCTATCTATTGATTTTCAATTTTCAAGCATCCTAAAAAATAAACAAAGAATCATTTTTATATATTTGTTTGCTATGATGTTATTGATTTTTTTTTATGAGCCAATAATGAAATCTATAGAAGACTAACAAGACTGTATAGTTAACCTTGGCAGAACAGCAAGTCCATTTTATGGAGCTAGCAGAGAAGATAATACACAGTTATCTGTTTTTGGCTTATACGCATGACTAACCAGATATAAATCACCAGGACTTTCTGATGTAGTGTTTGAGTGCAATGGTTTTTTGCTTTTTATTAAGAAATAACTATTTCTTGACAACCAATTATTTTTCTAACAGTACTTATATTTAAAAAAGCATATTAAAAGATAAACAGGTAAAAAGAAGAAACAATATGTATTCCCTACCCACAAAATAAGGAATAAGTATCTGAGCTGTGTGTATTTGGGGGGGGGGGCAGTCTTCCCTCAAGGTAGGTAGGTTCTCCTTTCATAAAAATAAGATTTCCACATAACCATGCACATGTATTCAGTTGCTTGATTCAATCCTATGATATAAATGAAGCACAGAAAACAGGAGTAATGGCTGCTGGGATTCTGGACCTCCTAAACCCCATAGCATACCTCCAACTTTGGTCTAGGCAAAAGAGGGACAAAAAATACATGAACTGTGGAACTTTTACTTCCTCTAGGCCCACTCCCTTTACCCTGCTGCTTAATTCACCCTCTATGAATCTCATAGAGTATAATACCCATGCTACCCTGTCTAATACTCCCTTTGATCTTTTATTAATTGTCCCCAACTTACAATTCCCTGCCATTCTGTTCCCCCCTCCATCTTACATTGCGGTCCCTACAAACATTGTGCCCTGCCCTCTTCCTCCTTACACTGGGGCCCCCACCTCCATGTGTTGTGACCCCCTGCTCCCTTACCATACATTGTGGTCCCCCTTCTGCTCCAAATATTGTGGTCTCCTCCTACACACGCTGTGGCGCTCTTCCTCAATAAATTGTGCCCCCACCATAGATTTTGGTCCCCCTTCTCCTCCATATATTGTGACCTCCTAAAAACATTGTCAATGTGATAACATATCAACATATCAACGTCATACTGCCAGTGATGCTACAACTTTTCCAATAGAAGGCAGCTTTTTGGATACCTAGTTACATGTTGGCATGCTTTCAGTATATAGAAGGAAACAAAATAAATCCCAAACACATACAAAGTAAGGCCGGATTTACACGAACGAATGCCCGCTGGGCAGTAGTCGGACGGGTATAATTCCGGCGCTATGGAGAGGAGGAGGGGTGACCACTCCCCCCTCCATAGAAATGCACGGCATACGGGTGGTACACAAAGGAAAAGATAGGGCATGTCCTTTCTTTTCCCCGTGTACGGAGGGGTACGGTGCAACATGTGTGCTCTGTGCGGCGATTGCCATCTATGGGGAGGGGGGAGCGTATGTTCGGTCAGTCTTGAAGACAGCCATAGTGCAGAAAAATATATACTCCAGCTACTGAGTTTTATTGCCCACATAGTCTGTACATTAGATATTAGCATTAGGTGCACTGCATTTAAAGTGTTTAAATACTATTTTTTGTCCTATAATAGTAATAAAGTTTTAGACGCTTGTAGCACAGTATATTAAAACGGGGAATTCTGTACCTCACCTACTTACATTAGCCATTGAATCATGTTTTTACCCCTTGTTGTCCATTAGCATTTTATTCACTGTGTTATCCGGTGTCTTTTCCTGAAGACAAGGACAGCCATTAATAGTAAATGGAAGGTACCTCTGGTCACTAGTGGCACAATGTGTGTGGCCTGCCTCCGACATACCTGTTTATTAGTCTGTCACATAATGATTAGTGCGGTAGGTTTACTTTTGCTGCTGAACTTTCATCTGTGTGTATTTGGTTAGACATTAGCTTAGACACAAATTCAGATAAGAGGAAAGGGGTTGTAAGTTCATACATATAAGAGAGCAGCAGACTAGGAGGAATTACAGAAGACGATAAATGCTTGGGCATTTGTTTGCTTTTCTGAGTGCTGCATTAGCCTTTAGAAAAGATCCTATTGATTTACTTCCTCGAGTGATTATAGGCTAGACATTACTGTGTTTTCTCACTCCATATGACGTGGCTTCTCAGACATCCACTGGTGTATATTGCAATCCTGCTTGTCATTTCCAATAGCGTATCCTGTGAACACTAAGGGCCATATAATGTTTTTCATGAACGTTATAATTGTGCTTGAAGTCTGTCATATATACAAGACTCGCTGTGTTATTGAAAGAGAAAAGTGGGACAGCCTTGTCACATGGAAATTCTATACTTTTATTCCTTATGGATGTGAAAGGCATTACAGCAGATGTATGTGTCTCTGCTAATCCTTATAATCCGAAGGTTTCTTGGATTAAAATAGCACTGACTGAAGTGCAGGTTCATGTTATATAGACCCAAACCTGCAATGTTTGGTAAGAACTGAACAATGACGTTCAGGCCCTCTCATCCCTAACCAGAATCAACAGGTAGTGTGCACTCGATTATATGTTATTTCACAACTTTTTGCATTAAAGTCTACCTCGGTGGAATCAAAAAGGGAAAACTGGGGTGGGAACGGGAATAATAATAATTAATAAAAATAATTCTTGATTTATATAGCGCACACAGATTGCCAAATCACTCCCTCTCCCCAATGGGGCTCCCAATCTAATCAACCTACCAGCATGTTTTGGAAAAACAAATAGGGCTTTTTTTATTTTAGGGGGTGGTATGTAAGAGCTATAAACCAATATCAGCAGATGAATTTTGAAATTGGACCTGAATATTGATATGGGACTTTTTTCACTACAAAACCCCTTTGTCTGAAAGTCCCTAGTTCTGAGTTCCACAACATCATTGTTATTTGTTCTCCTTTAAGATAAAGACATGGAACAGGGATTGCAGACAAGACATCAGTACTGTGATTATAGATGTATTTTGACCAATAGCTTACTTTTCAGAGAAATATGACATTTAAATTGGATTCATGAAAGTTATCGTGAAAGGAAAATGCTATTCTCTGTAGGGAATGGGAAAACAAATGCAAAAGCGCTGTACATTTCTCCGAAGTTTGTTTCTTCACAATAAAAGATCGCTTTATATTAAATTGCAATCATTTTGGTAGAAAATATCCCACTCAAAAAGCGTATCCCAATGCACTCTGCTCAGATCTCATGCAGTCAAAACTAATCACTGAAGGGTAAGACTAAAAGCACAAGTATAGTTGTGGAAGTAATGTAGAGATCAAGTGAATTTACATTGCTCCTCAAAGACTGCAGAATGTGGCTTTAGGCAGTACATGATGACTGTGACTGATTAGTGCTATTTCAGAATGCTTTTTGGCAAGCATGTAAAATTGAGCGACTTTTGATATATCGCATAGTCCATATGCCATGCACCTTGAGGTTTATTGTAAAAGGAAATGCTAAAAATGTTGTTTTTGTTCTTTTTAATTAAAAACAATCTCCAGTCATGATTTTTCAACCCCTTGCGTTTTTCATTTTATCAGCATTTTGAACAGTTCTATGGCCATACAAATAATATCTTGGAAAGGGAGTGGAGAAACTTAATGTACAGCTTTTCCAGTTGCTAAAACTCAAAAAGTACCTAAAAGTTTACCGGTTATAAAACAAAAAATGGTACAGTAGGTTTCAAGCAATTGTAGCACATACATGTTTAGTGATGAGCAGACCCAAAGCTGTCATTAAGAAGTTTAAGTACAGTGTTAGGGGCTCACCCCCGCTGTTTACACCTGTGATCATTGCTGGCACTGATCGTGGATGTTATCTCTTTAAATGTTGCCTGTGGCTTCGCAAGCTGACACTTGTGTAATGCCATATTCAAGAAGATTACTTCGTGACGTCAACAAGGAGAGATGATCATTGGGGTAGGGCCAGCTACAGGTTTCAGTAGGCTCCTGGGTGAAATAACCTCAATGGGTCCCTTTGCAGTGAGCTCACGTGGAGACATTAAAAATTCTTAAACTAAAACTTGTACCTTTCTCTGACTCCCTAAAATATTCCTTATTTTATCATACCAAACAGCCCCCTCATGGTTATTTTATATAAAGACCCCCTATTGATTCCTTATGTACAGCCGTATGTGCATCCTTGCATCCCATTTAACTTAAAGAGCACATTAAAAAAAACTGACAAAAATCCTGACTAGGATGCCTACCTAGTGTGGTCAGTTTCTACTGTACGAGTTTCATAGCTGAGAAAATCTGACACATCTTGTATGACACTCAGATTAAAAATACAGATGGCTGAATAGAACTAGGAATTAACACTCAAACAACCTGTGAAATAAACTTATAAGATTTTTACTGAACAAAAACATACAATTTTCACTTGCGTGCAACTCGCTTTAAGGGCTTATTCCTCATTTTCTATTTTCACATACTATAACTTATCTGACAAAAACAAAAAAAAATCTACAACCCATTAAAGAATTTTTTCAGGCTGTCATGACCTTAAATAGCAAACAATAAAATATCACTAATTCTAAAAAGTTTGTATGGAATGAATTAAGGCATGCTTTGTAAACTAATAAGAAGCCAGCTTCCGGGATATATAATTTAATTTTAGTGTTTGCTTTATAAAACCAGTTCTCAAAATTTATCTTAGACGTGTAAACAAAATGTCATTATAAGATTGTTTGCCCTTTTTTGCAGTTTTACCTCTGCAGTCTCCACTGTCATATGGGCTTATTTCCTAATCATACATGCAAAAAGTGCACATCTTACAGTAAATCACTCAGCCTCTATGGAAATAATGGTTTGAAAAAACAAACAAAGTCTTCCCACCAGATGCTACCTCTTCTTCATTAATTAATAATTAAACATCAGCCATATTGCTTAACCTTTCCAATTAGATTTTAGGAGAACATGCTGCATATCCGCAAATTGATTCCCAAATCCCCAACTAGTCGCATTGTTTTGATGATGTTGTTGATAATAAAAATGTTAAAGCATGAATATGGTGTAAAATAATAACATGAGACTATTATTTTGTTATAAATATGAATTCCTTATAATTCCTGGTAGTAGTAATATACATGTATACATAGTTTTATTAGTGCAAGTTGTCATTATCTTGGTCATCGTGGTAGATGGTAGTCAATATCACAAACAAGTATATAAAATCCCAAATGTCTGTAGAGCTTTCATTATTCAAGGTAAGATTTAATTCCAACCATGACATTGCTGTCTTTTTCAGATTGTTCCAGGAACCTGCACCCCCCACCCCAGTGATGTTATTATAAACCATTAGTGTATTTTAACATTTGGACTTAGTCTTAAACATCAGACATGCAACAAAGCTTACAAGCACAGCTACAGATATGCATACATTGACTTCACAGAATGATAGAACATAGGAGGAGAAGCGCAGAAGCACTTACTTGAGTTTTATGCCTAATTTTGTCTTATCTGTTGGAAATGGTATTGGCTTTGTATGGGTAAAAGTTTTTAACTTCCTGTTAAAACAATATTAGTATATTCAGGGACTCAGACTCCAAGCAAAATTCTCATGTATCATTTTTAAGTCTCATCCTCCATGTAGGACTACTGTCCTATACTGAAAACAGGATTACAATATTCGAAAATAGTCCTATGGGGAAGCATGTACTCCTAGTAATATTGATTTGGGACATAAGTTAGAAATTTATAATCCTGCATAGTTTTCAGATGTAATGTGGTTCCACAGACTGAATGCAACCATCTAAAACTAACTCAACTGTTATTTGAGGGTAGGTGTCATCGAGATTCCGATGACAATAATAACTACAATAAATGGAATACACAGGTCGCAATACGGGCAGGAATATGACCTGCTCTATCTTTTATGACTTGGCTAGTTGGCTCATGCATAGGGCTATGAAATCCATGCCTTGTGCACGAGCCCACAGAAGTGAAGAAGGGTGTGCCTATTTTCTAGTCGGGTGCATGAGCCCTTGTTTGATAATAGAAACTACATTAAAAACTGCATGTGTGATACAATTTGGTTAATAAAAGTGGTCATGAATACCCCTTATAAACAAAAAATACATAATAGGTGCAGTAATTCTAGGGGTGTGACAAATCACACTTGTTGTTTTGATTCAATATAAGGGGCACTTTTTTTAACCAAAGCCAGGATTAGATCTAGTAAGAAGGACAAGTACCGTATATACTTGACTATAAGCAGACCTGAGTATAAGCCAAGGTACCTAATATTAAAGCAAAAAAACTAGGAAAGCCTATTGACTTGAGTATAATCCTAGGGTGGGAAATGCATGTATAGCCAGCCCATGTCCTCTAGTATATAATTAGCCAAACCCTGCCCCTAGTATATAGCCATCCAATGAGCCCTAGTATATAGCCAGACAGCCCATGCACCTCAGTATATGACTAGCTAGCCCCTTTCCCCCTAGTATATAGCCAGCCCCCTGTATACAGCCAGCCCATGCCCACAAGTATATAGCCAGCCTATGCCTTCCCGTATTTAACCAGCCAGCCCATGCCTCCAGTATATAGCTAGCCCATGCCTCCAGTATATAGCCAGCCAGCTGCCTTACTACAAGTATAAAGCCATCCATTCCCTTGACCTCCAGTATATAGCCAGCAAGCCCATGCCCTCTATTATATATGCCCTCTTGTATATATGCAGCAGCCCCTGCCCCCTAGTGTATAGTCAGCAGCCCCTGCCCCCGGTATATAGCCAGCCAGCCCCTGCCCCTAGTATATAGCCTGCAACCTTGCCCCCAGTTTATAGCCAGAAGCCCATTCCCTGAGTATATCCAGCCCTTAAAAACAAATATACTCAGTACTTGCCTCTCCAATACCCCCGCAGGTCCTCTTCTTTTTTCTGATCCTCCGGCTCCATCTTCAGAATTCCGCACTGCCAGCACACACACATGACGTCAGCCGATGGCCAACATCATTCTGTGTGTACCGGCGACACCTGTGCTTGTGTGAGAAAGCGGCTAACTTTATAATGTTTGTGCCGGCAGTGCGCAGGGACTCCAGGACAGAGGACATTTTTGTGCTGAAAAACTTGACTTATACTCGAGGAAATACAGTATACATCCTTTCTTTTTATTTCTTGTTCCTTACAGATCTTTTTATGGCTTTGACTCACAAAACCTAAATGGACGATTCCATAGTCAAGAAATACAAAAGTTACAAAATCACTATACCTAGAGCTTTTAAAAATATGTACGGTAGCTTTTGCAATCTCAGTGGAAAAAATGCAGTGTGTAAATGGAATGTTCTGCTTCTTAGGTCAATGCTAAAATAACGTGGCAATTACATCAGATTAACAATATACACTATAAATTACATGGAAAAGTCAAATACTCCAGATTAAGAAATCTTCCATTAGTCTGCAGCGTATCACTGAATCTTACCACAATAACCTATCACCTAGAAACATAAAAAAGCTGAATATTCACTATCTAATACACCATGCCTCACCGTTACTTGACCATGCAGCTCATTTTCATTTAGGCTCATTTAAAGTAATTAATATTTCCCCTCCCTGTGGTAAAACTGAATTAAAGTGTGAAGAAACAGGTCTGACAATTCAATCTGATCATAATTCTCCCTGTTCTCCCAGTGATTACTGGATTTTAACCAAATAAAGTGACAGACACCATTTAGCATAGCTAATAGGCCTGAATTCTGTGACTTTAATCTGCCTAATCCCCAACTGCTGCTTGTAAACAGATTACCACAGCAAATCAAATTTTTGCTCCGTTTCTCGCACTAGCTTGTATGCAGGGCCGGCTCCAGGTTTCAGTGGGCCCCTGGGCGATAGAGCCTCAGTGGGCCCCTTAACAGTGAACTTATGTAGCGACATTAAAAAACAGACATTTAAAATACCAAAACACATACGCACAGATATACAGCATATATACACACACGCATCCAGTATATACAGCATACACACACACATATACAGCATATATACACACACATCCAGTGTATACAACACATACGCACAGATATACAGCATATATACACACACATCCAGTATATACAACACGTACGCACAGATATACAGCATATATACACACACATCCAGTATATACAGCACATATGCACAGATATACAGCATATATACACACACATCCAGTATATACAACACGTACGCACAGATATACAGCATATATACACACACATCCAGTATATACAACACGTACGCAGATATACAGCATATATACACACACATCCAGTATATACAACACGTACGCAGATATACAGCATATATACACACACATCCAGTATATACAGCACATACGCACAGATATACAGCATATATACACACGCATCCAGTATATACAACACATACACACAGATATACAGCATATACACACACCCATCCAGTAAATACATCATACACACAGATATACAGCATATATACACCATACACAGCATATATACACACCCATCCAGTAAATACATCATACACACAGATATACAGCATATATACACCATACACAGCATATATACACACCCATCCAGTATATACATCATACACACAGATATACAGCATATATACACACGCATCCAGTATATACAACACGTACGCACAGATATACAACATATATACAACACATACGCATAGATATACAGCATATATACACACACATCCAGTATATATAACACGTACGCACAGATATACAACATATATACAACACATACGCACAGATATACAGCATATATACACTATACACAGCATACATACACACATCCAGTATATACAACAGTATACATACACACAAATATACATGTATTTACATATGTTCAATCATACTCACCCCAGCTGGATGTCACTCGGTCAGGACAGGGTGGCAGGTGGACCGCATAGGAGAGGGCGGCCGGGCTGGACATTCGGCGCTGAGGCCGGGCTGGACATCCGGCGTGCAGGCCTGGCTGGACATCCGGCACCCAGGCCTGGCGCGATCCGCTCGGCCGGAAGGCGCGCGGGCCGATCCGCAGGTGAAGTGGGCGGGCCAGGAGTGATGGGTGTGCCGGGGAGCGGAGGGCTGGGCAGCAACATGTGAGGTGGGTAGGGCAGGGCGGGGCTGCTACGGGAGTGGGATGCCGAATTATACTTTGCTCCCGGGCCGATCCCACTACCTCTCCGCCCACCTCCTATGCGGCCTGCAATCAGCGGCGAACCTGGGCCCCGTAATACGGTGCCACATCGTCGTGGTGGGCCCCTTTGGAGCTGTGGGGCCCCGGCACTTGCCCGGGTCAGCCGGGTGCTGACGCCGGGCCTGGTTGTATGTACAATATGTTTTGGGCCTTTTATTGTTCTTGATGACAGGCAGGGTGATGTACATCTGCTCTATCTGCTCTTATTTGCATAATTTACCCTGAGAGGTTCGTCTGGGTCATGTTACAATATTGGGGATCATGTATCAATCCTCGCAGAATAACAATGTAAGAACACTTTAAGAAGCCACATTTATTAACACATTGTGCTACCCTGTTTCCCCGAAAATAAGACAGTGTCTTATATTAATTTTTGCTCCTAATGAGGTACTAGGTCTTATTTTCAGGGGATGTCTAATTTTTCCACGAACAAGAATTGACATTAACAAAAAATTCTATTTCTCTAACATCCTTATAACTCTCCAAACTTCCTGCTGTATTTCTTGTGGCTCCATTTCTATTAGAATCATTTGCCCCAATCTCTCATGTTTAGTAAAATCACTTTCCATAAATGACCCTTCTTATCCTGGTAGCTGCTGGGATCACATTTGCAGCACAACAGCCGGGATTTACTTCCATGAATTCTTCCCCATGTCACAACTTTCTGCAGCAAATAAAAGATCCACTAATACTAATGTATGGCGTGAGGGGGGCTGTAGCAATGACTGATGCTAGGTCTTATTTTCAGGAGAGGCCTTATATTTCTAAGCCTGAACAAAATTGTACTAGGTCTTATTTTCGGGGGATGTCTTATTTTAGGGGAAACAGGGTATGTATCCTGAGACTGTAGTGAGGAAAATGCTTATATCATCCCTTCATACAAGTCTTGAACTGAATCCTAACAGGTCCACCAGTGTTATGTACACTGTGTCTGCAATGTATTTCCTGTCCAAGACTTTTATAGTTTTTCGCAGCATTTTATTCTGTTACCATTTTTGGTTGTTATTTTTTATGAAAATTCCCCATTTTTATTTAATTGCAGAAACAAATTTGTCTTAGCTACAAAATCAGTATGCACCATTAGTTGGGATTAAAGGGGTTATATCACAATATACCCTCTTTGCCTATATAGAAAATAGTGGATAAGTGTTTGCTGGGCACCTGATTATATACCTGAAATATGTAAATGAGACTCAAAACCGTGAATAGAGTATATATGTTGGACCAAATAAATGCCCCATGTACACTGTTCCCTGACAGGTGATGTTTGGGGTCCCCACAATCGATCCAGCGCAATCCTTTGTTCTGCTGCAACATAAGCTGCAACTGAGGTGTCTAGGAATGGTTTACATGCACAATTTAAATTGCATAAATGCTTGATCTTGTATGTGTGTATGGATTGGCGGTGGTCAGGAACAAGCATAACACTGACAGCTATTAGATGTATGAACACCTTTGTTTTTTTTGGACACTACTGGACTGTGTAGTTAAAATTACATGTCTAGTTTGAGTCTTCATTTACCTCTGTGTTTTTGAGACATATTTAATCCATCCATTTGGTCACTAGAAGCATTGTATAAAGGGTTGTGATAAGGGGTGCCAATGAACTCTTTGTGCAAGAGGGTCTTTTTACAGTGTCACACAGTTTTAACATTTTAACACTGTAGTCACAACATCCTACTATAGGGTTACCTTATTTTTCTATTGTTGTATGGACCGGTTGTGGAGGTTATTCGATTGGGAAACCTTCTTTGGGAAAGGAAGTAGTGGCTATTAGAAGTGATAGCATAGCAGCATTATTACCAAGGTAAAAAGGAAGTTGGCTGGGTCTCAGAGGTACTCTAATCGCTCCCATATGTGGTGACTGGTTCAGTTTTCAAAGCTGCTTCACCGTATTACGAGTCCATGTAAACACATAAATATGTAGGGAAAGAAAATATTTATATGGCCAAATTGAGTATAATGTACAAATACAGCATAAAGCTATGTTTATGGCATTTTTGTAGTCTAAATCAGCCGTCTGTAGCCCATTTGTGCCTTGTTTAAAGATTGAAATGCTTACGTTTGGGCTGTGTTTAATTTTATAAGCTGTTTGTAAATGAGAGGCTGTTTTCTTTCGATCAGGGCGTAACGTGAGTTATTTGCCTTCCTCTGAAAACGATAGAAAGTAAATTCCTTCCTTAGCGTCCTTAACAGTATTGCCATGTTTATGGAGGCATATAATTGGCTATGTCTGTGTTTGCGTATGAACAGATTTTGGTAACAACTCTTGTTTGGGGTTTCTTTTGAAAATAAGTCTGGAAAGGTCCTGAAATAGCATAGCATATTTTATTATGATTGCCAATGTACCATGCATGAGCTAATTCAGATCAATAGGATTCATTTGGCTTGTGGTCACATTCTAGTAGTCTAGATTAATTTGATGGTAACCAGGTAAAAACATGTCAAAGTCAATCACCTCTGCACCTACCATAATGTGATCTGTACACTAATATTCAAGTAGAGTTATACAATATATTACACAAGTTTAGCAGAATTATTTACCAGATTATTAACACGGTGATTAGACCTCCCCAACATTCATGAATGGTGTATAAAGTCAGATGGACACATGAAATAATAAAATATGTTTTAACCACAAAAATGTTTTGTAAAGCTTGTATTTTATACACTTAAACTCTGCTCATTCTAAAGTTTGCCATAATCACAGTGATTGACAACCCTCCATGTATTAGTGTGCATAAAGAGAAAACTGCTGATCTGCAATAGGGACACCTCCATAACTTCTCACCTAAAAAAAAACCTGAAATACACATAACAGTTACACAGAATATTTTTCCACATTCTAAATCTGCTTTTTTTCTGTTCTGTAATGTCCTGTCTTTAGATTACACTGCATGTTTAAAGTGAAATGATTAATTTAATAGTAGAGCCATCACCATCCATGTTCCTATCTAAGATATATATCCAAGTCTATAAAATAAATGAGGTCCATCCCCCGGAAACCAATTGGAGCGTAGTCCAGTGCATTCCAGCTCCAAGAAATAAAATTCTGTCGTGGAACCATGTAGAAAGTGTTCAACTCGCCGTCAACACTACATCCCAAAATCTGGCATCTGGTAATGGTCCTCCAATGAGATGAATATAGATGTTCTCCATAGTCACATTCCCTTACAGCTAATTAATTTAGGTTACAAAGGAGGATCTCCATTAGACTTTTCTAATAGGGTATATTTATATATGTATATACATTTGTATTAAACTAAGGATTAGTTTGAAGACAACACATAAAGATTTAGTACATCTTTAGTACTTTAGTACAGTAAACCTTTATATTAGGTATGCGACAATGTCAACCTTACCTACATAGTTTAGTAATGGAATTTTGGGAAAATGATATTTGTGTAATGTCTGTAAGTTCTTAAAATGTAACAGTAAACTGTAAACTAAATGGACACTTATTATTTCCCACTACATCTGACCTTGCTACGTTACCTAATGGAAAACTGTTGGCTGTAATGTTTTCACAACTCGAGTGAGGAAAGCGAAAGAAAGGGAAAGACTAATTTATGGCTATTACATCATAGAAATACTGGACTAAAAGGTTTCCTGTCATCAGATTTTACCCCACTAAACTAACAGCACTCTCAGAAAGGGTATGGAATGTCATTTCTTGGATACCTTTTTTTTAAACTTGCCTATTTAGTTATGAAGTAAGTCACTTCCAAGTCCATATGCAAATGTGCTGAGAGCAGTCACCTTTTGCTAGAGATGAGTCACTTTTAGAGGCTGGAAAATGAACATCACTTCAGATACCCCTATCTCTGCGTGTGTTCCCAGAAGAAAGCTAACAAATGAGATATGGATGATTTGAGCTCTATCATCCATTAGCTAGATATATTGTTTGCCACCATATAATCTTTGCAGTTCCTTTGATTTTTTTTCTACCTGTATTGATAATTGTATGGAATCTTTGGATCTATGGATCAACCATTGGTTGATCTAACTATATGTCCATGGCCCTTTTAGCCCATTAGTAACCTTTTTTTCATGGGAATATACCGTAATTTGCAAATTATCAACAGGCTGCAAAATGTGTACAATCTGTTTAAAAATGTAGTTTTACAAGCTTTCAAAATACTGTACATATTCAGTTGCTCCCCCTAGTGGCAGTCATATAATGAGACATTTATGTACTTTGTGTGGAGAAAAGCTGTGCACAGCGCTGAGCACCTTAGTAATAAGATTAATCATTGAAAATGGCATAATTCATTTCTGTAAAAAGAATGTAATAACACTGACTACCAGCCCAGCAATGCACTCACAGTCATTTCTATATCTGCTCTCTCTGTATCTGTCTTTGTCTAGAGCTTAGATTGGACTACTCTCCCAGGCAGGCAGCACTCATCAATATTTAGCAGGCAGCTGCTTCCATACGGTTTAAGGCTTCTGCTAATTTGACAAGGTCAAAAGTGGCATCATTCACATTGAAAACAATTGCAAAACGTTAGGCTAGGTTTTCCTCGATTAATCAGTAAATCATTAACTTCTCTGTCACTAGAAAGGTATCCTAAGTACTGTCACTGTCCTAGTCAATCAATAGTTAGATAGGGGAGAGGCGTCCTTATCTCCCAAAGGAACAGCTAAACCTTTTTGCTAATTTTACCCTTACTGATGGAGAATTTGCCCTATTTGTCTAATTCCACAGAGCCCAGAAATTCCCTACATCATTGATCCATACATGATTAAACTGTACAGTCTTCTCTTCATGATCGGGATACATAAATACTAAGGGCTACCTGTATGTGTGCCATATGTAATTGTATGCAGCAGTTTTAAGAAGTTATTTTGAATGCTATACTGTATCATATATGTATAAAGCTCATAGATAGCTTGGGATATTTGAAGCCAGTTCATCACAAGGTTTACTTCTATCTATGGGTATTTCTACCTTAAAGGGGATGTACAACCACTTGCACGAAAAATTAAGTTTTGGTAATCCATGGGGGACTCAGTTGTGGGACCCCCACAGACCCACGAGAGCAAGGGTATGTTGTACACCAAATGAACAAAGCTGCCCATCTGACATGCACCCTGCTTATCTATTAGTCAATGGAGCTGCAGCACACATGTCCCACCTACATCTCCATTCTTTTGGGGTGCAATGGGGGTACAAAGGACCACCGTTCTTGTGATCTGTAAGAGACCCTCACTGAGCAGAAAGTTAGCCCCTATCCTGTGAATAGGGCTAACTTTCCGTTGCTGGACAACCCCTTTAAGCAGATGTATTGCAACACTTTCTACTACTCTTACATTTAATAAAAGGGCATTACGTGTGCTGACCACTAAAAGAGCCAAATTCATTATAATTTTTAGCAACCAATGTGCTATATGTACCCTAATGTTTTGTCCACAAGGAAATCTCGGTAAATATAAAGCAGAGTTCAGATTTTGGGGGATATTTATCAATCTGCCTAAGAGTGAGAATGTGCTTAGTTGCCCGTTGTGTGCAATGTCTGGTTCAGATTTTTTATCAAATCTTTTTTCAATTTGAGCTCTACTTAAAATAATGTAGAGAATCTGTTTGCGGTTTGTCAGAATTTCAGCCCTGTGTGGATGCACTAAACCCATTGATGTAACAATGAGCCAGTTCTATAAAATAATTCACTTATTTGCTGTTTGCTGTTGTGTTCTATTATTTTCCAGCATGTGCTGCTTCCTGTAAAGCAGTTTTTGGGTGGTTGACATTTTTTCTAAAAGTCTGATTGTTCTGGGTATTTGTACACAGGCTCCTTTTTAGACTTTGAAATAAGCTAGAAAGATCCATGTTTGAAATGTCTTTAATTAAAAAAATATTTATGAATGGAGTGGAATGCAAATCATTTTCAAAAACTGTCTGTGTTACAGAAGCTTAAAAATAATTATTTGCTGGTCCCTGTACAGTGTAGTTTGAGTTCCTTAAAATGTCTAATTTTACTGAAGAGTTAGCACTTTGTTGGAAGTGACCTACTTATCACGACAACACCTATAAATTCTCCAGTAGTTTGTCCTCAGCATGATCTCCCAGCACAAATGAGAAGGCCTTCTAGTAGGGTGTCAAGTTTGCAGTTACCATACAGTCTGTTCTAACTCTGTAAAATTATACTCTGGCTCTCACTGAAGTTTACATAAGAGTGAAGCGTGTATTTCATATCTTTGATGTCAGTTGTCAACCCCCTAGTGTTTTTATGCAATTAATGGCCTCCAGAATTTTCGAAGATCTGACTTATCATCACTCACTCATGAAAATCAACTCCAAAGCATTTGCTGGTTACACATTTCTCTACTTCATACCACTTTCTGTAGTTTTGCACTCCTGAAGGCATCTGCTGAATGACACTTCTAAAAGCTTCATTAGCAATTTCATTTAACAAAAATGGAACAATGGCTTAACTAGCGCTGGTTCATTGCACGCCAGCAAATATGAACGGTCACTCTGAACATATTCACCATGTACTTTAACCCAAAGGAGAACGAAATGTTCTGCGTATATGTGCTACTACCTCATTGTATGGAGTGATTGTATAAATGTTTGCAGTAAGTGACAGGAAATGTATAACCATGTGTGGGTGGACAAAACCAGCTTCTGTCTGACTACATTGTGTATTCCGCAATGAGGTGAGCAGTTCATATTCTTCACATTGTCAAGGTATTACTCAGCTTCAGCTTTGTTGACATCTTTGTACTTTCAAGATGAACCATCTGCATTGCAGTTGTATTCTGAACGTTTTCATTATAGAACATGCTCGTTACCCAAAACTTACATACATATTTAAATAGGGGGACATTTATGTAGGGCTTCAATGCCAGAAAACTGGCGCAGATGCACCAATAATTGCACTTGCTAGTGAACTGACAGTAATTGTGATTATTTCCCCCTTTAAGCCATCTCTGCACCGATGTGGCATGGAGGGACATGAAAGGCGTTCGACTGATCGACTCAGGAAATAATCAACATGGGCTGCTCTTGTCCTGCGCACATGCACTCAATGCAGCTAGTGAAAGTTTGCATGCCACGCATATTGCTATGCCAAGTATGATCTAAAATGTACCCTTAGCAGCTGCTTCACAGGATACATCAGGAGGCCTTTGCTCGTGCTCCATATCTCCTCCATATACTGTATATGTCTAAAGTATATACCCATAGCATTCAGTAGATTTACTAGAAATTAAGCAAGATAATGGTCCTTTAATTCTTAACTTGTTCTAATCAGATGGAACAGAAATGGAGAATACATGTCCACAAGTCAATCAGATCAATCAAAATGTTCAAAGCAGCATGGGATGAATGTGGAGATCTTGGGGGAGGCAGTAACCTACGAGATCATCAATATTTTATTGAAGAAAATGGTGATGTGTGAGATTCTGATTCATGTTACAATTTTTCATAGACAAAGGCTCCAGAGCCATTGATGAATCCCATGTATAAATGATGTTCATCTGTGTTTTGTTACAGAGTTCCCTAGACCTGGCCAACAGGACCCGAGACCAGGTCAGTTTAAAGCACAGAGAACACGTTTTTACTTGAATTTCTACTTCTGACCTAAATGATGTTGTGTTTATTTCCTTATTTCGCATGATTACATATATATCAGTAAATGAAGCAGAATGATTTTCTGACCACAATACTGTTCAAAATAATTTTATGACAACGTCTCCAAAGTATACGTTTTTGGCATACAAGGTGGGAAAATTTTTAATTTGTTGCCAGTTTTGCACCACTATTTTTTAAAAAGTGGGAGCAGCAGGATGTGTAAGAAAATGGGCCACGGCAGGGATAACCCAGCAAGCCAAATTTACTATCATCTAAACAACCTACCAGTATGTTTTGGATATATGTTTGGATGTGTGTGTATGTGTGTATATATATATATATATATATATATATATATATATATATATATATATATATATATATATGTGTGTGTGTATGTATGTGTGTATATATATATATGTATGTGTGTGTATATATATATATATATATATATATATATATATATATATATAATATATATTCCAAGAAGTAACTATAAGCACAGAAGCACAGATTACTATGACTAAGAAGTTGAAACAAATGTATTAATCTATGAATACTGAGTTTTTATTGAATTATTTGGAATATTGCTGAATTTCCTCACTTGACTTTATATATAGCATGCACACATATGTAGTGTGGTTGGAAAAACAAATATATTTATCAAATGTAGCAAAGGGTTGGGGAACAATAGAGGGAATTAATTAAGACAAGTGTTTGAATCGCAAGTCTTAACATATCCCCTGCTGGCACTCCAGTACCCATATCTACTAAGAGGCTTAGTAGATCTGATGCAAACTTGTTTTCTGCTATAGTCTTCACCTGTTACCAGGTGGACACTATAGTCAATCTTGCAGACCACTTATTCACACCTGCCCCGCTCTCTGCCCCGATATGCCCAAAGTGGCATTCGAGTCAGAGAAGCCAGGAAACTGGTGGGGAGGCAGAGATTTATGTTTCTTCTCCACCAGGAAACTGAAAGAGAGAAGGAATACTGAATTTCCCCTAATGTATAGAAACAGTGTCATCAAACTCTAGAATTTTACTTCCCCCATATGAGACAAAATATAGGTAAAATCAAAATCTTCTACCTATAAAAGCTCTATGATGAGTGAGAGAGGAGCAAAATGAAACCAACACTAGCATTTTGTTTCAGGTTCATATTCTCAGATTTCTGTCTCTGCCAAACCAAAAGTGGCGAGGCTTCCATCATTACTAAGGTCAATAATTGGTCTTAATAGTCACATGTGACGACTGAAATACCCATGCCCTAGCCACGAAGTTTAAATACCATCTTTATATAGATTTTTAGAATACTCATCAAATTTGTGAGAGGAAGTTATAATCCCTACTCTGGGGAAGGACCTTTGTAAGTGACTATTTGGAAGGGGGTTCTTATCACTCAAGATAAAATAAAATCATAGTCCGTGTTTTACCAAATGTATGAAGTGTTGGAGGACATGCTTATAAACATGTTACTGGAAGTTAGCCTAATAACTGATATATAGCCCTTTCAGTATACACGCTGAATTACCCTTATATGAATAATGTGAAATAATATAATACAAAATATATCACACAATTATTTACTCTAGTTAGTGCATTCATTTAGAGCTACTAATCCCACCCCAGTGCTTGTCTGTCTATGGACCATATGTCTTTTGGTTTAATTGGCACTACACCAGGCATTCCTTTGTTTCTCCAAACAAATGAATCCTAAGTTATAGCATTCCCTACTCCTTTACACATTGACAGACCAGAATTGCTTCAATGAGTGACGTGACCCTAATTACGCCATTTGTAATTCAGACGCCATGAGATGCAGAGACTGAATAGGTTTTAGTAGCTGCCCTTTTATATTGTAATTATGGCTCTCATATAAAAGAAAATAATAATACATACTTTGGCTTACCTAGTAATTTTATAGTCTAGTTCCAGTCTGGTATTCAACATTTAGTGTTTATGGGATTACTATAACATTAAGGCTACTTGAATTTACTACTCCTTTTGAATTGTGTATAATGCATAATGTAGGCACTATGTAAATGAATCATTGAAAAAAAGAAATGCCAGAAACATTTGACATCATATAACTATAGTTGGCAAATGATTATTTATTCTGTATAAATGTATGAATGTCTTCATATACCATGTACACTGAGAAATGTGGTAGCCAACTATAAAAGGGAAGTTCATAGAAAATAATTAGTCTGCATTCCGGGCTGTGGTTTATGCTACCACTCACTAAGATAACCATCATACAAGCAATGCTAATGAAGAGCTAGATGGCCATAACTACACCACATAATCTGTCTATAAGGGCTCTAATGAGAGTATGGAGGACTACATGCTAATTAGTGTGGGAGCCTCTCACCGCTGTAAATGGATACATCAATACAGACTATTGGTTTATGCTCAGTTACAGACGGTCTCAGAAGGTAGTTTTTGCACCATTCTACAATAGCTATATTTGAAAATGGTTTAACTCTATAAAGATGTCACAAATGATGGGGTTTGTAGCCTTTTGGTGCCCCCCTCTGTATATCCCAGGGAATCTGAATTTTGCACAGCATCACATAAAAGTAATATATAAAGGGTTTTTTTCTATATTCCTAGTCACGTTATGTGAATTACTAGTTAAAATATAAAGTCCAATAAAATGTTCATAGGTATATAAAGCATATAAAGCTTTAGTTTTATTATTTTAAGACACATTGAGCAATTGTAAAACTTTAGAAAGAAAAGTCTATTCTGTTTAAAGATTTATTTATTATCAAAACCCAAATAAGATACAGAATGTATGTAATTAATTTTAACAATTAATGAGTGGTGTATAGAAAAACTGGAACCCCAAACAAGCAATAAAGTATTGGTGGCAAACCTTTTTCTAATATGCCCCCCAGCCCAATGATTTCATCATGTGTTGGTACAAGAAATTCCCAGGATATGCAGGTTGAAAGATTGTAAGTCAGTAACCTTTTACATCCCTGTTCCTAACTTTTTAAAAGTTTAAAGGAGTTATCTGGGAATACAATTTTTGTTATATACTGTATACCTAGGGCGGCTGTAAAAATTATAAACTTCTGACACTCTCTTCTCTTCACTCTTCCATTCAGCATTTGACTATAGGGGCCGGCAGTGTAGACAAAGCAGCAATGATGAGCAGCATCATAGCTCAATAGGATCTCCACTGGAAGTATTAGACTTCTTTCAGACTTAATGGGACACATTTACTAACAACAGTGCAAACTTTACTAAACGTAGTTTGCCTGTGCAGTGCGCAGGGTGCGCCAGATTCAGGATTTGTGACGGACATTCTTCATGAATCTGGAGCCACTGCACTGCACTATTTTTTTGGTGCTCCTTTGACATGGAGCGTGCAACACAATTCTGTTGGATTTTGCATGTTAAATCTGGTGCATGGTCCCACTGAGCACCGAACGCCCACTAATTTGTGTCGCATGATGCCTAGTGCAGCCATGCCACAAAGTGATCGGACAGAAAACTGACCCGCGGCCCTTAGTAAATGTGTCCCAATTTTTGTTCCCTCTGTTGGATGTATACGTTGTGAAGTAAGAGCTCTTGTTATGGAGACTTTGCCAATTAAGGCCACCGTGTAGGCGTGTGGAGACTTATAGCCATGGACATGCCACAAGAAGATTCTGGGAAAATATTCAAATTGTTTTTCCAGGATGGGATAAAGAAAACCATGCCTCTTTTAGCTACCTTGTAAGGCAGCTCCCTTAACATCAAGCATGACCTTCAGGAAGCCATAATGCAGGATTAAAACCAAACCAGCATATGTATTATTTGGGAGGATTCCTGACATATCCTTACAATGGACGGCTAGGATGCATCCCACTGAATTCATATACAGTTGAATACAGTATCCCTTTTCTCCCCTCTAACTTGAAAGTAGGAGAAGGAGTGAACATAGGCAGGAGAAGTTTAAATCCAGTTTGTGCAATAGTTTTACAGAAAACCTGCTTTCTGGCTTTACATAATCCCATAAAACGTACAGGGTATTATAGAGAATTGCTTTCCTTCTTCTGCTTTCCTTATGTACTTTGCAGCACACTTAGGAGACAGTTAAGATCTGTGTAGGCAGGTTAACGTCACATCATTAACAGCAAACTTTTCCTTCTGAAGGGCAATCATAGAAATGTACCTGAGATGTAATAGCAGAATCTTACAGACACAACAGACGATGTGTAGGTGTCCTCACTGACTGATGAATTTAAAAAAGTGCAGCTTTTGACAGATTAACATTACCAAACGATTATAATGAGCTCTTATAGATGTAGTTATTATTTTGTACCGAACATAAAGTTTATGTTTGGATTTCAAAGTTTTGGTCATGTGATTTCATAAAATCTACAGATTTAGTAGATATAAGTTTGTCAGATGCAGCATGGTACATTAATATTGTGTGAAGTTTGATGAGAGTCATGTAAAACAATGTACTCTTTCAGACCTTTGCAAAATGATAGTGTACACGTAGTCACTGAAAACTCTCCACAGTTTATTTTCATAGGACTGCTTCCATGCCTGCTTTCTCATGAAAGGAAATTGGTCAAGAAGCCTTGAATTGGCTTTGTACCTACAGACCTGTGTTTGCTATATCAGATGACCTATTGGACTTTGGCATCTAAGTTTTCACTGATGTGATAGACTATTTTAAAGCAGCTTTTTGTTGTTCTCTCTTTAGTAATGAGTTTATTAAAATGAAATCTGAGCTACAATTGGTTGCCATGGGCAAGTCCACTAGAAGTACTCTCAAACACTTCTGATAAATCTCCCCCAATACAATAATTTAGTTTTAAGTTAACGGTTGAGGGATTTTATATAAAAAAAAAAATGTTTAAAGATACAAAAATATTGCAAGTACAGATAGAATGAGATAGAATGGGGTCAGGTTTATAAGGTCCTATATTAGCCAAACAGGTCTGAAAATTCCTTCAAACCCTGCTCTGAGATTGCTGATCACACTTCTTGGTATATATTTTGGCTGTTTGTGCACTTTTACTTTCTCCCTAGAGACCTATGTTGCACCTTAGCCATTCTGATAAGACTGATCTTTGAGCACTACCGGAACCTAGTGCCTCTCCTGTCTATTGTGCCTACCCCATTCTGCTGCATTCTAGCCCTTCTCCTGTGCGTTCTCTCAACATTCATACTGGTTTCTTAGTGAAAAATAAAGGTGGATGGCACTCTACTGTCTTTTTTGAATAAGTCCATTCCTTTTGTGTTTGGAGTGGGGCTAGCTGAAGTATGTGGCCAACATTAGGATAGACCACTGTTTTGTGGTGTGCACAAAATTGGTGAAAGCTGTAGAAAAATAAATATAAGTAATATCACAATAAAAGTTGACAAGTTGATCTAGAGATTGTACAAAAGAGTACACACAAGATATTTCCATCAGTCTAAAGCAATAGCTTTAAGAATCATAGATTCAACAATCGTAAAATGTATTTCGATTGCTAGTTAGAGTGTTTGACAAAATGATCATGAAAGTCTCTTCTATGAAACACTTAGCCTATCCTGTTGCGCCATGTCACATTGCACTTGGCAGAAAGTGTGCTATTTCTCTGCAGCGACACCACACGAGAAATGAGGCATTACACCTCTCACATTTAAATCAAATAGTATGTAATACAGGACAAGTCCTGCGCTGTTATTGTTGGCTTTCATGAAGTTTTTGTGTTATGCCTTTCTTCAATGTAATTTGGCATTTTTTTTTCACAATTTTCTCATTTTTGGTAAATATGTATATCTTTCTATATTTCATTTCCTTTGAATTGAACCAACAAAACATTAAGTGAAATACTTGCAGTGATTCTAAAATTCTTCTACAACTTGAAAATGAGAAACAGAAAAAGTGGAACTTCTGGACAGTACTTGTGAAACACATGTTCATGCAAACACTGAATTCATTTAATCTCTTCTTGATGAAACATGATGTCATCTTGTGGAAGGTGCTGACATGAAATGGGTGGTGGTTCCAGGACACTGGTAATAAATATTTAAACGTCTGATACAACTTTCACATCAGCACTGCAAACTGTAAATTAATATTGTGGTGGGTCTGCAAGTCTGAGCAGGTTATAATGGACTTGGTTGTTAAAGGGACACATCATCTAAAATATGCGGCTGCTAAACCTTTGAAATATAAATATAGTTTATTTACAGCTAGAAAAAGTAATAGAAAGAAAGAAGATTCATAGAGCATTTATAAAAATCTCCATAGATCAGTAGATGTAAGATAGGTAGACTAACATAGACTGATAAATAGATGGACAATCAATAGATAAATAGATATAGACGGATTGAGAGAATTGTATTCAGAAGATAAATAAATGACAAGACAGATAGAGATAGACAGATACATAGCTATAAATAGATGGGATTATATCTATTATAGATATTATATAGACAGAAGGATAAGTAAACAGGATACACATATGGGGGGTAGGGTTAACAGCTTGTATGCCTGAATACTGGCATAAAAGCTGTTATTTAGTCTCAATTTCCTGGAATTGTGACTTTGACATCCTCTACGACGGTTCGGCCATGGTGTGGGCCTGTTCACTACCTAATGCCTGCGGCAGATTCAGATGCAGGTTATAGAGCAGTTCTATAACCTGGCATAGAACTGAGCCGGGCACGCTATGCACCAGTTGAGTACGTCCTCGTCGCCAAAGATATATAAAGTGTCCAGAGCTTCTTTATATATCTGGTGCAGGCCGAGAAGTGGGGCCAAGCACTGGCGTGCAGAGCACCATATGACAGATAAAAAGATAGTACATGTTCGAGATCCTAATTTGCATATAAGGTATTGAAACTATTCTGAAACTACTTTCATATGAGTGGTCCTGTGCTAGAACAGACATCTGAGCACCACCAAGCTGTCAGTTTAAAAATTTTGACATTTAATATTATAAATATAGATCAGAGCATATATATATATATATATATATATATATATATATATATATATATATATATATATATATATATATATATATGAGCTGTGCTGTGCTAAAATCAGGGGAACAATGCCAATTAAAGAATGCTACCTGTGGAGGTTGCTAATAAAGCTAATAAGTTATGTAACCTTTGCAGCTGAAAACTTTTTCCATGGATTTCTTCAGCTACATCTCTAGATAGATAGATAGTTAAGGTGCTCTATTCCATATGTCCAGGCAAACCTTGGGGGGTGGCTAAATCATGCCCCTGACACTGGCTGGATCTATCAGCCTCTGGTCTTCACTGGATCTATCAGCCTCTGGTCTTCAGCCTCCACACCCAACCAGCAAAAAGAGTGGCTCTGCGTTGGGAATAACAACTGTTTTCAGGCATGCAAGCCATGATAAATAACCCCTTAACTTTTAGCTATTGCAAAACTTGGAGTGCTGCCTATTTTTCTTTTTATTCTTTGGATAATCTTTCTCCCTTTTACCTTGTTAGATAGATACTTCGATCAATGGATTGATACAGTAGATCTGAAGATAAATATATTTGAGATAGTGGAGAGCACATAGATTAACATAAAGATCAATAAATGATTGATAGATACATATATAGCTAAGCCAGTTAATATTTAGTTATGACTTCAGTCCTGAAGTGAACTACAGGCTGCAAACATGTTTTGTTATTTATCTGTGAAATTCCACAGCTTGCTGCTAGAGGAAACCAAGAACACTGCTTCATTCAGCTGAAACCAATAAGGATGTTTCTTTCGTCACTAAGACTCAGTTCTCTGAGCTCCTAAAAGGTAGTTTGGGGAATTTTTCTTATTGACTTCAATGGGCGACATTTGGCCAAACACAGTTTAAGCGGCTTGTAAATTCTAGACAAAATCAGTCATTCCACAAGCCCCAGCAGAGGGACAAATAAATGTGCCCGCCACCGATTCCTCTGGAACTTGTTTACAGAACTTTTCAGCCTCAAGGTATAGTTGGAAGTAATTATGAAAGATATAGGGCTTCTGGCTTGAATGAACATTTGTCCTCAACACTCATGTAAAATGAGAATAGGGAGGAAAATAAACTCCACAATGTTTTCAATCTAAGGTCAGTAACCAAGAATGTCTAACTAGAGACTCTGATAAATTACCACCATTGATCAGTTTCTTTGTACATTTCAGTAAAGTCCTCAAGAGTAGAAAACCATTTACCAGCAAATACTTTTATTCCAACAATAGTAGCTTTTAGAGCTGTAGAAGGCATTTTCTAAAGGAAAGAGAAGAAAAATATAATTGTTAAACAATCTGAATTAGTAAACAACAGATTATCTGTAAGGAAAAGTTATAAATTCAGTTTCTTACCCAAAGATAACCCCTAATGAGTTATAAGGTCTTATTCATTAGGAGTTATCCCTGCAAAAATATTCTCTAGGGCCCATATGACAACATAGAGAAAAAGGCTTGCACCTCAAAAACTGTACTCTAACTCTACAACATCCTTGACCGTCCAGCAGATGGAGCGTTTACTGTGAAAAAATTGTGGTAGTTTAATACTCAGTATCCTTCAAACTGAGATGACAGATAGGTCTGATCACATTAAAGATTAAGGTTGAAAACCCTACTACCATTACTATTAGACATGTATAGTCTAGATATTCATCTTTTTACCAATTAAAGGAGTTGTCCAAACTGGAAAGTTAAACATTTCTGATATACACATGATATTCATATAGTTAGGATGGTTAGCATTCTATTTGGGGCTCAAAATACATTAGAATAAAGGGTATGTGCATAGATTTTTTACTGTACTGGACACTAGTAACCATTACAATGAAGAGCTCCCTAATAGTCTGAAGTGATGTAAATGGTTACTAATGAAAAGCGAATGAAAACCAGCAGAAAAATATAAATACAGAAAAAGAATACATACCGCCATAGTCTTTCCATAATCACAACACAGTGAAGATGTATAAGAACCTAATTTCTTCTATCCTACCTGGGGATAAAAAATCACAAAAGCCTCAGGACTTATCCAGGTGGAGAAGTATTATTTTAACCATGCAGTTTATTTTTTCCTTTTGATTTTAGGAAAATCTATTATATTACAGATGCCATTTACAGCTGAAGAATAGAACTGTGTACATTGGCTGTTTAAATAAAGTTACATTAACCACAATGCGTGGTGGTGGTGACATGCAAACAATAGCACTATTACCAATCATGATGTTATAGTGTTGTCCAAAGAAACTCAAAGGAACTTAGGTACACAGTCTGGTGTAGTCAAAGTAAACAGCACTTAAGGTTAGAAAGTGAACTACTAGGAGATTCACAGTAATGTATATGTTTGTTCTTTCTGCTTCAGTTCAAGGGGCTTAGGTTTCACTGCCTCTCCTGTGCCCCCTCCCACCGCCACTGCTCTTGTCCAGATCAATGTCAGTAGTTAAATGGATCAGTTATTTGAAAGCTGTCTGTTGACCTTCTTTCATGATTGATTGCACGAAAAGTGCACAGGAGTGAAGTTTCCAGCTAAGAGAGCAGCCACCGCTGACTGCTTTCCCCTGATTCTCCCCATAGACTGGTAGGGTTTCCCACAGAGGAATAGACTGCCTCCACTGATGCGTGGCCTGGAAGTCTCTCAAGTAACCATAATGAAGCTGAAAGGTACTTCTTGCCATCTCTTATGGCCTGAAGGAATTATTGATGAAGAGAGGGACAAGGTCTGGAAATGTGCTTGCCTTATGATCGCTCCCTGACACAAGGTCTGGAACTGTGGCCTATAGTCATGCCAGTAAGTATGTAATAGCATAGCCTCAGGGCTTTGGCCTTTGTATTCTACCAGCAGCAGAAATGTATCTGTAGGTAAAAATTGTGAAAAGCTTGACCTCATACGGTAGCATTCCCATTGGGGAAAGAAGCATTAACTAATTTTTATTTCCGTCTCTACATAGCAATTTAGAGACATAATATGAAAAATGTTCTTTTACTTCTCACTCTGATCAAGGCTATTTCCCAGCACATTTCACGAGAAATAGCAAAATAAGCACTTTTGAAAATAAGTTTTTGTAATCGAACTGTTTATAAAAAGAACCTGTGCAAAGCGCCAGGATGTGTTGTGCCGCACTGTTCTGGAAGTGACAGGCTGCTACTTTGAAATATCCATTAAGTATTTGTTCACATCACTAGAAGTGGCTGGTAAGTGGGACATGTAAGGGAGGAAAAACACATGTAAAATAATAATTCTAGAAAAAACATGTAGACGGAAATCAAAGACACATCTTCAAAGTAAGCTTCCTTTTCTTCTACATTTCTGAGTGGCACTTTACACTTTCTTTCATTAGCTTTGAATTCCAATTAGCAGCCAATAATTTACGCAGGTAGCTATGAATCTGGAAGCAACATACATCTGTCATACACGACTGTACTAAATTATTAGTACTTTTAGGCTGGTACCTAGGCTCTACCCCACAGTGGCAAAGCTTAAGATATTTCTAAGATCTTCTTTGTTTAATAAATTTATAATCTTTTAATCTCTTTCATAAATGTATTTAATAGAAGGGGGTACCGTACACTAGGGCAAATGTATCAAGCTGCTTACAACAGAATTATGTCATAATTTAATTATGTCATAATAATATATGTCATAATAATATAAAACATAAAATATGTAAAAACACCTTGCACCACGATTATGAAAAGGTTTTAACTGGTGCGCCCTCGGCAAAAGTCTTCAGTGTGAGATCAGTAAGGTTTGTGGCCCCAATTACAACACAAATTCTGAATTTTCTGCACCATCGAATAGGAGAAGGAAAGTATGACTACCCAGTATTTAACCATGGCAGAGGTGTCATGCAGAAGCAGACATTTTGATAAATCTGCCACAGCATAACACTGTCTCATCTAACTGTACAATTTTGATAATTCCTCCACTTGGTGTTTTGTGTAAAACTATACCTAAAATGTTGTATTTTCTGATGTGAAACTAGATCTGATTGCAAATCATGCAACCTGATCACAGCCCTCACAAAGCCATCTGAATGTACCCTCACTTTGACTGTAGTAGGCTACCAATTATTGATCACCATTAACCATGAGCAGTTAGTATAATCATCATTAGTTTTAGAAGACTAAGTAAAAAAGAAATCATCTATACCGAACCTCACATATGGAAGATCTCTCACTTCATCAAGCTCAAAACCATATTGTTGTGCAGCTCAGCTACCATTCACTGCAATCTGGTGTATAGGAGCATCATACAGAGGTCACCATTGAGGTCTTCTAAATATGGTTCTAGCAATTATGTTAGAGAGTTGTTTTGAATTTAAGTATTGGAAAATGAGAAATAATTGTGCAATATCCTGCATAAAGAATTCAATAAAACATATTTTCAGAACATGCATAAAGCAGGACTCAGGCTCAAGTGTTTTGATAGGATAAGGATGTATTGAAAATAACAATACATAATTATTATAGCCATCTTCACCATCATATTAATAAAATGTGACTCGTGAGTGTATAATACATTTTTAGGATGAAAGCCAAAAACCTTCCATTTATGGAACTGCATTAGCCTCCCGGTTCTGAAATATGGCTTGCTTTTTATTCTCTGGGTCACTAAGTCCGTCATTAGCTGGACTTTTCCATGATTTGTTGCTCCAGGTGATTTCATAAACCATTACTCTACACCATTATGTAGACGTGCTACCATAATTTATATACTTACTTAGGAGGCTGACGAGAGGTTTGGAATGTGGAAGCTTCTAATTGGGTGGTGGCCAAAGAACAAGAATAATATCTGTTACGTTGCTAAATGCTTAGCATTTCAATTCAGTGACGTCCTGCAAAAGTCTCATACTGCTGCTCTTAGCTATTTCCAAAAGGCCAAATGAGACAGAGAAAGTACAGTACAGACCTCTGTCCACTGAGTAATAAATATCCAGCTGGTAGTGGCCCAGGGAAATGTTAAGGTGCTGCATTTTACCAGTGATGGAAGAATAAGCTGCAGAGTCAAAAAGAAATTGAAACCTAATGTTATTTTATTATCAAGGCATTGACATTTAATGGATTTATACGTTTCTGATAAAGACATGTGTCAGTTTTGGGATTTCTCATAATTGACTAAAAAGCCTGCATCTTCTTGCTGATATACTAACCAATTTAGTTTCCTTCATAGATAAATTGAACTTAAACAGGAAGGTTAAGTTACCCATACACATTACATACTACCTTCTTCATAAACAATTGGGTTTGTTTCAGTGGAGAGATATAGTTATTTCAACATGGCGGGACACATTGAAGGCCTTTCTCTATTCTTCATAGGCTACTTTTACTGTATGTGTGCCTTGTCTCCTCAGATTCAATTATTGTTCTATGTTGTCACAGTCTTTGTTCTATAGATGGAAAGGTTCCAGTTTTTGAGAAATATGTTTAATCATCCCAAACATGGAGTATAATCTGAGTGAAGTACATGGAATGACTCAGGGGATTGTACATATAGGTTAAAGTAGTAGTCAGCAGATGTTATCCATTGTCCAGCATCTGCAACAATTTTTACCTTATTTTACCCTCCGTTTAAAATATCTTTGTCTATAATAAAGTTATTGTATTTTTTAGTAATCAAGTAAAGCTCTAGGAATAGTCTATTTTTCCAGATTTTGTGCAATGTGTTATTATTTTCTCTTTATATATTATTGGTTAGAAATTTGTCCAACTTTTTTTTTTTACATTTTCCTCAAACCCAACTCTTAACTGATTGTTTTATTGCTCATTAGGGGATGTAATCAGCTAGTAATTGCTTACAAGTGTCTGCTTGTTTTATATCATCTGCCCTATGTGGATTTGTCTATATAGTGTCCAATAATCAGACATATCATCTGGGATAAGGAGTTATACCTCACGTAAGTAATGTTCTGTTTCCCTGCAGAGAGCAAACAAGGACAGATTGATGCCATCATTTTTTTTTTTTTTTTGCTGCATCTACAGATTTTCTATTCCTTTCACTGCTACTAGTTATAGTGGTATTCAGGGAATAACTAGTGGTATCCTGATACAAAGTATCAGGGAATAAAGGACATATACACAAATGGAGCCAACTTACTCAACTAATAAATCTATAAGAGATTGATAGAATGATTGATAGATAGATAGATAGAGACAGAATGATAGATAGATAGATAGATAGATAGATAGATAGATAGATAGATACAGTGAGAAAATAAATCCACTAAGGTATTTTTTCACTACAATCTGGTATGCTGTCTTTTTTTCCTTTGTCTAGATAGATAGATAGATAGATATAGATAGATAGAATGATTGATTGATAGATATAGATAGAGATAGATATAGATAGAATGATTGATAGATATAGATAGATATAGATATACTGATAGATAGATATATATAGAATGATTGATAGATATAGATAAAATGATTGATAGATAGACAGACAGACAGACAGATAGATATAGATAGAATGATTGATTGATAGATATATAGATAGATAGATAGATAGATAGATAGATAGAATGATTATTACTCAGTAAGGCCTCTGGTATAAATTGTGTTGCCTTGAAGGACCTGCACACACAGATTTCTATGTCTTTCTTCTAGTTGTGTTTTCTACTGGTTTCTCTTTGAAAGTAGATCACTGAGGAATCCCAGCATCCTTTACTTCACATTGTCAAAAGCAACAAAAGCTAATTTTCTATCGAGCTATCTGCTGCCTGTGGGAGGTGAACATAGGACACCTTGCTTTGTGCTCTGTCTCCTCTTGCAAACTTGCTTGATTGACTTCTGACACTTCAGTGGTGTAACATCATTTATTTCTTCTATCATGACAGTGTCCTAGTTTCTTCACGTTCTGTGGGGGAACCATGATGGGAACAATGAATTCTGAGTGTTGGAACGTGACATAAAGCCCAGTGGGCAGAATGAAGTGATACTTTATAACCAAGGCCATCAGTTTCCTACCAGCTGAATAAAAACAGACCTCGCCTTTATATACGACTAGGAAGAAGTAAACCAATCTTCAACAGTTTACTTCTTATTTTGTTTATGACACATGTTCTACTTCACAATATTTACTCATAAGGATAATGATGGAAACCTCCCAGAAATAATCAATGAAGTATTTAGAAGCAGGCCATCAAAGGGGTTGTCTGAGAGTAGGAAATAAAAATGTTGGTTGAAGGGGGGGTTGCTCAACAAAAAAATAAACTTTTATTGTTTGTTTACAGGGGCATGAAAGCTTCACTCCGGGAATTTCCATATGGCTTGGCACACCCACCAGACCACTGTCCCAGAACTGTATCAGGCACTGGGATATGGTGATGGGTGGGCATGCCTGGCCACCAGGAACTTATTGGAACGAAGCTTCCGTGCCCCTGTAAACAAACAGGGGCAAAGCACAGAGGACACAGGGCCCACTGGGTGAGTTGAGCACAAGTTTATTTCTGTGTGCAGCCCCCAGAATTTTCTTACTTTCGGACAAGCCCTTTGTACCCAGTTACTGAGCAGTCGACTACCACCTCGGTGTTACTTGGAAGACATATACATATGTCACAATGTCACATCACATTTTACTTATTCTCCAAAATGACCTCATCCAAAATTTTGAAGTGACTACAGATCTATTTGTTGATATGTATCTGGCATTTTACAAAACCAAATATCTTCAGATGAATCTTTCAAAATAGTGACTAGCTAATACTGTCATTCATCCCAGAGCTTAGGATGCTTTGTTTGTCTGTAGTCGTGACTTTGCTAAAGCATTTACCCCATTCATACAGGCAGCCACATGACGTCCAGTAAGTGAGTTTTTCTTAAGAAAAAGGTCTGCGTTTTTCCTTTCCTTGGAATGAGAGCGCTTATTGGCCTATTTAAAATTTGATAGTTCTATTTCTGGTTTAAAAAAATAGATCAGAAAACTTGACAATGGATGTTTTTAAAGCCTTCCGAAACCAATGCCTACATTATTTATAGATCTTTTCTCTGTTACTGTGTGCCACTCCTGATAAAATGTTCCAGGTTAGCTGTATTATTGCACTGCAGACAGACTATCTTATGCTGGGGTACAATAGGAGAGATGTTTCTATATTAATTTTAATGAGTCAGTCCACAGATGGCAAGTAAAAGATGTATTTCTGACATCTTGATCATCATCCCAGACATGGTCTGTGCCGACTCTTAGTGAGTAGCTAATTGGAATAGCATCACCTGATAAAACTAAGCAGGGGCAGCGACACAGCGGAGATCATTTTATAAATGCTAAAACGGTACACACTGCCTTTTTCTCAGATCGGCACAATTATAGGATTTATTAACACCTTTTTGAAGACGGGACAGAAATAGAGGAATCTAGGAAAAGAATATATCATATGGCATATCGCTTCATATTTTACCTAATACTGCAGCTACACCTAATCTATTGTCTTTTTCTTTTCTGTATAACAATGCACAATGAAATAAGATTAAGTTTCTAATATTCTCTTGTACTATCGATTTCCACAAAGTCTGTTTTAGGATTTAGGATGCCTATATACCTTTCAAAGTTGCCCTTTGATAAGAAGATTATATTGCATTTTGCTACTTCATACCACAAAGTACTTCACAATGTTTCTCTCATATCCTCATATCTCATATATATTATAGTCAAGGGTAATATTCTCTGGTATGTATGAGAGAAATTAAAGGAGTTGTCTACGTATAGCAAACAATTGATATGGTTTTTGTGTAAATAAAAGTTATACAATTTTCCATTATAGTTTCTGTATAAATTCCACCAGGTTTTCTTCAGAAGGTTTCATTGTTACTTCCTGTGGATAAAAACCGGTCCATGGTCATGTGATGTCACACAGTTGCACAGCTTGTTACATTAATCAGAGCTGTATGTTATAACGAGCTGTGCACCTGTGTGACATCACATGCCTATGACAAAGTAAACAATGAACCTCTGTATTGAATGAGAGCGAGCAGAGATCTAGAATGAAATAGGAATTCATGTACAAAAAATATTGGAATATTGGAACTTTCATTGTAAAATTTGTTGAAAGCGGACAAATGTGTTCTATCAAATGCTACCATTGTTTTCAGATTTCTTTGTCACTTTTGGTTAATAGTTTGAACCTGCTAACAGATGTCACAGAGATTTATTTGTTGTTACATGATGTGATTTAACACAGGACTGCAAAATGCCCTAGCAATACAACCCCACTGTCAAATCTGGACGACATTCCATATGCTTCCTAAAATGTTAAAAGCATCAGGATGACATGTACATGTAACAGATAATTCAGGGACAGACAATTGTAACGTCATGCTTTGTTTCTCATATAGTACCTATAGACAGTGGCATGTATTGCCATATATACATCGAGCGGAGGGCTCTCAATACACACACATTGCTGGTTATCTACTTGAACACATCAAGATTTGTAAACAAAGAATTGGGAGTTACTGAATAGCATCTCCTCTGCATCTGAATGCATTATTCTACTGAACAAATCCCTCATTAGCTTCATTTGGTAGATGTGAGTGTTCCTGTGCAGGATTCCATTGCCGTGCAATGTAATTTCTTATCAGTCTGTGTCCTGGTGATACAGAAGACTGGTCAGTGAAGCGATTCCCTACAGGTGGCCATAAGGACAATCTGCAAGGCTTCATACGGTAGCCAGGCAACAGTTGGCATGTGAGACTTGCCTCAGCTTCCCACTGATATGCAGCCTACTGAAACACGATTGCTTGTGCTGTTCTAGCAGTGAAGCGAGGCTTAAAAAATAACAGAAATCTTATAGAAAGGAGGGTGTATGTGACTGGGATTTAGCTTACCACGTTGTCCTCTAGTCCTATATTATCACAGATGGAACAGCAAGGAATATTACAAACAAGATTATGACATTAAATGCAAGTTTGGAGGCATTTTTTTCATATGTCCAATGTTCTGTCCATCTCATATACAGCTCTAAATGTAGACGGGGGCATTGTGCACCAGAACAACCTCTGTCCCCAGTGCATGACACAATGATTTTACTAAGCATTTCTAACCTTTTACTATTCCTTGTTCAACTTTCCTGTGCCAGAATTTAAATTTAAACTAGGTTCAAACTGGCGCATATATCAGCTACAACATACACAGGTATTCTGACAGAGGTCATAAGAAACTTGGCAGGGAGGGATGTCCCAGCACTGGTCCTCCAGATGCCCTGCCATGCCTTTTCAAAGGGTGTAAAACTTTTAAAGTGGTTTACAAGGCATGATAAATCTCCCAGAATTTCTTTATTTGCCTCCGTCTTTCCATTAGCATCAATAGGTGAGAAAAAGGCTCATTTTGACCTACGCATTAAGTCATGCTCGGAGGCATCGTGGCTCTGTTGCGCAGTTGATCATAGGTGGGATAGGCAGCAGAACTATACTTTGAAATGACCTTCACATATTTTTTTAGATGCAGTAGTGACAATTACTATGGATACAACTGATTTATATTTGACACAAACTGTTGGCAAAAGTGTTCAATTCTTCCTTACTTCCATTATGGCCCAATTTACAATACTCACGATCGGATGTTGTGAATATCACTTTTCACTTACTTTAGACCTACTTTAGTTGTAGTTCACATATGCATCTTCCTCTATGGGGCCTGATAGACAAAAAGTAAAAATTACTTTTCTTACACATCAGCAACAGTCTATGCTTGTGCAGTTCATTTCATGGGTGCAATTACATTTCCCATTTATATGCTGATATCAATGGGACTTGTCAAGGTGATTAATTCCTTTACACGTAGAGGGATATATATTATGAGGGAGATATATTCCCCATCAACTAGGGCTGTATTCCACCCTGCATGCCACTTTGTGTGTGTTGGAGTGGGGGGTGGGATGGCGAAGATTAGTGCTATAGTCACCACCTTCCCACCATCCACTCTGACATGCACAAAGTGGAATACAGGGCAGAAAACAACCTTAGTTGGTGGGAAAGTGGAAATGTATGTTTCCTCCTTGCCAGAAAACTATCTGAGAAGGCATAATTCATAAGGTAAGACCTGGTCTTAGGTTTGATCTGGCAGCAATTGCTCCTAAATCTTTTGCCTCTGAGTAGATACAGGCGCCAGAGTGCTGATGCGGAGGAATTCAGAATGCCTTTAACTTTGCTTTAATCCCATTCAATCATCATGTTCTCTCTATTATCTATGTATATATTATCTATCTTTCTATGTTGCTTAAAGTCCAAAATAGAAGGCAGAACTCACAAAAAAAGTGAGGAGTTTATTTCACCTCATGTGCAATGTGTCAGCCTTTTTCAAGCAATAAGAAGACTGTCTGAAACATTGCACATGCGGTGAAATAAACTCCTGACTTTTTTCACTCTATTGGGATGTTGCCTTCCTTTTTGGACTTTTAAATTTGGTACTTTGTTTGGGGAACGTTTAAGGATAGCACCCTATTTCTTTATTTTTTCAACTGAAGGTGCTGCTGTTGTTTATCTTTTTTTATGTATCCATCTCTCTATGTATAGACCTATCTAGCCATTTATAAATCTATGCAAGCAAATTTAAATTTTTTTTATATCCTTTATTTATGTGGGTGAAGTTTATTATCTTTGGTAAAAAAATAATGTCCCCATTGTCAATATCTATATCTATTTGGTTCTTAGCATGTAATGCCATCCTTAGATGATAAAGCAACAGGTAGTAGATCATTATTAGCCTTCTTGTTGAAACTACATACTTGTGCAAGATCAATCCCCAGCTGACATTTTTTCCAGAAAATTGATGTTTACGACTTTCTGTGAATATTATTCCAACCCAAATTAATCATTCCACTTTGTCTATAGTTGTAGCAGATGGAAATTATAATGACTCGGAAATGAATAAAGGAAAAAATAGAGGAACATTTCTGAAATGGAAACAACTATATTAAGTTACGATAGTCGTGTGCATTAAGTAACATACTCTATGTACTGCTGCTATTTATATTACTCATCCGGAAAAAAGAACGGCAGTCTGGCTTGTTTAATAGGACAAGGAGGAGTTTTCCATACAATATAGCTGGGATAATTGATACTTCCTCATTACAATTACTAACCAAGTGGATTCATGTTTGTACTTCACCTTAATAGAATTGCATGCAACAACATAACACAAGAACTATTCAAAGGCTACATGACAATATCAGTAAAAAAAAATCTTACATATAAACTGCAATATAAAATCCACCAAGCAACCCTGCATGATATATAGTCTAAACAAATACTTGTCTACCTTTCATAACTTGTGACAATGCACAAAGTACACACTTCAAATGTCAAGACACATGCAGCACCCTGCTCCCTAAAGTAGACCGCAAATTAAAGAGAACCTGTTAGGCAAAATAAACCTTCTAGGAGCACTTACTAAAGTAAGCAGCTCCCGAGCCCTACCCCAGTTATAGCAGTGTTAAATTGCTAGTTTTATCAGAACATACCGATAATCTAGGAAACACTGCAGTACATAGCTCTCCGAATGCCGGACCAAGCTTACAACACTGGAGGCGACTGCAAGGATCCATGCTGCAGTCACCGCCTCCTCGGACAACCTCCTCATGAATACCAAGCTTAGCGTGGTCCGGCATTCGAATGGCTATGTACTGCAGTGTTTCCTAGATTGTTCTGATAAAGCTGATAAAGCAATTTAACACTGCTATAACTGGGGTAGGGCTAGGTAGCTGCTTACTTAAGTAAGTGCACCTAGAAGGTTTATTTTGCCTAACATGTCCTCTTTAAGAACTCCATCTTGCATGGTAAGACTAGGTTCAGGTTAGCTTTGGAAAACACAGGAAAGAAAGACATAGCAAGCTACATCTTTCCCTCCTGCTCCCTCCGTCTACGTGTATACTCAATTGAGGCCATTGGAGTCAGTGGGGGGCTGATGCAAAGTTTCGGCACCCTCACTTTCAGTGGGAGGGGGAGGAACTATACTACATTTCCCATTGTATGTGCATACAGTGGTATGTGCCGTAGCCCTCCAGTGTAAAGACCCATAGGGAATACACCTGACACATCTTTACAATGATGGGCAGAAATGCCATGGGAATGCACCCTTCTTCATTTTACTTCCTCTGACATTACACAAAAGTGACTTTAAAAGTTGGTAAGCCTGAGTGAGCATGATCCCAAGCACAAAGTTGAAAGAAATAAAACTGAATTTTGGCTACCTTTATAATTGTTGGTAGAAAAGTTTAGTATTAGAAAATTAAAATCAGAGCATAGAAAAAAAGTGAATAGTTGTTTCTTACACTTCTTACATATATCTAGAAAGTCCATACTGTTTCATGAACTTCCAGGCAACTTCAATATTAGAGAAAATGTGACATACTACATAAGTACTCAACTCACATTCTTATTACAACAAAATGGGCCCAGGTGAGCTGACAAAGCCAAAAATTCAGAACAGTTGAATACAAGCTTCTACTTTTTTCATTTTGTCACCCTTCTTAATTAGTATCGATTTATTACTCAAAGTTCTGCTATTCTTTACCACATACTTAGTATACGGTCCATCTATCTTTATATCTATCTATCTAAGTGAAGAGGCAGCACTCCAAGTAGTGTTGAAAGGGGGTGAACCTTTATTCCATGAACCGCGACGTTTCGGTGTGAGTTTACACCTTTCTCAAGCATGTAAACTCACACCGAAACGTTGCGGTTCATGGAATAAAGGTTCACCCCCTTTCAACACTACTTGGAGTGCTGCTTCTTCACTTTGATATATTTGGGATTCTCCGCCAAGGAATCACCGGCTACTGCACTCACTGCTTCAGCTGTGCTGCTCAGGACTCTCCCTTGTTTATCTATCTATCTATCTATCTATCTATCTATCTATCTATCAATTCTATGGTCGTATGGACCACTTTTAGAAGGGCCAAAGTTTTAAAGGATTTAATATTGATTCCCTCTTGCACATCTTGATCCTTTTTGAAAATAGTAAGGATACTTTAGATTCCCAGGGCAATATCAATACATCTATCATATTTATTTGAACCCTAATTGTTTTTTGCTTTAGTAAAAATGATTTGGCTAAATTAGATTGAAAGGGCAGGATTCAATGCTGTTGGATGTACAGAGTATAGCGGACTTCCACATCTCCAGGCAGATTTTCCATAGCTCTGTTTCATCAAGTGTCTGTAGCCCATTTCACAAAGCCTATTCAAGATCAAAGGGAGCAGATAAGAGCCATGAATGACAACTGTAGACATAAATCATTAGTACAAATAATGCACAGCATCACTGAACAAAGTCATATTATTTTTAATTTTACAACAATCATAACGTCCAAATATCCATATAAATTCTTATTAATGAGATAAATTGCTTTTGCAAGGGCCGGCTATCTGATGCACACTGCTCTGTATGCAGATTTGTCTGATAATAAACCCTGCAGCATTTCTCTTGGTGGAAAATGATTCTCCAGCGATTCGCAGATTATCTATTTGTCATGCCTGAGTGGTGCCTGCAACAGCAGTTTGCTAATGTGCTATTAGTCAGTGTTATTAACCCATGCGAATGATTGAAAGGTATACCAGTCCTATGGCAAGAGTAATCCTACTGTAGAACCAGTGTAAACGTTGAATAAGTATATAAATTAGAGGGATTGCAGATTATACATTTCAAAGTGGGTCCAGTAATTAGTTTGATAAAATTGTTATTATAAAATAAAATATTAAAATATTGGTATAATAAGACCTTGGTGGACCAAGCTTAATTGCCTGATATAGTTGCACCAGGTTTATGGAGAGACTATGACCTCTTAATAATGATGGTGCCTTCTATATGTCTATGCCAGTGAAGACTGACAAGACATTCTAGAATAACATGCAACAGTTATTTGAAAAGTGGGAAGCAAGGTGCAAAACCTTCATAATTTGCAATTTAATGGTAAAATACATACATACATACATTGACACAGTGTTGCCTGTGTTCAAATGTGTAAGGACACACACATAATTGACAAGTGAGATGGTAACCCAGTCAATGTCATCAATTTAGGAAATATAGGTTACAACTTAAATAGAAACTTAAAGGGGAGCCTCCAAAGAGTTGTCTTTTGACAGGGCTAACAAAATATAGGTTCCAAATGTTTCCCTTTTCTGTTATCATCACTTTTTCTTCAAAGACAGTCATAATAAACCAAAAACTCTCTTCTGTCACCCTTATCAAGGATTCTTTTTAGACAAATTCATCAAAACGGGAGTCATTTTTTATACCCTTGAAGAATGCCACTGACAATAAAAATTATCTTAAAAGAATAGTTATAGTATGACATTAAAGCACATGTAGAAGATCATCTTTGTCCATCTGTTTTTTAGGACTTTTCTGCTGGTCAGATGTATCTTAGCGGTTTTTCCTTATTAATAAATGTGACATTTTGTCTTTAGTGAATTTGCAACTTTTTAAATCAAAAGTCTTTAAAAAAGCCTCCAAAAGTTGCAATCAGTTTCAAGCTCATTTTTATGCTTGGTCAGGGGAAGCTGTAGATGTGCACCAAAATTTGAGACTTTTTGAGACTGGATCCAAGTGATACCTCAGGGAACACTGCAGAAACCTAGACTATGGCAAACACGAAAAGAAGACTGTTTTACATGCAAAAAAAATCGCAAATGAGCACGAGCTCTATGAAAAGTCTCAAAAATTAAAGAAAAAGGCAAGCCAAACGTTTGATACATGTGCCCCTATATGTGCCAGTAAAATGTGTTTTGAAGTAAAGACATTTCCTCTTGGCTCCTTTCAGTTGTATTTAAGGGCAATTGTACAATTTACAATATTTTTTGTACTTATATGTATGTACATATTCTGCATTCATATGTATATTTATGTTATTAAGTTGAGTAGCGGTTTATAGAACAAAATATTATTTGATTTTGACTTAGACTAATCTTCCATCTAATTTTCCACAAAGTAATCATGGACTTACATGTGAACAAAAAAAGTTTCTATTTGTGTAGATTTATATTCTTGATGTTGTCCTTTCGATATTACACTCATTATTGAAAAAATTATTAACTTAAAAGGTAATTGGTGGTTTTGAAAGTTGTCGGCGATGGTCAGATCATTAATGCTAGCTAGTATTAGTTTCAACTTCTATTGATGAGGGTGCTATTGCTTCTAACTTTCCTATATTGGCAAAATCAATCAATATCTGAGAAGAACAGTAGTCTGCTCATTGTTTTCTATGGCCAATCCAAATCCATTTAATTGGAAAACTTAGATTTATAACTTCCTATCCCAGACAATTTTTATTACTACTGCCAAGTATTACTGAACTTTTTTGCCAGGTTTATTTTGACAATATTTATTGTCATAATCTTTGTAAAAACACTGGGACATTATAATATCCTGAATTATTTATATATTCACAGACTTTGCTGTTTTTCAGAAGTTAACTTTGTCATTTTCCAATTACATATTATCATTTGCCAGCTTTAAGAATCTCTAAAACTTTTCCTTTTAAGTGGCGTTCCAAGTGTTTCTCCAAATCCTTGATTTTAGAGCCAATGAAGGCAGAATAGAGATTCACAGAAAGTAATTTAGCAAAAGATTAACGTTAAGCAGTTATATATTTGAGATCTTAATTTTTAATATAAATGAAGAGAACTAATTTTTTTTGCAGAAATTGTTTTTGTCTCAAAATTAATATCAAGATTTCTTTTCTATATTTTTTCATTTATAAACGTCAAAGACTGATTGGATAAAATGTTGCTTATCCCTTATTTCCTTAACTAAGGTTTGATTTAAAATATAACCACTTTTATGTAACTTTAGTTTTAGCTAGATATTTTGAGTAGCTTTGATTTAAAATACAGCATGGGGGAGGTGCCTTGTCTGGTTTCTCGTTCTACTTTTTGAGACTTTTTTTTGTTTTGGTTGAGACTCAAAAAGTAATACACAAAAACCAGACAATGAGGTAATAAATCCAGCAATAAAAAAAGTTATGATGGCTTCTTTCAGATTAATTTTTAACTCGAAAATTAAAATAGCCAACTCACCTCTCCTTTCCTTGTGTGCAGTCTGGGGATGGAAGAGAACCAATGCTTCTTTAAAAGGTTTTCAAGAGCAGTTACAGTGATTTGTTTATAAAATATTTAATCTTTATTCATAAAAAAATGTGCACAGAGAAATATTTCGACTCATTTTATAAAATTGATATGGCTTGGTTACCTTAATTTTTTTGTGTTTTCCACCAAGACTGCAGAATCAATTTATTACACTATTATTTTCAGTCTGTCTATTAAAAGATCATTAAAAAAAATGTCTAAGTTTCTAAAGCTCTTTATTAACATTCACAATACTGTCAGTCCCCAACAGATGACTCCTAGTTACAGTCGCACCTCTGGATGCTGGTAATTCACAGACCCCAAATCTATATCTTTAGTATTTAACTATACAAATTCAACTTAAGAACAAAGCTATACAACTTATCTTGTATGTCACCCAGGAACTGCATATAATATTTATCATAGAAATAATGCAAAGTGGTTATGACCTTGTTTAGCCTTTTCACTGCTTTCCACAATGATATAACATAGGATAACAGAACAATGCACACCTATTGTACAATGTTGAGACTAAAGAAATGAGAATTCCAGCACATTGTGGCAGATGACGGGTAACCTAATTTCCCAAACTGCACTAGACGCTAGATGCAACACTGGTTAAAGTTAGGATGAACTTGACAGACTGTTCTACAGTGGGTTTGACTTTTTCTTTCGCCTGAATTCCCATAAACCTTCCTGTTGAGTGCTTTTGTTGCTTTTTAATTTTTTATTGTTTTCTTAGCTTAACCTGCAGCTGACCCATACTGATTTCATTTGACACTGTGCCAGTCTATAGTAATGCATTTTCTGACACTGTGTAAAAGTCATCCTGCCAGCCTGGTGTCTTCAACATCAGCTCTAACAGCGATATCCCTTAGTGAGGAGCAAAGAACGGCTTCACATCTTCTTTAATTGAAATAACCAGACTAACAGATTTAACAGATCCTTAGTTCTAGAAAAAGGGTAAAAAAAAGATTTAGGTATATAGTTGAATATAACAAAACGGATTTCTCATGTTTAGACATGTATACGTGTTGATTTTTTTATTAATGCATATGCTATTAAACTACACCATTAAACTGCACCGCATCAATCTTCACCATTAAACTACACCATATCAACTACACCATTGAAACTCTTACACATTGCCTATGTCTAAGCTGGACATGTTAAAACTAAAATATTTTTCTTAGGAAATGCTATGAATAAAAATGGGTAATTGTGAAAGTAATCCGAGGCTTTAGCTAACCCAAACTGGAAACTGAATTTAAAAAAAGGTCTTGCTAAAAAGTTTTCAAAGACAAGTATGTTCCATCATGACCTAACTATTTCAGTCCAAACTTTTATCTCAAGGCAGTGTTAAAAGTACTGTACATGTTAAGGTTAAAGACCTTTTAGTAGATAAATGTCTTTGATCTATTTTCTATAGCAAATCTTAACACTTCTGGCAAGTTTTAGGCCATGCAATGTTTTTTTTCTTCCAAAACCAGTTTTATTAGGCTTATCTATACAGTCATCATTCCAACAACTGAACAAGTCAAGGTGCTTATATACATTATATAACATTACAGTTGGTAAAAATTTACATTTTCAATCATAATAAATGTTTGATAGGTGAAATTTAAAATTGAGTAAATCTTTTAGCCAGACGTGGTGCTATGGTCTGAAAGTTTGGCCTTGTTCAACATTTATATTTGAGTCATAAAAAATGTCCTTCATCCACAAATGATCTTTTTGTGAAAGGTTCTATGATGTCTGGCATCATAGAACATGTATGGCCTGTCTGTTTAGGCTATCTCTATTGACCAATGTGAACCATAATGTTTCTATGCCAATAAGTATACAGTAAATAGCCAGTTTAAGGGTTTACAAGCCATTACTTAAAAATACACGTCCTAACAATTGGCAATATGATCATTTATAATAAATAACGTTATGAATGAAACATTAAATAGCTGTCTGAGAGATCATTCATTCCTAACTAAGTAAGTTTGTCTAATGACTTCCAGTTTGTCTAATGACTTGCAGTTTTTCCATCTCCGATCCACTTCAGTCATAATGGCAACAATCATTGTCAGGAATATAGAATACTAACATGTAGCAAATAGTAGTAAATTGTGGTTAAGAATCAATTTAAGACGGGAACATCTAAATATGCAAGACCCTTAAAAAATTGAGCGTTCGCCATATAATGAATGTGCCTACCTTATTAGAACCCTTTAATAAAGATTCATTCAATTAAGATTCAGAACCCACTGATCACAACAATAAGGTCTGCTGTATCATTGGAGTGGCAGGTCAAGACTATAGCCGTTTTAGCATAGTTCATAGGCTTCACTTTGCACTCTATATGTAATTCCATTGGTCAGCTACATGTGGGATCATAACTCCTTGCAAGTAGCCGTAATATCAGGTCATTGCTAATGATGCAAAATAAACCTAATTTCTAGAAAGACTATAAATAATCACTCGATATTCTTTGAAACATATCCAGGAAATTAGTATGGATTAGAAGTAGGACCAACTGCCACCGTTAATTAATTTGTTGTTAATACTGGTGTTTAAGCATTACCGAAAGCTATGATTTCACTAAATTAGAACAGACAAGAAAAGCTTTCATAGAATGCAATTAAAACTGCACAGGAAAATGCTTAGCATATTCATCACCAGTGATGGCCTTGTTTTTCCTCTTAATATTTTATCTGATGATATTTTTGAGAAATCTGTAGATGACTGATTTGGCATGGCGAAATGTATTATTTGAATCGAATGCAGCATATAATACAGGAAGACTGGAAAGTCACAGTATAACAAGTATATCTTAAGTTTAGCATAATAAACCTTGAGAGAAGGCAGCAGAAACAAGCCGCGTTTTGTTCTTTAATTGGATATTACAGATTGCACTTTTAATCAACCCACACAAATAATCGACTTCATTTCAGGCTTTCAAATCAAAGCAAAGATATTATCTGGAGCAGCACGGATAAAAGTTTTGCTGCTATAAAAGAAAGCACAGTACAAAGCTTAGAAAACAGCTTCTTCTAAAACTTCGCTTAAGGAATACACACTGTAGGAGAACATTAAGGACATAAATAATAATAATAATAATGAATGTCACTTTCAACACATTTAAAGGACTTGTTTACATCCATGTTTAGTAGGTTATCTAAGGGGAGCTATGATATCAACTAGGAGAGAACTAGTAGAGTTGATTTACTGAGGCTGATATTCAGAGTATGGAAATACAGAATTTTAAAAGATATCTATCTATCTATCTATCTTTTCTTTATTTAAGTCAAGTTAAAGGAAACCTACCATTTCAAATGGTAGAGGTAAGCTGTAAGTACCGAGAACCAGCTCAGGGTGAGCTGGTGCCGGTGCTTACTTTCGTTAGTGTTATTAACCGCTGTATCGCGGTTTTAACACTTTTTAAAGTTTATAGCAGAAGCTGCTTCGGCGTTCGCGCCTAGATAGGAAATGCCGGAGACGTCGCTCGCGCACGGTCGCTGTGGTTACAGTGGTTAATAACACTAACGAAAGTAAGCACCGGCACCAGCTCACCCTGAGCTGGTGCTCGGTACTTACAGCTTACACCTACCATTTGAAATGGTAGGTTTCCTTTAAGGTTTCCTGCATGTGTACATCATTATCCATCTATCTATCTATCTAAAAAAAAAATATAGAAAATTAGCAAAGGTCCTAAAGGAAATTGTGAAGAAGAGAAGCAATTTTTATTCACTCTATTATTTATTTACTGTATTCTCATTGCTGATATTTGATAGATATATGGTTTTTTATGCATCAACTTTTATTCTATATCCATTTTATATGTGTTTTATCTATGAATTCCTTTTTTCATCTATGTTTCTCTTATCGATCTATTATTTATCTATCTGTCTATTCTATCTGTATATCCTTAAAAAAGAGGCAACAGCAGTACAATCCAATAACTACAGATTATATTGGTACTTTCCTTGATGTTATGTCAAGACAAAAAGTCAGCACTCCAAAAAATGAAAGAGGTGAACTATAGACCTTTTTTCCTTCATTTTTATTGCAGCACTGCCTTTTTATGCTCTATCTATCTATCTATCTATCTATCTATCTATGTAAAGAAAAACTAAGTCAGCACAATGGGACAGTGCAAAGCCTCCATGGATCCTAGCAAGATCCCTTGTAGCAAAAATAGATAAAATGTAGGCAGCACTCCAGACTTCCAAAAGTTTCAAGGCTTGATGAAGGTGGTTCACACCGAAACGTCGCCAATGTCTCAATAACCTTCGACTCTTTGAAACTTTTGGAAGTCCGGTGTGCTGCCTACTTTTTATCTATTTTTTTTTACATTGATCTATCTATCAATCTTCGGTATTCTGTCAACTGTATGCTGCACGTGAGTGAACAGACCGTAGGTTGCAATTCTAAATTGTATGTTCTATACTGAATACATAGAGGGCATCATAGAAATGTAGCCTCATAGTTCAGTTTTTTCCACAGAATTAGAGATGAACGGGTCTATTTGTTGGTTTGTAGATTAGGTAAAAATATTAAATTTTAGACAGTGAATCCTATCTAAATCTTTTCTGATTCGCTTTGGATGAATCTTTTAAAACGGCAGCTATATAATACTGTCATTCACCTCAAAGCTAAGGGATGGAGGATAGGTGTGGGAAATTTTTTTTTAAAAAAAATTGGAAAATATTAACAAAAAGAGCTAGGAGCTCCTAATGAAAATCTGTGTTTTAGAGGGTACAGTAGGTAATATACAAATTACCAGGACAATTGAAGCAACATCAGTTCTCTACTGAAATGCTTTCAATATGTTTTCAATAATTTGGCACAGCTTCAATGAAACAAACCTTGAATGATTCTACTCATATCAGAAAGCTGTTACAATACAATAATCTAATTACAATTTAAAACAATCTTTGTCAGTCTGTAGTAGAACTGTCATCCTTGTTTGTATCATAGATTATAGTCACAAAATACAGACTATTGTCAATGACAGATTAAAACTAACAATGATATAGAAACCTCAGAATACTGTACCTTTAGTGTGACTATGTCAGTAGCTCTGCAGATATCTCTTAATTTTCTCTAACTTGTAGATCAAGAGATGTTTATGACTTGTGATATGTTGCACCATAAAACATGTTATTCCTTATTATCTTCTGAGCAGTATTGGAACTTCATCTTTAATTTTTAGTTACAAATCTGAAAGTAGAAAATCTTGCTTTAAATAACTTATAGTTTTTTCTATTTTTCATTTTTCCTGTAAAACAGAATTTGGTTGTACTTTGATTTCCTGACATAAACCCTTGGTGGCGAGATTGTTATTCATAATAGCAAATGTCAGACAGTATTTACATGATATTTCCATGAGATAGTCTCCATTGAATAAAGTCATTATTGTGTGCAAACAAACATAGCCAAAGTGTTAATAAAGGAGCATCTCTGATGAACATCATGAAAGTTACAGTCTATAAATGCAAGACAGTGACCTTTTCTTTTCATGTGAAAAAGACAACAATGGAACAAGGTTCCAGCTTTACCCTGATACTAAGGTTTCTCAAGTATAAAGAGAGTAAGGCCAAGGGTTCTCTTGCAAACCTAGAGTTTTTCACACCAAGACAACAGGATCAGTTGTGACTAGGGCATAAAATAGTCCTTATACTAAGATTCATGGTCTTTATAATAGAACCCTTAGACTGGGTTGCCATGTTCAGATTTTTTAATGCAGTTTTTGAGGGAAAACTGAAGAGTTTGTCTTTTTATGAACCACACTGTTTTTGGCTTTACCGAATGCACTTGAAAAACTGAACATAGGAATGCAGCCTAAACGTAGAACCACAGCTTTATGCATTTACCAATATCTGAAATTTGGTGTACAAACCCTGAAACTGCCCCCTCCCCCATTCCACGACCACTGCAAGTGGTGGGGTGAAAAGGGAGGCAACTGTGCCCTGTGCCAATGCGCTGCACAAAGCCTGTGCCCTTTCTGGTGAAATTTTACAGAGGTGAGATTCAGCGTAGAGGTGTCCCACCAGTGTAGTGCATTGCAGCTGCCCAATGGAATTTATCAGGAGGTCGGGGATTGGGTGGGTTCTGGAGGAGTTAGCACTTAGCACCAGCGCATGATAAATGTGCCCCATAGGGTGTATTTTTCATGTCTCATGCTGGCAGTATGGGGCTGAGAGGCAGGCAGGGGTTAAAACCCTGAGACCCAGATAAATTGCCCTCCTTACCTAAACATGGTACCTGTTAATTTTTTAGCTATCTGTTTCTTTGGCTCTTTCTTCTGTGTTGTTTGAATTTGATCACTATTTGGACTATTTGGCTATTTTGGAATATTCTATAGACCTCTAGTTTTGACATTTGGCGTGGACCTTGTTTAGTGATTTTGTTATTGATGTACACTCCGGTTGCTGACCTTAACTAACTGGCACTTGTAGTACTTCTCTCTATCTTGCTCACATTACTTAGTGTAGTGAATGTCACCCAGTTGGGGGCCTTCCGTTGAAAAATGACATTTATAATGTCAATAGCTGTTTTGTAACCATCAGTGCCAAGCTAGTGAAACTCAAGCTAGTGTAACATCTTGTAACATCTTGGCCGCATTATGACAGCATCACAATCATATTGTGTTAGCAGAAAAGTACAGTCATTTAGAGTCAGAGATCATGTATATATCATATTTACTGTTGCTGTACAACAAGCTAAAATTAATCATACTATTAAAAATTATTTTGACATAAAGTAAATAATCCTAATATGTCAGATGATAAAATTAGTTTGTAAGTTAATTTATCTAATATTTGTCTTCTAATATACTGAACACTAATCATTTGGATAATATTATGGATAATAGAACACAATGTTGACACACACATTATACTATGTGATATATTTTTTCATGTGGATTTCTTGTTTTTCCAGCTATATATAAAAGAGAAGCTACTGTATACTGTGTTGACCTGTCTGTTTCTTAGTGTTACTTTCATTGAATTAGTCAGATGACAGTGATGTGTGAAGGTCTTTTGTATAAAATTGTGTTATGCATATAAACACATTTATTCATTGGAGCAAAAAGGGGATTCGCTCTGGTCGACTATATGAAAACTTACAGAACAAAGCTGAATTAAAAATTCCATGCTATGAACTGCCTACTGGCCTACCACTGGGATTTTCTTTTAACAATTTTTTCCCAAAGTCATTTGTATAAGAAATCTTTTTTTTCCCTTTCTATTTCTCCTAATTCTCTTTTTTATTCCCCACACTCATCACTGGAGTTTTACCCCCTCTTGCTTTCTTTCCAGCCCAGCTGCCAAGAAACTGTGAACAAATTTAATGTCTGAATAACTACTTGCTCTGCCAGTGACCTTGAAAAATTACTTTGTGTCATTAAAAATTCATAGAAATGAAATTTTGCGAGGAGACAGGCACATGCAAAATTAGTACTTGTTGAAATGTGGCAAGAGTCAGACAACCCTTTGAACTAAAGATATTATAATTCCACTAAACATGGGCCGGCACTCTTTTACATATCTTATAAAGCATTGTATTAGGCTTTACAATATGAGAGTAAAATGAAGGTTTTTAATAAATACACTCTAAACAAATAAGAGACTCATTCCGGAGGAGCGCTGAAGGGCAACAAAGGGTCACACAACATGGGTTAGAATTATAAATATGCACATTATAACATTAATATTTTAGCAGATGATTTTCTTTTTAATGTCTTGGCAATCAAGTTTCTTTAATTCAAATAAAAAAGATAGGAAGTGACAAGTAAACATGTCCATCATTTATTCAAATGGGTTCCATGTTTTCTCCACATTTTATGCGAAGGTTACACAACAAATACTAACAATACTTCCAGGGGCATTACTAGGAGAGGCAAGGCCCCATAGCAGCCTTTTGAATGGGGCCCCTTAACCCCTTAGAAAATATACATATTTGTTAAATCACACATTTATAGACTTATATGCACCCATTTATACACTGATATATAAAGTACATTTATACACTTACCCAGATCTGTCTCGGTAGCTGCTGACCACATGAGGGAAGTAGATGGCAGAAGTTAGAGATGAGAGATGCCTAGTCCTGTTGTTCTGCTGTCCCCTCCTTTTTCCTGACATTTCTTATCTGAGCTGCCGATTCATTCAGGTCAGCTGCTGGGGCCCCCTGACATTGCAGGCCCCATAGCAGCTGCTATGGCTGCTATTGCTGTAGTTATGTCTATTTCTGTGTTTACCTTGTTTCATTACATTGTCATGTTGGTTGAGTTTCTTTTTATCATTTTCATGGCTTTAGGACATTTAAAGGGAACCTACCACCACATATCTACCTATAAAGGTAGATCGGGTGGTAGGTGGATCAATGGGACGTGAGGATAGCCCTTTTAAGGGCTAATCCTCACGTCCCCGCACTTTTTTAGTAACTTTTATCAAACTTTTATGGTAATTTTATTATGGTAATTTTATTATGCCTGCGCGGTCACTGCTCCGAAGCCGGGGCTGCACAGGCGCGGGCTTGCTGTTCTGCGCATGCGTAGACTGCAGGATCGTTGGACGAGGGTGCGCAGCTACGAGCAGCTGCGCGCCGAAGATGGTGAGTAGGAGGAGAAAAGAGGCTACCGGGGCGTGGAGTAGCCGCCTCGTGTAACCTCAGATGCGGCTACTCCATGCCCCAGTAGCTGCATAATAAAATTACCGTAAAAGTTTGATAAAAGTTACTAAAAAAGTGCGGGGACGTGAGGATTAGCCCTTAAAAGGGCTATCCTAACGTCCCATTGATCCACCTACCACCTGATCTACCTTTATAGGTAGATTTGTGGTGGTAGGTTCCCTTTAAGTGGCACAATCATTGTGAATTGTGCATTGTGAACATTTTGTAATGATAAACCTTATTAAGGCACATCCTTCTTCAAAGGCACAAAAAGCCAAATTTTCAACATGGTCATACGTGACTAACAGATCATTGTATGTTATGTAATCTGCATTAAAGGCAGTTTTTTCCTTTTTAACTTGTAGGTAGAAACTAGCTGCTCATTAGGTCTTATATATACTTTATACAGACAATAGATGATTCTGCTACCCCATCTCTTTATAGTTCTCACCCATTAGCAGCAGTAAGCAGGACATTATACAGCAATATGGAGCATATTAGCTGAATAAACCAGTAAACATTTACTTGAAGCAGCACTGTCTTAGCAGCTCTATCTCTTTTTCAACTTCCATTTTTCTAGACTAATATGATGTACAGATTTAATCTGAACCTACATTGAGCTTCTAATCCATCTTCTAGGAACTTGCATTTTTGTAAGTAATTCATCCAGAAGGCAGGGAAGAAGAGGAAACGACGCTGATAAGTAGAGAAAAGGGGGAGGATTTTTTTTATATATCTGGGCTTTTAAGATTTTATAACACCACTATATACAAACTGACTATAGATGTAGTGTAACTGCGTACAAATATTCAGACACCACATTGTACATTCTAAAAATACTGGTTGAATATCCAGTAATTGAAATCTCAATTGCCCAAAGCTTTTTCCAGCCTTATTGATTGGCATCCAGATCATACGGTCATATAATCTCGACTAAAGTTTAGCTTCCATCCTGAAAGAATGGAAAGTTTAAATATGTAATGAATCTTCATGACTACTCCCCATAAAATAATTTTCCATACACAAGATGCTATTAGATATATGATACAATACTTTCTAAACTTAGATATGGACAAAAATAAAGATTCCATTATTTCCATTACAGTTAAGTGAATATGAATCATGGCAACTCTGTAAAATACAACAACAATAACTGAATTTTGGTATATCTATGAAATCAAGCAATAAACAAGAAGTGTCTCTGGGACTTCCTCTTAGTATATAGGGCCACCCATCTGTGCAGCCCTATCCCCCAGTCTAACCCCAAGTGGTGTGAGATGGATGGAAGCTACAACTTCCAGAGTCCATTATCACCTCTGGACGTGTAGAATGATAATGGAAGTGACAGAGGTGCAGCTGAAAATTGGTTCTTAATATTTTATGTGTTAAGGCTGCGGATTGCAAATCTCACACTGCTCTGCAGGGAAATGAAGTGTATGCGCATATGTGGCTTTCCATTGCTTACACTCATTCAGCCTCTAGGAAAGTCAAATGTATTATTTTAGGGCCAGAGCATTCCTGACATGTTAGGTAATATGCAAAATAACAGCATGATACACTGAAGGGAAGGAGGAGGCAGATTGCCTACTACATCATATGCAAATGTAGACTAGCGATAGCAAAAAAATACCTCGTTTTAAAAATTAATATATTTATCTACAGTACAGCTCTACGGCATAAGGAGTTCTCTAAAATTTTTATGACCTAGAGACAATTAAACTTCTTGAAAAGAAAAGAATGCAGGCAAGAAAATGCCATGTTGTAGAAAGCTTTAGGGATCAGCATAGCAATTATAAAAGTCAAACAAAAGCCGAATAACTATGCTAAAACCTAATTTAAGAACAAGACTGCATTATGATTGTAGATTCCACTGCATGTAGAAATTAATAGGTACTGAGATCTAGATAAACACTAAAACATATTGCTATCTATCTATCTATCCATTCTATGCCTGATATATCAGAACAACTATCGATTTTCCATATTGCTGGTTGGGCCATATACGGTATCTGAGTTTGGAGGTGATTTACCATTTCCACTTATATTCATCTGAAAGTATTGTATACATGTTGTTAGTCTGTATAGCTGTATGTTAATCACTGCAGCAGTCTTTCCTCAGAATGTGGCATGGGTATTCAAGCAAGAGACAAAAAATAGAAGACAATGATAAATATATTTTTAGAATATTAAAACATCATGGCCAACAGAGAAGAGGGCATTATCCAAAATTCCATTGCTAGGATGTGTGCATTTGATATCCATATGCATGGATTAGATTTTTTGCTGAAGCTACTCTGAATTATTATGTTTGGTTTCCAAGCTTTAGGTCGGAACCAATGTCTTTCCAGTTGCCCTCAACATTGCAATATTTAAGCCTATAGTCATAAAAAAACCCACACAATTCTTATGAAAAAGTCTTTGAAATTATTGTGATTTTTAGAATTTTCCCTCGGACATCCTCTCTTATCTCTGGGATGAATATCAATATAGGCTAATTTTCTCAAAATTTGGAAAATCCAGTTGTCACTGGGTCAAAACAATTTTGTTTGGAGCTACAATTATAAAATATACCTGTTACCAACTTTCATTCAAATTCAGCTTAAGTAAAAACTTAAAGAAGACCTGTCACCCTTAAAACGGCACTAGTGCTAAAACAGACGCAGCACTGTTATATTACTAGCGTTATCGAAAACCTCAGATGGCACTAACAAACACTGCTGCGCTGTACACTAGAAATGCTCTCAAAGTGGTCCGGCGTATGCATGAGTAGGCAGTCAGAGGGGCTGCCCCCTCCACTCCATAGGCTAGTGGTGACTGACGCGCATCAAAGGACAGTCACTGCCCCTAAACCCACCCCCTCTAACGTACATTGCAGCAGTCTTTGTAAGTGTTATTGGAGGTTTCCGATAATGCTAGCAGTGTGACACTGCTGTGTCTGTTTTAGCATTAGGAGCTGCTTCTAGTGCCGTTTTTATAGTAGGTGACAGGTCCTCTTTAAAGAACCTATCGTGTATGTAACCCGGGGATATATATATATATATATATATATATATATATATATATATATATATATATATATATATATATAATATAGAGAGAGAGAGTCTCAAATTTTTATTTCTTACATGAGTTTATAATTTGGAAAAGTGTTGCAACTAATTTATTAACTGGTGACTTAGTTTTCCAGCATATTACCCAGAAGCTACCTGCTGCCGTTGAGCTGTCAGCGATGATTAGTGTCCACCTAAAATATGTAAATATAGATGAATCATAAATTATGCTTTAATATAGTTAGCTTTTCTTTCCTTCAGAGCATTAAACCAGACACTTACAAATACAGGAACAAGATGCCGGGCAGTTCTGTATGGTCTTATCTCTGTTTTAGGTTTACAATGAAATGCAATAATGTAAATGTATATAAGCAATGTACAGTTCCCACGTAGCTTAGTATACAGTGAGATGTGATAATTACGAAGTAAGAAAACCCCAGCTCCACCGCTGGCTGACTCATTCCTATATCTCTAGTCTTTTTATGGCTTTCTGTTCCATGCTTTGTTATTTCCATAAATATCAGATTTCATGTTATTTATTTTACTGAGCCGTTATGGCACTTTTTAAAGCCCTTCAGTACAGCCTGCTTTTTCTGAGATTTCTTCCAATGATCTGCAGAGTACCTTGTTTGACATATGAACGTTTAGCTGTGAGTGATAGGCCATTCGCTTTTATGAATGCTGCCACATGGCAAGGCATTCTGGGAAATCTATCATTCCTATGTCTTGAAAGCAAAGAGAAATATGTTGTTTCAATTCAGGTTTTCAGCAGTTTCAGATGATATTTTAAAATATGGAGACTTTCTCTAGCAAACCTGTAAAGGGAATATATTCTGGACTGACAAATATAATACACAATTAAATCAGTCAGTCCCAAATAGAACAAAATAAGGCTAATCAGAAAATTGTTATTGCATTTAAAAAAGAGATAAAGAGGCAATGTACTAAAAAATATTACCCCTGTGAATGGAGTCTGCTGTGCTTGTAGATTGGTGCTCCATTCACTTCCCATTCACTATAGTCTTATGATGTGATGAGCCAATCGCAAGAATAGCTTGTTAGCACTCGCTACTATAAGATAAGGTAGGGGAAATTAGAGGGAGAGATTGACCTTAATTTTATGATAATTTACACAAATTGCAATTTTTTTTATTGTAATAAGGCCAAGAGATGCGCTTAATCTATTTAAAGGCTTGCATTTACTCCTCCAGTGTCACAGAGACACCTCATTATTGCTCATAGCCTGGAACTCATTGGTCATTGACTCTTTTAGTAGAAATCCCAATGGGCCAGTCAGTCATGGAGTTGGAGTTGGACAGTGGGGATATTTAGTGCCATCTTAAGAAAATGGTTGTTCTCTTTGAAGATTTAAGAAACCCTTATGTAAGTTACTTTGTCTCTGGTTACCATCCCTCACAAGATTTATTAATTGCAGTGTGGGGAGAATGTCATTGCAAAGTTATTCCATCAGGTTTTCTATCCATTTGACAGGTAGAGAGGAGAAATGTTTTATTAAACAAAGCAGGGAGTTAAAAATTAATTTGACAAAAGCTGTAATATTGTACTGAGGCTTTGCCAGTCCATGTCGAATATTCTAACATATTTGATAACTATGCACAGGACAGCGACCAATAATCTGGTAAAACCTAGGTAGCAATGCAGAACATCTTTCCTGGATAGCATCATTGTAACTTTGGTATGAAAGTTCCCATTCTATTCAATAAGACCTTATATAAAACAATAAGCTAGGTATATGGATGGACACGAAATTACTTCTTTCCACAAGTGTTTGAATCCATAATGACCTCGGTATCGCTTTTTTAGTGTTTTCAAGAAAACACAAACCATAGAACACAGAGGGGCAGATTTATGTCTGAAAGTCAAAATATTCCTAGTTGCCCATTGCAACCAATCACAGCTCCCCTTTAAAATATTCATGAGCACTGGTAAAATGAAAGCTGAGCTATAATTTGTTGCCATGGGCAACTAGGAATATTCTGACTTTCAAACAGCTTAAAACATCTGCCCCAGAGTATACAACTGGCCAATGTATTACTCCAAGGATAGTAGATTTTTGACATTCAATTTTAATGCACAATTTCAAATGAAAGTTGTTACCATTTGTCCTTGTACAACCCAATTTTTAGAAACAAGATGAGCCAGGACGGGATTGGCTTGGTCAGACAAATTTATTATAACCTGGACCAGAAAACTGTTGCTGCTTAGAACTGATATCTACACCAGCCAGGGACTGGCGTGGGTTTCAATTCTGGGGTAGAAATATTAAGAGGTCAGAACCTCCTAAAAAATCAATCATTCACCACCTCCACCAATCCTATAGACTCGCTTCTAAAACATCATTCTTAATACATCAGCTTAAAAATGTTTGTGCTAACATACAAAAAAAATCATCATTGCTTCTTGCAGTAAATGATGTCAAGCACACATAAGACTCTCAAGTAGGGATGAGCGGACCCACTGTGTTTAGGTTCAACTGTGTGTGACCAAACCCAAACCATGAAATTCTGTTTGGGTTTGGATACCCTACAAAACCCCCACCATTTAACATGCATGAGCAGTTAACTCTATAAATGCCACCAACAAGGCCACCAGTATTTAAAAGCAGGTGTCGTGTGTACATCTCCTTTTTTCATAAGAACATCTCTCCCCATGACATCATCAGGAAATTGCCAATCCACAATGTGCACATGTTCCCTGCATTTAAATGCCATGTGCAGTTTCTGTGACAGCATTTAGAAAGTTGACACCCGATCATGGCTGTTAAAGAATTGCCAGCATCGATGGCAGCTACTAAATGGTGATGAGGGGAGGTGAGCCAAACCCGAACTTCTGACTGAAGTACTTTGTCATGATATAGAATATGAGCTCAAGTGGTTGAGCATACCAGGGGAAGCATTATTAAAACCAGAAATGACCAAAAATTATACAATACACTTAGACTGATTACGGTATTAAAAGTAAAAAACAGTGATACAAATGTTTCCTAAAACAAAGTCCATAAATAAATCCTAAGGATGGGTTGTAACAATAGAAATCCTAACCAGAGTGATGGCAGAAAAAATATGGACTGTAATGATTTTCATGTTTTTACTTTACAGTTTTAGAAAAATCACTTAAAGGAAACCTACCACTTGAAGTGGTAGGTGTAAGAAGGAAATACCGAGCACCAGCTCAGGGTGAGCTGGTGCTGGAGCTTATTTTTGTTAGTGTTTTAAACCGCTGTATCGTGGTTTAAAACACTTTTTAAACTTTATAGCCGAAGCTGCTTTGGCGCACGGAGGTACACGCTTGGCTTCAAGTGGTAGGTTTCCTTTAAATCATCCCTACCTAGGCATGATAACTTTATCAGAATGATAACAATGAATTAATTTAAAAAAATAAAAAGCTTTCCACTTAAGCTTTTAGTTATTTAGTGATTTAAAATTTCTGAAGAAGGAGGTTTTAGAGATGGAAAATTCCCATTCAATGCCCCAATTCAGTAGAGCCATCATCTTTGCACACAATAAAAAACACACGCAAGGACCTACAGGATGCTAGGTGGGTACAGATGATTATGTGGGTGTGCCTGGCAGAGAACCAGAGGCCAACCATGTTGCAATAAACATGTATTTTCCCAATAATTATATAAATTGCAGTGAGACATGTTCCACTATTACTATTACTATGTTACTCATTATTATGTTATTTTTGAAATATTTTGCTGCAAAATTATTACTGTTAATAATTTTATTTGAGCACCTCTGCGACAATCATACAGTAGCTTCCAGGAGGGAATTGATAGCATTATTTTACATTTTCTACATGATATAAGAGTATTAAAAACACAAAACTATAAGAGGAACAATAACGAGATCTAGCACTACTACCTGATTAATGCCTGGTGCATGCAAAACTAGGCCAAGTACCTAATCCCCCTTTTTGATCTCTAGGAGAAATATGCCTTTTTTGCTGATGACAAGATCAGAACTGTCATTTCAAGGGTTACCAAAGTGATTAAGTATTCTAGCTGATGCCGCACATGTGGCACTTATATAATACAATGCATGAGGTTTTTTTTTCCGTTTGGCGCTTGTGTTTGGTCTCTGTTGGACTTTAAACATACATTTCCTAGTGTGGCAATTGTGCTTTTACGGGAGCTGACAGAACTATTAAGAATATGCACACTTAAACCAAGCTGGTAACTGCCAAATGACTGCACGTTGCTAGTTTTTCTGACATTTTGCACTGGCTTGGATGTAAAAGGAGAAGCGTCAGCCAGAATATGGTAACAGAAGAATGCAGACACTTGATACAAAACCGGCACTTTATATAACAGCAGGAAGGTCAACTGCATTCTTTCTATCTAATTTATTAATCTAAATCCATATTTGTTTCCATTTATACTATATCTACATTGATCCATCTATGGGTATCTACATATCTTTATAGCTATCATGTATTAATTTATCATCTCTATCTACCTATTTATTTATCATATAGATCTATTGATCTACTATTTCTCATCTTATCTATCTATCTATCTTCTATCTATCTATGAATCATCTAACACTTTTAGCAACTCTATTGGGTAATTTTTTGCACCACATTTATCTTTGTAGTCTTGGGTCTTTGTCAAATGTAGGTTTTATTTGAGACATTTTAGGCTTTAGTGTGCAGGGTCTGGACCGGAGTGTTTTGCGCAATTATTTCCACCATTTTAGAAGCAAATCATTGTAAAATCAGCACAAACATGTGGAAGCGGGATAAATACTAAGTCGCAAACCAGGTTACTGCCACACAGCGAACTTCAGCGCTCTTCTTGGAAAAGCTGAACAAATTTGCGCAAAGAACCCAATGTATCCAAACTGTCATTAAAATACAAAAATTTAACATGCAGTATTGAAAGTAGAGATGTTGAACTACTTTGAAATTTACATTTATAACAATTTTTATAGTTTGCAATATATACAGTATATTTACAGTATAGCATTCCAATGACAAACTAAAAGTATAAAAAGTGGCATTCTCCTTGTTTCTCATTTGTGAATCTATTTCTTCTGTTGGCAATCACTTTTGTAAGACTATAACTTTAAAGGCTGAGCAGCTTGGAAGCAGACAGACAAATCTGATCCCAGTGGCCCAAAGGATGACACACGATGAGCTATGCTAATGTAATCTCTGCACATATCATATGTTTCCTGTGCATTATCCATTTCTCTATAGTTGTCAATGGTCGTACATTATGCCGCTGGTTGTAATACAATTTGGAATGATTTTCTAAGTGCACAGCTATCTGCTCCGTTCCTTAACAAATATCCCCATAGCAGCCCAAGCCCCTTCTATTCCAAACATATAAACTAAGCTCATTACTAGACTTTTATCTTAATATAACAAAACTAAAGTTATATCCTTATAGGGGTTTTCCAGGTTTAATATATTAAACATATAACCAGCCAGGGGGGGTAAGAAAAGAAAAAAGAGCTTATACTTACCTTCCCATTGTCCTATGCCATCTCCCATCAGTGCCATGCATGGCAGGGCATGCCGACCTAACTACTGCCAAGCGCTGCATTAGTTTCAATAGTGCAGCCGGCAACCAGAAGTTGTCGGGTCAGCATGCCCTGCCTCTCTAAACAAATAGAGGCATGGCAATGATGGGAGATGGCACAGGACAACAGGAGTGCTGGTGAAGGTAAGTATAATAAGTATATTTTCTTAAATGTTGGTTAAATGTTTTAGATTAAACTCAGAGAACCCTTTCATTTTTTGTTTTTAAAGGTTTCAGGGTGGTTAAATTGTTGGTGACTCATTCCCAAAAGTAATACCAACCTAAGGCTGGACTCACACCAGCAGTTCTCAGGCAGTTTTATGTGGGGCCATTTGTGGTCATTCAAAAGGGTTTTGCTGATTTATGGTTTCCACTCTTTGCTAGGGAATAAAAAACTGCATTTGTAGTAGTATTTTAGTATCCAGACATATTAGTTGTATATTGCCTAAATATTGGAGGGCATATGTCAGAGGCAATAAGAGTTGGGCAAGATTTGTTCTCATTGAGATAACCCACCATCAGGGATGAAGCTTTCCCCCATTTCTGAATGCAGGACATGTATCTTCTTAAGTGTTCATGTGAGAAGGAATTGGGAGGAATAGCTGTTAAGCCAACAGCTGTCTAATATGTATGGCTAGCAAAGATCATCTTTTTATGTAAATTTTGTTTAGAATGAATTTTTGTACCTCAGATGCATGAGAATGACATCTATAGCCCCAGCAAAGCAGATGCATGATAACATAGGGCAACCAGCGGCAAAGAAGCTGCGTAATGAGGAGCTTTTCTAGTGGTTGTCCCTGGAGACAAGTTTGAGATCATGTTGGTTAGATTAGTATATATCATAAGAACAGCAGCATGACAGGAGTACTGCAAGCCACTAAATGAGGGGGTCATAGTTAGGGTCATTGTCATGCCATAGTAAAATATATGGAAAAGGGTTGTCTATAAGAAAGCAACTATAATGTAACCAACATTTTCTATTAGAAAGCTTGACTCATAGCTTTGACATGCAACAACATCTGATACCAATATAATGATAATGATACCAGCACAAGGCCAATTATACACAATGACAAATCACGTATTATTAAACAAAAGGATTGATAAGTATGCAAACTAAATATTGTATCCATTTATGTAGAGGACCATTCTTTTGGGAACTGTAAAGTATAGGCACAAAAGAGCTCTGGTAATAAGAACATTTTACTATCAAGCAATCGGCGCTGGGAGTCAGAATTTTTAATTGGCTTGTTTAATAAAATACAATAAACTTATTTTAGTCATCAGTGCGCTACAGTTATGCAAATGTAACAATTACAGCTGCATAATTTATAAAGATCAATAGAAAAACAGTGAATATGTGCACAAATTATACCAAACATTCGACTGAGGTTTTATTACACACAGAGAGTGATTTCCTAGGAATAATGTTGTATTGACTTTAAGCATGCATCATGCATCCCTACTTAATTCCATAAGAAGACAATACAACAGCTGCCTTTTTACAAACACCGTAGGAGTAAAGATACACCGCTATTCAGACTGCTCAGCAAATAAATAGGTTTGACTAATGTTACTTTTACAGTCTTGATTGGGATATAAAAAACAGCTCTGTGGCCAAATGAGGTCACATCATAGCTGTAAAGACATGTGCGAATATTAAAGCGAGCTCATCAGGGTTTTATTTTATTAACTCAACACACCAGTCACCACCCCAACCATACTCTGATTTATCCCCACAACACACTATGTGCACAGAGTTGAATTGCTGTTGATTTGTTACATTGGACCATTTGAATAGTGTACTTAAAAATCCATGTGCCTGCTACTAATGCAACACCAATGAGATAAAACAGTTTTTAAAGGGATTGTCTGGTTTTAATGTGTGGCAGTGAGTAAGATAAATAATACGGAGCCTATACTTATCCTCCTGCACTCACATTCTTTTGCAAGGGTGCCATCATTGCCAACCTGGCTCCGGCAGTGACACAAGGGCGCCGGACACATGCCCGCTACAGCAGGAGCTTCAGGCTGTTGCAGACACATGTCTGTCTACGCGGTGTCACCGCTAGACTCTGTATACAAACGGCATTGATGTGTATGGCATTGATAGGCATGCCTTTTTAATTTATTTTTATTTATTTTAACCCAGACAACCACTTTAAGTCAAAAAATTCTGCAACCTGTAAATATCTCTTTAAATGGGGAATGAAGAAGACTCATCCCATATCCTGAAGATTGTAAAAAGGTCTCTAATCCAACCACTGATGAGAATGCAGATTCTATGTCCCCGCTTTTTAATGACGGATCAACGACGCGTGTGTAATACCACCCTTTAATCTGTATGGGGAAAAAAAGATCTTAGTATAAGGCTTGGACATCTATAGCAATCCCCCAAAGTTGTATGGAGAAGCAGTACATGCTATATACATGACTGCTATTACATTTAAATGGCGAAACAAAGGCTCCCATCTAAAAATACTGAATCTTATCTTATAACTGATGAAATGTATCATGTCATTTAAGTGATAACAGGTCATTAATTTGCTCACATTCTAAATTTTTCTTCTATAATGAAGTCAGCAGTACTAAAAGTCTCATTACAGGCAGTCCCAGGGTTACGTACAAGATAGGTTCTTTAGGTTTGTTCTTAAGTTGAATTTATTTGTATGCAAGTCAGAACTGTATGTTTTATAATTGTAGCAACAGACAAAATAATTTTTTTGCCCCAGTGATAATTGGATTTCCAACATTTTTGCTGTAATGGGACCAAAGATTATAGACAGACACCTTACAGCGGATCATTGCAGCCTGAGATTAAAGTAAAGCATCCAGAGAGCTTTATTAGAGGTCACAGCGGTCAGAGAGGTCCGTCTTTAACTAGGGATCGTCTGTAAGTCAGGTGTCCTTAAGTAGGGGACTGCCTGTGTATGGTAAAACAAACTTCTCTTCATCAGAAGTAAAGAGATGCTAATATATGATTGTCAATGTCAGTGAAATATTCCCATCATCTTAGAGATGCAGTCATAATCACATATACTTACATTGCGCCCGGCTGGTTGAGATATTAAATGACAATATATTTGTTTAGTGGGAAAAAATTAAATAAATGAACAAAAGTGCCGAGAATATAATTGAAATGAGAAATTTTTACATACATGGAAATGTTTTCTTAACAGATTGCTGCAGAAAGCTGCCTCAAGCTTTTTTGATTAAATTAATGATGGAAGTGATAAGCTCCATTAACGTTTCTGTTTCCGGAGGGAAAATTTCCACAGTGTTCCACCTTGTTTTACGTCCCCTGGAAACCTCGTGTTCTAAGATAGAATTGTTAATTGAGGCCAGTGCAGGGCACAAGGACGCTATGTTTTATTAGTATGCAAATGAGGACTAGTAAGTATCATCCTCCATCTCTTTAGTAGGATTGTATATCGTAGTGAAATCTTCAGCAGTTAACCCAGTGTTGGTTAAAAGGTTAATGCCCTAAGTAAAGGCCTTGAACCTCATTCATTTTGTTACATTATATCTGCTATTATATATCTGCTACCTTGGGACTGCAATGAAATGTTAGTTGTCAAGGCTTAGAGCTATATAACCAAGAGCGTGAAATGAGCATATTGAGATGTGCACAAAGCATGCCAAGATCCATTTACATTCCTTGGGTAAACATAACTTTATATTGTATTAGTAGAAAAAAACATCATTTAAACTAAATATATTAAAAGTCAGGTACTAATAATATTAACAATCCTGCCATAAAATCTCATGCAAGAACAATGGCAGCATGGACTGCTTTTCCCCAATAGATACATACATTTCAAATAGTTCATTTTACAGCAGATCCCTCTATTAATTTGTCTATTCAGTCACAGATTGTGTTAGATAGCACTTTTTGCGGACTTTAATTTTACTTTTATACCTCATGCACACCAACATGGGTGTTTTATGGGCCACAAATATAGCAAATGCTGAATAACTTGTGGCACAGCTGCTCGGCTCACTCACTGTTCGGTGAGACAAGATGAATGCTCAGTACCTCCATGGTCCCCGACTATACACTATAATGTATGGTTTATAGTACTAGACTTTTCATAAGGAAAAGTAACACCTTATGTGCCCCCTGAGCCTCTCAGCCCCAGATGCACCCTTTCAAGTTATGGGATCCATGATTTAGCTGCTGTGTGCATGAGAATGTAATGTAATATACTTACTTTTTTATGTAAAAAAATGCTAAATGTATCTGCGACTTTTGTCTTTGCTAAGGACAGTGTACTGGTTAAGCAATGGTGCTAGCAGTCACTACTAGGAGAAAGTGGCACCACAACTGGGGAAAATAGACAAGGTACTATACAAAGTCATATACAAATGCATATTGTTTGTAGCTTATCTATAGTACAACTTTATCAGGATGGTCTAAAAACTGTTTTTGCATTGAAGCATCTGGCTAGAAGACTTCAGTTCTACCTATTGCTATGGATGTAAAACATCCCAGTTGTGGTGGTTGTGACGCTATTAATATTCACAATGTGAACCGTATACTCTTAATCTGTTGCTGCATCTTATCCTTATAGCAATTTTATTAGATCTCTGTGAAATGAGTCCATAAAACAAATGTCTTCAAGTAGAGAGAAGCTATTCATTGGGTGTAATGAGATACTACAGGGCAGATTTTTAAAAGCCCACAATTTGTTTTTCCATTTTCTTTATATATCGTAATCGCTGAGTTCTCCATTACCAGTCACCTAATACATTTAGATATTGGCTTGTCTGATTAAACAGGACACTTACTTGACGATAAACCTACCGGTCCATCCAAAATATTGAATATTCCCCATTTTATTGCCTCAGGCATTTGTAGATTGATGCCGACACATCACCAACTGGTTTATTTACACGGTATTAAATCCCTACTAACCTTAGACTAAAATGCTTGAAAAAGTTTTGCATGATATAAAAAACATATAAAGTAAAATCAAACTAATGTTAATTTCAAGACATCTTATCCGGTACTTCCCTAATCTATGTGGGACTCTGAGACAATGCCATACCATAAAAACCCCCTCATAATCTCTTTCACCAATTAATACCAATGGTCTAATCTTGGTAAATGTGACTTTTAATACTAAAAATGGAGGTGTCTGCACTTGCTTGTGACATTAAAAGAGTAAACAGCCACAGTCAGTGCGGTCAGAAGTCAAACTTCTGGCTGAAGTGTGGGTTCAGGCACCCAAATCTGCATTGTTTAGGACGAGCATAAACATGGTGGTTTGGGTCTGCTCATCACTACTAATGACCTATCCTCTTTACAAAATTTGTGACTCCCAGACAACTACAAAACAGCTTTTGGCAAAAGCCAAAGGACTCCAGAAGAGACAGAGCTTAATGCATTGTAGAATAGCCATAAACAGTACTATCTAAAGAAAAAGCTGTACAACCATTAATTGTCATACAATAATTTACAAACTTTTTTTTTTGTCTGACCCAAGCACCGGATTGTGGTTGAGTTGGACTTTCCAGATCAGAATATATGCTAGGTGCATCTTTGGCATAGTTCCAGTTTATGTGACTAAGTTACATAACTCCTACATGAATCCAAACTATTTCTCAGGATTCTTTAGTTCCTGTAGAAGTGACTGAATATGTGGCGGACCTTACATTCAAACACTTTTATTCCAGTTTCACCTACAATGACTAAAACATCTACAAGGTTCTGTGAAATAAAATATGTGTGGGTTTGCTTTGCTATATGCAGCGGTTTACAATGCAATGTGACACAAGTTAAATGAAATGGAAATACATTGTGGCAGTCGCACAGTAATGTTCTGTTCGGTGTCATCCTAAATTTTGTTACTACCAAACCTGGAAATTATCTTTTATGTTTTGCATGATTTCTGCAGCAGGTAGAACCAACTTGTTTTTAGTGCAGCCTGTTGTATAGATAAATCTATTTTCCATGCATACCTGGTCCTGACTTCTTTATTAAAAGAAGAACCCATAAATAGGTCACCTCAAGGGCCATAGGAGCCACAGAACATTATGGGGCACATTGATCACAGGCTGGCACTAAGTGCGCCAGCATATGATGATGACCCCACTGCCTGGCACTCGCCAGATCTACCAGGAGGCTGTGGTCTTCTGATAAATCCTGTAGCTGGTAGCACCCCACCCCCCATCTGTAATAATTGCACAAGCAGTGGAAAGGTATCTTTCCAGTGTGTATGGTAAATGGCTGTCATTATATCCAATTAGTTTTCTCAATGGGGAGAATTTGCAGCAGTTGTTAATAGTTTTGAGCAGACCCAAACTTCTGTCTCGAACCCCAGCCAGTAACACCCACGGCGGTGTCAGTGACAGCATTTAAATCAATGTGGAACACGTATGTCGGCACTTATTTGTTTGCACCAAAATGGCAGTGCCCATGTACCACTGGGATTTAGCAGGTTAACAATTTTCAAGTTGGGGTTTGACCTAGTATTGGTTACCTCATCACTAGTTGTAAGGTCTATGCAGCACAACTTCTCAGCAGTAAACTAGAACTGATATCAAGTAGAACATTATTACTTGATGGAAAAGAGGGCATATCGAGTCGTGGATTAAGACTTCCATAAAAAAAAATCATTGCAAGTCTACAACTTGCTAGCCTTCTCTAGAAAGCTACTTTTCATACCTATGTTACTTTGAAACAAGCCCCAGACCCTGTTAATGGTCCCATTAGGCTACCTTAGCCTGCAGTCGGATGGCTACACTGGCATTGACCACATGGGACATGGGATTACAAGATTTCTTTGAAATGAAAACCTTGTTTAAATGTTTAAAAAAATGCTGATTGATGCTTTGGTGGCTATAAAATTCTCATTTATAAGAAGTAAGACACATCTTAATAATTATCCATACCTATCATATCTTCTTGTAATGAAGTTAATCTTCACATTAAGGCAAAAATAAATACATTCAGATGTAAGAAATGAAAATTCCCAGCAAAATATTTATCCAGCTACCAAATAAGTTAGGAAATGTACAGTGCACTCCTTACCGCTGCAGACGATTCATATGTGTCAATGTAAAACAATTAACCCATTGTAATTGTACTATTTTAGGTACTTATGCTCTCTAATAGGCTATGTAATGAAGTATTGATCTAGAACACTAATCTGAAGGAAATTAATAACAAACCATCAATGCACTTTCCTGTGAATTCCTTTCTGTTCCCTTATTCCTGTACTAACTGCTTGCATTGTAAAGAATTCTTGTGCCCTTGAGCCAGAACAATCAGACATTTTGTACTGCTTGATCCAATTTCAATGACCTTTCAAGGCAAAGCCACTTTTTGTCCTTGTCTAATCTTTGACAAATAGAAATTCTGTTTGTCCTGTATGGAGGTATAGAAAACTTGTGTTCACTATAATTCCCTCTACATATGCCAGTTCATGTTTGCTATTTCAATTTGGTTCAGTAAAAGGAATGAGTTCTTCTTTACCAATGTTTATAACAATAGTAGTTGGAATTATGTTTTTATTAAATGACATACCTCAGCGAGTTTTATAACCCAGTCAAAGCTTCAGAAACTCACAAGGTTTGTGGCATTGCCAATAGGTTGCCTGCTATTCTTGCTGCAAACATAGATTAGAACACGTTCAATCAGACGTGTTATTACGCCATTTGTTTCCCCCCTGACAAATAAATTGGCTCTTGTTATCTAATCCCATTAGCTGGTTTCCAGGGAGTCAGGTGAGATAATGAGTGGTTAATCATCATGTATCTTCCTAAGCCTAAGGTATATAAGAGGCTCACACACCGGCTTCCTCAGTCTAAGTATACATAGAAAGAAGGAGCACACTTTGTGGGCAGCCTATAACAAATCATTATCTTCCTTCTAATATCCCACAGTTATCTGATGCCCTTGGGTATGTTGTTCAAAGAGTAGTCTGCATTTCAGATGGTTAACACTCCTTTTGTATGAGATAACACGCATGATTGCCTTGAACTCTACATCTTTTCACTTTATACATTTTCTTTGTTTTCACAGCATTGATTTTGGGTAATATTGTAATGGAACGTTTAGAATGTTTAGTTTCATGGTTATAGGTTATGTACAAGGATTCATTGATGAGTACACTCACACAAAGGAACAAAAACAATAAACCGAATATCAGTTTCAACCTGAATTGTAAAATTGTATATTGTAGTATAACTTTGAAGGGTCATGCAAAGATTGTAAGTAGCGGAAATACTGCACCCATATCATTGGTGCAATTTGTATACAAATCTATTGGATATTTCTATTTCTTATACCCCAGAAGTTTATAAAAAAATACACTGGGGCAGAGTTATCAAAAGTGTTCTAAGACTAGACAGTCTTGTGCTTCACCAAGTTAAGGACACCGGTTCATCCAAAAAGCAATGTTTTACAATATTGTGGCATTCTAGAAAAGCACTAGACAGCTTGCAATTCACAACACATCCACACAAAAATATGATCTCACGATCTCGGATGCATCTTCATTTCTATGTTGTTTTTAAGTGCTTAAGGAATGTAACCTTTATTGGCTAACCAGAAAAACTATATTTATTATATTTAATAAGGCAGATGGACAGTTATGGATACCATCAAAGGTTAATTTAAATCAATGTACATTTTAATGGAACTGTTAGATTATTATGTTAATATCCTATATACAAGGTTCGTCTGAGGTTAATCAAAAAATATTGGATAAGACAATCACTATTTTGCCTTTTCAGATGCACTCTACAGTGTGACACTTGAAAAGTCTTTTTGGGCACATTGTGCTTTTAGCTTTTTTTTTCTCTAACAAGTTGCACTTACTCCTGAAAAGATGCACAGCACAGAGTCGCACCTGAAAAGTCGCACAAACTTATGTTTTAAAAGTTTCATGGCATGGAATTCAATCATCTCTACCTCCTGCTTTTAGTTTGTACCCTAATTTAGTTTGCAAACAAAGTTGTTCTGTATGGATGCTTCTTGCTTTGAGAGCGCTGGCCATTTGAATGGCTACTATAACTACCAGATTATGTTATACTATACAATTTTCCTGCATCAATTAGAGTATTCTGACCATACATATCTCATGCCCAAATAGTCAGGGTGTTACACTTGGCTTTGAAGGATATATCTCTGTTGCGAAAACCCCATTATAAACTAACTTTATTATTACAGGCGGTCCCCTACTTAGGGCACATTCACATGGCCGTCTGCAGGGACGTACATGCGGCCGCAAATTTGCGGCCGCATGTACGTCCCCATAGACGGCAATAGCGACGTGGCGCAGATGCCATGCCACACATGTGTGGCACCGATCCGGGCCGCACACCGCAAAAAGATAGAGCATGCGCTATCTTTCGGCATGTGTGCGGCCGTGCGCCGCTATTCTCTATGGAGGGAGAAGGGGCCGCCTCCTCCTCCTCTCCAGCACACGGTGGTATGCCTGCACGGCAGGCATACTGCCGTGTGAATGTACCCTAAAGAACACCTGACTTACATACGACCCCTAGTTACAAACGGACCTCTGGATTTTGGTAATTTGCTGTACTTTAGTCCTAGGCTACAATAAACAGTTGTAACAGTTATCAAAGGTGTCTGTAATTAAGATTTATTGTTTATTCTGATTCTTTTGACAACCAGACATCTTTAAAATCCAATTGTCACAGAGTCCAAAAAAAGTTTGACGGGGGTTACAATAATAAAGTATACAGTTCCGACTTACATACAAACTCAACTTAAGAACAAACCCTATCTTGTACGTAACCCGGGGACTGCCTGTATATTCAAAATATATTATTTGTTTTGCTTCTAACCTGTGTCCTAGGAACTCAATATCATACTTGTCAAGTTGGCCACTCTGGGAATAAGCTTGAGATCCATGCAATTTGTTTCTATATGGAATAGATTCAGAATATAAAATGTCATTTTCTTCTTACTTGTCACTACAGTTTCAACATACAAAAATACAAAGGACAACAGTGAGCGTTTCTTTGCACGGTCTACCAAGCCAAACACGTATGGGTCAGTGCTTGCAGTGTGCCGTCTTGACAGTGTATATGAAGCAGAAAGATTCTCCTTTTCCCTAAGCTTGTTTTGAATATACTGAAATCCTAGAGACATTTCCTTCTGCTTAAGGTTAATCTGATATTTCATACAACCGGTGTCATCTTCAAAAGTTCATTTCTTTATCAGTGGCTGAATGTAAAGCAGTGGTTCCAGAGCGACCTTTACAAAAGGATACCGTTATCATTTAGTCATTTTGTGTTTTGACTTGGTGAAAATATGATCTGTATCGGGAAACTGAGTTACTTATATTGATCCTTGGAAAGAATAACTAATCTGTCAAACATGACAGTAGAAAGGAAAATGAACTGTTTGATTTTTTTCTAAGTAACATTGGACTATTTCTTTTCATTTTTACTGACTGAGCCGAAAAGAGTCACTTTTACCTTCTAACTGGTGTCTTTAATGTGTTGGTCCATGGGGTAATATCACTGCATCTATTCCCTGGCTAAATCTGAGACAAGTTACAATAGAAAAAGTTTAATTCCCTGCAGTTTACTTGCACAAAGTTTTAAATCTGTAACCTACATACATAAGTAAACTATAGAAATCTGTATTTTAAGGTGTGTCATTTCATATGAGGTACAGCTTTGTAGTCCTGGGTACAGCTGAAAACTATGCCAGGACAGACGGCATGGATATCAATTTGTTCCAGTCTTAATACATTGGTCCCATTGTTTGGATTTTTATAAGGAAATTTCTAATAAGAAACATATTCCAAATAATGAACTTGAATAAGTACTTATTTATTATGGTGTATTATAAACCAAGCAGACTCAAAGACACTATTCACTACAGATATATTGTCAAACGTATTTTTTTACTAAATGAGAACCTAAGGTACCATAAAGATATCTGTTTTCTGACATATTAGCCAAACACAGCACAGGCATATTGTAGATTAGTAGTCATCTCTAAGAAATGCTCTAAGAAATTAATAGATTAGGAACGTTTTCATCCCATTGTATTTTTAATACTAGAGTAAATTCCTAAACATCTTTCTGTGTGCTTATTTTGTGTCTACAATGAATATGACAAATACATGAGCTGTTCTTTATCATTCCTCGGTATGTTGACCAAGCTGAAAGCCATCTGGGTATGTTTTTCCTTCCTGTGCACATTTCCTGGCACTAATGTACTTGTGGATGTACTGTACTGTTTGATATATAAAGACTTGTGATCAAGACCTCGTACCAAAAGACTACGGCCTGCAGGCAGCTGCACTGCACCATTGGTGGAGTTCTACCCCAGGTCGGGACTGGTGTTGAATTGCATAGTAGCCTGTGCCTCAATGGGTGCAGGATATAGGAATTGCACAGGGAAGGGGCAGGAATCTCCATTTGGTGTGGAGGTTGCATATGTAGGGAAATAGGTGCAATTCCTGGCCATGCACAAGGAATTGGACCTATTCCGGTCCACCACATTTCAGGCGTCCAAGCCATGATAAATCTAGCCTTCTATTTCTAGGTTTCCTACTGGCAATGTAATTGATAGATACTATAGATTAATAAAAACAGTAAATAGTTTCTCACTGAAACTAGAAAAGCTATTTGTTAGATAGAAAACATATAGAAAACATATACAACTAACATGTGACAAATGGCAGCCTCAATTTCCCAATGTAGTCACAGCTTTATTATCTAAGGGAAGGATAAAACAACAATTTGTAAGGCATAGTCCATTTTCCTTTTGTAAGGACATCTACCATTAGATGCAAATGTGGGGGAGTATTTAGTTAGCCACCAATTGTGCAAGTTCTCCAAGTTAAAAAGATGAGAGAGGCCTGTAATTGACATCATAGATAGATCTAAACTATGCGAGACAAATTATGAAAACAAATCCAGAAAATCACATTGTCTGATTTTTAAAGATTTTATTTGCAAATTATAGTGGAAAATAAATAATAAGTTCATCTCCATACTTTGTTATAAATGTTTGTTGGCAATGACAGATGTTAAAAAATGTTTCTGTAAGTCTTTACAAGGTTGGCACACACTGTTGACCATTTCTCCATGCATATCTCCTCTAGAGCAGTGATGTTTTGGGGCTGTCACTGGGCAACTTTAAACGCCCCCCCAAATGTTTCTATGGGGTTGTAATCTGGAGACTAGCTAGGCCACTCCAAGACCTTGAAAGGCCACCCTTTTCGTGCCCTGGTTGTTTGCTTGGGATCATTGTCATGCTGAGAGACACAGCCAAGTTTCATCTTTACTGCCCTTGCTGATGTAGGGAAGTTAGCACTCAAAATCTCATAATACATAGCCCCATTCATTATATCATGTACACAGATCAGTCATCCTGGTCCCCTTGCATAAAAACAGCCCAAAAGCATGATGTTGCCACCACCATGCTTCACAGTAGTTATGGTGTTCTTTGGATGCAACTCGGCAGTCACTCTCTTCCAAACACAATGAGTTGTGTTTTTACTAAACAGTTCTACTTTGGTTTCATCTAACCATATTACATTCTCCCAATACTCTTCTGGAACATCCAAATGCTCTCCAGCAAACTTCAGATGGGCCGAATATGTATTGGCTTAAGCCGGGTGACACATCTGGCACTGCAGTAGCTGGTCCCTAGTGTATTACTGATGGTAGCTTTTGTTCAGTTGGTCCCAGCTTTCTGAAGGTCATTCACTTGGATCCCCCATGTGGTTCTTACATTTTTTCTCACCGGTGATGTGATCATTTAGTCCCACGGGCTGCGATCATGGGAGAGGCCCCTGATTGAAGGAGATTATCAATGGTCATGTAAGTCTTCAATTTTCTAATTATTGCCCCAACAGTAAATTTCGTCACACCAAGCTTCTTGCCTATTGCAGATTCAGTCTTCCGAGCCTGGTGCAGGTCTACAAATTTGTGTCCTTTGACAGCTCTTTGGTCTACACCATAGTGGAGTTTGGAGTGTAACTGTTCCAGGTGGTGGACAGCAGTCTTTTATACTGATAACAAGTTTAAACAGGTGACATTGCTACAGGTAATGAGTGGAGGACAGAGGAGCCTCTAAAAGGAGAAGTTACAGATCTGTGAGAGACAGAAATATTGTTGGTATGTGAACAAATGCTTATTTTTCACCATAATTTGCATAACTCTTTAAAAATCAGACAATGTGATTTTCTCGATTTTGTTTCTATTTTATCTCTCATAGTTGAGTTCTACCTGAGATCTACCTGACCTGATCATGATGTCAATTGCAGGCCTCTTTCATCTTTTTAAGTTGGAGAACTTAAATCCATTTTTTTCCTCACTGTATAATGATGGTAGACTGCTGTAATTTACCTGCTCGTCATATAATCTAATTTTTATTCGGTCCTGCAACACTGGTAATATTGAAATATAGACTTAAAATTTTTCAAATGAGCTGGAGACACTCTCCAGCCACTGGTAATTTATGCACGCCCATTGTATGTTTATTGTAGCTTGATTCTGCCTGTGTATGTGTTAGACTGCAAGTGACATCCACCAGCAGTCTGCAAATCTTGTCCATGTGACTTTCCTGTAGCAGTTGGCTGGAGGGAAGTGTGCCTGTGCAGACCGCTGGTAAAGGTAACAAGCAGTGTGATAGATACACAGGCGGGACATAGCTACAATAAACATACAAGGGGGTGTGCATAAACTACCAGCGGTTATAGCCCAGAGGTGCTCCAGAGAGCGTCTGTGCTCTGTTTCTTGCCTTAATGTGGTACCGTATGTTTACGAACAGAGTGGCTAATGTTCTGTAAAATAGAACCAAAAGGATTTTGTGTGTTGTTCTAAAGACTCAATGAACAATGGTTTTTCATCTGTATAAGAGAAATTTAAAATAATTTCTGGCCCCTTTGGTCAATCAAACAAACACTGTTGATGTTGCTTTACCAATTGGAGTTAAGGAAAATATAACCTGAAGAAAGACATTAAACCATCTTATTAAATTTACCAACCGTTTTTACCATTAGAAGTTCATGTCAGAGCACACTCCATGGCTCAAACAGTAAAAATCCGTCTGCAATTTGAAAATAAATCTCTTTTCTTTCAGCTGCAAAGGATGACCTTTTGTTCTCAGAGGGGACTATAAATCTAACAAATTTTCACCAAAGTTTTGTTAAGGATCAAAGTCATACTTTCTTCCCCATCTTATTCTTCTCTATATCCCTTTAGTCGTTGGGACCTTTTACAAGTTAGTTTGTACAGGCTTTTATTAGACTGTTAATTCACTTGTACATTTTGTATTTTCCCAGTAGAGAAAATCACCATAGGTGTATATAATAGAATGGTTGGAAGAATTCAGTGTTAGTCTATACAATATTCTATTAAAATGCTTAAATATTTACATTACATATAGCAGCCATTTTTCAATTAACTATATCGTAGGATTAAGTAGCAATGAGTAAGCGTTTTTATTAAACAAAGCATAATTTTTGTTCATTAATATTAATGAATTAATATTATGCTCGAAAAAGCATAAAGCATAGAGAGGAAAGTAAAATTTACACATTTTGTTTAATGGATTGATCCACCTTGATATCTTATTTTATTAAATAACAAATAAAAGCACGATGTTCGCAAAAAAACATCTAATGCTCAAAGACTGGACCGGGTGTAAATTTTATAGCGAAATCCTGTGTAAGATAACTTGCTATTGTCAGCTTGGCCCCCTAAGGAGCAATAGTTGAAAAAATATTAAGACTCTAGTTCCTACAATAAATTTCTACATTGACTTAGTTGGAAGAAAACTTAATAAAGTAGCAACAATATATAAACACTACATATGTAATGTTTCAAACTACTGTAAAATCTGCCGAGCTGAATATTTTCTATTTCCTTTAATGTTCTCACTTCCAATGAAATTTGGGTATAAATATTATGCTGTAATATTTCTACTTCTTATTTTATTGCTATTAATGTTGAACCATAGACTTCTCCTTGTTGCTACGGGTATATTTACTGGTGAAAGCATTTTGAAGTGAATGTCCATTTTGTAGTTTTTCTGTTCTGTGCTAATTATATATACATGTATTACAGCATTTTGCTTTGTTTTTCTAATGTAAAGCTTGACATAACCCACATAGACATAGATAAAAATGATAGAATTAAAGGGGTTTTTGTATGAAAGAAAGTACTCAAATGTTAATTCCCTAGTGATGTTTACACTAGATAATTTCTAATCCCTTACTGTGCAATGTTAGTTTTATAGCTGTGTTTGGTCCTATCACTCCCTAAACAGGTCAGTGTAAGAATCAAAAGTGTGTGTGGGACTTTCTAAGCAGAAACTTTATAATTCCACTGTGATATGAGATGCTGTGTGCTGACAATGTTCTTAGATGATCAGGATACAGGGTTTATCTACACTTTTATTTAGGTTCTGAACATCCTACTTGCATCTGAAACATAGAAAAAGAGAGATGAGACACATCAGAGATAAGAGATGATGAGATGGATATAAAACACAATGACACTCTTAGCTTTGCTCCCTCACCTTAATCAATAAAACACAAAGCTGTGTGCTATAATGACCTTATCTTTCTGTAGCTAATAGAATACTGGTTCTAGTGGGAGGAATTATATCTGTGAAGTGCTGTATTTTAAGAGAATATGAATTAGATAATATGTTATTTTATTATCCAGAGTATTTTTAAAGTGTAAACGTCATTTCAGATGATTTCTGATATTGTGGGGAGGGGGCAATTATGAACATTTTTTTAATATACTTCATTAACAATTTCTCTTTAGTTTGTAAAATAACAGGCTGTAAAGTGCCCCCTAGTTACAATGTTACTTCTATGTTGCTAGGGAAAATCTGTCTACAGGACTGAAGACAGATCTTGCTTTTCTCTCCTGTTTTCTACACAGCTGTGAGTGTTAACGCTTTCTGCTCTCTCCCTGGCTGTAGTATGCTTTGAGCATAATTTTCAATGCTCATCCTCACTATCAGAGTTGTTTAACCAAACAGGGCTATTAAATATCAGCATATGCAGTCTCCATAGACACACACTGTACAGGCTGAAATATGCATCTTTATGGGAGGGAGTCATTTTTTTTTTTTACAAACAAAGTAAAATTTGTTAATAATGTATATTAGAAAACTGTTCACTACATCCTCCCACACACAATATAATAAATTATTTCAAGTGACAGTTACACTTTAAGTCAAAATTAAGTATGATAAACCAGGGACTTACTCATAGAACATGGTACGGTGATTGAGGTAATCTTCTTATATTTGTTATCCATGGCCTCCTTCCTTCTAAAATCAACTTAAAATTATGCTAATGATACTGAGGGGCTAACCTACCCCTCTGTGATCTCGCTTTACAGAATGTTATTCTGTGTAACCCTCTCTATGCACCCTCAGCACTTGTACATAATTTTAGAACTTGACTTCAGAAAGAAGGAGGCCATGGATAACAAATATTATAAAAAAAATATATATTTTTTGCTCAGAACTTTTTTATTTCGGCAAAGATAAGTCAAAGCCTTACATTTTCCATCATAAAAGAAGGGACACAACATGTAAACAAAATGACATCTTTGATAAAGTGAGTATTTATTAATGTTAAATGTAAGATCCAATGTTGCCAGCTCATCTAAGTTAATTTTGAATTATTCTAAAAAGTTTTCTTTCACCTTCGAAGACTTATATATGTTATTACTATACGATTTAAAAATCTAATTTCTAGAGAAAGTAAATAGAGCTAATCCAACACTGGGTCACTGGCTTTAGCCCATCTTGAGAATCTACCATTTATACCAATTATTTGTTTAACAGTGTGCTTATGTTCTCTATAGTTCCTTGCATCTATATCTTCAAAACCAGATGATTGTGTGGTGCATTAAAAGCAAAATCTAATATTTCAGCTGCACTAGTCTAGACTTTGGCAGACATGACACATGAAAACATGAAGGCACATTGTAGAGTTGTGTATCAGGGGAGCACCATGGCCTGTTTAAAGTGATGTCCGGCTTGTCCTGTTGCTGTGCTCTGAGGTGTGATGATGTGAAAACGTCTGGAGGTTTTGGTTGTAGGCCCAGATAATCTTTGCCCTTTCATTTAGTTCTGCTTGACCTACTTATTCAGTGACTGAAATACTTTTAATGTTGCTCTAAAGAATTTTGTAGCTGAACATGAATGTATTGTTATTTCATGAAAATGTCATGAAATGTTTCATTTTAAGGTGAAAAGTCATAAGCTTCTTACATAGTGTTAAACGTGTACAGAAATAATAGCTGACTACAGTTCTATCTTCCTATTATCTATTTATCTTGAGGACAAAGGAAGGCCTTCCACATTTCAAAAGTAAAATAAAAATCCTATTTATCCCCTATACAGGCGGTCCCCTACTTAAGGACACCCGACTTACAGACAACCCATAGTTACAGACAGGCCCCTCTGACCTCTGGTGAAGCTCTCTGAATACTTTACTATAGTCCCAGATTGCAATAATCAGCTGTAAGGTGTCTGTAATGAAACTTTATTGATAATCCTTGGTCCCATTACAGAAAAAAATGTTTAAACTCCAATTGTCACTGGGGCCAAAAATTTTTTTTACTGGATCTACAATTATAAAATATACAGTTTCGACTTACATACAAATTCAACTTAAGAACAAACCTCCAGACCCTATCTTGTACGTAACCCGGGGACTGCCTGTACTTCCCTACTCAGTTTAATAAGGAACTTGGTTCTAAGAATCAGGATATATATTCTGTAATTGGATCATATTTTTCTGTTTGGCTGGTATTTAGTCAGACCCATTAGTGTTCAGTATCTTTATGTGTTTACCAGCTTAAGAGCACGATGGTGCCATTTTTCAACTTATCTCTTGGGTTGAGCTATGTTTTTGGAGTATCCATGCAATCTATCTACCTATCTAATATCTATTGCTTTCATATTTATCTATCTATCATATAGATCTATCTATTATCCATCTATATATATAGCATTTATTGTTACTCATATAAGTTTTTTAGGGTGTCAAATAAGCTTACATGATATATTCATACGGATATCAATTATCTTATGTGCTTCAAACATCACAAACTCTTCTCTAAAGTGAATGTTGGCACAGAGTGAACATATCTAACACCTCTCATTATGGAATTTATGACTCATGAATTTTGTTATTTGCATCATTATAAACAACCAAATCCTTGCCAAAACCAATTATGTGAAGGCAAGGTAATTAACCTTGCAGAGTGTATCTTCCATTATTTCCTGTGAAGATAAATATTCCAGTTCACTGATAATTTGGAGTTCACAACAAGTAAAAAAATATTTTCATTCAAGAAGTGGGATGACATTCTGGCCCTTGTAAGCTTTATCAATGCATTTTCTGATACCTTAACCACATGACCTTTTTATTATCGCTGGCTTCTCATTTCATTGTATTATTATCTCTTTGCGTGTTTTGAAGAAATATGGGATTTTTGTTTCAGGTTTTGTAAATCAGAGAACTGTGTTCCATGACACCAATGACTCAAAGCATGTGTATGAACATTAGACAGACTAAAAACTGATAGGCTTTATTTTATAAATAAACAAATCATTAATAATGATTATAATAATATAATGTCAACTTATATTTATTGCTCCTTAATAAAATAAGTTTAAAATATGATTGCTGAGAACCCCTGAGACCTCCAGAGGGTTTTGAGTGAAGAGGTGGTAAGACATGCACACTATAATGTCTATTAGGCTAAGAAGCCAGATACCATACCTGGTTATCTTCAACTTACCAATATTCTTTGAATGGAGCAGTAGAGCACATGTGTAAAACGCCACTGTTCAATCTCATTCGAATAGTTGATAATGGCAACAAATCAGAGAAAGATTTTCATTTTCCCATAGGAGTTTATAGCCCTGGCACCCCTGAGGATGCCACATATGTTGCAAAAAATGTCAAGGATGGGGGAGACTATACTGTTAAATGTAAGCATAACACTCAACATGGATAACACAATGAATGAATTAAGGTGGTAGACAGAATGGATGGTACAAATATGTTAGTAGTATTAGGAATGTTGTGTTGAATCTACAATCTGAGACTAAAATATCCCTCATGCATCTCCATCATCCACAATAGGGAATCATTTGATGAGACTGATGATCCCTAAGCTGTGTTTTTACTGTATAGATCTAGACTGGGTCCCACAATTTTAATGAATATAATTAAAAGCTAACCTTTATAAGCAACTAATGGGCAATGTAATTGTACATATTAGATTGTGAAAAGAAAGCTGAGCTCTGATTGGTTGCCATGAGCAGTTACAAATGATTTGCTCTCAGACAGTATTGATAAATGAGGCCCAATAAGACCAGTAGGGCTTTCAAAGAGTAACTCCAAACAAAGGTGCATTTTCAGGCTCATTGAATAGTATCTCAGTTTCTTGGGAAAACTCCATCTTTGTTGTTTTATAGGATCAGAAAGAGGCAATATTTTAATGAGCTGATACATTCTTACCTTAAGCAAATGATAAGCAAACTGCTGAATATCATAAGCAAATTAAAGGAAAACTACTGGCGGACATACTGATACAAACTATTTAGTTTGGAATTATTCCTTCACTATCATCTGGATTGATGATACATGTTTGCCCTGGGATAATCCTTCCAAGCAGTCACTCAAAACAACATACAGTGCAAAAGGGGTAAAATGTTGAAAAAAACCCACTTAGGTTAGAATCATTTTCACAATCTAAATTATATAATATATATAATTATTATATTTTCACAATATAAAAAAAACTCATGCATACAACCTTTTTGGAACCATAAGCAAATATCTTTTGGTACATACAATGTGACTATTTGCCTAGTCTGGCTTGTTAAAAAGCTTTGACCAGGAAAATAATATATGCAAAAGTAGATATGGCTTAATGGACCTGCACCTTTTAGTAAAATTATTTATGAGTCAGTGATTAGCAGAAGTTTAAAACATATTGTTAAATTCCTGTTCCTCAGTGTAACTAGGCAAGAACAAATCATAATGGTTCCCTATTACCATAATTTGAGTCTTGTTTAAATTCAAAACTGTGCTTACGGGCCTTGAGGCTTGGAGAAAGGATCGGCATTGAGCAGTACATTATGAAAGCAGATTGCCTGGAATTCACTTTTCATACTCGATAAAATTCTTTGTTAATTTGGACGAACAGCTGTCCACATACATAATAATATACCACAATCTCATGTCAATGCCCTTCATTTAAAATGAATATGCAAACATTTCAGGAACACAGCATACAATGATAGCTTTTGGATGAGTTGTAAAAATCACATGACTGCCTGGAATGAAAACAGTGTTTCATTTATAAAGTGACTAACAATGGTCTTGAATGATAAAACGGATCCACTATGCATGCACGGTGAAACCTAAGTATGAAATGAATCTTTTGCATACACATTACCTAGGAGAAAGTGAAGAATGATAATGATAAAAACAAATATATTTTTTAAAATAATCTTTTATGTATCTAGGTTTGCAAATCACAATATAAAACCATATAATCCAATATTTACTACCAAAGTAACTCACAGTACTTATCTTATCAATCTGATTTTTATCTGTCAAATATCACTCAACTCAAAAACAAATATTGAGGTGTGACGGTTATTAACCCCTTATCACCGACACTAGTTTTCAGCTCAATGACCAGACTCGATTTTTCAAATCTGACATGTCTCACGATAATTGGTTATAACTTCGGAACGCTTTAACATATCCTGGTGATTTTGAGAATGTTTTCTCGTGACACATTGTACTTCATGTTAGTTATAAAATTTAAGTGATAAGTTTTGCGTTTCGTTCTGAAAAAAAGTGAAAATTTGGCAAAAGTTTGTAAAAATTCTTCATTTTCCAAGTTTGAAATGTTCTGGTTTCCAGACAGGAAGTAAAACTACCCAAAAAGTTTGATAATTAACATTTACAGAATATCTGCTTTATGTTGGGATGATATTTTATGCTTCCAGTCATTTTTCTAGGATGTTATGAGGTGCAGAACTTTAGGTGCGATTTTTCTTATTTTCATGAAAATTGCCATAACTCACATTTTGAGGGACAACTCGGCTTCCAAGTGACTTTGAGAGGCCTAAATAATAGTAAAACCTCATAAATTACCCCACTATAGAAACTTCACCCCTCAACGTATGTAAAACAACTTCTATTAAGTCCATTAACCCTTTAAGTGTTTCACATGGGTTAAAAAATATGGACCTGCGATTTAGAAACTATGGATTTTTTTTGGAAAATACATTCATTTAGGCCAAAACTGACATTTTCAGAATAAATTAAATGATGAAACGCACTGCAACGCTTGATGCCCAATTCCTCCCGAGTGTACTGATACCACATATGTGGTGGTAAACTGCTGTACGGGCACACGGCCGAGCATAGAATGAATGGAGGCGCCGTCCACAGCAGATTTGTATTGTCACATTGTACGACCTATAAATTTTTATTTTTTTTGGTAATGCGATCATATGAGGGCTTATTTTTTATGGGATGAGATACAATGTATAAATAATTTATTTTGGGAGTCTAAAGCTTATTCATGAGATTTTATTAACTATTTCAAGGGGGACACAAACAAAATCATCAATTTTTATTTTGGATTGTGAGCATCCCCCCCCCCCCCCCGCTCACCGTCACGTAAAAATAATATTTTATCTTTATTCTCTGGTTCACTACGATTGCGGTGATTCCTCATTTATATAGTTTTTCTTATTTTGCTCAATTTTCCTGAGCAAAACCAATATTGGAGAAAATCGCATTGTTTTTACTATTGACAACTTTTCAGGGCCATAACATCTGTATTTTTCTGTTGTCAGATCTGGTTGAGGGCTTATTTTTTGCAAAAACAGTTGTTCTTTTCAGTCGTATCATATTAGGTACCGTAACTTTTTTTGATCACTTTTTAGAACATTTTTTGTGATGGTGTTTGATGAAAAATTGTATATTATGGGAAGTTTTTCGAGTTTTTTTTTTACGTAGTTCACCGAGCAGGTTCAATATTGATTTAGATATATTGTACAGATTAATACGGACGCGGTGATACCTCATTTATATAGTTTTTCTTATTTTGCTCAATTTTCCTGAGCAAAACCAATATTGGAGAAAATCGCATTGTTTTTACTATTGACAACTTTTCAGGGCCATAACTTCTGTATTTTTCTGTTGTCAGATCTGGTTGAGGGCTTATTTTTTGCGAAAACAGTTGCTCTTTTCAGTTGTATCATATTAGGTACCGTAACTTTTTTTGATCACTTTTTAGAACATTTTTTGTGATGGTGTTTGATGAAAAATTGTATATTATGGGAAGTTTTTCGAGTTTTTTTTTTACGTAGTTCACCGAGCGGGTTCAATATTGATTTAGATATATTGTACAGATTAATACGGACGCGGTGATACCTCATTTATATAGTTTTTCTTATTTTGCTCAATTTTCCTGAGCAAAACCAATATTGGAGAAAATCGCATTGTTTTTACTATTGACAACTTTTCAGGGCCATAACTTCTGTATTTTTCTGTTGTCAGATCTGGTTGAGGGCTTATTTTTTGCGAAAACAGTTGCTCTTTTCAGTCGTATCATATTAGGTACCGTAACTTTTTTTGATCACTTTTTAGAACATTTTTTGTGATGGTGTTTGATGAAAAATTGTATTTTATGGGAAGTTTTTCGAGTTTTTTTTTTACGTAGTTCACCGAGCGGGTTCAATATTGATTTAGATTTATTGTACAGATTAATACGGACGCGGTGATACCAAATATGTACGTGTTTTGTGTTTTATATACTTTATTTGCATTTTATGTGTTACTGGGGAGATTATGGGACTTTTATTTTATTTATTTATTTAATTATATTATAAAAAGATTGAATTTTTTTTTTTTTTACTTTTTTACATTTTCTACTTCTTGGCTTGAATAAGCGATCATCCGATCGCTTATTCAAGCCTTTACACTGCAATACACTTGTATTGCAGTGTATAGTGAAAGTAACTGAGCATGCTGCGCATGCTCAGTTACTTACAGCCGGGTCCTGCCAGGAAGGCAGGACCCGGTGAGAAGAGGAGCCGACAGCCCCGGGTCACTCGTCGGAACCCGGGGCTGAGGCAGGAGGGATCGAATCCCCCGGTAAGCTCACCGGGGGGGGTCCGATCCACGAGGGACACACTTGCACGCCGCGGTCATGCTTGACCGCGGCGTGCAAGGGGTTAAACACCCGGGATCGGAGTTTTTCCGATCCCGGGTGTTAGTGCCGGGTCTGGGCTGTGATATCACAGCCCGACACCGGCACCAGCGAGACCCGGTGTCCCGAAAACTTCTTCTGATGCGCCGCCGTAGAAAGGCGTCGCATCAGAAGAAGTACCCTTAATGACCGCCGTAAAAACCCGATAGGGCGGTCATTAAGGGGTTAAACACTTTAGTGAATATTAGGTTGTGTTTTCATCTTGGGTTTTGCCCATGATTACATCATGGTTTTGTAGTGGTTTTAAATGTTTAGCCAGGAGAACCGCAGAAACATGTAAAATGCATGATAATCCTGCTATTTCACGGTTATTACAGCAAAACCTCTGTGAATATGAGATAAAACTTACCAAAAAAGTGCAGTGTGAAAACACAACCTTAGGCTAGGTTTACATGCAGCAGGATCTTAATGTTTTTGTTGCATTAATATCAGAGTTTTGCCGTGATTATCAGGGAATTAAACTTCATAGTTTTGCTGCAATGTTTCTGTAATACCACAAAGTGAAGGCTCAATGACCAGTTAGATTTGAAAAATAATTTGTACACTGTGTTCCCAAACCGCATGGAAATATAGAGCTGCTCCACACTATTAGGACTTCTCAATCATCAAATCTTAAGAACCTCCATGACTTTGATGTAAAGATTTTTAGGAGAAGGTTATGGCTTAAGATGCAAAACCAAAATTGTGTGGCACTTTTTTCCAATATATCAGTTCTCATGGTTTTCTAGATCTCTTCTTGTTATTATAAAAAGGGAAGCTTTATTGTTTACTTCCTGTGGATAAAAACTGAGCTGTGGTCATGTGATGTCACACAGGTGTACTGCTCGTTATATCACACAGGCCTGTGATACTAACGAGCAGTGCACCTGTGTAGCATCACATGACCATGGACCAGTTTATATCCAGTAAAAAGTAATTAATGTAGTTTCCTGTTTAATAACAACAAGCAGAGATCTAGTAAACCATGAGAACTGATACAGAAAGTATATTGGAAAATTGTATAACACAAACTATATCAATTATTTACTGAAAGTAGACAATACCTTTAATACTTATTTTCCAGAGATCTTGTGATAAATTAATCTATATGGCTGATGCTGTATGAGAGCAGATTTGGGCTACATTCACACCTCATTTTATGTATACATTCACTGAATATGCCAGGAAAGCTCCCAGCCAGGGTCAGCTCCAGGGTGCAATAGACCCCTGGGCAACAGTGGACAGACGTGGCAGCATTAAAAATTCCTTAAAGATTCAAAAACTGAAACAGTTTGATGTTCCCTAAAATATTCCCTAGTTAATCATACCAAACAGCCCCCTCGTGGTTATTTTATATAAAAGCCCCCCACACCATTCCTTATGTACAACCTTATCTTGGCCACCCCTTATGTGGCACCGTCTTCTGCCATATACACTGAGCGCTTCCATAAAATGCCAGATGGAGGCATCCTTTTTGCCATTAGATCGTATAGGAATGGATGCAACTTATAGGGAGGTCCCTAGTGATGTTACTGTCCATATAAAGACAGTTAGGTCACTGGAAACACCCTTTACATGTTGCTTTTAGGAACAGGGGAGGAAGAGGACAACGTATCCCCCTCTGTTGTATGGCTATGTGAACTTTTGGTCAGGTAGCAGTATGACAAGTTGGAGATACAATTTGTTTATTTATTATTTCTTTTAATACATTTCTGCTTCCCTCATTCTGGCTTTATGCCAATGTTCAGTACATGTACATTTTCATCTAACAAATTGCTTCCTGAAAAACAGAGTGGCATATTTTTATTTTGGCACATATTGTGTAACACACTAATTGGAATGAATAAGCTAGTCCATTAAAAACTTGCATTAGCACTCGATTTTCTAATGAATCATTGGATCAGGTTACGGCTTTGACTAAGGGTAGGCCCACATTGTTTATATTTTACATCAGAGGACACAGAGATACAGATTGGTTTTCTCCTCCAGTCTTCAGTGGATACTCATCTATGCCTTACTGACCCATTCTTTTCAATGGGCTTTTTTTTTTTATCACACTTCAATTTTTTTTTCTCTTCACTGACAACATTGTATCAGTGGAAAAAAACTGAAGTGTAAAAAAGCCCATGTAAAAGAATAGTTCTGTAAGGCATCAGTGACAAATCACTGAAGCCAGGTAGAGAAACCAATCTGTATGTGTCCAAAAGCAAAAATGGGTTCAGTGAAAAATCACTGATGTGAAAAAGACGCCAATGTGAAACCACCCTAAGAAGTAAAATTATAAATTCTCTGTATAGAAAAATCACTATTTATAATGGTACATTATTATCATTGCATAATAATATAATAATATAATCTATTAAATGCTTAAGAATATACCACCGTGTTACAATGAAAAAAATGTGTGGCTTATCTTCTTCCAGATTATAAGGCGCACCATCAATAAATGCCTGCTAAAATGTTTAGGTTCATATATAAGGCGCACCGGATTATAAAGCGCACCTGATTATAAGGCTGAATGACCAGCAGGTGGCAGACCTGTGCACAGTTCAATTCAGCTGTTGTCTGTAAGTACGGTTCATATATAAGGCACACTGGACTATAAGGCGCTCCTTTGATTTCTGAGAAAATCAAAGGATTTTTTGTGCGCCTTATAGTCTGAAAAATACGGTACCTGCAAAAACGAATCCTTGTGACTTTATCCTAGAACACACTGGATGACATCATCAGGATAATACACTATTAGCTATTGCAGTATTCTTATGCAATAAGATAATAGTAATGGGGCCACACAAAAGCTTCTTGGAAGGGGATCTACATGAACAGCGTTACTTGGACGATGGAGCATTTGACAGATAACACATCACACATTGGGCACTACTGGGAAGAATCTCGCTCTTACTTTCCACTGAGTCAAGCACTGGCTAAATGGAAGCATCACTCTCACTTTTCTGTGCAGTCAAGCACTGATGAAGAGCTGCCTAAAAGGAAGCATAATTTTCTAACATAAAGAAACAAGTGGCTATTTATTCTATTGATGGAGCATTGTTGTCAGTAGTTAGACAGTTCCTTCTCTTGTCCTGTATGTCCTATTAACAAAGTAGAAGAGGGAATTTCAGGGTATAAAGAATTGTTTGATTATTCATCAGTGCTATAGATAAGGTGATGAAATACATTACGATTAGACACTAATGTATATATAGATGATAAGTGGATCTACAGTTAATTCAATTCTGATATAAAGTGATACAGATTATTCTCCTGTTCCACAATATATGTATATGGGGAGTTAGTCAAGTCTAGCTGGCTCCTTCATCTGAGTCGTAGAGCTTAACAGACACTGTTGGATTTTCCAAAGTTAAAGGTAACATGAATATACAGCTATTGTATTGTGTATACATATATAGTCAGAACATCATAGCCATATGTAACTGCAGATGTGGCCAATTTAAATAAATAAATAACATAATATTTACATAGCGCCAACAGATTACGCAGCGCTGCACAAAGCATGTCAAATCGGTCCCTGTCCCCATGGGGCATACAATCTAAATAGAGATGAGCGAACATACTCGTCCGAGCTTGATGCATTAGCGTACTCACAACTGCTCGTTGCTTGGACGAATATTTCGCCAGCTTGAGAAAACGACATCTCCTGCCGTTTTGATTTTTTGGCGGCCAGAAACAGAGCCAATCACAAGCCGGGAGACTCTCCAGTACACCCAGCATCATGTGGTACACTTACATGTCGATAGCAGTGGTTGGCTGGCCTGATCAGATGACCCTGCAATATATACTAGCCACTGTCCGCGCTGCTCGGATCATTCTCTGTCTGGATGCCGGGATAGAGCTACTGCTGGTCAGGGATAGCGTTAGGGTGTTATATTAGATTAGTGTTGGGTTCTTGTAGAATCACTCGTGCCTAACAGCCCTTGATAGGGCTACAATAGCGTTATTTTTTTTTATTATTTGCTTGTGGCTGGGCTTGCTGGCACTAGCAGTGCAGCTACTACCATATTGTGACGAATTTGCAGGGAGACTTTTTTTTCAAAAGTGAAAGTCACAGCACAAAATCCTTTTGTGTGCTGTCAGTGGTGCAAATGCAATTTCATCTAGCTTAGTCTGCCTGCTACTGTTTAGCAAGCTAGTCTCCAGAAATCCTAATCCACATTCTGTGTGCCGGTGAAGCGTACTGTACATCACGTGTGGCGTAAACTAATACATTTTTTTGTTCACATTAGTACCGGGACATTCAGCAATCCGCATTTCAGTTTGCTTTCGGATTTCTTCTGCATGTTTCGTTCATTAAGAAATAAAAAAATAAAGTTATAAAAAAGAAAATAAATTGCTTTCTGATTTTTTCTGCGGGTTACTTTCACCTCGGGTGCCATAACTGTCCCCACTGCCTCTACACGTCATCTACATAGCAGGCTCCACACGTTGTCTTGATAGCTGCCATCACACGTCATCTGGATAGCTGCCTTCACACGTTGTCCCCTTAGCAACGAGCTGTGTCAGGCTACATTTTCGTGTGTTTTACCGGCTGTGATTTTCTGGTGTTTTATTTGGGTCACTCATTTTGACAATGGATGCAAAGCTGTATGACGTGCACGTCCCCCCTCCACATGCCCCCACACGTCATCTCCATAGCTGCCTTTACACAGCGTCTCCATAGCAGCCTCCACATGTTGTCTCCATAGCTGCCTTCACATGTTGCCTCCATAGCAGCCTCCACATGTTGTCTCCGTAGTTGCCTCCACACGTTGTCTCCATAGCTGCCACCACACGTTGTCTCCATAGCAGCCTCCACATGTCGTCTCCATAGATGCCTCCAAAAGTCATCTCCATAGCTGCCTCCACATGTCGTCCCCTTAGCAAACGAGCTGTGTCAGGCGCATTTTTCGGGTGTCTCACCAGATACATTATGGAACATGGTCACTCTGTCGCCGGCATGCTGTGTTATCGACTAAATATACTGTCAACCTTTTGTTCACATAGGAAATCATTTCAGCGCTTCTTGCTCACCTCCTTTGGTTCCTCTCTGCCGCCATAACCAGGCCATATACTGATACGTACAGTGCTACACGTTATCCTCGCCATTTTTTTTTTTTTTCATTACAACTTTCTAGCCTGCCGCTGCTGCCGCTGCCTCCGCATGCTGTCCCCTATAGTGTCAGGGTCAATTATTGGGTGTTTTAGATGCTATCTCACCTCACTCGGTCACTCTGTCATCGCCATGCTGTTGCCCATAATTTTGGCATAATTTGGCATAATTAGGCAGCCTCCGAGGCATCCATGCATGCTGCCCCTGCTGTTTCCTGTCCATTTCTGTGGTGTTTCCATCATTTTCTGAGGTTTCCAGGTTTTTGGCCAAGCTTCCCTGTGCAGAGCCTTGGTCCCCTTGAGAAATGCTTGAGTTTCCCATTGACTTCATTGGGGTTCGTTATTCGAAACGAGCATTCGAGCATTTTAGTGCTCGCTCATCTCTAAATCTAAACAATCTACCAATATGTTTTGGAGTGTGGGAGGAAACCGGAGGCCCCGGAGGAAACCCGCGCAAACACGGAGAGAATATACAAACTCTTTGCAGATCTGGGTGGGATTCGAACCCAGGACCCCAGCGCTGCAAGGCAGAAGCGCTACAGTATAAAGTGTTGAAGTATATATAGCACAGAAATAATCTCTATTACTATAGTTGCAAAGTGGGTCTTAACAAATTGTTGGTGCACATACCTAGCTGAAAAAATAGTGCAAAATTGTTAAAAATGTTATTAAAAAAGTTATTGAAATCTACATTGTAGACCAGTGTAAACCCAATACAATCTCCACAGTTACTGCACTATGCTTATTATTACCTAAACATAATGTCCCTGACAATAGCTGACATTACATATGTTTAAAATAATTTTCTTAGTTTAAATGAAAAAATATGAAGAAATTTCTCTTAAACATTCAATGAACTTGTTTCTTGGAACTACCAATTGTAGTTTCTGTGTGATGAAGAATATGAAAATTTCTCATTCCATTAGTCACGTAAGTGTTCCAGCAGGAGGTATATATTATTTCAGAGCTGCAGAAGCATAGTAAGAGTGTTCCCCATTACATTTGAATTTATGCAGAGCTAAGTTGATTAATGCTTTTATCATTTTAGGATTTGTCTTGGCATGGTAATGATGTAAAAAAAAAAGTAAAATACATTGAAATAAGAAAATGTGGTAGCTTTCCAAAATGGTTCTACTATGTTGTCAATAAGGCAAGAAACACTAGGTCAACATCTGCAAAGAGTTTGTATGTTCTCTCCGTGTTTGCGTGGGTTTTCTCTGGGTACTCTGGTTTCCTCCTACACTCCAAAACATACTGTTAAAATTGTGAGCCCCATGGGGACAGGAACCAATTTGACATGCTTGTGCAGCGCTGCGTAATCTGTGTGCCCTATATAAATAAAGAATTATTATTATAATTATTATAAAGACAACCAGATGGAAAAGAAAGGACAGACATGGACAGTAAACCTTAAAACTAGACCCACTCAGCTGTTCCTAACTGCTTGACTATGCTAAATGCTAGCTGACATCTTGTTGAGGTTCCCTTCCTGCAACATAGTGAATACACTGAGACAAAAAATAGGAGAAACGAAGAAGAATGGTAATACAAACATTGAAGATTGAGCAGCAGACAGGAAGCAGTCATAAGAGCAATGAATATAGATGTCCAGCAAAACCAAAAAGATGATTGGACCTGTCCCCTGAAAAACAAGACTAGTGGGGCAGGCATCTGTCTGTAGCCCAGAACAAAGTACACTGGATACAGATAGGTGTAGCGGAAATCAATTAAGAGAGCCAGGAGTGAAATAATGCAGTGTTCAGACTAGTGAAAGACAGAATTGGCAGGAAGAATTCTGTCAACTTTCTGGTTGTGCCACTACACGACCTCATTCAATATTTTTGGGTACAACGTAGTAGCTTATGTTTACTGTATAAGCATACTAGTCATATAGCCCTGCTTAATTTTAATATTCCTCCACATGTGTCTATTAAAGTTGATTCATGAATTAGTTTATTACACTTTCATTTTTATCATATGTTTCATGAAAAATCTGTCTAAAAGAGTCTGAGGAAAGAGATCGCTTACAGCACTATCTTGGATCACTTTGCCTCTGTTCTATTTTCGTCTTTTTTATGACCTTAATGCCTTCAAGTGGCATGTGCTGTTTACTGGCGACCAAGACAAAATCAATGACAATGGATTGTGAAATGTAAACCTCTTCTGGAGCCCTTTAGATATTCTTTCAAATGTAAAGTTTGTTAAGGCTTAAATGAACTTGAACTTAGCATCCCCGAGGAGGACTCTGCTTTCATAGTAGTCAGTACAGACTTTGCCTTCCTAAGTGTAGTCAATAGGGGTTGACACTGTTAAGAGAGAGTTCATATTAACACATCTGCTACAATTGCTTATGCCAGTCAATATGGGTGATCTTTAACCTGAAGTGCATCCCTAAGCTGTTAATGCCAATACTTTCTGCTGTGCATATGTATCATAGCTTAACTGTAGCTTGCATTAGAGGTAGAATACAGATAAAGAAACAAGTGTGGGGAAAGTGGAGTGATAGTAAAAGAGCCAATATGTTGTTATGTAGACAATGCTGTCTTATGTTGTTTACTATTGAGCTGTCAGGGCCAATCTGTTTGTGGTTATATGTACAAGGTAGCATTCCCTTAAAAAGCTTTCAAACAGCCTATAAGAAAAGGAACATTTGTAACTTACAAACACCTAGGTCCCAATCATGGTATCTTCTAAGCTGTGCAAACTAGAAATATCCAAACAAGCTGGGCTCTTTTTGATCTTCTTTATGCTTACAAGTGTTTTTGTATTAACTCTCAACTTCAGTCGGGCATTGTAATCAATCAGGTATCAGTGCCTAAATGCTACCACTGCCTCCACTATGGCATCATAATAGCGATGTATACATAAATACATTTACATAGGGCTCCATTAAATTGAGTTTACTCCATTTCATCATAGATAGAAATCTATCACTTGCATCCAAATGGCATTTAAACTCAAAGACATTTGGGTATATATATATATATATATATATATATATATATATGATTGCAAAGGTCTCTTTAGCTGTCTGGTCCTGTAACTAACACTAATATTATGTCATATTGTTGCCAGCTACTCAGAACAGCTTTTGTATTAGGAGGGGCCAGGGATAGGCTTTTGAAGGGCATCTACCACCAAGATAAGGGATTGCAAACCAAGCACACGGACATACTGGAGCAGTATCTGCTTTTCTTTTAGCTTCCTATGCTCTGGTTTTAACAAAAAAGGGCTTTTTACACTTATGCAAATGAGCCTTAAAGGCTCCAGTCTCTATGAGGGTTAATAGAGCCTAGAGCCCCTCAAGTTCAAATGCACAATTTTTAAAGCCTTTTTTTTCCTAAAAAAGCAAAGCATAAGAAACTGCAAGAGGAGCAAATTCTGCTACAGGGGGCACAAACCAGTATGTCAGTGTGCTTGATTTACAATCCCTGATCATGGTGGTAGATGTCCTTTAAAAAGTACTGACCTATGAGCAGAAGCCAGTAGTTTAAATCATGTACCAAGTTCTTCTAAAATACTGGTCTCGATCTGTATGAACTACCTGCCCTTAATAAAGCGGTGAAGAGAATGTTATGTCATGTTCTCGGCGCTGTAATTTGGTTAATACACATAATAAGTGCTAGAAAGGTCTTTTGCTCATTAAAGCTTTTCTCTGCCTGTGATAAATAACAAGACAGCTGTTGTAGTGGTAATGTAAGTGTGCTGCGTGGTAATATATTAGCTGATACCTAATAGAAGCGCTGGTTAGACACAAATGCTTTGCCATTTATGTTATTATACCCATTGTTACAAAGGTAAACGCTGAGTTCCTTGTGTTGTTCTAACTGCTCATCACGCGATTCATTATATGCAGGTGCCTGCTGCTTAGTATCAACAGACAATTCTTTTCTCATCATCATTAAACTCCATTTCAGTGGATAATTAAATGTCAGACCAGAGACCTTGGAGGTGCAGAGGTCTACACTGTTGCATTATAATTCTATTATGGAACTATGTCATTTAGTTTTAGCATTTGTTTTACTATTATATTTTGCTTCAATTTAAACAAGGCGGATGGCAGTACACCGCCAGTTAAAATCTCATTCCATTCAAGCATGAATATATCGCTATCCTCACCGTTTTATTTATTACTAGTAAAAGCAACAAGGTCATTTTCTATGTTGAGCTTTGTGGGTGTGTGTGCAGTGACTGGAGAGGACAGCGTTTATGTGCAGTCTGTTGGAGCCTGGCGGCTTCTTAGACCGAGCAGTATCAGTTTGCATTGTAGATAACAGTGGTAGGACTTAATAAGTGAATGGGAGACGGATCCTCTTTTAGAGAGAGTTTTTTAAGGACATCATTGACTCATGAGAAATTTAGGTAATAGTGTATCTGATATATTTAGTGTGTCATCTTGGTTAGAAAAGGTCATAAATCTACACAAAAATAGTGTGTTTAAACTCCATTACCAAATGTGTGAGTAAGAGCTTTCTGCAACAAGCCTGCAAATTGTGAATATCACTTAAAATATCATAGGGGTTTTCCAGGGCATTGCATAGTTGACTAAATATTTGGGGATTAATATAACAAATGTGTATGTATCTGGCATCAATCCCTTGTTACTCTACCCTCGTCACAACCCATACAGAACCACTGTGCTCCTCTTCTTGGTGTGCTTAAAGGTGCTTAGTGATGCCTGCTTAACCAATTACTGGGCTAGCGGTGGCCACCTTAACCTATCATTGTTGCATGGGCACCAAAGAGCATTTTCAGTGTATTGGGAGAAAACATTAAGTAGAGCCGAGTGAAGAGCTATATGGAGATATAAGCATGTGAGTATCCTTGTGTTGTTAATGCTGCCTTGTGTAGAACTTTCAAGTCTATTTTATGTGTTTGAAAACCCCATTCTCCTAGCCAACATCATGCTAGAGAGACATAAGGGGATATTTATCATACGCTGGCACTCCTGCACCGGCCACAACCCCCATGTCCTGCCAGATACATCAAGAGGTACCTGCAGGTGCCTACTGCTTAGTAGACCTGACCTAGACCTGGCCTAGTTCTGTGTAAAAACCTGTGAACTAACATGTTTTTCAAAATTACACAGGCATAGGGCGGAAACACCCGGTGCCCATCCACTCCACTGGCCATCGCACCCCTCACTAAAAGAATCTGGCGTAACAGCATATATTAGAGGCAGACATATAACAGCAGTTAGTTTTTCTTTTACCTACATTGTCCTATCAGTGCATCATACCTATTTATAAGTACAGAAAAAGTTAATACAAAGGTCTCTTAGGTTTAGTTCACTTTGGGGGGGTTTGGCACTGATTTTCTGTCAGAATCCATGTTTTTTTTTTATTTTGTGAATGTCATGGGCTATTTTACAAGCAGAATCTGAGTGGAAATATAGAGCACGTCAATATAAATCTTCATCAGAATGATGTCCAACATGGGACTTTGACCCGGTATTTGACACAGATTTCCCGGCATAAAATCAGTTGCAATTACGATTGTGTGAACAAATTCGTCGTTTCAAATTGAACAACTTGACCCACTCAAGTTATGATGAAGATCAGAGAAATAGTGTTCTAACATCCTAAGCATTGTTGCCTTGCTGCACTGGAGGTCCGGAGTATAAATCTTATCGGGGTGCAGTATGAGAAGACTACAAATAGTACTAAAATATACTGATAGGTTAATTGTCTGTCAAAAATGCCCCAGTGTGTGTATGTAAGATGGGAAACATGCATTCAATTCCATCTGCTGTAAGTGAGTAAGGGCAATTACTGTACAGAACTGAAAAATGTGTCGATGCTATATCTGCAGTAGAGATAAATGTATGCAATGGATATAAAACTATAAAGCAGATGATGGTGTTGATTTGAGAGACTATTTTCCATATTTCATGGAGAGCTTTTATCTAACCTAATGCGGTTCGGTTTACTGCATACATTTAGGCTCATTTGGCAGAGAGCATTAAGATTCATATGTGGGAAAACAGCACATTTGACTTAGTATTTAATCAAGAAAAGAATATGCAGTGTAGTTACAATCCTCACGTGAATATGTTAGTGTCATCTGGGCATCAAACCACAGTTCCCAAACTGGAGAGCAGTTGTTCTCTTAAATTGATTAAGCAATTAACTTTAGGTAATGTAGCCTGCAATATTTTAATTTCAATCTAAATAAACCGTATCCTTCCCTTTGCCTTGTACAGCTTGACGTTGAAAAGATGAAATATGTATGCATCTTCTGGTTTTCCCTTCCTTGAAAAGGGTCAATAGTTTCCTAATGGAAGCAGTCAATAGCAATTTCTCTTAGCAAGCTCAACAAAATTAGCATCAAGCAAGCGTCAGTATTGGGCTTTATAAATGACATGGCAGTGGAGGTTTGTGGAAAAAGAGACCCCAGATTGCTATTCAGACAATGCCTGCAGCATGCTGCTTGACTATCAGGAGGAAGAAAAGGATGCTGGAAAAGTATCATGGTGAATAATAGTCAATACAGTGGATGGTCCAAAATAGACCTCACCTCAAAAACACATTTAAAGTATCTCATGGTCTAGTGCCTAATAAATATTTCTAAAGCAGAAACCTACTACTCAAAGGCATAGCTATGATTGTCTTAAAAAAGCAATCTTGCCAATTCCCCTATTCTGAAGAACCAGACACAAATATAAGAAATGACACTTGGCAGTACTGTGTCAGATTTTACGTTGGTGTGCAGAAGATTCTTAATTGACTACCTTCTTAAAGGGTTATATCAATGTTGTAGGGAACACTATCACATAAGGGGGTTGGCCACTATTACAATACTTTACTATTAACTTTACGTTACTAACAAAAAACTTTACTGTATAAGACCCTAACAAGATTACCCACATAGTAATTACCTTAGTAAAGCTTGAGTAAAGCCACTGGGACTGGTGGGTCACGTGACCCACTGCCAGCAGGACTTGGAAATTCCGATTTTGTCTCTTGTCCCTCTGCCTTCCGAGGGATGGAGAAGGCCATGCAATCATGTCTGTATAACCCCTCCATCACAGTGATGGTAAGGATGTGTGGATGTCCTTGGAACACAACCCCAACCACTGCTATGGGAGTTATTATGATGGAGGAGGCATGCAGAAAATAATGACTATACAGCCCCCTCCATCTACCAAAGGGCAGCAGAACAAGGAGCATCATAGAAAGTCCCTGGTCCTGCTAATGGCTTCAGAAAAACTTTATTAGAGTAAGTACTATATGTGTGTTCCTATTATGAACTTGTTCTTATCCTATTAAAATTTTGTAATAGTGGATAACCCCTTTAATGAATGCTGAGGGTCTTATCACTGATTCAAAGAATAAGAGGGAGCTGCAGGGGGAATAAGAGGGAATAAGGCTATCTGTTGAGGAGTCTAGAACTGTGATCCCTGCATTCTCATGATTAGTATGGGTTTAAGATCATACACTTTGTTCCAGTAATATCAGCACAGAATGGGAAACCCCAAAGACACATAGAAGACAACTTCTAGGGGGAAACCTAAATGATGGAAAATGTTTATGCTATAACCCACTAATGTCCTGCTATTGTGGATTAAAATTAAACTACCTATAGGGAGGAAAATGAACATACCTATATCAGGGTCCTCCTCACTAGTTCATGTTGTCCCATGATACTTGAAGTGGAGTATTCCACTTTCCCTTTCAATAATATATTGATTAATACATGCATGGCAGAAATATAGCAGTGTTGTATATTTCCATATATAGCGTTATCATACGTTATATACACTCACCAGCCACTTTATTAGGTACACCTGTCCAACTGATCATTAACACTTAATTTCTAATCAGCCAATCACATGGCGGCAACTCAGTGCATTTAGGCATGTAGACATGGTCAAGACAATCTCCTGCAGTTCAAACCAAGCATCAGTATGGGGAAGAAAGGTGATTTGAGTGCCTTTGAACGTGGCATGGTTGTTGGTGCCAGAAGGGCTGGTCGGAGTATTTCAGAAACTGCTGATCTACTGGGATTTTCACACACAACCATCTCTAGGGTTTACAGAGAATGGTCCGAAAAAGAAAAAACAAATGCCTTGTTGATGCCAGAGGTCAGAGGAGAATGGGCAGACTGGTTCGAGCTGATAGAAAGGCAACAGTGACTCAAATCGCCACCCATTACAACCAAGGTAGACAGAAGAGCATCTCTGAATGCACAGTACGTCGAACTTTGAGGCAGATGGGCTACAGCAGCAGAAGACCACACCAGGTGCCACTCCTTTCAGCTAAGAACAGGAAACTGAGGCTACAATTTGCACAAGCTCATCGAAATTGGACAGTAGAAGATTGGAAAAACGTTGCCTGGTCTGATGAGTCTCGATTTCTGCTGCAACATTCGAATGTTAGGGTCAGAATTTGGCGTCAACAACATGAAAGCATGGATCCATCCTGCCTTGTATCAACGGTTCAGGCTGGTGGTGGTGGTGTCATGGTGTGGGGAATATTTTCTTGGCACTCTTTGGGCCCCTTGGTACCAATTGAGCATCATTGCAACGCCACAGCCTACCTGAGTATTGTTGCTGACCATGTCCATCCCTTTATGACCACAATGTACCCAACATCTGATGGCTACATTCAGCAGGATAATGCGCCATGTCATAAAGCTGGAATCATCTCAGACTGGTTTCTTGAACATGACAATGAGTTCACTGTACACAAATGGCCTCAACAGTCACCAGATCTCAATCCAATAGAGCATCTTTGGGAGGTGGTGGAACAGGAGATTCGCTTCATGGATGTGCAGCCGACAAATCTGCGGCAACTGTGTGATGCCATCATGTCAATATGGACCAAAATCTCTGAGGAATGCTTCCAGCACCTTGTTGAATCTATGCCACGAAGAATTGAGGCAGTTCTGAAGGCAAAAGGGGGTCCAACCCGTTACTAGCATGGTGTACCTAATAAAGTGGCCGGTGAGTGTATAAAACTAAGTCTTAGTTCTGCTACATCTGTATGTCTAGTAATTTTCTTTCCAGAAATGACTATTTTAATAAGTTCAGAATATTCTCTACTTGGAACATCTCATAACCACATTGTAATGAAACAGAACTTGGCTTCCTCTGAACGCTATTGAGGCTTTTTCTGCAGAAACTCTAATTTCTCACTGCCCATAAATATTTTTATAGCTTCCTTCCAGCCGCAGATAAAGTAGAAATAATTAACAATGAGCGTAAACATATTTGAACCTAGTTATTGCTGCTGATAAATAACCCTCCGCTGAGCAGATATCCTGGTCATAAACTGATGTGTGTGCAGCAGGGATAGCGCTGGCAGCCTATCTGATGCCAGTCACTGGCAGGCCTCCCTCCGGCTCTCCTGGGAGCCATTTAGAATCTCTTCCCTGTTATCTTAAAATAAGAAGCTTCTATTTTACTTAATTAAATATGTGTTGAAATGTCAAAGGAATAAAAATAGTATTTCTCTGGAGTGTATCAACCTTTGGAGTTTGATTGCTGAATATATACACTTTTCTCGTAATTAAAGATCATCAGGATTTTACACTTGTCACACATTTGTGCGAGGAATAAATGTAATTCCGTCAAACGTCATCCTGTATAATATACATGGCTCCCGTCTGCGTAGCTGGCGAAGTTCAGCGCATAATTTTATGAAATGAGCAACTCATAATCAATGTATTTCATTTAAGCTCTGCTGGAACTAAATGCAATATGACATTATTTGTTGGATGGTCTTAATCAATCTTCATAAATCACATGTAATTAAACTAGTAATAGTGACGGAGAGATGAAGAAAACATCAATTTGTACTGGAGTGAGGCGAAGATGTAGTCTTCTTAAATATCACATTGTGGTACCTGTGGTCCTCCTGGGCAATGCTGATTATCAAAGTAGGTTACCTGAAATGGGAATACCAGCTCTCAGTAAGATTTGCCATATTTTGCTTTATACCTAGTGCATGAAAAGTAAATTATTATCCATTAGCGTATGCCATGGCTTTACCAAGTAGACAAGAAGCACATTACATGACCATGGATCCTCTAAACAACACACAATCAGTCCCCACTCCCTCATTACCACCATAAGTAACACATGCATTAGGCATTAAGACAAAACTTTGGTGTAACATTTATTCTGATATACATCTGAGGGCTGACACCTGGGTAGAGAATGAGAGATAACATGCACATCACATTTCTGCATGCAGGAGAATATGTGTCATGGCAATAACACACATGCATGATAATACACTTTACATTAATGTTGGCTGTAGGCAACTTCACATAGTCTGGCTGACGATATATTGTATTTGTGGTCCCCCCCAGTTATTTCCTGAAAGCTGTTGCTTTTAACATGCCGAATCGTCAGTAGGAAAGAGAAGATAAACCAACAGAAATGCACAGCTGAAGTCCATTCCCTCTCCATATTCTAAACACATGTGTATGGGGGAGGGGACTAGAGGCAATTGGCTAACAGTTGTCCAAAACATTTGGCCAGCCATATTTCCATGTGAATAGAACCATAGGGGTATATTTATCGTAAGTTGGCACTTCATGTGCTGTAGTATGATGAAACCCGGCTCTGGCTTCCATATGTATTCGGTGGCGGGCTGTGCTGGCTTACAGTTATACCTGCCAACCGATTGTATTATAGCCAGCAATAGTTCAAGTGCAATTACTGACATTTTACTAGTGATTGCAGTTATTTCAGGGCTTACACAGTATGCCAGTCTCCCCCATAGACTACTATTAATGGTAACAAACTGAGCCCAGGTACATCTGTATACCTGTATTCCGACAACAATTGAGTCAGAACTCTCTATTTTATGCCTCTCTATCTAAAGTTTTATCTTTTAGTAAGCAACAACAATAATATGAACCAAATAAAGAGGTACGTATTGTAAGGATCTTCCCGGGGGATGGTGTGTTAGGACACAGTTCACAGCAGACGTAGATGTATAAAAGACAAACTTGGGGTTTATTTTTAGCATAAACAGTCCAGCAAACATAAATACAGCAACACCGTGCTTTTAAAAATTCAAACAAAAAACCTACCCGTCTGGGCGCTTACTAACAGGTTGTCTCACCTATCTGACACTCACAAACACAGCGTCTTTAGCCTGGATATCGCAGGGTGAGTTTTAGCTCCCGCAGTGGCTGCGTTCGCAACTTCCTCCAAACCCACATAGGCTGTTTCCTGGCTGAGAGCCCAGACCTGTAAGCTTTGGAAAGCTTTTACCTTCACAGGCTGATTAGGAGCAGAGCTCACCTGATCCAAAACCCGAACTGGATCGAGGGGAGGGAGTGGCGAGTCCCACTACCAAACCTACCTGCCACTCCCTGTAAATCCAGGCCCGGCAAGATTAACAACAACTCAGCAGCATAATACTGCTGAGCAACAGGTCAATCCTGGACTTACCATCTCACACTACGTAGCAACCTAGGTGAGATGTACACCCCCTCGAGCACTTCTCCAGTGAGATGTCTACATATCCCCCCCCCCTCTTTTTTCAGACCGGAGGGCTGAGCATTTTGTCCCCACAGACAATGTACCCTTGACAGTGCATCAGCATTCGCCTGTAATTTCCCTGGTCTGTGTTCCACAGTGAAATTGAAATTTTGTAGGGACAGAAACCATCTAGTCACCCTTGCATTTTTCTCCTTGTTTAGTTTCATCCATGTTAGGGGGGCATGGTCTGTCACTAACTTGAATTTCCTGCCTAGCAAGTAATACTTCAGGGATTCTAGGGCCCACTTCACTGCCAGACATTCACGCTCCACAATAGCATAATTCTTCTCGGCCGGGGTTAACTTCCTACTCAAGTACATCACCGGATGCTCCTCACCATTCACCACCTGTGAGAGAACTGCACCTAACCCTGTGTTAGAGGCATCTGTCTGGACCAGAAATTCTCGCCTGAAATCGGGGGTAACTAGCACAGGTTGTTGGCACAGAGAAGACTTAAGGCTTTGGAAAGCCTTCTCGGCCTCTGGAGTCCACGTCACCATTGCTGACTTTCCGCCCTTTGTCAAGTCAGTTAGCGGGGCTGCAACTGAGGCAAAGTTCGGCACAAACCTACGGTAATAGCCCGTAATACCCAGGAAAGCTCTGACCTGTTTCTTTGACAGGGGTCTAGGCCAATTCTGTATTGCCTCAATTTTATTTAACTGTGGCTTAATCAAACCCCTCCCAATAATGTAACCCAGGTACTTGGCCTCTTCTAGGGCTAGTGCACATTTCTCGGCATTTATGGTCAACCCTGCATCACTTATGGCATTCAACACAACCTGTACCTTACAGAGGTGACTTTCCCAATCGGGACTAAAAATGACCACATCATCGAGGTAGGCAGCTGAATAATCACGATGTGGACGCAGAATCAAGTCCATCAACCTCTGAAAAGTCGCAGGTGCTCCATGTAACCCGAATGGCATCACTACATACTGGAATAACCCCTCAGGGGTGGAGAATGCAGTTTTCTCTTTAGCCTCATCAGTAAGGGGAATCTGCCAGTAGCCCTTTGTGAGATCGAGGGTGGTTATGTACCTGGCATTACCCATCTTTTCAATCAGCTCATCTACCCTGGGCATAGGATAAGCATCGAACTTGGAGATCTCATTCAACCTTCTGAAATCGTTACAGAACCTCCAAGTTCCATTGGGCTTTGGGATTAGCACAATCGGACTGGACCATTCACTCTGTGAAACTTCAATCACTCCTAGGTCAAGCATACGTTTCACCTCAGCAGACACTGCCTCTCTGCGTGCTTCTGGTATCCTATAGGGCTTGAGGTTTACTCTGCTTCTAGGCCCAGTTTCAATGTGATGACGGATGAGGTGTGTACGCCCTGGAAGGTCAGAAAACTTGTCTTTGTTTTTCTGCAAAAACTCCTTAGCCTCCTGTTTCTGTGACCCTGATAGGGTATCACCAACCTTGACCGAAGGGATTGGTTGTGACAAATTATTACCAGGATTTGTTGCCACCAAGGATTCCCTGTCTTTCCAGGATTTGATCAAGTTTATGTGATAAACTTGGAAAGGCTTCCTTCTACCTGGTTGGTGCACCTTATAGTTTACCTCACTGACCTTTTCAACAATTTCATAGGGACCTTGCCACTTCGCTAGGAATTTACTCTCTATAGTGGGAACTAGTATGAGAACCCTGTCACCTGGGTTAAATGTCCTGATTCTCGCAGAACGGTTGTAAATTCTACTTTGGCTCTCTTGCGCCCTCTGGAGGTGTTCCCTTACTAGGGGCATTACAGTGGCTATACGGTCCTGCATTTGTGCTACATGCTCGATAACACTTTTGTATGGGGTGGACTCACTCTCCCATGTCTCCTTTGCAATATCTAATAGACCCCTAGGGTGACGACCATAGACCAACTCAAAGGGAGAGAACCCTGTGGACGCTTGGGGAACTTCCCTCACAGCAAACATTAGGTAAGGTAACAAGTGATCCCAATCACGACCATCTTTTTCTACCACTTTCTTCAACATATGTTTGAGGGTTTTATTAAACCTCTCCACCAATCCGTCTGTCTGGGGGTGATATACAGAGGTGCGCATAGGTGTGATTTTAAATAGCTTACATAGCTCCTTCATCACCTTAGACATAAAGGGCGTACCTTGGTCAGTCAGGATTTCTTTGGGAATCCCAGTCCTAGAGAACATATAAAACATCTCCCGGGCAATTGTTTTAGATGCAGTGTTTCTTAAGGGCACAGCCTCAGGATAGCGGGTCGCATAGTCTAAGACAACCAAAATGTACTGGTGTCCTCTAGCCGATTTTACAATGGGACCCACTAAATCCATGGCAATACGCTCAAAAGGCACCTCTATAATGGGGAGCGACACCAAAGGACTACGAAAATGAGACACTGGGGCGCTAAGCTGACATGTGGGGCATGACTCGCAGTATTTTTTAATGTCATCATAAATTGCAGGCCAATAAAACCTCTGGAGGACTCTCTCCCGCGTTTTTTCAGTCCCCAAGTGTCCCCCAAGAACATGGTTATGTGCCATGTCAAGCACCTGACGCCGGTACGGCTTAGGGACCAGAAGCTGTTCCACAATTTCATCATTAATTTTAGTGACTCTATAGAAGAAATCATTAGTCACGGAAAAATGGGGAAATTTATTCTCAGCATCTGGTTCCTGAGGTACCCCATTCAAAACTGTAACCTGCTCTCTCGCATTTTTAAGAGTGGGGTCCTGCATTTGTGCAGTCCCAAAATTAACCCTAGACACCTCTAAGTCTGGTATATTTTGCTCAGTGGGAGGAGCTTCCTCCTCCTCTCCAGCCAGGACCTGTAAAGGAAAAGCATCACTTTCATCCTGCACAGTTTTATCATTTACAGTGGGTAATGCAACAACCTTAGGGGTATTCTCACTCCTTTCGGGGGTTTTTCTTTTTCCCCATAAAGCCCAGAACAACGGAAAGTCTCGTCCCAATATTACATTATGCATGAGGTTTTTAACCACACCCACTTCAAACTGTACGGAGCCTAGTTCAGTCCCGATTTTAGCCAGCACTATAGGGTAAACTTTTGTATCACCATGTATGCAAACCACACTCATGTGTTTTTTTGACCCAAAGTCCCCAGCCACCAGGCTGGCATGCACCAAGGTTACAAGGCTTCCTGAGTCCAGCAACGCCTTAACAGGGAAGTCATTAATGGTAATGTTGCAGACTTGCGGTTCAGTCTCTAGTCCAGGAACTGCAACACAAGATGGTTCCGCAAATAGCGACTGACGCCGGCTAGCGTCACACTCCATTGGCTCAGAGGTAAGGGGGCAATGGGCAGACACGTGTCCCACCTCATGGCATCTCCAGCACTTGATAGGGCCTGGTCTCCCTGGCAGGGAGTCCTTTTTAGGGCCACTTGGCCACCCGGGACCATCGCCAGTCTTTTGCCCCTGAGATACCTCTTGAGCCCTTTTCCCTCGATCAGCACCCCTCCACACTCCCCCAATCGATGGAAGTCTCTTACCAGCTGACGGCACAGACCTGGCACTCCGGGGAGGTGAAGAAGCTGCAGGAACATCACGGAGGTAGTCCTCAGTCGCTTGGAACCTCTCCACAAGGTTGACAAGTTCGTCTGCATTCTTAGGATCACCTTGTCCCACCCAGCGTTGCAGGTCAGCAGGCAGTGCTCGGAGGTAGCGATCCATCACGACCCTCTCTAGGATCTGTGCAGGAGTAGAGGTGTCTGGCTCCAACCACTTTCTTGCCAAATGGATCAGGTCATACATCTGGGACCTCGCAGATTTGTCCAGACTGTAGTTCCAGTTGCGTACCCTCCGGGCACGGACAGCAGCGGTAACTCCTAGTCGGGCAAGTATCTCTGCTTTTAGCCGAGTATAGTCCTTGACCTCCTGCTCACTGAGGTCATAGTAGGCCTTTTGAGGTTCACCTGTTAAATAGGGCGCAATGACCTCTGCCCACTCAGCAGCTGGTAACTTCTCTCGCTCAGCCACACGCTCAAAGACAGTTAGGTAGGCCTCAACATCGTCCTCAGCAGTCATCTTTTGCAGCGCTCGCTGCACAGCCCGTCTCACATAAAAAGTCTCTGGAGCGGCTGTCACCGCTGGCTGTGGATTAGCCTCTGCAGACGCCTCTTGCTTAGCTATCAGGAGCTCGATGAGTTTTTGTTGTTGAGCCATTGCTTGTTCATGGCGCAGGTTAGCCGCTGTCTGAGCCTGCTGCTGTTGCAAATTCACTTGCATAAACTGCTTCCACATCTCCTCCATGGCGCTTGTCTGTTTTTGGAGTGAAGTAGCAGTCTTCACCCAGGACATAAGCAGCTGTAGCCAAGTTGATACACACCGTTGCCCCTAGCAACCGTTTTGCCCGCTCCGCAGCACCAATTGTAAGGATCTTCCCGGGGGATGGTGTGTTAGGACACAGTTCACAGCAGACGTAGATGTATAAAAGACAAACTTGGGGTTTATTTTTAGCATAAACAGTCCAGCAAACATAAATACAGCAACACCGTGCTTTTAAAAATTCAAACAAAAAACCTACCCGTCTGGGCGCTTACTAACAGGTTGTCTCACCTATCTGACACTCACAAACACAGCGTCTTTAGCCTGGATATCGCAGGGTGAGTTTTAGCTCCCGCAGTGGCTGCGTTCGCAACTTCCTCCAAACCCACATAGGCTGTTTCCTGGCTGAGAGCCCAGACCTGTAAGCTTTGGAAAGCTTTTACCTTCACAGGCTGATTAGGAGCAGAGCTCACCTGATCCAAAACCCGAACTGGATCGAGGGGAGGGAGTGGCGAGTCCCACTACCAAACCTACCTGCCACTCCCTGTAAATCCAGGCCCGGCAAGATTAACAACAACTCAGCAGCATAATACTGCTGAGCAACAGGTCAATCCTGGACTTACCATCTCACACTACGTAGCAACCTAGGTGAGATGTACACCCCCTCGAGCACTTCTCCAGTGAGATGTCTACAGTATGTATCATCTTAATATCATTCCTTCGTGTTGCTATAGAAACTCTGCGAATGGTAATACAGAAATTTCACATACGTAAACAGGTTTATGCAATCCTAGAAATTAGAAGGGGTTTAGCGCTGAGCACTCTCACTAGCACATACAGTAATATTCATTATTAATGACATGATCTGCTGCTAAGAATAATGTCAAATTATTTCCAGACACTTGTAGCTTTTTATTTCCATTCGGTGTAAGGAATTTCCCATCTGCTTCTTGTAAGTCGACTCCTCCACCGTTCAGACTTGGTGACATAAGCACAATGCGGAGTTGTAATCCCTGATTTACAGGGCTGCGGGCACTTCTATAGGAAGGGACCTGTGTCACAGGTGAATTACTCGCCTTGTTTTGTTGTCATTAAGTGCCATAACATGAATTGCTTTTCTTTTCTGTAATCAAGGACAAAGCTATGCATGCACTTAATATTGATCCCGGGGCCAACAAGCTACCTAGTCTATTGATTGGAGACAGAGCTAAAAGCTGCACGTGGCTGCAAAGCTAATACGTTCTACGTGCTTTATTACTTCATGCTGGAAAGACTTAAAGATTTGCCTAAGAATAACTTGGAAGAAAGTTCAAGTTTTAACAATAAAAAACATTGTAGTATAAAGTGCAGTGCAACATTCTTTTGGATGATACAAGTATCGGAATATGAAATTACTGTATTAAAGAGAATCATTATATCCATACATTTGGTTTGGTCTTTGAAGGGATGCACCAAGTTTACAAGTTATCCTTATCTACAGGATAAAGGAAGATAGTGACCCCTCATGATAACCAAAACAAGGTTCTCAGAAATCTGGAGAGGTACCTTCTTCATTTAATAGTATGAGAGTGTTGGAAACTGCAAAGTGCTGGACTATCTTCGGCTCTTGTGGGAGTGCTGGAGATAACCAAGCGCTTTGGTCTGCAATTTCTGACCCTCCTATGCTATTGAAAGAAGCAGCAGAAGGCCTGTTAGTTCTGATATTTTACCCAGTATTTAGAATAGCCCCCATTTTCAGGATTGCGGGTGGTCCAATCCAAGTGATCGTCGAGGGTATCAGCACTCGAACCCACACTGATCAGGTTGTTGTCCCTTATCCAGTGGATAGTGGATAACCTTAAACCTTTGAAGGCTATTTGGACGACTCAACCAACAGAATGTCCTTATGAACGTATTCTTTAGAGTTCCAAATAGCCCTCTTTGAATTGAGTCAGGAGCCAAAAACAACCTTTTAATTCAGGTTTACTGAAGGTATTTCAGCACACCGCAGCTTCAGTTCTCATATTCTGAATCTCTGATGCAGGCTTTGTGAAGATGAGTTGTACTTCTCCAGCTTCAGAGGGGCATCTAATACAACTCATTAGACTTAGATAAGTACAAACATTTGTCTTTTTTCTTAATTGACCCTGGGTAAAGTACATTTAGGTTTAATGGGACACCTAACCACTAGTCAAAAAGGACCAGAAGTTTTTTGCCACGTAGATTAAGTTCTCTTTAAAGCTGAAAAATGAATATTATTTGACACATACTCTTATTACTACATAGCACAACACTCAGTGCTTAGAAAATTTCCCAAGGATTTTTTCATGGGAAAAACATATTGTACTAAAATAGACATTTCCTAGGTAGAGGAAACCGATCTTCTTTAAGTAATGCTTTTATAACAGATTAAGTAATGGATAAAAGCAAATGTTATAAAATGAACATGTACATCAGATTATAAGATGTAATCAGAATTTAAGAACATTTTTTTCTTTTCCGTTTAAAAATAACAGGAACAACATGTACAAATGTGATTTGGAATGAAATGGTAAAACCACTAAATTGCTCAGGCCAGCTACACTGGTTTGATAATCTCTCCCTAGTACATAATGCTCTACCCATTCCTGTTAATGCTTCCTCCCACTTAACCGTCCATGTAACTCAAGTTTTATATTGAAATTGAAGAGCTTGATATGTTTGGCCTGCAATGCCATCAGAATTATGTGTAAAACAAATTGAGGTTGCCTGGGTCCCTGCCAGATTAGATTAAGATTTAATATCTTTCTGCAAAGAAACTGGCATTACAATTGCAAGCGATTACTTCACGGAAAAGAAGTCTGCTTTACAAATTTTATAGTAGTACAGTGAACACTAAATAAATAAAACTTTACATTATCATTTAGTCTGAATGATTTAATCCATGCCCTGGTCAGCCTCATCAACGTAAGCTGTAGTGATCCATAATGACGAACCAACCTTCCATGATAGATGAAGGAGAATCGAAACGCCTGCGACGTCCCCTCTACCCAACAATTGCTCATATTTGTGGCAGTTTGGAAAGGTCTTATAAATGAATATCCTTTTAGCCAACACCCAGCCAAGAAATAATAAAACTTGTAATAAAAAAAATCCTTCACCCTAACGAGCATTGGCATTTTGTATTCTCCTAGATTACCTTGCAAGGCAGCTGTGGCATATTAAATATTGAGCACATTGGGCTCTGCCATGCTTCCTGCAGGGCAAGAGGCCAATAAAATTATCCATTGTGACAGTCTGGCAGAAAAGCTTTTTTTTTATTGAAAAACACTGCATTGTCCAAATCGAGTTGGACGGATTGCTAAATTTCCTAACAGAGGAAGGAGGTCCGATATCCTGTGTAGGCACATCAGATGAAATTGTCTGCTTTGTACCTCCATCTGATGGAATAGAATAAAAAGCTTCCAGTTTCTTTCTTCTGTCACCCTTTTTGTCAAAATTAAGTAATAACTGTCCTCCATTAGAGAGTAAGAGGATGAATAATAAAGGACAGTTCCCAGTGACTATGCCATTATTCGGATCCTACCGTCTAGCTCTTCATACCCTTTAGCTGATCATGGGTGACAATCCAATAGTCCTTTTGTTAGGAGACAAGACGATTCCCCCAATATATCACACATATAGAATTGCTTTGAAAACAACCATATTTATTCGATCACAGTGCAAGGTACATATGCAGATGAGATATAGGTCCTAGAGGCTAGAACTGCATTTATCTGGCATATCCAGTGTATGTTATAAAAATTTGTGATGGGAATTTCCCATTCAATGACGTGAATGGTAAATGAGCCGCAATAACAGAACACTACCACTACAGAGGTAGCAGCACCATCTGCTTCCATCTCTATGCAAACTCTACCATAGACCGGAATTTTTTAAAATGTAAGTTATGCTCCTATAAAGTCATTTTTACCCTCCTAAATAAAACAAATCAATGTTTTATGGTTTTCTTATTTCATACAAAAATGTCAATCTCTTCCACAGTCCTAAATTAGTTTACAAAACCCACCGTAATGTCAAGAACACTGACATACAGTATATATAATGTAGTGCAGTTTTAGCAGATTCAGGTAGAAATCTATTGTTGCTGATAAAATTCAATTGCTCATTCCTGACATGGCGTCTATTGATTAGAAATATCATACAAATAAAAGATTTGGGCGATAATAGAAAGTTAACTTATTATAATTTTAACTGAATGAGAAATTGCATTTAGGCAGACAGTACAATAAAGTAGAAAACCTATTTCTGCTGATTTAAGTTTAAGGATAATAATCTGCTCGTAAGGCTTTTATAACAGGACATACATATAAGGGGAAGATAAACACAGTAATAAATCACCTCCGGAGCATCTTACCCAGATACTAGGCTCAACATATTGGGTACTATACTTGTGTTTCTTCTTACTTTTTTTTGACATTCTTAATATCTCTGGATCTTTAGATACTCAGTTTATTCTATTTTAATTACCGGAAAGGGGAAGTTTCAGGAGGCACTCTGCCAGAACTATATAGCACTACAATGTGCCCAGAACTATCTTACGGCAAAATAAGACAAATGGAGATAACATGTAGATGGTTCTGGCACAGTCATCCAAACCAATGGATACTGCAAAATGGTTCCTAAACAGGCAGTCCCCAGGTTACGTACAAAGTTCTTTGTACTTAACTTTATTTTGCATGTAAGTCGGAACAGACAATTTTCAAAATGTTTTTTCTTTCATTGAAATGAGGATTATCTGGTACTTCACACCTATAAGATTAAACATTATCTACCCCAATATATCTCCAATGTGTTGGTGAGGATGTGGCAACAAAGGAAGTCTCATGCATATTCTGTAGAACTGCCCCAAATCCTAGGTCTTTAGAAAGCAACAAACACCGTAATATAAGAATTAACCAAAAAAGACAATGAAATAGGCCCAGAACAAGCCCTCCTATTAATTGACGTGGAAGTTTTCCCACAAGAACAGGAGGCAATTATCGTACACCTATTGATGTCTACGAAACTAGTGATAACAAGACATTGGAAAGACAAAGACTCATAGGGGGAGATTTATCATAAGTCTTTTAGAGCAAAACTGTTCTAGTTGCCCATGGCAACCAATCAGAGAACAGCTTTCATTTTCCCACAGCCGTTTTTAAAATTAAAGCTAAACTCTGATTGGTTTCCATGGAAAACTAGACAGTTTTACCTCAGAAACTTGATGATAAATCTCCCCCATAGTCTTTGATCACATAGTACATTTACAGTTAATACAATGCTTGAGATCAGCATTTTCTTTCCATACGTTTTGTCTCTTCCCTTTTACTCAATGCCCGCTTACGTCCTCTTCCCCTTTACTGTAGATTGATAAACAAATGGATTAGAAAAGACTGTTCTTCTTTGATCTTCTCTGAAATAATGGTTTATGCAAAGACCTTTTAAATATGTTTAGGTCCCTAGTAATGAAAATATGATATGACGTCATACTCATCAGCTTCTGAGATACCTACATGTACGTCATAGTTAATTTGAGAATAGAAAATGAATTGTGGCCCCTTAACAAAAAGGGTCATGATATGTTTTTTGTCTTTTTTCTATACACATAGGTCCAGATATATCAAAAGTGAGGCAGTCTGCCTCACCAATGTGCAGGGTGCACCAGCTAATTGAAAACTGGTCCACGATCTTCAATTTTTTTTTTTATGTCAGTGGGAACAGGTATATTTTTATTTGTAACTTAAAATTTTTGTGCCGTCATGGGAATACGGATTATCAATAAAGCTTCATTACAGACACCTTACACATGATCATTGCAGTCTGGGACTATAGTAAAGCATCCAGAGAGCTTTCCCAGAGGTCACAGTGCAGATAGATCTGCCTATAACTAGGGGTGCACTGTAAGATGCTCTTTAAGTGCAAAGTCTGATGCAGCCCATTAATATATCTGGGCCGGTGTCTTTCATACTTTTTTTAAGTGTCTGCATTGCATAAACAATCCTTGAAGCACAGTGAAATCACAACTATGTCTTGTTTTAACAGAGTGTTCTTTTGTCCCTATATAAGTGCTTTCATCATGGAAGGCACAGAACTCCTGTAGTGCTATGTATTATCTTACTGAAAACCCCTCTGTGGCTGTACAAACAGACGTTGGCAAGATAAAGCTGTAGCTGAGAATTTCCCTTTCTAAAAGTTGCGGTTCATATTTCTGATAGCTGGCTTCAGGGGGTTGTAGTGAGATGGTTATCATTTTATGAAGGCTCTTTTTGTTTTAATGCCAAGCTTAGCTGCTAGATATCAGTATTTTTCTCCAAAATTTAGCTAATGGACCTCGAAGACAATTTAAGTTCTTAGGGATAAATTACGCATAGACAACAGAATTTTTGTCTTACTGTAACTTGAAGAAACTTTCAAAGTTTCAGATAATGACCATGTTTAATGAAATGCCTCTGTGTTAAGAATAAGAATGTAGCATGATGAATTTGTTTAATAGTTCATAAAACAGGAGAATTTGTCTCTATTACGATTCTATCTGTTAAACCAAACTTTTATTTATATGGGATGACTTTTTATTTTCTAGTAAAATCTTTTTTTGTCTTATGTTTCAAAATTGTACAGCATTTTACACCTTGATACCGTTGCATCTAAATAAACATTTATGTACATGAATAAAAGTGTATGAATAAAACTTCAGTGTTTATATTAGGGCACATTCACATGGCCGTCTGCGGGGACGTACATGCGGCCGCATGTACGTCCCCATAGACGGCAATAGCGGCACGACGGGGATACGGTGCCACACATGTGTGGCACCGATCCGGGCCGCACACCGCAAAAAGATAGAGCACGCTCTATCTTTCGGCGTGTGTGCGGCCGCGCGCCGCTATTCTCTATGGAGGGAGGAGGGGTCACCTCCTCCTCCTCTCCAGCACACGGTGGTATGCCCGCACGGCGGGCATACCGCTGTGTGAATGTACCCTGACATATATCAAAATCTGTGCAAGATTTTCCTCTATGGGAACGGCAAGCCAGGAAGGGATTGACCTACTAAAAGGGGATGCAAACATCAATCAAATGAGGATGCAAATAAAGATTATATACCATAACTGAGAGCTCCTTTTTAATGGACCGCTTTCTTCTTGGTCAGATGATGATAGCTAACTAAGATGATCTATTTGTTTTACGAAAACCAGAAGGGTACATTCACACGAACATATGCCTACCCTGCCATAGCCGCTGTAGCAGCGCTCACCCCTCCTCTCTCCATAGAAAATATAGCTACCACGCCTAGAAAGGTGAGCAAAATCCCAGCCTGGTGCCATACCGTTTACACGGGACACATACTAAACTTTATTCTAGTAATAAGTAAATTAATTGCAGAGGCTACTGGGGCGTGTAGCCTTCGCTGCCAGTGCCTGACCAGGCTAGTACACGGCCCAGTAGCCTCTGCAGTTAATTTATATATAACTAAAATAAAGTTAGGTTCCTGGGTTATTTAATTACAGATTAGGGCAGGGGCAGGGAGAAAGAATCTATCATCAGATCTACGTCTGGTGGTAGATTCCTCATGGTAGGTTTCCTTTAAGGGTTTCCTTTAAATATTGTGCAAGGCATGTAAGATAGGTTTTTATTTCAGAATTCTGGTACAGACAGCTTAATACATTTTCCCCACTGTATTGCAGGCAGGAGGCAGCTACCATTAGATCTACTTCTGATGGTAGATTCCTCATGGTGGGTTTCCTTTAAGGGTTTCGGACCATTTTTAGTCAGTTTTCCGCCTTGTATGAAATAGAGGTGTGGCCACTGAAAAGGGGTGTGGTTTCTTGGCTAAAGCATGTTTGCTAACTAAACTAAAGTAAACTAATTATTTTGACACATTAAACTAGACCAAATTATAGATGGTACAAAGTACAACTAGACAGTCTTCTACTACTCCAGATTAATAATCCGGCAGCAGACAGGTCTAGTCGTACCATGCAGTGATCTAATGTGTGACACTTTGATAAATCTCCCCCAGTGAGATATTATACTAAATTGTGTTGCATGAGAAACTTGCTGAATCTGTAGTTACCTTAAAGATCTTTAAAAAAAAGGATTTTACAAAAGGGATCTTCAACCTTTGCACATGTAACAATAACATTTTGTAAAAATAGTTTTTTGCTACTTAATAAACCAGTCACAACATGTGGCAACGTAACCCTCCAACTGCCAGATGTCTGCACTGAAGAGCATAATTCTTGGAGATACATTAATACACAAAATGTCATCTGTACAGAGGGAATAAAACAACATCAGTATAACCCAGACAGACTTTGTGACTCCGTAGCAGGGAGAACACTGGAGATATTCAGCTACTGACCGTGTACAAGCGTTTCTTTCTGGTTTTCAAAGAGAGATACTTTTCTTTAGTTTCTTGGCTTGGGTTAGTCCAAAGCCAAGTCAATATTTATGTGTTCATATAGAATAGGATGGACTTTGAGACTGTGGATGAATTGCTGTATTTGTAACGTAAGATGAAAGGTTTATTAGTGGCTGGAGGGTGCCAGATATTGAACAGGCTTGGATTTGCTTCCATCCCACGTCCTTTTTTAATCAGAAATTAAGATGTAAGGTGGGTCAGAAGAGTGCCACAGCTCCAGGGCTAATGTGTAATGGAGAGGGAAAGTATCTAAGATTGTAGTGAAAAGGAAACTCTACTCCTTGGAGAACTGATAATTCCCTGACCCGGTGTCATGCGTTATGACTTCTAATGGATACTGCTATATGGATGCTTCTGATAAATCCTTTTATTGCTACACTTTGAGTGGGATGTATAGGGCGTGTGTCTCTGCAAACGAGAGCAGGAAAATTCACTGGCTACATTTACCCTCATGATACCTATAGCTTACAATAAAATCAGTGTCTTTGCTAGTGGGTAAAAAAAAGAAAAAACAATGATAGAAAGACACTGAACCCATTAAAAATAGAATTACTACAAGAACTTAATCGTCTTGTTATGTAATGCCACATAAACATATTTAATATAGCGAAATATTTCTCTGCTATAAAATGTATGACATAAATAGATCATCCATAATAGGGGTTATCTACACTTAACAAACAGGTTTAAGTTAAGTTATAGGAAATCTACCAAGCATGATAAACCAGGGACACTTACTCATAGATCCAGGCACTGTGACTGTGGTAATATTCTTATACTTGTTATCCATGGCCTCAATAGCTCTGGGGTTGTTACCTGTGTTGTAGTTCCACGGGTTGTTACATTGTGCAGCAGCATGTCTAACCTTTTCCGGTTTCCTGGGACTTCCTCGCCTCCACCTGCTGTAATATCACAGCATCTGTGAGTTTTAGTGCACACTGGGATGGGGGAAGTGCTCTGCACTGTGTAACATGCAAGGGCTCGGGTAACACCCTCATAGCACTTCTGGCTACTTTCATTAGCATAATTTTAGAAGTTGATTTTAGAAAAAAGAAAGCCATGGATTACAAATATAAGAGGATTAACACACTCATGGTGCATTGAGCTATGTGTAAGTGCCCTTGGTCCCTGAAGTGTCCATACAAAACAGAGCACAGGAGCGTATGTGGTTGAAAAGATAGCTGTGCAAGAAGTCTGATAGAAATGAATAACGCACATGTTGAGAATTCCTCCTGCATTCCTTTCCATATAGGACACTATTGGGGACTTTCTTTCATCCCATATTCCCCAATTCTGTAAGTCCCAACAGTGGACCATGTTAGACACTTTCTTCTATCCACAGAATGCATCTTTAACAACAAAACAACTTTAAGTCCTGAGAATCCTCAAAAGTATTATGACATCTGTACATCTTCACCTTTGTATTTGATTCAACTTTTCCACAGCCATTATGGATATCGATAACTGTTAAAAGGAAAATTCTCTTGAGCATAAATCCTTCCACACGGCTATGCTGGCCTCACACAACACAGATTTGGCAGATAATAAGTGCAGCGATCAAAGGTGATCCCTTGCTGTAACAGCACCACCACCTGCTCACACTCATTTCACAAGGTAAATCCCAGGCGACCTGCAGTGCTTAGCAGCTTCCATGTAACTCATAGTAAACCAAACTCCACAAGCTGCAATGCATCTTCATCTTCTACAGTCATAACCAAGCAGATACATATAGAATTTACTTGGTTTCAAATTGAAGTTGAAGCATCACCCACTAAAATCTATTGCAAGTAAATTTGCCTTATTCTTCAGACATGTGTAGTGTACATTATATTTTACAGTCACTTAGTCTTGTAATTTCTGACAGAAGTAACATTTTTTTTCGGGGTAGACTTCCGTGTGACAAGAAAACTAGCAGTGCAATATTATACTGGAAAACATGCAAATAAATAGTATATAATGTGGGAACATCTGCACTTGCCATAAATACTACGGCCATGGTAATTGATTGGACGTGCCCTTATGGTATATATTTTGGATAATGAATGGATTTATAATCATTTATAATGTATAATGTTACTTCTCCAAGTAATCTCTAAACCATTGAAGCAAACCTTTGTTATTTCAGAAAGAAATAATGCAGTTGATAATTACAAACTTTATAATATACTTTGTATGTATAGCAGCTATACATATAAAACTATAATTCCAACTATAAACTCCCATTGATGTGCTCTAGTACTATAAAGGGGGATGGCAGCCAGACTTTATTTATTTTTCCTCCACCGGTTGGCATAGCATACATGAACTAAATGCACAGATTGCTACATTTTGACTAGGTTCTGTTATAAGGATTTGGTACCATTGAATATTTGAACTAAGTTATATAGTATCCTATGTTCAGAAATTTATGGGACCTTGTCATTCCATCACAGTAATAATACACAGAGAAACAGTTTTTTACTCCATTTTATCCAGTGGTCCTGCATGTCCTTTATGTTTTCCCTATGTATGGATGTGCTTAGATAGACTATAGAAATAGTGCCCGCTAGTCATTCAGATTATGTTTAAACTATATTAATTTCACATAAATAAAAAAAAAATAGTTAATTAAGTAAAAATGTGTAGTGTAAATGATAGTATTACATATCTATTGCCAGTTTTGCATCTGGGAATGTGTTACCTACTAAGTGGTGGATGCAGCCGGGTCACAAAAGAAAATCTATAAATGTAATTATTAGTATTATATTCTCACTCTCCCCAGAGAAGTATCACATTACTTCTAATGATTTACTAAACCTTTTACCTTTCAAGTCTGTTTGATCGAATCATTTTTCTCTCATGGTTTTAAAGGAAATTATATGAACATGACAGAATTGAAAAGGGTACAAAATGCAATGAGTCAAACTCAGAGATAGGTGACAATATTGAAATGAAAAGTCATCAGATTAATATGTGCTATTTAACTGTACATTGTAAAAGTTTAACCTTAACAGATATAACAGATAACATTTTGGGGCGGCACATAATTTACTTATGACTAAGCTCCACCCACAGTAAATAAAAACATAAATATAATTGGAGCATTATGTAACTAAATAAAGGACTTTCCATTTCATTAAATAATCTTATGGCATATTTCTTTTGCTTTAGATGATGACTTCTTTCATGAACTACCAGAGACCTTCCCGTCAGATCCTCCAGAACCACTGCCTCATTTTCTTATTGAACCTGAAGAAGCCTACATTGTGAAAAATAAACCCGTAAACTTGTACTGCAAGGCGAGCCCAGCCACGCAAATCTACTTCAAGTGCAACAGCGAATGGGTTCATCAGAAGGACCATGTGGTAGATGAAAGAGTGGATGAAACCTCAGGTACTCGTCATCTTATTTCTAACATCTAATATCTAGCTTACAATACGTTAAAATAAACTTAGGTTTGACTTATTCTTTATTAAGCCGAAAACTAAACCTAAAAACATACACATTTTACTATAATTGTTTCTATATTGCATCTTTTTGCATAAAACCTGCTGTTATACATATTGGCAAATCTTTTTATGCCATGTTATGGAGTAAGGTACAAGTTTCAACCTTCACTATATTTTCGTACAAAATATGTTTTTTCAGTGAACATTATTACATTATTGGATCAGAATATGAATTTAAAATAGATAGACATAAATACATAGTGAAATCAAAATGGACCATGGACAGAGAACATGTGTAAAAAGTGAGGTGGGTGCAACTGGATGAACCTTGATTCAAAGGTTCCAAATGTGTTGCAGCATCCTGAATTTATTCAAGAAACAATGAAAACATTATTCCCCTATGATATTCATCGCTTCAGTCCTTTGGAGAACTTTTCTCAAGTCACAGGTTCCTACTGTTAGATTGCAGTGCATGTAGTGCTGCAGAATCTCATTTTGCATCTTTCTAAACATCTTTCAATAATTATTCCCAACAAGGCTAAGCTAGTGATAAGAAGACCCCTTAAAATTTGGGTTCAGCATAACCCAAATTTTAGGATCCAGTTCTGCACATAAGACTGGACCCCAACCAGTAACACTTGCAATCGGTGCTGGCAGCGTATTCTAAACCACTGTGACTATACGCTTGGCAGCACTAACATGCCGGCGGCTTGGTGCGCCACAATTTTGGGGAGGGTGGTTGTTCTCAATGACATCATTTACCAGCAACATTTAAAGCATTAACATCCATGATCGGTACCAACACTGATCACAGGCATTAGCCGCACTGGGAAGTTGAGCCAAACCCACCCCCAAACCTGTAATGAAGTTTGGGTCTCACACACCTGCAAAGCTTGAGGTAGACCAGAACTTTGCAACATTTTCTTGTCCTTTTGAGAAATTACTGTCCAAGATAACATAATAATAATAATAATTATTATTATTATTATTACTATATTTATTTAGAAAGTGCCATAATATTCAGTAGCACTTTACAGATTATGTCATTTTTTAGGATATATATTTATTTATTTTTTTCATTGAATTCTTATACAAAACAATTTGGACAATAATCAGAAATCATAAAAGAGAATAGGGGGGGGGGAAACATTTTTACAACAGCAAATATCCTTAATACACAAACATTACTGTATATACTCGAGTATAAGCCAACCCAAGTATAAGCCGAGGCCCCTAATTTTACCACAAAAACCTGGTAAAACCTATATTTTTTTTTACTCAAGTATAAGCCGAGTTTGGGGTTTCAGCACATTTTTTGTGCTGAAAAACTAGGCTTATACTCGAGTATATATGGTAATTCTTATTGTAATTTTTACCCATTAGTATCAAAATATACAACTAATAAAATGTAAGCAAGTTTCTTTAGCACAGCTATGAACTCAAAGCTCCCTACTCTTAGTACACTATCACAGTATACTATCAGCTAGAAGCAATAGTTCTTTTTATAAAGCCCCAATACAACTTGGGTTGGGTAAAATGTGATAGTTTTTCCACTGCAGAAAGTATATTATATAAATTATATAAAAGTATATTATCCTTCTCGTGAAACAGCTAGTGATGACCAATCAGGGGTGAGCCATTTAGACATGTGATACAATAGTATCCTTTGGATCACTTGGTATCTAATATGAAGAAGGTATTAAAAAGGAACCACTAGGAGATACTTTTTGGTCTTTTTCTGGAAGGCAAAATGTGTTTTGGATTGAACACATGTGTGCCCTTCTGAATGTAATGATCTCTGTTCCAAATTGGATAATAATAAATAAATATATATTATAAAACTCTATTACATAACTCTGTTAACTCTTTCTTGAATAATTTCAACAAGAAAATATAATTATATCCATAGCAAATGTGGCAACTAGAGCAATTCCTAATCTCAAAAAACCCTAATTCTCATAACTTTTTACAGATTTTATTCTGTAAATAGGACTCTAGTTCTTTTTTTAACGCTGACACAGTTTATGATGGCATGGTTTTCCATAGTTGGACTACACCTACCTTAAAGGGGTTTACCCCTTAAAGAAAGTTCTAAAATTTTAAACTCTTAGCGGTGTTTAGACAATAAAGATCATTTGTAAACCTCTTTACTGTATTGCTATTTAAGCTCCTAAAACTCAGTGAGGGTAAGTGTTAGTCCCTGCCCACACTCTGGAATCTATCTAAGCAGACACTTCATGATTCCTCTGATCTATGAGATGATGTATGCTGACATTGTGCTTAGATTATCAGGGATAGGGTTTATCTACACTTTTATTTAGCTTCTGAACATTCTACTAGCACCTGACGCATAGAACAAGAGATGAGACAGATCAGAGATGAGAGATGCTTAGATCCATGAGATCGATATAAAACAAAATGTCACTCTGAGCTCATCTAACTCACCTAAAACACACAAAATCACCACTTCTATATGTCTCCTTTTCAGATAAAGACCTTATCTGTCTGTAGCTAGTCGAGTAAGTGTCTTCATGCTGCTTGCTGGCAGGAAGTGCCTGTGTCTGAGCTGGTCTTATAATGTAAGGAGAGGGGCAGGAGCCAGAGAGCACTGCAGCCGTGCAGATAAGAGAATCTATTCATGAGAATAATCCAACCATAGTCAGAATATTTAAGGTAATATCCAGGGACAACCAAAATTGTAAACAGCAGGGCTGTTAGAGACAGGTTGGAATTATTCCTGGGAATGCTGTAATTTGTAAATTAGACAATGTGTTTTGTGTTATTCTGAGTATATTTAAGAATCTCGTCTTCGTGGAAATACCCCTTTAAAGCCCAATTTCATACATGTCAATAAAGAGCATATGGTACTCCTTCTAGCTGCAGAACCATAATGTCGCTAGAGTTTTACTATATGGTCAATGCTGATTGCAATGTTAATTGTGATTCTTGTTATCATGTAATTTATCATTTAAATTGACTTTATTGAAATTTGAGAAATAAAGTTCAATCCATTAGTTCTACCCCAACATTCATCTACTTCTTTATCTAAATCTTCAGAGACGTTTCTAGCTAATATTGTCTACTTCTTTATCTAAATCTTCAGAGACGTTTCTAGCTAATATTGTCACCATCCAGACTCTGCACAAGCCTCAGATCATCCTTTCAACATCAACATTCACACTAGGTGACTAGACATGTGACAGTCTTCAAAGGAATAGCAAAGGCTTGTTCTGGAGCCACCATGAAGTAAGCCAGAAACATTGCAGCATCAAGCAGCAGGGGGGATTGCAGAAAGCTATTTTTATTTATTTCCGTATTGTGCATATTATTAGTAAGAACTCAATCTGGAGAAGAGGAGCAAGTTATTAAGAGCTTTGATTTTCCTTTAGTATGTGTAATCATCATTTAATCTATTTATTTCTACAGTTGAATACAGTATATAATTCTTGCTGTATGTCACAGGACACACCATCTACTTCTATCCACTTACTAGACAAATTTTACAAACAAAGTAGAAAAAAGTTAAACTCCATTGAAGGTTGTAAATTATGGGGACTGAAATTTCTGATAAATATTGGGACCATAGATACAGAAAATGTAGTCTGGACAGAAGAATTTTCTGGGTCCACCCTACAACTATGAAAAATATATGCACATTCAATATCAGTTATGTCACAACCTTTCATATATTACCATAACATACAAGGCAAATCATTAATGTGTGAGTTGCCTATAAGAAGTTCATCCAAGATAGAGTGCTGACCTGGATTATGAGGAGAGCTCCCACCAACCTACTCCTACCCCACCAGCAGCAGATGGGCCACTGCAGCAGCATCACCGCTGTACATCACGTCTAATCATTGGTGCTTTTGGAGCACCAGAATCTGGTCCTGGCCTGGAGCTCCAACAGCTTCATCGATGAGCCATTTTAGGATTTTGCAGCCGCACTCCTGCATCTTAAAGAGGCAGCATGTTAGAGGTGGGTACTATACCCCTCTGCCATGCAGTCTCTTTAAGACACAGAAGCGTGCATGCTCTTGCACCATCCATATCATGCTGCATGGAGAAGATGCCAGAGGTGAGTAATTTGTTATTGCTGTATGGGGCTTAAAATTAAATATGGGCGGCTGTATAATTGATTAGTAAAAGAGAACCCTGTCTAGTAGATTACTAAGAGGGGGAATTTGACTGCCTAATTGCTAAAGAGAATCCTGCCTAATTACTGATGGCGACCCTGCCTATTGTGTGACTATAGGGGGACCCTGGGTAATGGATGTCTAAGGGTAACCTTTCCTAACGGATGACTGGATAAGGGGGTCATGTCTATTACATGGATTACTGTCTGAGGGCCATCCTGCCTATTCCATGAATTACAGATTAGTGGGGGGGGGGGGCTTTTTGATTCAATTAATGTTAAGTCTGTATATTCAGTGGGGGCCTCCAGTAGACTTTGTGCCTAGGGGCCTCCACCAACCTTAATCCAACTCTGACAGGGAATATAAGGGGGAAAGAGTTGTCCAGTTAGAACAAGCTCTTTGCATGTACCCAAGAAAGTATGCAAGCACTTATAATTCAGACACATAATTTAATTATCAAAAACACTCAGCGCTTGTTTACCTACTTTTATCAATTAGCAGGTTTATTATGGAAATCTAATTGTGAAATCCCCTTGGAGATCAACTATAAAAAACATTTTCAATCCAGAATTCAGACTGGCAGAACAGGGTTGGAGCAGCTTTAGATTTTTGACTTTGTCATTACATAACAGTGAATATTACGCTCTTGTCTTTAGACAATAAATAGGGTATGTCCTTTGCAGTTTGTGGTTTTTGCTGATGTTCTAAAAACAAGATTTGGTTGTGAGAAGTTAGATTCCTATCGTGGGATTTGCACCTCCGATGAGTGTAATTATTCAGAGAAATAACCTTAAAAGACGTCTATGGTCTTGGGCACATTGCGTCTGTTTCCTCATATTTGTACAGAGCCGTCAGACACACTATGGATTGTGTGTACTGTAAGTATTCTGAATTCTAAGAAAGTGTTGCTACTAAATCAGTAAACTGTTTTTCTAATTGGTATCACACAAGGCTACTGAAAAACAAGAAGACAATTAGACTGGAAAGCTTTCTCCCCATTAGTTTGATTTAGACTTATGTGCTGCTGTGTCTAAAATGTTGCTGATTCTTTTACCCAACATTGTCATTTCAGCCCTCATTAGTGCCACATCTCAAACTGAGTTGTACCTAAATGTGATATACTGCATAAAAAAGTAGGTTATACTGACAAACTGTGACGTACGCATCCTTGCAATATGTGTATGATTTAGACTTACAGCATCGAACCTTTTTACCCATCAAAAGTAAAACAAATCTTCAAGCTTGCACTGATTTAAAAAAAAATAAAAATTTGCACAATTTTGGTAAATTACTTAATTCAGATATCAAAGAAAGGCACCAGTAAAAACAGGTAGTTCTCGCTCTCTCTTGGACACATATAAGCAGACAGAGGTGGGTCAAAAGATTGCTCAGCTGAAAGTCACCTTAGCCACCACTTCTATACATGCATGTGTATTGAATTTGCAGACACCTTTAACAAAAGGATAACAAAATGATTGTGCAGTTGACTCTTGGGAGTCAAAATCTACACATCTAATGCAGCTTTAGCCCTCAAAAAGCCCTATGGAAGAACATTAGGTCAGCAACTAATATCCAGATATTTTGGGATGCATGGGATCTGGTTCCTGCCCAGCAAAAATGAAGGAAAAAAGCTCTCATTTTTAGACACAGATTCTAAAAATTTTTTGCTGGGGTTTTACCAGCAAGAATATGGTGAGGCCATGTCTTTGAGGGGAATTCGTGTGTAGGATGCTGAATAATGGGCATTATAGAATCAAAAAGGACATTGAGGAAGGGACATAACATTATGGTCAAAGATTGTTAGTTTGGAAGCTCAAGATACGTCAAGAAAATATTAAATGTATCAAATTTGTGGTTGTGGAAACAACTTGACAGGTACTACCATAACTCAGCAGTTTTTTGTATTACTACACAAACGCCTCGAAACAAACTGCTTATATGGCATCTTTTATGTTGTTCGTACACAGGCTAACATCTGTCACTCTCAGCCCACTCTGTGTGAATACTTTCTCTCTGGTCTCAGTAAAATAATGTAGTCAACTCATGTCTCCTGGGTTTTATAGGTTAATTTACCTGCCGAGAGTGCAGTATTAGCTATCTGGTACAATAATAGCTTTTGTAGAAAAAAAAACTGATGCAGCTGTTCCTAAACTGGTTAAAACTACATATATATTCAAAGATTGTCATGTGCTGCCATCCAGTGCAGAATGCTACGTAGGTTAATGTTATTTTCCAGGAGAAATAAGAAGAGTACAACACTAGTGTCTTATCAATTTACATAATCTCTGAGAACAAGGTTGTTGCCTTGGTTGACCTTTAAGAGATTAACATCACAGAAAAAGACATGTAATATTATAGTTCGAATATACTTAATATGCTATATGTAGGATATCTGTAGTTTCTTTTGGACAGAGCCATAGAACATACAGTGATTTTATGCTATCTAGGAGCACATCTCATCATTTGTGGTCAGAGGAATCCTGCCTTACACAACTCCATCATATAGGAAGTGACAGAGACTAAGCTCACCATCCACTGGAGACATGGAGTGACTCACTGCTTTTCTATTAACTTACTGTCTGGATGTGGAGCATCAAACAGTCACCAACCCGTAAAACGTAGCTACCAAGGGATTTACACACACTCAGACATACATACACTTTCATGTCTTCTATTTTATTGTGCTCTTCTGAATTGTTAAAAAGTGTTTACTGCGGTTTCCTTCCTACAAAACTGCCAATTTTATTATTGTATCTTGACCTGGCAAAGAAATGCAGCCATATATGTCCATAAATGAAGACATGTGTAATAATGAGAAATGACACAGGGAAAAAGTATTAAACCGTTTACCGAAGTGTATTCAATACTTTGTACAAAAACCTTCTGTGGTGATGAGAAGAAGCCACGGTCACCTCTCAGGTGTGATTTGGGCCAATTCTTCAACACATACACTCTTTGGGATAATTTATTAAGCGGCAGGCTCCTTACGACAGTTCTTTGTCTGTCTGTGGAGTTCTGCTGCAGTCTAATTTATTAAAGTGACCCTTTGACCCTTGATAAATCTGCTGGCAGTGTCTTATGCTAGCATCAAAAGTTGCAGAACATAGACCAGTGGGTTCTACGTCAAAAAGAGAATTTGCACTGTCCTATTTGGCCCACTGAAAAGTCACAAAACAGCATTTGTATCACATCTGAGCAAAAACGATGGTAAACATGGAAAATAAAATAAATTACCCCCTTTAAATCCTGATGGTTCTGTGGGCTTCTGTAGTTAATTCCATACATTTTCTATTGTAATATTGTGAAAAATATGCCATGGTTCTAGCTGCTATGGAGCCCAAGATGGGGTCTGAATTGATGCTCCTGAATTGATGCTCCCCTCCCGCCTCTATAAGTGACTCTCAAACAAAAAGGTTTATTACTTCTAAGGCAATTTTTTTTTCAGAAAAACAATAGATTTTTAATTTATAAAAGGTAATTTGAGGAAGCATATTTCTTACACTAATTCAGGGTGCTAGTAGTTGAGTGGTGTAAAAACTAGTGTAGTGTATAGGAGACATGACAAAAGCAAGTTTATTTTAGGTTTATTTAGGATAAAAGTTTATTTTAGGATCTAGGAGAAATCTCCTAAAAAACAAAGGATACAATTTAGATAATGAACAGTAATAAGGTTATTCTATATCCTGGACTACGGATTTATGCAGAGTTTGTTGGAGTTGAGTACGTGACAGACTTTGTATCAGTTGATGTACTTGAAGGGGCTACCAAGGTTACCAAGTTTCTGGCCACCAAGTTATAAAGCAACAAGCAACCTATATGTACCTCTTTTCTCCCTTCTATTCCAGCCAGATGGGTCCTGTGACTTTACTGCTGGTGTATGTCATAGGCCCCCGGGGCCGATCACAGGTCCCAGCCATGTTAAGGTTAGGCAACTATTAGGCTGCAACAGTAATGTACCATCATAATGACCACTATTGCAAGCTTTTTATGTAAACAGACACTTGCTGTAGCTGAACACTGCCAGGCTGGGATAAAGGGGAGACTTAAGATAAGTTTATTTGGTAGCCCGAATTTTGGTAATCCCAGAAACCCCTTTAAGTCCCTTTAAAATAGACAGAGATATATAGATAGAGAGATATAAAGATGGGTAGATGTATATGAATTACATAGGGATTAGATGAACAGATTTATGAGCTAGTGTTAATTATACTTCTAGTAATGTGTGTGTTCCAGTACATTCATGAAGTTACAGCAATCTATCTGTAGATGAAGCCACAGTAATCTAGAGTAACATTTGTGTTAATGACTTTGCGGAGCTTGGCTTTGAAATATAATGGTCTAACATTACTGTTATATAACCAGTTGTCACCGAGTTACTGCTCCTGGAATAATACATGCGGTGCTCGATAAGAGGTGAGCCTTTATATGCACTTTGGCAGCACACCTGAAGTCCTTGTCAAAATGATATTTCATTTGACAGCAACCTGGACAATGGAGCTTTCAAAAGAGATCTTTTCTATGTGCCAAGTTCCCTGGTGTGTGGCTTGATGTTCAGTAGGTCCTAAATTCAGGCTGAAAACAAACATAATATTCTTACCACGTATTCATGTTAGAAAACATCTAAAGCCAAACACATTGACTTAGTAGACTCAAAAGTTGTGACACTTTACAGCCATGTAATACTAGACAGAGGTCACCAGTTATTTAAAGTGGCGCACAAATCTGAAATATTGATGCACATATTGTACCAACTATGAATATCATATATTTTCGCTATTTAAAACTAAATATGCAAAAATGTTACACAATGTATCAGAAGAGGTGATTGTAATGTACAGGATGGAGCTCCGTACATCACCTATTGTCAGTAGTGAATCCTGTGTTATCTGATGTAAGCTAAAAAGTAGAGGTATTAGGCTAAGTCCATGGGCTGCAGATTTTTTCCTCTGTAGATGTCACAGAAAATTTGCAATATATCTGTGCGTTTCACATGAGGATATTGGTGCAGAGTGATGACTACTGAAATGAGATCCCTACGGTACAGGAAAGAAGCTGAATTATTTGAATGAGACTCAATGATCAGTATGAAACTAAAGTACATCTACAGTACAGTGTAGATGACAAAAACATCATCACCAAAAACGTTAAAAATAACTTTTTGGGGCCCCTGGCTCACTTTTAGACAATCACCTAAGTTCAATAGTTTTACGTAAAAACGCTCCTTCATTCAATCTATACCTGGATTGCTCTAGTTGACGACTGATTTTACTCCTTACCCCTCCCTCTCTCTTCTTTTTGTACTTTACATTAGCTTATCCATTTGCTAGTAATATATCTATCTAACAACCTTGGAATTGTTTATGTTAACTATTTGGTACATACATATATGACTCACCATTGACCTCACTACGTCTGTAATGTTCTGGCAAAATGATAGTTACTGCTCTAATATATATATATTGTACTTAAATATCACTTTATATTGTCTGGACCTGCGTGTCCTTTGATTACAAGTGATGCTAATTTGTTTAATGTTAATGTTACAACTGCTCAATAAAAAAATGATACAAAAAAAAAAAATAACTTGAATTAACTTTGTTATATTACAGTCGTTTTCCAGAAATAGCCTTCCAATAAACAGCATTACACTTCTCTATGTGGATGATTTATACTAGTCTGATACCTGTTTTGGGTTGTATTTCAACCCTTTTTTCAGACTTTTTGGGTGCATTGGGGTATTTGCACAATTTCTTGCGCCTTTCAGCCATTTTTTCTGCAGTTTGCTGGAGTTCACTGTGTAGCAGTAATCCTGGTTTGCACCTAATTTATCTTTGTATTTCCCCATGCTTCCAGATGTTTGCACCTGATTCAACATTGATTTGCGCCTTAAAGGGTGCAAATAATTGCGCAAAAACACTCCAGTCCAGGCCATACATAGGGAAGAAAATGGTATGAGTTGTCCAAAAATTTGCGCCTAAAGAGTAACAAAATTAAAACCTTGCTTTTGACAAGGAGCTGAGACTACAAAGACAAATGAGGTTCACATTATTTTGTTGAATGTATAATTTTCTATATTACAAAATTGGAAACTTTTAACAACATACATTGAGACAATTGCACATAATGTGACCAGCAGTTTCCCACCCTATTCATTTTGGGGTTGTATTTTTTTGTGGCTATTACCACCCTCTGCCTTACACGTGATGGAGTTCCATTACACCTTGTGCTGTGCATTGAGATTCATCTGCTGCTTCTAGCTGCCTCAAAAGTGCTTCAATTTTGCATGAGCAGTAATCTGGAGACCGGGAAGCATTACTGAGTGCTGACAGCCCAGATCATTAGAGAGAGCATGTAAATCCTCTGAACCAGAAATAAAAAGTGCACAGATTTTCTTTGTGAGACGGTTACCACAGTTTTAATGCAAAGCTCAGACCTCTGGCAGCTATTATCCAGCCTATTATTTCTAGTTTCCCTTGTGAGCATATTTTTTTATGAAGATCACACCTGCCAAAAGTGTGAAAAGTATTTTAATTTGAACGTTTTAAATTAGTGTCAGTTTTAGCTGGAGAGATCTATAGATAAAGAAGCCGTTTAATGGACTACTGTGAACCATTCCACCACACAAAACTCCCACAGACGTAAATCTGCCTATAAGTGAAAAATATGTGCGTGTGAAAGGATCCAGTAGAGTATAAGGACAGGCAGCAATATAACTACTTGTACCTGGGGGAAAAACGTTTATTAGGTATATAAAAAGACATGATGGGAGATGGGAGATTAGCTAAACCATTTGTCTTAAAGGCAACCTGTCCACAGGATATCACATATCAGATTAGTGGCTTGCAGTAGGTCACATTATACACAAACATGTATTTGACTATGATATCTGCTGGTACGATTTTGAAAAATCACAAAAGTATCTATCTCTATTAAACTTCTGAAGGTCAAGAGTCATGGAGTCACCTTGAAAACATGCCCTCAATGACTTGGGCTCCAGAAGTTGAATGGAGATAGGTATCTAATGTGACAAAAATTAACTAGCAGAAATCTTAGCCAAATACATGTTTGTTTTGTGTATAACGTGACCTGCAGAAGCATGCCATTAATCCGATATGTGAAATCCTGCTGACTGGTTACCTTTAACTGGCACTCAAAAAACCTTTAACTTACACTGGATATATTGGAGGACATTTTTCAGGGCTTGTATGCCAAATTTCTGGTGTGGAAGCCCTGAAATAATTGCAATGCCTTGTGCCAGGCAATACAATTACTTTCCCCTTGCGGCTAGCGGTGGAGTGGGCCATATAGTGGGCTAGATGGGAGTCATGCAAATGGCAGTGTAAAATGAATTACATTGCAGGTTAGAATCCACAACAATCAATCAATTATTACTGTGGATTATTGATGCTTAATATAGCTGGACAAAGATTTTAATTTGACCGTAAGTCAATAACAACTCATTGATGATTGGTGTTCTCGAGTAGAATACTTCTAGGCGAAGGGAATCAGGAAGAATAGGATGCCTACAGATGGGGTATAGTGATCAGGAAGGTCACCTCTGGTCTCTTGTACACATTTTACATTGAGGTCTATGACCATGAAGCTGCTTTTCCTCTGCTAGTCATGCCTCTTTAACTTGTCAAGCTACATAAACAATCACATGAAGTTTGTTACCTGCCCATGAACAGAAGGCTTCATTGTGGCTTTTACTATCCTGATTGGTTCTAATAGTGATACTTGTACTGCATCGTGAGAGCAATTTCCAAGTCTCCGAAGAATCAACTGACGTGGTGTGACATTCGTTTCTAATGGCCATAGTTTGCCTTTAGTTGATTTACCGATTGCCATACTTGGCTTGTCACTTTTGGCCTACAACGTACATTTTATTTGTGACTATGACATAAATTTTCAAGAACATTGAAAAGCTTTTAGAGAGGCATCAATAAATGCCGAATCCACTGTAAAAAAATCATTTAAAAGGCTATAGTCATTCCAGGACCTTGAAAACCAGAGACATGCAGTATTTTAATTTTTCTTGCGTTACATCTTAATGACACATTTATTTATATAGTGACATTGCCAGCAGCTCATATGATTGTACTATCTTGCCAAACACGGAGAAAAACATTTTGTTTAACCTTGGCAATGCAGTTACTGGTATTCAATGAATTTCAAAGGGTACGCTTCTGTGAACTTTGCTTATATTAACTGCAATTTCTCCTTGAATTTTCTCCATTCAAGGTACAGTATATTGTTTAGTCAAACAAGTACAAAAAAGCACGGGGGTTACACTTTGGATCTCTCTTGAGTGGTAAAATTGTTTAAATAAAAACGGGTAGTTCAGAGAAACATAATATAGTCATAAAATAGAACAGTTCATAAAACACAATACCCAGACCAACTTATTAACTTGTTCATGCTCTGACGTTTTGGTTCCAGAGTTATGCTAATCTCATCACTCAATCTGAATATGCAGATCTGTAACATAATGCATAACATTATAGAATATAAATGTCATATAGATACATGTCTAGGGCCCTTGTTTATAGTAAAGATTTAGGACCCAGAGATGAGACCTTCATCTAGAAGACATGGCTGTATATGCCATGCATGTCTGAGATGAAAATCACTTTAAGATAAAGACAGATGAATAGAAAATTCAGAATAAAATTGAAGAATTTCACATCGATGGTTATTGAATGAGAGCACACTATGTAATAAAAAGCAGCCAGGGTACATTTCTGGTATTAAAAATATTCATTTTTTCTTAAAAACTATTTCCTCCTAGTATTTATTTAGCTAGGAGACATAGCCAAAAGTGACTGCCAGCCACTGGATGATTTGGAACGGCAGCAGCCCTAGGAGCCTATTTACATTGAGAGCCCCACTACTTAGTAACACCTGAGTTATGCCTGTGATGAGCATAACTTTATAAGGTGAGCGGATTTTCACCCCTTCAATACCTCAAGCATTGAAAACATTTTTACCCTATTAGCACCATCTTGCTTTTCTACGTAGGGGCATTTATTTTCTCCTTTCTTATCTCCACCCTGAAAAATTCAGCCAGATAACATTGCATATGTATAATTGTGATGCAGTTTTTTTTGGAAGAAAATAAGAGGGTTCTCTAACCCTAAGTAGTAACTTTGATGTAAAAGTATTGGTTTAAAGTGAACACCCCTTTTCTCCAGGAGCCCATTGTAGCCAATGTAACTACCTGGTGAGGGCATAGCTTGGAGGAACATAGTGATCACCATAACTCGCTACAACTCAGATTTGGACAGATCTACTATATGACCAAATGTGCTTTTATGAGGGCCTAATGTACATAAGATATGGCATGTACATATAATATTTGAAGAATTTGAGAGACACTCATTTTCCTGCAACGCAGAAACCTGTTTGCTCTGGGCAGACTCTATCTCAGATTTCTGCATCTTTGTGATCTCTGCTGTCAATCCCATCATTCATCAGCACTCATCACTTGGGCAGCTAATATAATCTTTACCTGATGGGAGGAAAGTGTGGTGATCCTTCTTTCTGTCTCTACCTAAATGATCTAAGAGACCATAAAGTTAAGAGGCTTTATCTCCTTTGATATCACGGTGTGACAAGATCCTGAGTAATCGACAAAGGTAACTATAATAATAATAATTCCTTTATTTATATAGCGCCCACATATTCCGCAGCGCTGCACAGAGCTTCCCAAATCAGTCCCTGTCCTCATGGGGCTCACAGTCTAATCAACCTACAAGTATGTTTTGGAGTGTGGGAGGAAACCGGAGGACCCGGAGGAAACCCACGCAAACACAGAGAGAACATACAAACTCTTTGCAGATGTTGACCTGGGTGGGACTTGAACCCAAGACCCCAGCACTGCAAACCTTGAGATCACATGACCCAACTGAAGAGAAGAAACCTAATACTTTTCATATAGAAAGTGATGACAATGGTAATAAAGAACAATGGCTGTCGTATACATATTGGGGGAAAAACATTGACAGAAAAACCAAATTACTGAGTGACTCTTGTCTAAATAAATTGTCTATGGAAATAGTTTTGGTAAATCTTCCAAAAACAGTGCATATTTTCATGATGACTTTACTCTGGAGGAATAAATATATTCGCTGTTATCTCTGCTCTGTTCAATTTTGCAGCAAACTATGTCTGAGGGTTATCAAAGTGTTGGCACCGCAGCTCTGTCTTGCAGAGCCGAAGCCTATTTCTATTCTAGCGGCAGTTTTCGAGTTTTCCACTTTTATGTAAATGTCTGATGCAAGGTGACTGTGCATTCGACTGCTACTAATGTAACTCTGATATTTAAGTACCTCAACTCCCAAACCACCAAACTGCTTTGAACTTGCTTGTTACCCTCATTATTAAAACATTCCCATAGCATGCTGGAGAAGCGTGTTCCCCATGCTTGCTGTTACAGAGGTTGGCAGGTTAAACACACAAGCTCTTTGAATATATTTTTGTGCTATTTCCACTTCTTTTTCTTCACAAAAAGCCTCAAATTGCCTTGAATGTCTCTATTGGGAAGCATGGAGAGGAACTCCAGAGATACATTTTCATCTTTATGTTTTTTTATGGGATATTTCAATAATTTGCAGTAATTACTCAAGATATTATGTACTTGTTTATTTATTATTTGGAAAGAGCTTGTTATTTGCGTATAGACTATAATGGTTAATTATGCAGGGATTTGATAGGTGCAACGCATCTCATTAAAATATATTCCCACCAGACGTCCTTCAGATATTACATGCTCTATTAGCTGTTATGCTTGGAAGTGCACTTTAGATACAAACAGAGTGCAACATGAATGTCCACATACAAGTGTGCACAAACCGCAATTAATCGCTTGCCATGTGAATAGCAGCTCTCTATACGCCTAAAGAGAAATCAAAGGCTTGGCTTGGCTTTTGATAGCTGTTAGGATTCTCAGTGCATCACAAATAGGAACATTCATCCTCAGGTTTGTGTAGCTACAGCCTTAGGTAACATGACGCGGTATCCTGAAAAACTGTGAAAGAAGCCTTTTATCCTTGTTGATATCCGCTTTTCTGTTATGTTTTCTTTTTTATATATATGTATAAATCAAGTATTTGATCAACAAGTTCAAAGAATGATGTTGTTATATTAACAGACCAGAATTTACATCTCTTTCAGTAATGTATCAAGAGCTTAGTTTTAGAAAGTGAAGATCATATTCAATGGCTATTGATTTCTCCTACACTAGCCTGATGAAAACACTGCTTTTTGATGACCGAATGTAAAAAAAGACTCTTTCCTGCCTATAAGGGATTGTTCAGATTTAGAATAATAGGGCACATTTACTAAGGGCTGTGTTTTCTGGCAGATTTTGCCCTTTCTTTCTAGTGCAAACTGCTTGCACAGGAATTTAAGAAGTTTAAAAAAAAAAAGTAGTGCACTCTTTTGGAGCAGTGCAGGGGGCGCCAGATTCATGAAGAACGTGCACCAGAAATCCTGAAAGTGGCGCCCTCTGCACACTACACAGGCAAACTGCATTTAGTGCAGTTTGAACTATTTTTAGTAAATGTGCCCCAATAAATCATGTTTTCCTCAGAAACCTAATTTACCTTCTCAGTTTCCGGGCACTCACACTATTGTGTTTGGGAGCAGAAGAGGAGTGAGTAGGCAGGAGGAAAGCAGGGATGTGAACACCAGGCATGCCAGATTTACTATAGTCTCTGCTTGAAAAACTGCTCAGACCTGGTCTTAGGTCCAAACTTGCAGAGTTTGCACCCGTATTTACTAAGAGGCCAGAGCCTCTACATATATCTTAGAAGATATGGGCGCCAGATGGACAGCAGGTGTGGCATTCAAAATGAACTTAAAGGGGTATTCCCACTTCGGCAAATTAATGTTATTGTTTGCATGATGAAAAATAATGAAATTTCCAATATACTTTCTGTATGAATTACTCACGGTTTTCCAGATCTCTGTTTGCTGTCATGCTATAGAAAGCTTCATTGTTTGCTTCCTGTGGACAGAAATCTAACCCTGGTCACACAGGTGCGCGGTGATTACTCTCTGTGATGCTAACGAGCCGTGCACCTGTGTAACTATGGTTTCATGTGACTTTCTTATCTTTGTAATGTCTTACTTTTTGTATATGCCCCCTATGATTCGTAAAGTTATATGATGGTGCTGTATAAATATAGATCAATATTATTGGTGTTAAGTCTTTAATATGGAAATCTTCCAGACCCCTTTTATCTCTTATTAACATTGTTGAATTATGTAGTGCTTTAGAAGAGATGCTAGCATGAAGTTCCAGGTGATTTGTCATCTAGAGAATCATCATGTGAGGAGAGATTTCGGGTCACCGCTAGTCAATAAGCAAATTCTTAAACATCTGCAGTGACATCAGCTCTGGGCAGATGAGCAGCAATGTTTTAAAAGCTCTGCAATGAGGGTTTACAGGCAATATATTCTTCGTAGCCAAGCATATCATATTGTTATGAGGTTTTACACTATGTGATGTCCCGCTGAACTGTGCTGCTATGATTAATATCTCTGAACTATGTTTTTACAGGTCTCATAGTGCGAGAAGTGAGTATTGAGATATCACGACAACAAGTAGAAGAGCTGTTTGGACTAGAAGACTACTGGTGCCAATGTGTTGCATGGAGTTCTGCAGGGACTACCAAGAGCAGGAAAGCCTATGTTAGGATTGCATGTGAGTACTCCCATTCATTATTAAATTTCATAACTTTGTGATCCAATGATTATTATTACATATGTATGCCACACTAATCTTTAGTCAACTTTTGTATGTGTATTTAACATAACTTGCTGTGAAAATGTCAGGAAAGTTACTATTAAAGACATTTTAGAGGCCTTAAAGGAAACGTATCATCAGGAGCCCTTTTTCTGGCTCCCCCATGTCCCCATAGAGAACAGTGTACACATTTCCAAAGATTTTTTTTTAGTAAAACTGGCTTTTTCCTAAAAAGATAAGTTAGATGAAAGTTTACCTCTTGTATGCAGTGGTGTGTGCTGAGTCCCATGGGAGTGGCGAGTGAGGTGTGGGGCAGACATGTATGACGTCCTGAGGAGTGAAGCGATGGGGGGAAGGAGATGGGGACATGGGAGGTTTTTCACATCCAGTCCCTTGCAAATCTGCTGCCTAAAATGGTTATTTCCATATTAAGACCAGTAATGACTTGCTTCTTCATCCCATGGCATGAATGCAGCTCAGTCACATTGAAATGAATAGGGTTGAGCTGAAATGCAGTACGCAGCTGTTGCAATATGTACGACTGTGTGCTTCATTATGGCCTTGGACAACCACTTCAAGGTTTTTTGGTCCCTAGTTCAGGGCATCACAAAAAATGTGACATTTCTCCATCTATGGACCATGGATATTATATGTGCAAAATATAAATAAATTATCATTTTTACAGTCAGATAGCTTTTCATAGAACTTTGACACTAGAATTTTAGATGCTTTCCCAGTACCTTTACAGCATATACAAGTAGTGGGCCTATACCGCAGCACTCCTTATAGATATGTCACTCTTGATGACCTGGTTGGGTACTGATTCCCTTTATTCAGTTTTATTGATTTATGACACATTAACAGTAAAATTCTTAAATCATTGTTTCAAAGACCAAATCTATATTATCTGTTGTGGACGTCTTGCTGGGGAGGCGATAGAATTGTTTTCTCCATGTTTCCTTTGCATAAGATTTTCAGAATATTTCTGCCATATAACACAGAGAGTATTACTGCATTAGGAAGTAGCTGATAGCAGAAAGAAACTGATTGCATTTTTCTATGGGAAGAAAGCGGAAAAAAAGCAAATAGTTTACCATGCATAAACATGGTGATTTACCTGGCTTGTAAAACTCTAAGGCCACAAATAAACTGCTGCTTGAGCAGCTTTATAGTCTAATAGACTCAGCTTGGTTTTTGGAGCCTGGCATTTTGCCAATAAACACTTAAACATATGGTCAGACAAGGTCACAGTATATATCAGCAGCACAGTGGCCACAATTGCTGTCCTACAGTGATGGGCTTTCATCTAGCCTATAATGATAGCAATGTTGTCCCTTTTATGATCAACAGATGTACTTTACAGGGGATCTCCAGGATTGAGGATTTACTAGAGTCATTATTACTGAAGAAAAATTAACTTCCTAATTGATCTTAATAAAAAAAACATTTTCTATTTTTTATTATGCCTGCCTGCCCCCCCACTGGTGTATAGGTATTCACATTTCCACGTTGGAGACTCCAGTTCTCTTGATTTCTAGAGATAACAGCATGTCCATTTTGTAAATCCCTTTTAATCATGGCCATGTGACACATTATCATCCCACCATCTGTGGAGCATCTTTTCTTAGAAACTTTAGAGTTATTCTTCTGGATTTTATGAAGAGTACTGTATGTGCAGTCACCTGACCGGGAGCTCGGTACTTTATGTGCAGGCATCTGATGGGGGGATGGGGGCAGGGCACTCTGCAGGCACCCGGGGGGGGGGGGGGGGGCTCAGAGTAATGTGCAAAAATGGGATGGTATTATACAGTTTGTGGGAGGGTGTTATACAGTGGGGGGGAATCCATCCATTTACATTACAAGCAAACACACTGATACACACTGCATTCATACATTATACATGTGAATAAACATCCATACAATGTTCACATGTAGATCATACATCACACATGTAGCACACTACAAATAAACATTGCTGATACCCCTTGTTCTCAGAGTGCAGGCTGCCTTGTGCATTACTTTCTCCTCTGCTTTAGAAGATCATGTGACTGGAGGCTGTACTGAGTTGCTGAGCTCTGGTCACATTACCTTCTATCAGGCTGGGAAGTAGTGATGGCAATTACGGCTCTTCTTAGTGAGCTGGCTCATTAGGAACCGCTCACTAAGAAGAGTCAGCTCTTCTGGCTCCTGAACAGCTCCCTATTAAATATATAATAGGGAGCCGCAGGCCCGTTAATCACCCCATGCCGCTCCACTTTTAACCCGATTGTATCAGGTTAAAGGGGGCGTGGCGAGACGGTTAGAGGCGGGGTTAAGTGAGTCATCGGCTTACTGAGATGAACCGGCTCACGTCATTCATGTCCAAGAGCCGGCTCTTAGAGCCGTCTTGTTCACGAACGACACATCACTGCTGGGAAGTTGAAGCAGTGAGGCAACATGAAGAGGCTGCAGCTCCCAGCCACAACAAACGGGAATGTTATGCGGATTTATCCACCTGTATCTATTTTGAAGGAGTAAAACTGCCTCTGCATACGTCAGAGACGCTTGTAGAGGCATTAACACAATCTCTGGTGAGAGCTGACCTACGCTCAGTGGGTTTGGGGATGAGATATTACAGTGTATCCTTGTGGATGTGCTGATCCTGATTTATAGAAATGAGGAGCACACTACCTGGAAAAAACGTCTGTTGCAACAGAGGACATGACACATGTCTTACATTCTGCATTGTTTAACTTTATTTTCCCTTGAGGGAAAATGTGAAAGAGTTTATTATGGCTCATCTATAATAGAAATGCTTTCTAATCCAGCTCTTTATTTTAATATGAAAAGTGCCAAAATTTGATACATACACAGTTATCTTATTGTTTTTGAATTTACAAAGAAAATGCTTATTTAATTCAGAGTAGATATCTCCTCTTACAACAGCTTAAGGAACCTCATTTCTCAGGCTTTCCTTCTTTTGTCTGAATTCATAATGCTCTGATTTGCATTGCTATTGTCCAGCCTTGCTGGTATCTACACTACACTGTCCCTTTGTGTAAATGCTTGTAACAGTCTGAAGAGTTGGAGAGATTTAATACACGAAAACAAGTCTCATTGACGCAAAGCTACTGCTGCTGGAATAAAGAGACGACTCTGTTTTTCCATCAAGTTTTTCCCTTATTTAACCTACCACTTACTGATGACTCATATACAAATAGACAGTGTGCACACATACGCTGGAACTGTACCGAGCCCCCGTGCAGGAGGAGTTGCACAGGGCCACATTAGGTGATATCCACATTACTGGTGGTGGTGAACAGATTTTTCATTACATCACAGGAGCTCTAAGTTATTTCTGGAAAATATATGTAATCTGAAAAAAATAATTCTAAATGTGACATTCCATAAATATCACAGCTGCACATGTCACATTAAATATCACAGCTGCACATATGTACAATTAAAGTTGACTTGTAAATAACCAATATACAGCTCATTATATTTAGTGAATCAATATTGTAAAAAGTTATGAATAATGATGAGCGGACCAAATTTCGGCCAAATCTAATTTGAAAAATCTTTTCAAGTCAGGGTTCGGTACAATCACTGTGCACACAAGCGCTACATTAACTTAAATGCCACCATCAATTACAGGTGTTACAGGTGGGGGGTTGAGCTGATCCCCAACCTGGACCCAAACATCCAATGAAGTTCAGAGTCTTTACAGTTCGGGTCTGCTCAACACTAGATATAATCAGTAGGCACCATCAGTAGTTCTGTACACTGGCAGGGAACATTGTTGTCTCTCCAGGTATAAGGAGATCTGGCAGCTGGGAAATTCAGCAAGAGCTGAATCATCATGCAACCTCCTATGCGTATTGCCCCCGAAATAATAAGATGCTTTGACCAGGATAAAGAAAACAATGCCTTTTTTTGTTACCTTGTAAGGCGGCCCCTCTTATATCAAGCATGACTTACAAGAAGCCTTATGAACAAAGATGACCAATTCGATGTTCATGTTTGGGTTTGGCGTTCAGGTTTACCCTTCTAACCCGGACATTTTGCCGGCCGAAAAGCCAATCGGGCAAATGGACGCCCCTAGCAACTAGCCATGGCTATCATTGGCCAGCCGTGTCACAGGTGTCCCAAACTTGAACTTCGGGTCCGCTCATCTCTTCTAATGATATGATGTGGGATTAAAGTCATACCAGTATATCTATTCCAAAAGGAACAGATTCCCAACTCAGACAGCACTGTTTCAATGTCTTTGTATCTTGTTTTTGCATCTTGTCAGTACAGTACAGTATGACTTTTTAGAAGCCTAATGAATAAAGATGACAAACTTGATGTTCATGTTTGGCGTTCAGGTTTGCCCTTCTGACCCGGACATTTTGCCGGCTGAACAGCCAATCTGGCATCTCTTCTAATGACATGATGTGGGATTAAAGGGGTTGTCCGAGTTAAAAAAAAAATATATATATGTGGCCGGGAGCGGGGTTACTAAAACAATAAAGCTGTACTTACCTCCCGGTGCCCTCCCGTATCCAGCGCTGCTGTCGCTCCGGTCCGGGGGCCATGTAAACAAACATGGCCGCCGGAGCAGCGCTGGACTCAGCTTCCGGCCGGCCGTGGCTGGGTACGCCTATCCGTCCCTATACACTGCATTGTGTATGGGGACCGGAAGGTTGTCGCATCCGGCCGGAAGCTGAATCCATGTTTGTTTACATGGCCCCCGGACCGGAGCGACAGCAGCGCTGGATACGGGAGGGCACCGGGAGGTAAGTACAGCTTTATTGTTTTAGTAACCCCGCTCCCGGCCACATATATTTTTTTTTTTAAACTCGGACAACCCCTTTAAAGTCATACCAGTATATCTATTCCAAAAGGACCAGATTCCCAACTGCAGACAGCACTTTTTCAATGTCTTTGCATCTTGTCAGTACAGTATAACTCCTACATGTGGCAACATGTAGACATTGACACTTACTGCTTTACCGTGGTCCTATTGTAGGGCTATAGTCTCTGAACAATTATATCATTAGCTCAATTTATAATAGACATTAAAACTTTTCCTTTACTTATCCCCAACTATTGTTTTGAGGATAAAAAGAATATTACATCCTCCAGAGAGCCAACGCTATACAACTAGAGTCCATTAAAACAGAAAGAATGTATTGAACATTTCTGTTCATTGAGCATGTAATAGAATTAACCGAAGAATAATTTGAATGTGTGAAGAATGTGTCTGCCGCAGAGGATGCTTATATTTATTTAATAGGAGGTCAGCCACATGCCATGAAATACCTCTCTAGACACTTTTAACCCCTGGAGGCACACCATCAGTGTTATTTAAAATGCTATTTAAAAATTCAGTAGGACTAAAAAACCCACAAAGAGGTATTACTCTACACAATAGGAACACACTGTAAGTCTATTTGAGCAGTTTCTTTTTATGTACTAGAAATATACTGTTTTGCTCATATGGAGATTTGAGTCTGCATATTAGGAACTTTATGTATGTCCCTTAAAGAGGTATCACTCACTCTATACTAGCAACATCTTTGATCTACAATACTGGCAGATATAGGTTATAAGAAAAATTTAATTTATCTATCAATATAGTTTACTCCATTTCAGTGGTATAACTTTATATAGTATGAGGGATCACGATCACCAAAGTGGAAACACCAAAAAAAATAAAAAAATATATTTTTGAAATTCTGATCCACTCTCAATTAGATTGAACTAAAAATATTGTCTAGGGACCAGTAAATCATCAAAGATATGATTCGTAGCAGCTTTGCAGAATTATTGGTCTGAGTCCGAATCGTTAAGGTTCAAACCAATGTTGCTGCCGTTGTCCTAGAAATTGGTATATCACCTCTTCTTAACCTTTAAAATACAGATTTCATGAAAAGTGCTATACTTTTTTGTTAATTTTGTAGAAATCATTTTTTCTTGCCCATTCCCCTCCCTAAGTCATGAGAGGATTAACTGTACAGGCAGTCCCCGGGTTACGTACAAGATAGGGTCCGGTGGTTTGTTCTTAAGTTGAATTTGTATGTAAGTCGAAACTGTATACTTTATAATTGTATATCCAGACAAAAAATTTTTTTGGCCCCAGTGACAATTGGAGTTTAAACATTTTTTGCTGTAATGGGACCAAGGATTATCAATAAAGCTTCATTACAGACACCTTACAGCTGATTATTGTAATCTGGGACTATAGTAAAGCATTCAGAAAGCTTCCCCAGAGGTCAGAGGGGTCTGTCTGTAACTATGGGTTGTCTGTAAGTCGGGTGTCCTTAAGTAGGGGACCGCCTGTATTACCTATCTGCCATTTTAAAAGATTAATCCAAAGTGAATTAGAAAGTAATCAGATTCAATTCAACATCTGAAAAGTACCAGATTTGCACCGAAACTAAAAAGTAGGTTTGCTCATCTCTCTTTGTGTCTGAAAATTGTATCAATAAAAACAAAACTTGCTCTTTAAAAAATGACTTCTTACACAGCTTAGAACATAAAAATATAAAATGTTTTTTTTCAGGCATTAAAAATAAGAAAAACTATTTAAGTGCCTTATTGCTGACTGTATGATAAACGACACCTGCACAAAATAACACAACTGAGTTTTTTTTAAATTCCACACCATTATAGAGTCCTCAGTTGTTGATACTTTTTATTGGCTAACTTCATTGATGATGACAATTGCAGGCTTTCAAGACTACTTCATCAGGTAATTGTCATCAAATTTATTAGAGAGCTAATCCAGGTTATCAACAGCTGAGGAATCTCAACTTTTATCTATTATACAAAAAATCTTTTAGCTCCCCATCATGAAAGTTACTCCAAATTCCAAGTATGTGTAATATCAAATGGTTCCATTGGGAAATATAATTTGCCCTCATAAGGCTTTGTTTTTAAAAAATGGGAAGTTTTTTCAAACAATTTCTCCAGTTGCAAAAAGTTATCCAATAGATCATTTTGACACAATCCTGTATAATGCTACAAAATGAGTTATACATGTGTGTTCTTTTTGTAAGGAATGTTTACAGACAGTGTTACATTTCTACTCCCTGATTTTCTGTGTGTCATGGGAAGACATGAAAGGGTTGCTGAATTACATAATCATTGACAAAAGAAGATGTAGTATCTCTACTGTTACTGTCTGTCAGGGGCCCTGGTAACTGTGTAACTAGATCATTGGTATCATATGTGTAATGTACCAGTAAACCATCAAAACTTCAGACCAGGAAGGATATTCCGTTTCATTGATCCCAAAACCATGTGTTCATAATGGCAGGAATCCGTAAATCTGAGAAGGCAGGACTTTGATAAAGTATGGATGCCAGTTGTGGGTCAAAAGGTTATTCCTTGCCTGTATATATCAGTGACCTGTGTATGGCAGTTAAACAAACAGACATTTCTAATGCAAATCTAATAAATTGTTCATTACGAGGAATAACCTTTCTTACTTACAGATGGAAAGAGACCACTGGAATTTCAACATGTAACTTCTAAATGAAAGCCATCTGGTTATTTCTCCTTTAACAGTGGCTACATTTGTGTTCATTAGCTTGATGTTCTCCTGACTTGTCTGTTTTAGTTTACTTCTATCCCCCATTTAAAGGAAACCTACCACTTGAAGTGGCAGGGTTCAGAAGAAAATACCGAGCACCAGCTCAGGGTGAGCTGGTGCCGGAGCTGATTTTTGTTTAAAACACTTTTTAAACTTTATAGCCGGCGCAGGGAGGTACGCGCTTGGCGCTTACCATGCGCGCGGCTCTCCTTCACTTCCTATGTAGCCGCGCACACGGTAAGCGCCAAGCGCGTACCTCCCTGCGCCGGCTATAAAGTTTAAAAAGTGTTTTAAACCGCAATACCGCGGTTTAAAACACTAACAAAAATAAGCTCTGGCACCAGCTCACCCTGAGCTGGTGCTCGGTATTGCCATCTGAAACCTGCCACTTCAAGTGGTAGGTTTCCTTTAATAAAAATGCAGGAATACCTTTTCGTAAACTTGGATTTCTGTTGCTCTACAATTCCTCCTGGAAATGTATGAGGAATAAGACTTATCGGACAGTTTCCGAGTATTTAGAACACATGATGAATGGTAACCCAGCTGTCAACTTATTGACCTGTTTCCAGAAAGACTGACAAAGGAGCAGCATAGTGTACATTTGTATGACAAGATGCTTCAATATTTTTATCTTTTGCTATCATTAATAATGAGCAAATCTATTAATCGGTTAGTAAATTGGGTACAAATCTGACAATTTTCAAGCACTGAATCTAATCTGAATGTTCTATGATTTGCTTTGGACAAATCTTGCATGGAAAATAATGACTGAAGTGTGATGGATCCATTAAAATTTTCATTGATTTAAATGGACATTAGATAGTTTCAGTTATTGTATCACATCCATTAGGCTACCATAAATTTAGTTTTATTGAAGCCTAGAAATTAAAAAAAAAAACAAGGAAGTGCCTATTTATAGAAAAAAAAATGTTTTATTGTCCAACTTCCTGGACACTTAACACCTTGGACACCTTTGCTTCGGAAAAAATAGATTCAGACCCAAATGAATCTTACGAAAAATTCAGCAACTCTTCAGCAAATTTAGTAATTTGCTTAAATCTTGCTAACATATACTTACTGTTTTTTTATAAGCAGATGCAGCTACAGAATAAAACAGGTTCTCTAAAAAAAAAACATAACTAACTTTACATGACTAATGAATGCAATTGCGCATACTTTGTATCAAGGAAGTACCTTGTGTAGTGTGACATCCATTCCCATACAGTGTTCCTAATGTGAGAAGACTAACTACTTGAATGATATATTATCATTGGGGGCTCATTACATATTTGGTTTTAGGGTTTATCAACTTCATGTTACGCCACTGGTTTATATGCTGCAGTTTTTTTTAACCATAATCGAGAAATGGATCGCTTTAAAAGTTTTGACACTTTATCTGTGTAACGGGTGATATATCTATTCTCCAGCCATCCGTGGAGAATTCAATAAGAAATGTTGGATTGTGGCATTTGACTTTTTGTTTAATGTAAACTATCAACATTGACATTTAACTTCTGCTTGACACATCTTCTATAGTTCAGCTTCCTGGGTTTTATAATTGAACTCTCTGTTCAAAGCATATGGGCTCTGACACTGTTTGAAAATGATAAAAAATGATGTACACTGGTTAGAACTCATGTGCATCTTAATAAAGTAGTTTGCTACGGTAAAAAATGGTTTTTCTTTTCAGCAATTTCTTAGTGTTTGTTCACATTTTGTATTGACTTGATTGTACGCTGGACATATGTCATATCCATGGACCACCTTGTCTAAGGATGATGTTGTGATGCTGTCTAGGAAATCATAATCAGCTATAGATTAAAAGTATAGCAAAGGGAATATGAAAATCCCAAACTAAAAGTTCGCCCTCTAGGGCCCATAACAGTGAACTACTGTAAAGCATGACCAAAATGCTTGTTCATTCTTTAAATTGGTGCCATGACAATTTAGCAGATTATTGTCCAAATAAATTTAACTAGATACAGCAACACTTTTAATAGTGAGGGAAAACATGTGCACTTTTAGGGAAATGTCACTCTTTAATAATCAACATTATTATTTGAAATTAAGATTTATGAATATTTTTTATTTTTATTTTTAATTTCTGTAAGATTTTAACAATAAATCCAGCAATTACTATGACTGAGCATTTACCCTAAATGCTTACTTATTTCCTAGACTTAAGGAAGACCTTTGAGCAGGAACCTTTAGGAAAGGAGGTATCTTTGGAACAAGAAGTTCTCTTGCAGTGTCGTCCACCTGAAGGCATCCCGGCAGCTGAAGTGAGTAGCAAAGATTAAAAGTAACCAATCTTATGATCCGTCTGTTATTGTTAACACTTGTATTCCCTAAGATATAACAATTCTGGTGTATCTCTTATTAGATATATGGGGGTCATTTATCTAAGTATTTGCTCTTTAGATATATGCAACTTTTTCACGCGTCTAGCAAAGTTAGTGGTGTAAGAAATGTTAGTGTTACTTCTGATATATCATTGAAACCCAGATGTGGACATATGGAAAAGTCACAATTATGGTGCAAATCGTGATTAAAAAGTCGCAAATAAAATCCAGTTCCGATCGGGTGTTGGAAAAACTTTAAAAGGGTTTGCGGAAGATTGTGCAACTTGCGACTTTTTATTAAAACTGTGCAGACTCAGCTACCATTAGTATCAACCTCTAAGATAAATGAAACAAGTGTAAAACCCAGAAAAAGCAAAGAAAGTCACATACAAATGTCCTGAAAAATGCCCCCATATGTGTTGTGATGTTTTGTTAATGCTCCAGAAGGACAACTTTATCATTCCACTTAGCCATATCGGAGCATTAAGGGCCCCAGACATAAAATGATATGAGGGAATAACAGAGGAACTGCACAACCTAGCATTCTAAGATAAAAAGGTGCAGAATTAATTAGATTTTATGGGGAAAATGGGATGTTCAGCCCTGCAAAATTTGTGGCCATTTTTGGACCACCGACTTCACCATTGCAGCCAGTTATAGGTTGAACAGGCCACAAGGAAATGGCAAAATATCTTTGCAGAGAACAGCCATGGACCAGGCAAGTGACCACATGACAAGGTATGATATTGAATTATAATGTAGCATTCTAAGATTTTGGTAAAATATTAATAATCATATATATGGAAAACGTCATAATCAGAAAAACTGTGTTAGTTTCAGGTGTAAATTGCCAAATCAAAATGGGTTAGAATGACAAGTAAAAATGTTACAACTCCACCAAGTGAAAATTCCCAGGCCTCATGACAAACTTTGATCCACTTCAAAGTGAGATATTTTTCTTATGTACCCTTTGAAGTACAGAGAGAGGGAATAAGCAGAGCAGGTTAGCTAGTCATTAATAGAGCTTTACCTTGTTTGTAAGGTTTATTTCTGTACATAAGCTCCTCCACTTGATTTTTTGTTGTCTCGCTCATTCGGATGATGATGATATCTTAGATTCTTCTTGTTAGAATAAAATGAAAAGTCTTTTCTCTTCATGAAAATAGGCTAAATCTCTTATCTAAGAGCACGGATTAGATGAAAATGTAAGAAAAATACCCCACAGCAGCTTACAGATATGTAGAGGGTTTTGATTCCTCATATAGTGGCTGATCCTTAATACATTCTATGTAGCAGGTCATCTTCACAACAGCTGTAATCTTAATCTCTTCTGTAGCCTGATCTTATCTATTTCTTTGCATACACGGGTATGTTCACCTGTTAGAAAAAAGTTTATGTAGCAAGAAGGAAACACGCAGGCTACTTTGTTTCAGATATATTGAGGCCCTCTGTAAATATACTGTTTTATTTTCCCCAAAATTTTTCCAAATGAGATCAGTAGAAATGTTTATCTAATATGGTTCATCATGTCGTCACCTGAATAAAAACCTTACATTAGTCTACCATAGACAGCTCAACTTTATCATAGACTTTCATATTTCCTTTGACTCCAAACAGTAGTTTCATCTGTTTCATCTGTCATCATATGTGACCCCTATTGTTTACCAAACAGGAGAAATTAGAGGACATTTATTAATGGATTTCCGAATGTTTTTTGTTGTTCATTTTAAATGTTCTCTCCTTTCTGCATATGGTGCGCCATATTTCTGAAGTGATGGTGCCAAGATTTAGCTAATTTTTGGGTGCAACTTGTGAATTCCAACAGTTTTCCTGCTCTTCTAATTCCTCTTTTTTTTTTTTTGGTGCAGTTTCTGTCGCACACTTAGACCTACAAAAAACAAGTTCTATTTCTGCTTCATGAATGTGAAGTAATTTCAGACCCTTTTAAGTTGTGTCCCAATTTATTAATGCCTTGTGCCACAATTAAATATTCCTGTCTAATTTACTGCACAGTTTGTGTGCCCAAAAACAGACCATGCAACACTATTAATAAAAGCACCCCATTGTAAGAATATTTGCTAAAACTGTTCTCACATGTGTTATGTATAAACTGTAAAGCTGCAGTCTCCACATTCATAGGATGCAAGGTGATGGTTAAAGATCAGTGAATCATCAAAGATTTGAGTCATAGAAGTTTGCAGAATTTTTGCAAAGATAATTATAATCTTTATTTATGTAGAGCCCTCAAATTCTGTAGCACTTTACAAATCATAATTTGGTTTGGGTTGGTTGTTGAAAAGCACATTTTAACTAACTGTATTATTTTAAAAATAGTTTTTTTCCATTTTATTCACCCTCGCCCATCCCCCTACCTAAAATAGAATGTATGACATCAGTATTTTACAAGATTCATCTAAAGTGAATCATAAATTCTTTGGATTTGATTGCCGTAGGTGCCTGAGAAATACAATATTCATACTGAATCTATGAACCAATTAATAGATTCGCTCAGCTTTCTGTTGGTATTTGCTTAAGATACACACATCACTACTAACAGTCCCTGAATAGATACAGATGCACTGATACAGACATAGATACAGATATAGATGCACAGATACAGACAGCATATGGGCAAACAATGAACAGCTAGTTGAAAGATTGAGAACTGTTTATAGAAATTAGCTTTGTTAAATTTTTGATAAGATTCGATTTGGGTCTGATTCTAATAAGTAGATGTTGCGTGATTTGTCCCGGAAACAAGGTATATAACTCCCTCTAGTTCTCTAAAATACATTTTTTTTTTAAAAATAGAAAGGGTTCTATCACATTACCTATAATTCTTCTATTAGGGTTAACCCTAATGCTATCCCTAACTCTCACAATGAGATCTTGGATGATTGTGAGCAGTAGTAATAGTCACCATTTTACAAGATATGTCTAAAGCAATTCTGTGCTGAAAAATCAGAACAGTGGGGCAGATTTACTTACCAGATATGCTTACTAGTCCAGTCGCGATCCCGTAGCGCGTTGTCCGACAAGGATTGCGTCTGCTGGGATTCACTAAGGTTGTGCTCCCGATATCCAGCAGGTGTGGCTGCTGCACTGAGGTCCGCCGGAGTTCACCTTCTTCTTCCTGGTGCATGTAAGTGCTGATCTTGCTGCACAATTCTTTTTTTAAATTCCGCGGTTCGTCTGAATCCGTCGGGTTGTCCGACAGCCACGACCCCCGATTTCTGTTGCGGCGCCGATGCGCCAGAATCTGATTGCATGCGCCAAAACGGCGCAAATTAGAAATATTTGTGAAAAACGACAGAATCGCAGCCACAGGACCCTTAGTAAATGTGCCCCATTGTTCCAAATCATGAATTAACTAATTGATTTGCTCATCTCTTTTTTCAGATTTATTTTTTAAAACCTAAAGATATTTTCCTTGTTGTTCATGTTAGACTGGTAGGTTCCTCATCTCCACCAGTATAGCTGAAACATCTGTGCCATAATTGTGCTTCCAGCTCATATTTTTATTTGTTATTTTCTGTAAAGAGTGTATTAAAATAATGTAAAGTATCATATCTTGTGGATAGTGTCTGAATGTGTAGGGCAATCCCCTGCTGGAAAGGAGTACAACACATCATTCCAGTACAGATCTATCCATGTGAATGCACCTGGATATCTAAACTGAAACAGGGTCACATTTAGCGATATCCCCGGACAGAAATGTGTTAGTTTTGTATATATGGTCACTAACCATTTAAAATGACTATTGGGGTTTTCAATGTATTTTCCAAAGCATTTTCCCAACCAGTTTGAATTCCATGACTAACCTCATAAAGCTCAATAAGGAAGTGATGTCACATTGATAACATGTACTGTTATAGACATAGTATACCTAACAACCTTTTAACCTAAATCAGTAGTCCTACAAGTCCAGGAATAACACTGTTCTGGACACAATTTGACATTTTCATTTTTTTGGTAGCTCCCATCTCTGTTGATTCTGTTTGTAACACACAGTAATCTTTGAGTAGCTGTGATTCCATGCTTCACGTGTCCTTTCCAGAGAGCTTCTATGCAACTGACTTTCCATGCTAGCAAGACAGAATTCAGCAGAAAATTCAGAGGAAAAGTTATTTTATCTGAACGGCAGAAGCATTTAAGGGGGCACTTTTCCTTGATAAGATATATCAAAAAGTTTCTTACTTGTAGGGCGGCATGATGGCATGGTGGCTCAGTGAGTAGCACTTCTGCCTTGCAGCGCTGGGGTCCTGGGTTCAAATCCCACCAGGGTCAACATCTGCAAAGAGTTTGTATGTTCTTTCCAAGTTTGCGTGGGTTTCCTCCCACACTCCAAAAACATACTGGTAGGTTGATTAGATTGTGAGCCCCATGGGGGCAGGGACCAATGTGACATGCTTTGTGCAGCGCTGCATAATCTGTGTGCGCTATATAAATGAAGGATTATTATTATTACTTGTACTAGTCATTTATGCAAAGTTTGTGAAAAAGTAAAATTACTTTATGGAACCTGTAAAAGCTAATCAGAAGGAAAAAGATAATACCCAATGTCCTGTGAATTTGTCTTATAAGTGAATATTACATTTTTTCAAGCACTGAATTGTTTATTATGTATTTAATGCACAATAAACTGACACATAATGGAGCACATTAATTTTTTGTTTCCGTTTACTTGGCACATGTATCGCGCAAGTTTTTAGACTGTAATTTTAGATGGTGTCGCAAGGGTTTAATAATTTGGCACAGGGCAGAAAGTGTCTGAAATGACTCTCCACATTCATGAAGGTGTTATAGAATTTGGTACACTTGCTTTTACTGTGTTAAGTGTGGAACACAAATTGTACCAGAAAAAGGTTTTGGTGAAGGAAAAGTGTTGGTATTCAAAAACTACGTCCAAATTGTGCCACCAAAAAAAGGATGTCAGTATCATAAAAGAAGCTAAATCATGGTGCCAACTTATTCTTCCTTGTAGAATCTCTTCAATACTACTAACAACACAAAGGAGAGAAGACTAATGAATATGAATACCATGACTTGCTTCTTATTTATGCAGTGTGCCAAGGCTAGCGAGGTAATTTAAATAAAAAAGATGTCAGGTAACTTGGCGGATTGCAGGACGTAATAACAATTTTGCCAAATTTACTAGCTGAAGACATCACGACGCACTGTCTGATATTATGTGTTAATGGTTGGGTTTAACAGAGGGAAATGAACTATTAACATGCTGTATGTGAAGATCAGCCATCCATCTTGTTAAAATTAAACAAAGCAAATTTGCAGAGAGCGCAATTCATTTCTTACACTGTTACTTTAAACTGTAGTGCGATGTGCCCTGAGGGTCTCCTGGTTGTAAGATTCAAGTAAGATCATCAGTAGTTATTCATAGTAAGGCCTGAGGGCTGACAACCACTGAAAGGCAAGCTATCTCTTCTCCTTATGAGCCATGCTCGTTCAACCAAGTGACCTTTGTCAACTGTGTAGATATCTCTTAGCAATACAACTTTTTGATGGTAGGATACAACTTCAATCTATTTAGACAAAGCAGATACCATACAGTGATTATTTACCCTCTAAAACATATTTGAAGTGTTAGAATATAGTTATTTTCAGATATCATAATAGTGTCTCCGTGTATCTTTTTAAAGGGGGTTTCCTGTTTTATACACTTATCTCTTATATACTCGAAAAATGTCTCATTACAAAATGTCTAAGGGAAAAGGACATTTGCCAGTGCACTAAGTGTCTCATGTGGGAATACCCCTTTCAAACATTCTGTAAGATACTATTTTCAGGCTAAACCTTCCAATCTATTCAGGAACAATATAGACTAACGTAGCCTACTATGATTGTTTGCCCTGTACATCAGTGATTATCTGAGCTTGTGTACAACCTGGTCCAATTTGAATAAAACCATAATATAACACCCTTTATGGGTCCATGTTGTATTTTTGGAATCCTATGAAAATAAATTACTGCAAATAACAATGGAGAAGCTATATGGCAGCAGATGGAGTGTAACACTTCCTTGAGCTGTTGTACGTATTGTGCCAACCATCATATATTACATGACATGTATGATAAGAGTGGTCCCTATTTACTTTCTACCTTTTATGTGTACTGTTTTTGTGTGCAAGAAACTTGTCAGACATTCAACTGGACGTCCAATTAAGAGAAGAATGTTCTAAACTGGTAGCGGTTTTATTGGAAGTATATAATGCCATTGGCAGATGGTGACGCCTTCAAACAGGCAGTGTCAGGTGGCTCTTCAATCTAATTGATTATTAATATGACGTCTGTTGGATGTGTTTATTGAGAACAGCTTATGTTTTCTTCCAGTTAGCGGGCTTCTAATTGGAACTTCTGCCTTATATCACCTAAAGGCATGGCGCCTACTGAGTCTTCAAAGAATTGCCTTGTGAATTTATACCTGACACAATCTCTTAATGGAGTTCTAAATGGATATTATATTGTAAAATTTGATTCTGCCTAATGCTAAATGATAAAAATTATAATAGAATAAAAGATAAAATGAGCATTTTGATTATTCTATAGGTCACCTTGCTCAGTAGATTACAAGTTTAGTATGGGTGTTGAGATATATGAAGCACCACCACTTATTTACAGTGTAGATTGAGAATCTTTTGAGACCAATCCTCTGTAAGTGGTTTAAACGGGTTCTAGTTCCAAATAAATGTAAAAAGTGATACAAATGACCAGCATTCAATGTGTATAGGGTACAATGTGGGGTCTTTAAACATCTTCAAATTTGAATACTCTATTGATGGTTACACAATAAAGATCATTTTAAACACCTACAATTTTACTTAGTTTTATTGCTGTTTTAGCTCCTGTAATCAGTGGTGGTCAGTGTAATATTCCAGAGTGTGGGTGGGTACTAACTGAGCAGGACACTTCATGATCCCTCTGTGTGCTGACAATGTGCTTAGATCATCAGGGTAAAGGGTTTATCTACACTTTTATTTAACTTCTGAACATTCTACTAGTATCTGACACATAGAAAAAGAGAGATGAGACAGATCAGAGATTAGAGATGATCTCATAAGATGCATATAAAACACAATGAGACTCTCTGTTCTGCTAACTCACCTATAACTAGCACAGATTTAGCTCTGTTATATGTCTACCTCAGGTAAAGACCTTATATGTCTGTAACTAGTAGAAAAATGCAAATACGTTTTCCAAGGTGTTAAATGGAAAACAATACCTCCTTTTGCTACCTTGAAAGGCAGCCCCCTTAACATCAAGTATGACTTACAAGAAGTCTAAAAATATGATGTGGGATTAAGCCAAACCAGTATATCTATTCCATAAGGAACAGACTCCCAACTGTAGACAGCACTGTTTCGACCTGATTGGGTCTCCTCAGTACAGCGTAGGGAACTGATTTGGCTATGTGAGAGGCTATTGACTAGGGACAGACAGTAGGTGTTCTCCTTAAGGAGACAATGCCAATTAAGGCCACCTTAAAGGCCTTATGGAATAGATATACTGGTTTGGCTTAATCCCACATCATATTTTTAGACTTCTTGTAAGTCATACTTGATGTTAAGGGGGCTGCCTTTCAAGGTAGCAAAAGGAGGTATTGTTTTCCATTTAACACCTTGGAAAACGTATTTGCATTTTTCCCAGAATTCCCTAGTGGAGCATTATGGCTTTAAGTCTCCACACGCCTTTAAGGTGGCCTTAATTGGCATTGTCTCCTTAAGGAGAACACCTACTGTCTGTCCCTAGTCAATAGCCTCTCACATAGCCAAATCAGTTCCCTACGCTGTACTGAGGAGACCCAATCAGGTCGAAACAGTGCTGTCTACAGTTGGGAGTCTGTTCCTTATGGAATAGATATACTGGTTTGGCTTAATCCCACATCATATTTTTAGACTTCTTGTAAGTCATACTTGATGTTAAGGGGGCTGCCTTTCAAGGTAGCAAAAGGAGGTATTGTTTTCCATTTAACACCTTGGAAAACGTATTTGCATTTTTCCCAGAATTCCCTAGTGGAGCATTATGGCTTTAAGTCTCCACACGCCTTTAAGGTGGCCTTAATTGGCATTGTCTCCTTAAGGAGAACACCTACTGTCTGTCCCCTGTAACTAGTAGAGTAAGTCTCTGCACACTGCTGCTTGATGGTCTTGTAATGCAGGGGAGGGGGGCAAGAGACAGAAAGCACTGCTTCATGCAGAAGCTATTCAGAAGCTATGGAGAAGCTATTCATGAAAAGAATTCAACCATAGTCAGAAGATTTACGGTCCATCCAGGGAGTTTTTAAGAATCTTGTCTTTGTGGTAATACCCCTTTAAGCACATTCTTTTGTTTGCTTCACATTTAGTTTTGTGAACATTTACAGTTGTAGAAATCTATGCTGATGATTTCCAAAGACATATTGGGGCAGATTTATCAAGCAGTCTGAAAGTCAGAATATTTCCAATTGCCCATGGCAACCAATCACAGCTCCCCTTTAAAATATTCATGAGTACTGGTGAAATGAAAGCTGAGCTGTGATTGGTTGCCATGGGCAACTGGAAATATTCTGACTTTCAGACTGCTTGATAAATCTGCCCCATTGTGTTACAGGGTGATCAAAAGAGTATCCTTTTGGCCTCTGTCTCGTCAGTATACGTTAACATACAGCAGTAAACCCAGGATGAAAAAGCAGAGTATACTTTGCTATTTCCTCCTACTGGTTGGTGAAAAAAATTATCTGTGTAGCAGAGGCCTTTTGGAACAGATGCCACTCTATGGCATCCATGGCACGCTTCCACTAAATGTAAATCATGGAGGACAAAGGAGACACACTTAACATTAGCAGCAGCAAATCACTGTCCTCCTCCTGCTTTCAGTGGGGAGGGTCTGAATAAAAAGATGTAAAGAATTTTGTAAACTCCAGTCACATTGTTGTGTTGCAAATTAAGGATTTTTTATTCCATACAAACATCTAAAGTTGTGATGTTTCAGACCTTCATCAGACTCTGTAAACATATAGGGGCTCATTTACTAAGGGTCCGTCAGACACATTTTGGTCGGGTTTCAAAATGATTTCCGCTTTGTGTCGAATTGCCCTGGGATTTTGGTGCATGCAATCGGATTTTGGCGCATTGCCACCAGCTTGCACGCAACAGAAATCGGGGGCGGGCCGTCAGACAACCCGACGGATTCGGACAGACCGCGGAATTTAAAAACAAGATTGTGTTGTAAGATCAAGCACTCACATGCATCGGGAAGAAGAAGGTGAACTCCGGCGGACCTCGGGGCAGGGCCGACGGATGCAGGAACTCGGGCGCACGATCTTCATGAATCGCGCTGGACCCAAATCCTCGTCAGACAACGCGTGCGGGATCGCGTCAGGACCAGGTAAGTAGATGAGCCCCATAGTGTAGATACAAATTAGAAAATCAATAATATCCATAATCTATTTACATACATACAAAATTGAAGCATAGCAAAGTTGATCTATCATGTCACATAAGGGGATAAATGCATATAGGTATTAGTGTAGGGATTCTCATGTTTGTTATCACATATTGTTTGTTGCAGAACAAGATATTTCCTGTTATTACCTACTAATTTACTGCATATGTTACTATATGTTACCGTGTGAGTACTATCTATACTTGATATCTTGAGAATCCTTACACTAATATCTACAGTATATGCATTTATCCCCTTATGTGGTGCGATAGACCAACTTAGCTATGCTTCAATTTTTTATATATGTAAATAGATTATGGATATTATTGATTTTCTAATTTGTATCTACACTCTATGTTTATAGCGTCTTATGAAGGTCAATTGTCTGACCGAAACATCACAACTTTGGATGTTTGTATGAAATAAAAAAAACCTCAATTTGCAACACAACTTTGTGACTGGAGTTTACAAAATTATTTATGCCTTAAGGGATTGGGACTCTCACCAGAGCACCTTATAGTGTGCAGCAGAAATCCTTTCTTTACTGAATAAAATATGTAACCCACTGTAGGCTTGTACAGTGGAAACCTTTGCAACCCTCCATTGTAAATACAGGAATTCTGACAACATCCACTTACAACAAAGGATAAAAAGTAATTTGAATGTATTCAATCTATAAGTAATTCAACAGCATTCTCTCTCTCATCATTATCAGAGAGGTTGAGTTGTGACATCCGGCCCTTCAACCAATCAGTTATTTGGAGCTGTCTCCACTTCCAAAAGCACATAGTTCATAACATGTTGCTTTATGTAAATTAGAAATCCTGTAGATAAGTGGAAAGTTATGATTCTAAGAAATCCCCTTAATGTGTAGCATACTTGATGGGCAGTCTATCTGTAAATCTGGCCAGTGTACTGTATATTACTGAAAAGTAGTGACCAATATTTCATCTTAAACTTGTCATTTGCTTGAAAGATGACATACTGTTACGGCCACCAAATTATGATAAATGGCTATACAATGAAGCTTTGCTGTAAGAGAAGGCATACTGTAAGAAGCAGCAAAGAGTTAATGTAATACATCTGTCAATAAAATTGTGTGTTGGACATGCTTATAAATGATGACCCTGCAAATGACTACTTTACTGTTAGGCTTTGATGCCTTTGAGCTGAGATGCCTACCAGACAAAGGCTAAAAGCTGGCTAATTGCCACTTTGCACGTCTGCTGCATCCATTCCTTGACATAGTGAGTATTTTTGGGAGGCTTTCTAAGTTGTGATCATTATTTAGTGTTGATGACATGTACAACAGCTTGGAAGTTGTTATCCAAATGACATGCTGTCCAAAGTTGATGACTCACAGCTCAGACATCATGTACCCCCTCCTCACATTTGACAAGATTGGATGGGTCTCTCACATGCATGCAAAATTCAGACATTGCAAGCTTTACAAGGTTCTTCAAATAAGCATCAAATAACCCCCATTCTGCATACCTAAACATTGTCAGAATCTGGTAAGTAAGGCACGGATATATTAATATGTCAGAAATCTTATGGTTAACATAAACCAATCAACTATTCGCAAATTGACAGTCAATGATGAAATAATCTAATAAAAATCACCTTACATGCCCTGAATATTCATAAAAAGTGAGTGAGATCTTACATTATGTGACTGTTATCTCTTAGAAGATATATGAAATCCAAATTTTAGGTCAAAGGTTTATGAATAAGGTATACTGAGTGGTCAGCTAGAGAATATATTACACAACAGGCATAAAAATGTCTAATACATCTGAAAGCATTTACTGAATACCTACTATTGTGTTATTGTGTTATTCGAACCCTTTAAAGGAAACCAACAGCCACTGATCTACCAATTAAGGTAGATCCGGTGGCAGGTTCCTCTACCCTGTAGCAGTATAGCCGTTTTCATGGCTATTATTTTAGTCTCCCAAATCTTTTTTAAAACTTGTAATACGTCTGAAAGCATTAACTGAATACTAGTGTGCTATTCAAACCCTTTAATGGAAACCTACCACCACTAATCTACCTATTAAGGTACATCCAGTGCCAGGTTCCTCTAATCTGTAGCATGTGCAGAACCCTGCTTCGCATTTGATGACCTAAAAATTCTAAAAGATTTGGGAGGGGGGGGGGGGCTAAAGGAATAGCCTGATAAAGGGCTATCCTGCTACAGATTAGAGGAACCTGCCACCGTATCTACCTATTAAGGTGGTAGGTGGTTTGCTAGTAGGATGGTATCATTTTCCTTTATCTGTACTTTAGTTTATAATATTTTTTACTTGCAAATTTTGTGTTTCATGCATCCAAAAGACCCACTGGAAAATTACCACTTATATTCACCCATAAGGGCCCCAGTAACAGGTAAAAACAGCCCATTGCTGTAAAATTGGAGAGGCAGTGGTGATCTGGCAGTTGAGAGAAACACTGGCTTTGTAACTAAATTACTGAGGGAGAGGTAAATGAGGAAGCTTTTATTCAGCCAATGTCTTTCTCATTCCTTTATTCCTGAGGTGGGCCAGGTTAGCAGAGGCAGTGTCAATTAGGAGGTGGGGTAGCTTGACTGTATGCTGAAGTTCCTCCACCTCCATTACAGGATCTTTAGTAACGTAGGGCATCAAAAATGTGTACAACTACATCTATAAGGTAATTGAAAACATTGTTCTAAGGATCCTAAGATATAAAAACAACCAATTACTTGCCAAATGGGACCCCCTTCTTGATGTCTTAGTTAAAGAGAAATTTCCAAAACCACACAGTGGTACTTGTCATTAAATCCTATACTAAAGAGTATCCCCTTTTGAAGAAAGTTTATTGAAAGTTAGTAAATATATTCAATCTATTTGCATGCTGTAATTTATGGATCTAGGACATTTTTTGATGAAGGCCATAGTTTTAAAAGACTTAACTCTGTCCTCTCTGCACGGTATTACTGTAATTACATACACATAAAGACCATGTTGCTTATTAAATGCATGTGTTATTGGGGGAAAATGTTGTCTAGCAGGTCAATCACTCCAGGTTATAGCCTAAAACACTGAGAAGTGAAATAATCCATATTCCAGACACATCCTCGGAAGCGTTGGTGCCATTATCACTCGTTAATAGACATTTAAGTGACTCCCTGTAACAAGTGATAATGGATATCTCACTTAGATGGAAGATACCACATTGTTTCTATCAGACCTGATCCCCAAGAGACAAAAGGTGCAAATTCTGCTTTGTGTTTTGGAAAATAACGACAGACACTGCCTCAGAAGTTGAAGAATTATTTGTTTATGCAAATCTTGCTGGTAGAATGTGCAGTATTGCTTATTCACGTGGTATTTTTCACGAGAATATAATTTTATCTGTCTTTATATATTGTACCATTAACTCCATTGATAGGCTTCAAGTTACTTTGCACTCTGCGTTAATCTGTTAGTAAATTTTATTATCTTGTTCTAAGTCTGGCTCTTATATATTTGGCAAAGAAATAACATCTATATTAGAACATGTTGATCCAACAATTTGTAAAGAAATGTCTTTTGCACAGAAGTTAGTTAGTGAGTCTGCTGGATAACAACTAATGAAATTTGGTTTTGATTGCATTTGGGTTTGGCAGCTTTTCAATAACTTTATTGGTCAAATTGAAGAGCGCATACACAGACAGCAAAGTGTGGTGACAAGTGCCATCTCTGTATTACATGAAGAACTGTCTCAATTAACATTAATGTAGAAAATGAAACTCTGTAATTACTCATAGAAATCCTACAGGTCTCTCTTTCTAAACATGAGGTGTCTGCCAAAAGTGCTCAACTTCAAGATGACATTAGCTTGGCGTGGTTGAGTTTACATCTGATAATTGCTCGGCTATGGCCCTTCTCATTCATATAATCACTTGTTTGATTAATGGACTCTGTACATGGTTATTTATGTAATGAAATTCCCCTCTGGATCGCTTTTCCTTTCATTTTTTTATCCTCTTCTTTCGATGCAGTGATTATACATGTCCTAGGGCTATGTAGGCCCAGCGTAGACAGTTAGCTGCCGGTCTCTTTCCTCATAGTTACTTATGCTTATATAACACTTCATTTTTTGTGGCATGTGGCACTTTTCCTTTGTTAATTGGAACAAATGTGCCAATTATGGAGATTCATCTCTTGATACCAATCAATGAATAATTAGACATAACACATCTGTCTCTGAATGGAGGAAGGAGGTGAGCACAGACAAATGTACTTGGAACAACTGTGTGAAATTTGTGCTTCCATACCCATCATTTGCCAAAAAACACACTGGGTCCTGTTCATCCCACATATTTTGATGGATTTAATGAGAATGTCTTGTCTTATTCAGGCAGTGATAGGGTTTTTTCTCCTTTTTTATAATTACAGTGTAATATTAATGATACCTTAAGGGAGAAAATGTCATTACTTTCCAACCTATCGAAGAAACAATCAGGATTGTATAGATTTAGCACATAAATTAGAAGGTTCTGAAGAAAGAGCATGCCACTAAATTGCTATAATCTGATTTAAAGCGTAACAATGTTAAAAAATTGCATAATTCAACAGTGCAGATTTTAATAGTAACTTTGAAATATACTTTTTTAGAGAAATATGTTCCCTTGTTCCCCTGTCTTACATCCTAATTTAAGGAGTTTGTGTAAATTAGCTTTCTGTCCTGTACATCACTGACAGATGAGAGTTAAAGGAAGCTGACAAAGTGTTTAATGATTTAAACTCTTTACAGACAGTCACTGGATAGTTTAATCACCTTAGAGAGCTGAATCATCATGGCAACATTTCTTTATGGAAAGAGTTAATCATTGGCCTCCTTATCTTTATGACCTCAGAAGGCTGTCAGATAATCTGCTGGAAAAAGAAGTAGAAAAAAGGCACAGAAAAACTAATAAAGTATGCATGCTGGCTGGGGATGAGCACTACTTACCCCTCCCATCTGCATCGTGAGCTGAGCACCGTGCTGCAAAGCCAGACAACCCGGCTACCCATGCACGTCTACAGAGGCTGTAAGCCAGCTGTTGTTTTTGCATCTAGCTCATAGCTGCCATTTACAGGCATGTATATAGAGCCTAAGTCAAGTCATATAACAAAAAAACTATACTTATGCTAATTCACAAATATTTTTCTTCTTGTAAGTTGTCCGGTTTTACACAAAAGCAGATAACCGGCCATGGGGGGGTTAAGAAAACAAAAATACTTATGCTTACCTTCGCTGGTGCTCTCGTTGCCCTGCATCATCTCCTGTCAGTGCTGTATCTCTGATTTTTACAAAGGGAGGAACTTTGATCCATCAACTTCAGGTCGCTGCCTGCAGCATTGAATCTAATGCTGTATTCGGCATGGCAGTGGTCAGGTCGGCATGCCCTGTCTCTTTTTACAAACAAAGGCATGGCAGTGACAGGACATGGTGCAGGACAATGGGAGCACCAGCGGAGGTAAGTATAAGTATAAGCTTTTTTTGTTTCCCCCCCATGGCCAGTAGTATGTTGTTAAAACTCGCCCAAGCCCTTTAAGCATAATTTGCATTATTTTAAGATTTGCTCTTGAAAGTAAATTATTTAATTACTCCATGTATTTATTAATGGATCAATGTTTTAAAAAATAAACTTTTATCTTGTAACCTTTTAAGTGGGTTGCTTGGCCCTTACAACTTATCAACAGAATAGATCATAAATATATGAATGCATGGGCCCCCAAAAACGAGCAGGAGTAGCAAATGTCTGCTCAAGCAAAGTTAAAAATCTTCTTTTAGGTATAGAATAATCTATAGAATTAATACCAAATCACATAATAACATACTTTGGGGCACATTTACTGCGCCCAATATCCCGATATCATGTGTCGCTTCCCCGCTGAGGTCCGCCAGAGTTCACCTTCTTCTTTCCGGTGCATGTAAGTGCTTGGTATTGCAACACAATTTAAATGTTAAATCCCGCGTTGCCCGAATCCGTCGGATGGTCCGATGGACCGCCCCCGGCGCGATCCCCGAAAACGTCGGAAAACCAATGGAAATGCGGCCCCTTTGTGTCCAGGCTTACCACAGAAGCATTTACAAAAACTACAGTTTTTTTGCATGTCTTGTCATGACTGCTTGTAAGTCAGACATACCCTTCAAATGTTAGGAAATATTCAAGGGTCTACGAACAGAATGGTCTAGAACAGTGGTGGCGAACCTATGGCATGGGTGCCAGAGGTGGCACTCAAAGCACTCTCTGTGGGCACCCAGGCCATCACCCCAGCACAGATTTTCCATACTGGACTCAAAACCTCCTTCTGAAGTCCCTGGCCACCCAGGATGTGCTGTGATCAGTGCTATTTTAAAGCTACACATTCTTAACTGCCTGGTACTACAGGAGGAGCAAGGAAGTGAAGACAATGCTGTGTTATTATTGGAGCTCCTGCTCTGGGCCCCACAATTCCTCCTGTTCAGGGGACCCTGAAGGGAAGCTGCAATAATAATCTGAATTTCTTATCTTTCTTTCAACTGTATTGGTGTCCTCAGGATGCCGATACAATTAAAAGCTGTGACAAAACAGCTAGTAACCTGTTACTGCTTAAATTGCCATGTTGGCACTTTGCATTTAAATAAGTGGGGTTTGATTGTGATTTGGGCACTCGGTCTCTAAAAGGTTCGCCATCACTGGTCTAGAATCTGCCATATCGGATACAAAAAATGTACTTAATTTTGGCAGGTAATAAGCATGTAACCATTATTACCTAGGGGGTCTGATGTCAGTAATCAAGGAAATTTTAGAAACATTTTACATATACATATTTGGAAGCCATAGGAAAGTATACAGTAGATCTATATTCTAATTGCATTTCTGACAGAATTAATTTATGGTTACAGCCACGGCTGGATTACATTAAACTCTTTTTATCTGTTCAAATGAACTGCTATGGTATGTTATGCTATGCCCACACATGACAGCCATGCTTTTGTTTTTATTTTCCAGATGCTCCTTCTGTGACAAAAGTTAACTTTAAAAATATGTCATTGGTCTAAAGTTCTTTGTGGGCATTAGGTACCTCAGGGCTCTGGCTTTACAGCAATAACAAAGCCTTCTATTACAGTTCCACCACCCGGTGCCATCGCTCATCCTTCCCTCTTCAGCTATATAACTTCTGTGTCCAGCCAGATGTGGGGTCAGAGCCCTGAGGTGCTCTGCCAATGTCCTGCAGTCTAATTTGCTTATTTCTAAAGTATAGTTTTGTCATGGAAGAAGCATCTGGACAATAAACACAAAGGTATGGACAACTTGTGTGGGCATGGTCCTACCTAACCTAGGAGTTGGTTTGGGTATGGAAATCGTGGTCACGGATTGCCTTTAAGATGTTTTTGCTTACATAGTAAACTAATTGAAGTGATGCTATTTTCTACTGTAATTTTCTTTGAAAAACTCCCTGTGAAGTTCAAGACATAAAACCTGGATGAATGTTCTCATTAAACAAGTGAATATCCTGCTTGCTCCTTGTTTTTATTTTCTTGCACTTTAGATTAATAGTTTCATCTATTGCTAATACTAAAACATTCTATTTAGGATGCAATTTACATAGATAGAACCTTTCCAGATAGCGGCTGATCTGTCACACAGCTCAGCAGATAATACATAAAATTAACCAATTTGTGGAAGGGAGAGTTATTTATTTATAAGTCGGGAGCTCTGCATCTATTTGTTCTGCCTTTATTTGTGCTGCTAGTATCAATCTACTTCAGGACATTGGGCTATTATTAATGGCTTATGACAAGACTGAAGAAGTCATTTATGGATTTTTGCTCACCAGTGCACTCTCGGCCACCGTTCTGAGCCGAGAGCCATTCAGCTCTGCAATTACATGCACAGTGATCATTAAATTGTTTCCAAAATATAATATTCTTGCAAAGTGAAAAATGGGCGATAGAACTGTTTCATTTACTGAGATAAGTTTTGATGGAAATGCCAAGTAGGCAATAATATATTCAAATGCATTCTTTTATAGGTGGAATGGTTGAAAAACGAGGATGTCATTGATCCTGTAGAAGATCGCAATTTCTACATCACAATTGATCATAACCTCATCATCAAACAAGCGCGGCTTTCAGACACTGCCAATTATACGTGCGTTGCCAAAAATATTGTGGCCAAAAGAAGAAGTACTACAGCAACTATAATTGTATATGGTGAGGCATTGATGTATTCCCTGAGAAGAATAACTGGAGTCTAGACAATGCATAAGCTCTTCAGAATATATAGTGAAATATACCGCAAGAATATGATACTGAAGCGCTAGGATTCATAAATCTTTAGGTTAATCCATTAAGGCTCATTTGTGAAGAAAATACTTATTGGCTCAGAGAACTTGTGAATAAGCACTTCTATAAGCAGACGCATAACACTGAGCCGAAAAATATTACACTATGCAAAATTTTTTTGTCTAGATCTATACAGTTTCGACTTACATACAAATTCAACTTAAGAACAAACCTCCGGACCCTATCTTGTATGTAACCCGAGGACTGCCTGTGTATGTATATATATATATATATATATATATATATATATATATATATATATATGTATATATGTATACAAACCAGGCAATTTTTCAGTATCAATGGGGAAAGTATTGGTGCACTCCTGTATTAAGAGAAAAAATGACTGTACTGTTTCATTGTGTGAAATTTAATGGTGTACTATAATAATTTTTCTATTTTCAGTGAATGGTGGTTGGTCCACATGGACAGAGTGGTCTTCATGCAGTAATCGGTGTGGAAAAGGTTACCAGAAGCGTACAAGAATGTGTACTAATCCTGCCCCACTGAATGGAGGATCTGTGTGTGATGGCCAAAGTGTTCAGAAGATAAGCTGCACAACCCTCTGCCCAGGTAATAACTGTGTGGTCTCTGCAGAAGAAACCTGAAATGATCAGCAGAATAAAAAGGCTCAGGCTGAGCCCACCAGGTCATTCTTTGGTGTTGTGATGACTGTCGAGTTGCAGAACTCCTATTCCTATTCCTGCCCTTGTTTGTGGCTCATACATGTTTTCTACTATCATCGGTGCATGACTGGAGCTCACTCGCTGTTGATACATGGAGCACAAACAACGGACCACGTAATTATTGTTTACAGCCCATAATATCCACACTTTCGTGAACATCAGGACTAAAGGCGTTTGGCTGCAATACTGGACAGAGTACACAGAGTCTAAATAAGCTATGTTAAAAACTGCAGATAAGTCACATTCCATGTGTTCACCAAAAAGCTGTGTACAATATACTATAAAATATCTAAATAGTTAATTTTCTGTAGCTACAGCAAGAGAGCAGATTCTACTCTGGAGAACATGCGTCTCATTGTGACTCATTTCAAGTTTTTATCTTTGTTTTAATGTTTTTCTTTTCAGAGAATGGAGAATGGACCACATGGAGCAAATGGTCAACCTGTGGGACAGAGTGTACACATTGGCGTCGCAGAGACTGTGCCAATCCGCCACCAAGAAATGGAGGAAAAGACTGTGAGGGTCCCGTATTACAGTCAAAGAATTGCACTGATGGCCTATGTATGCAAAGTAAGGACAAGACTGAGAAATACTAGCTGTATGCCTTAAAGTGAAATTTAATTTTAATCTGGTGATAGGTTCTGATAGCCTATGCCATGCTTCCTGTGTAAGCATTCTGAATACTGCCACTACTTCATTAAACTTTATGTCACTTTAAATGGCTCCCTGCCAGAAGCGTGTGATGAGTCCTGCAGGGAGGGGGCAGCTGCAGAAGTCTTTGTGCCTGTATCTCAATCTCCTCTCCTCCACACTCATCCAGCTCCAACAGCCCCTCCTCTCTGTCATGTGCAGTGAACAGGCAGGGGTGGGTGGAGGATAGTGTGGGGGAGAGGGTGAATGCTTGAGGAGATTGTGACACAGGCTGCTGCAGCTGGCCATTCCCTGGGGCTCACCACACTCTGCTAGCCGGGAGCCAGGTAAATGAAATAACATTTTATAAAGTACTGAAATGATTCAGAATTTTGGCAAAGGCATTTCTAAAATCAGCATAGTATAGGCTATTGGAACCTATCACCAGCTAAGAATAACATTCCTGCTGACAGATTTGCTTTAAGTCTTTGCTAATAAATAGATGTTTGTACATCTCGGCATTGTATTTATATTGCTATGAAATCCCTTTGTGTCTTCACTAGTAGTTATTGCAAATTATTATTTTAGTTCAATTTTAGTTAAAGGAATTCTCTATAATACATGACATTACGGCTTGTATAGAGACTGCAATATGAGACATGTACACGACACATTACGTGTTATAAGGTCAAAAAGCATGTGCTATATCTTTGTATGTCATTGTATGTACTTTTTTTTAAAACCAATCAAAATAGAATAAACAAATAGCATAGAGCAAACAACAAAAAAAGTCATAGAAGAAAAATGATGCTTTGCATGTAAATGCAAAATACTTTCTTTATCCAAAGTGTGTGTGAATGACACATAATTTGTCTTCAGTATGATAAATCCATTTATAAAAATTAGTCCATATGAGTCCATCCATCATGAACACTTGCAGAGACGATTCAACAACGTGGAACACTGTGCTCCCACGCCCCTGACATTTTGGGAGATCTCCCCCTATCTCATTCTATGGGACTGGCATCAGCCATCAATGTCTCTCTGTTGAAACCATCTCTTTATTGAAGAAATTAGAAATCTATTTCCAGTCTTGAAACCTTCTCCTCCAAGTTGTTTTTCCATTGCAGTACCCTGTAGTGCTTGATAAATGCAGTAAAACACATACTGTACAGGGAAGCCTATTTATGGAAATGTATTATGTATTTTCTAGATTTGCCTGTTTCATTGAATGCATTTACATGACATGAGAGAAAGAGAAGTCCCCATTACCATTATTCTTTCATAAAACTCTGTAACATTGTATAGCGTAATGAAAAACCCAGCTGAATATTGGCACGCTTAGCCCTAGGGTGTTTCCAGTTCCTTAGTGTCTGGGTTTAATGGTAATATTTTAATGGTTTCCTATATACAAGTCAGAAACGTATAATCCTGCTCTATGATCCATCACTGCTGAGAAGATTGATTTGTCATGCTTTATAGCTCTCCCTGAAAGTAACAAGTTGCTTCGCTTTTTTTCCAGCCTCTCTTTTTTTTCTCCTCTCTATTTCTCGGCGCTGTCATTAGTTTTGTCACTTTTATATAATAAGTTCAGCATTTCCTATTTACTTAGTTCCTGAAGGGGGTAACAACAATCACCAAGAATAGGTTACAAGAGACTGCGCGCTCTGCTGTGTACAGATTGAAGGACAGAGAGCACTTATGAAAAGCACGTTTACAGGGTGGGGGTGACATTTCCTTCTTTATACCCCATTGCTTTCCATAATAACAGGTTACTGATATAAAATGTCATAAAAAATGGGAAGTTTCACATCATTCTATTTTCCATGGAAGGGAGAATCTATCTAAAAGTAGGAAAGGCAGCACTCTAGATCCAATATCATAGAAGGTGAACATTTTATTCTATACTCCTGTGTCTCAGTGTATCTCCAGGCTTTAGTAGGCCCATGGGCAACATAGCCTTAATGGGCCCCTTAGTGGGCCTCCCCCAAGTAGCAAGACTGTGCCCCCTCACAGGAACCACACTGTCCCGCCCGCTGTAGCCACACTGTCCCTCCTACATAGTCACACTATCTCCCCTATGTACCCACACTGTCACCCTACAAGCCACATTCCATTAGTCACACTGCCCCCCCTACATAGCCACGCTGTCCTCCCCACCCATAAGACACACTGCCCCCTCTCCATGTAGTCACACTCTCCGCCCCACTCATAAGGCACCCTGTTCCCCCCACTTATAAGGCAAACTCCACCCCCCCCCCCGCAACCACACTGCCCCCCCCCCCCCTTAAGGCACACTGCCCCTCCTGCTGTAGCCACACTGTCCCCCCCCCCCCCACTCAAGGAAAGAAAAAAACTTCACCTTTCTTTATTCCCCCAGAGCAGGGCCTGCAGCCGCCTTCTTCTTATGTGCCCGGGGGAAAGAGAAAAGGTGAGTTTTGGATTCTGCATCTATGCTGTGCCCCGACGAGCGCAGCATACAGGCAGAAAACTACACAAGCTGAAAGGTGATTATTTTTACCAGTGTCTTAAAGTAACACTGGTATGATTGATCCAGGGGCCAAATTTTTTTTCGCAGCCAAAGTGGGCCCCTCCAACACCCTTGGGCACCGGCACTTGCCCGGGTAAGCCGGATGCTGGCGCCAGGCCTGGCAAACAACTTGCACGAGACAGGTATCTATATATTTTATACTGGATCTGGAGTGCTGCCTTTTTCCATTTTTTATGTTGGCTGGGTGTTACGGGATTTGTTACCCCCCCCCTTTCATCCACTCTGCTGCCTTGGATTATTTATCATTATACATAATGTTTTTGATCCATGTGCTGTCAGGTACAGGTACCATATAGTAGTGCACATTGTAATTCAATGAAATATTTTTCCCTACAGACCCACTATCTAGACTTCTGTATATATATATATATATATATATACTTTTGTGTTGTGTTAGCTCCCCACCACAGGCATGACCCTGTATAGGTCTTTGTGCTTAGAATAAGTTTAGATCACTTAAAGGAAATTTCAGATACGTGGAATGCAATGTTTTCTTCTTAATGTGGGTAGATGATGCGCTCTGCATACAAGTGACATTGCCAGCACTTCACAGAAAGATACATTCTCTATGATATATTAAATTCTGAAGCACAATAACAATAATTAACATTTTAAAACACAGCAGGCTTCCTCATGTTTCCCTCACTGTGCATGTGATATGAAGCCTTTCATATCTCCCCCACATTCTTCCACTATAATTGCCTCTTCTAAGAATTTATAGAAAATAAAAAAAAAATAATGCTCTGATTGTTTTATTATAATGAACAACAAAATGGGGACTGATTCCTCTGTACCCTGGAAATAGCATGCGCCCTCACAGCCTGTGTAATAGCACAGCATGTATATTTTACCAGCGGGATTCCCTGCATAGAACATGAAAACTCACATTCATTTCCCCTTCTATTCATTTACTTATCTTTATGCCTTAAATTATTCCTAACAGTAACATCTCAGGCCCAGGGGGTAGGAAGGATCCCTTTAATGCAGAATATAGACAAACACTTGTTAGGAAGCTTTGGATTATTGCCACATTTTGGCTCTTGATTAGCGGATCCATCACTGTTTCATTAATATCACCGTGACCGATCAATATGGCCTTTTATTAGGCTGTGTATTCTGCCATAAATCCACAATCTATACAAATATTGATTTCTTTTTGGAGAAGTCTTTTACCCATGAAGCTATAGTTTTTATCTCATGCTCACTGGTGTTTCTCAAATGTCACATTTTGTCAGACCAATGTAATTTCTGATGTCTGAGACCATGATCTATTTTAAGGTCTTAAAATCACTATATATGGTGTATAGTATTGCATTTACTGAAAAGCCCCCCTCTCCTGTTCACAAATATCTATGTTTCTATCTATGTGTGCATCTCATATCTATCATGCATCTATCTCTCAATCTCTCATTCTATCTAGCTGTGTCCGAACAGCAAGTCAAAGAATTTACACTAAATAATATAATTTTGCCAAATTAAAAACTGGTAATGCAGAACTAAAGCTAATTAAATAATGACTCATTTAACAGACTAAAGAAGCAGTACATATATTTAAAGGCTTTTACTTCTTTTCAGGCAACTAATTGTTGTTTTGAGATTTGTCCATAATATCTATCAAAAAGAAAAATGGTTGCACTCCAAATTACCACCACAACATCTGCTATCTATCTATCTATCTATCTATCTATCTATCTATCTATCTATCTATCTATCTATCTATCTATATATCTATCTGTTTTCTAATCTATCTAGAATCTCATCTATAAATATTGCTTCTTTTCTGTACTGATCTCCTCAGCAACGAGTATTAGGAATTTCACTTTGAAGTGGAATCTTAAGAACTGACCATATACATCTTTAGTTGTCTTCTCTGGGTCTATATGTGCCTAACTTGGACACCATTTTAATTGGTCACTAGGGGTTTTCTGAAATCTCTATTTCTCTTTTCACATTTCTCCTTAGTGTTGTTGACAGCAGAAGACTATTCTGTATGTTTTAATGTAAACAATGAAGACAGCATGCAGGATTATATATATCTGGATATCTGGACCATATCTAGGATGTTTCTACAAACAAGTGTTTCTCACAGTGAACTTTTTCAAGTGTTTAAATATGTTAATGTTCCTGATTATGACTCTCCTTGTTTCCAGTGTTGCCTATTGGTCAGGAGTGACTTCACACTTGTAGCCAATTTCCTGAATATGTTTGTGTGTATAGACTCTAGTAGGCTCTTGAAGCACCGACTCCAGTAGAAATCTTTGTGAATTGCCCTAAAATTTTTGAATTGCCTTTTTATTAACAATCCTATGCTGCAGTTCTCCGGTTGCTTGTGCTTCTTTTTCTCAACTTTCCATTAATATGTGTCACGGTTGTTCTGCAACCCACGTCTTGGGTCATGGGCTCACCCGTTACCCTCTGTGTGCCCAAGCGCCCAGCTGCTCTCTCTTACCTCTCCTTGTTCCTGATTCCTATCCAGCGGCCATATGAATGCATACCCGACTCCTAAGGCACCCGTGCACCAGGAGATTTAAAGGGCCAGTGCACGGTTGATTGGTGTTGGCCTTTTTCAGGAAATAGATAAAAGCTGGCATCTCCAAGCATTCCCTGCCATGCTGGACAAGCCTTACTATATGTTTTGGACAGCCAGCTTATTTAGCAATGACCTTTTAGGGCTTACCCTCCACGTGGAGTGAGTAAATTACTGCCTTGTGGACATCTGTCAAGTCAGAAGTCTTCCCCATGAATGTGTCACAAAACTAAACCAGAATGAGGAACCTTTTAAAATGCTTAGGAAGCCTTAGCAGGTGGTTTTGGTTGCTTGGCTATAAGCCAGAATCATCAACATTGGGTGTCCACATTCAACAAATAACTGATTTGGTTTGTGTAAGGAAAAATTATACAGTTTTCCAATATACTTTCTGTATCAATTCCTCACTGTTTTCAATACCTCTGCTTAATGTCTTTCTATAGGAAGCTTCATTGTTAACTTCCACTGGATAGAGATTTGTCCATGGTCATGTGATGGACAGGCAGGTGCATGAGCCGTGATTATTACACAGCTCTGATAACTTTCTGTGATAATAATGGCTTATAAACCTGCCTTTCCATCACCTGACCATGGACAGATTTCTATCCACTGGAAGTAAACATAGAACTGCTTTTTATAGCAAAACAGCAAGAATACATCTTGAAAACAGTGAGGAATTGATACAGAAAGTATATTGGAAAATTATAAAACTCTTCCTTACACAAACCATATCAATTTGCTGAAAGTGGACAACCCATTTAACATAAATAAGCACTTGAAAAAGTTCACTGTTTGTAATGACTCTAAATATGATATATTATATGATATATTTAAAAAAAATTACTTTTTGCTGATATTCTAACTTATTGAGAAGCACTTATATTCTTACAAACCTAGATGAAAAAATCACATTCCTAGAAAATCCCTAAACATGGCACTAAAGCCATAGAAGAGCTTAGGGGGGACATGTAAAACACTTATATGTGGATCTGTTTTTTAAGAAAGACTCCACCGCGTAAAGAGCAGGGTTGATATAATTCAATCCCCACAGTCCCTATTTATATAGAATTACTGTGGCACAATGCAGATTCTATAATCCAGCAATTCCCTTTAAAAGAAGATCACCCAAAGCCTAGAAATTTACACCAAATATCCAGTGTTTCCTTTTCTCTATGGAGCACTTTAAATCCCATTTACAGACTCACTGTAATTGTTCATCAGGTTTACCCTGGACAGATATGTGATGTATCTAGAGTTCCTGCATGTGAGATGAATTTTCAGTTTACATTGAGAGATTTTGTTGTCTGTCTGCTGCCACATCACAAATCGGCTTTTGCGCCTTTCATCCTATTTTCCAGTCCTTGGCCAGTTGTGTGCTGCAGTCATGCAGAGAATGAATTTGGAACTATATATATATTCAGGGAATTTGGAATTAACTCTTGAATTTCACAGTGAATACTCTAGGGTTCCCTAAACATTTTGGCCTGCCTTACTGCTGCTCTGGGGAGGCTGACAGTTTTGATTATATTGAATTGTTTTAAACACATTTTTTTTTTAAATAAATGTAGCAATGGATCATAAAAAAGCCAGTTGTAGTCTTCATTATCCTCCTCATTTTCCTTGATCACACTCCAATTATTATCCAAAATGATTTGTGTATTATTCCAGCTTTCTCCTGTAATCATCACACTCACTGATCTAATAAAGCAAGTAATGGGATGCAGCATTGTAGCTGTAGCCAGCATTACATCTCAATCCAGCATTTACAGCAGGGAGAACAGGTTCCAGATGCTGAATGGACCAGAAAAAAAAGGTTGTTTTGTATATTGTGTTTAAAATGCATGTACAGCGAATAAGAAGGGATTAGAAAGTGGATTATGTTTATAATTCCGGTGCATAAAAGAAATATAAATAACAAATATAAATAAATAAAAAAGAGACAGTTGAAATCTATTGTATAGCTAGATACATCAAGGAAAATGTAATATGGCTTACTGACCCGATTCTGACATAGACACCAACAATCTTGCCCTTCTTCCTCACCATGGCTCAAAAATAATAATTTTATGTTTTTGGTGCATACATACTACTGCCGTGTGTAAAATAAATTATGGCTCTGTGCTACATTAATCTATTGCAGTGTAAAAGATGACAGCTAGTCAGAAACACCACAGTCGTATCCTACGACACAGGCAACAAATCCTGCTCATCATATACAAGTTCTAGAATCCACTGGATAATTCAAGACTAAAGTTTTTTGAATTCACATCATGTCTACTTCATGAAACCAAATCAGCTCTGATCCATCAAAGTTTGGATGCCACAAGAAATATTCTTTAAGTGGTTTAAAGCTAAAATCAGGCCATGTGACCAATGGGCATGATGTCACTTCTAATCCTACAAATTAATTTTCATGTTTCTCAAACCATTGCTAAATAATATTTTCAGTGTGAAAAGACATTACCAGTCCGCTGGTTTCCATTTTGCAACAGTTCATTTTTGATGCACATTTAAAGGAAATCAACCACTTAATAGCTTTTTAAATCACTTATACCTTCATCTAGCTGCAGACATGCTGAGGAAGGATATTATCCTCTTTGACCATAAAACTTAAAGATTTTGGAAAAAATACTGCTTTTAGAATTTTGCAAATTACTGTCATGTCTCCTCCGTTCCTTAGTGTGCCTGTAGCTAGAGGTATGTGTGGGATAAACAGCTGTTTTGTTGGGCAGTGGTCAGCATGGGCACCCTGCCATTCAGCTACCCCATTAACAATAAACATTCCAGCAAGTGTTATTTAGTAACTTTTACATTAGACCAGATGGGCTAACAATCATATACTTTGACATTTTAACCCTGTGGCACTGCTATAGTATGTGACACACAGTTTCCATTCATGGTGAATTGTTGAATATTCACTTAAGCATTGAGTTTGTAGTAATTATGCCACTTTCCATTATAAGAGCCTTTGTTAGCATTATGGAACACAGCTTTATCGTGACCTAGAGGTCTATGAACAATATCCCCAATCTAGGAATCCATTATAATATGTAATTACAGAAAAATATTCTGCACCGAATAGAGGTATATAACTATATTTCTACATTCCCTCACACAGTTTAATGATAATTGCTGTACTTTTCTGAGTTATGGCAGCTCATTAAAACTCGTGTTCAGTGGCTCAATGGCAAATGATTAATAGTCGTTTTATCCGTTAATCAATTAAAAGCTTAGGCAAAGAAACACGTGTCAACTCCCTATATGCATGTCCATAAATCATGGAATCCTACACAGGTATGGCTGCGGAACAAGTAACTTGTTCATATTGTTAAAATAATCGGGAGTAAAATGTGACATCATTTGCTATAAGCAAATTGTATAAAAAAGCAACTCTCCACTCAAGTATCTTTTTCATTAGCATTTTCTTTGCTGAATTTTAAATGTTGGAAAAATCTTTTAACTTGCCACCTCAGTGGTGCATCATACACAAAATCATTAGCATTTCACAGTAGATAGAAGATATGTACTGTAGATGCTGTAATGTGTTCCAGGATGACAATCATATGTTAAAAACAGGGTGACATTACACCATAGCACAATGGAGAAATACTAACTGGCTTTAAAGCCCAAAAATGTAAAAAGAAAAATGAGAAGACAACTAATATATACAAAGTAAGTCACACCATGTCCATCACAAAAGGTAAGGAAAATAAGCAAATTACCAATTATTATTGTCATTTATTTATAGAGCACCATTAACTTCAAGATGCTGTATAACCAGGGGATTCATATACAATACATTAAGAATCAAACACATCCTAACACAAAACTGCAGAGATCTGAAAGAAGTGGAAGGAGAATCCAACCTGTGAGGGCTCACAATCCATATAATATAGAGTTACTCATGCCATGTCATGCACATTTACTTACCTGGTCGGCGGTGTTTACCTAAAATGCATTGTCCGACGATAATGCACTGTGCCGCCATTCACTTAGATTGTGCGCCCGATATCCTCCATGTGTTTCTTACCTGCTCAGGTCCGACAGAGTTCAGCTTCTTCTATCTGGTGCATGTAAGTGCATTGTCTTGCAACACAATTTGCATGTTAAATCCCGCGCTCGGTCCGAATCTGTTGGATCGTCCGGCGGCCAGCCCCCCAATCCCAGTGCACACCCATGTTAAATAGCTGTCACAGCCATGCAAATCCCAAAACTGCTTGCGGCCCCTTAGTAAATAAGCACCAAAGTGCTTGAAATAAAATTTGGAACAATCCTGTCCATAAGAGCTCATCTTGCCACACTTATGTGGGGGTAAAGTACTGTAAATATGAGAGTAGCTCTTAAACAGTTAATAATTACTTGTAAGTGTACTTACTTCAGTAATGCAGTAGTGTAAGTGAAATGGTGATACTATTTGGCTGGATTATCCAGCCAATGACACATGACACAGGTCCACACTCTCTTTAGCGCTGTACTGTATGTGTTATGTAGTGTCAAGTTATAATGGCTCAGGAAAGATCATTGTATGTTGAAAGTATTATAACCGGAGGCCATTGTTACTTGAGGGACCACTGAACATATTCCCCAAATTAGGGAAATCTACTTGAATTCACATATGCCCTGAGGATGAGACAGACATTGGCTTCCTATGTATAGCATGTGCAAGAATGACATTCCTTTTATATTCCGTTTGATCATTTCACAAAGCATTTTCCATCTTCACACGTAAGCTGCTCTTACTGCTATGTTTTTGTATTAAAAATTTACACTTTGCATCCAAATTTAGGGAGCAACTTGACAACTGCTATTTGGAACATCTGTTATTCCTATTTTAACATTTGCATTAGATAAACTATTACAAATGAAGCGCGCAAGGTATTTGCTATGAAACCTTTCTTTGTGATGTGACTGTATATTGTTTTATATAAAGCGATGATTGTGAGCAATTTATTTCTGTGGGCTGTAAGCAGGGTTGAGATATTACTTATATGTTCTGTAAGTTCTGTGTATGAGCCATATGGTACTTGTAATAACAAGGGACAAGCAAACTGAAGTTTTTCTTTTAAGTAAGAACATGGTTCTCTTGGTTTCTAAGGCTTTCCAGAGAAGTCTTGACCCTGAGGTAAAGTAGAAAGTTTTCAATCCTTTATTGTGGCTAAAAAAGATACCATTGTTAGACCATTAACATTACATGCCTGACGAAGACATCTATCCATCTATCTATTGTGTTACCATAATAAAAGACTGCAAACTTTGCACTTTACCTTCAGTGATGATAAAGAACCTCTGTATTTGACCACATACTAGAAATAAGGATTTTGTAAGAGGTGCTGGGGTTAACATAATAATAATAATGTTTAATAATAAAAAATAATATTCCCTTTATTTTTATAGCGCACACAGATTACGCAGCGCTGCAAGGAGTTTGCCAAATTAGTCCCTGTCCCCAATGGGGCTACCAGTATGTTTTGGAGTGTGGGTGGAAACGGGAGGACCCGGAGGAAACCCACACAAACACGAAGAGAACATACAAACTCTTTGCAGATGTTGATCTGGGATTTGAACCCAGGTCACCAGTGCTGCAAGGCTGTAATGCTAACCCCTAAGCCCTGCTGTTATTGAAGATATAACTGCCTAAAATAGAATGTATGAAAAAACAATTTATTGAATCGATAATTGAAATTGGGTTAAATATTAGCCAAAAGATACAAAATTTTCAGGCTACCAATGTGTGCCATTTTTATGGTAATTCTGTGTACATTCACTATACATAAGTATTACTATAAGTAATACTGATCTGTTCAACTCATTGGACTAGATGAGTGGTCCTTACCCGAGCAATAGTGGGTAACCAGTGTGATTTACCTAGACCAAACGCTACACGGATTCCTCCAGTCTTTGTCAGTCAATGCACTGGTTGCCTGTCTCCTTCCGAATACAGTTTACAATAATCTGCACAATGCTGCACCTCCTTACCTCTCCTATCTCATCTCAGTCTATTGCCCAACCGATGCTCTTCAATCAACCAGTGATTATTCTCTTCCTTAATTTGAACCTTCCACACATGTCTCCAGGACTTCTCCTGAGCTGCAATTAATCTCTGCAATGACCTTCTCCGGTCTATAAGACTAATACCCAACCTCCAAGGCTTCAAATATGCTCTTTAAACCCATCTCTTTAGGAAAGCCTATAAAACTTACTAATTTAAACTCACTTTACTTTACTAACCCATCCTGTGTACCCCTCCCATCTGTTATCCAGCAAACACCAGACACCAAGCTCCAGGCTTCTCTGCAATCTCATTGAACTTGGTCTTTGTATATAAGATGGCAGGTGATGACTAGTTCAAGCAGCAGAATTTTTATTTACTAAACTAATTTTTATTCCATTCCCTTATAAAGTATGGCTGGACCATTGTGTCACCCCTTCATCCTCATAACATTTAAATTGTATATGTTCCCGATAATCTGTAATGTGCTATGGAATTAGATGGCGCTATGTAAAGATTATTATTATTATTAACTGGACTGATAGGGTAGTACAAATTAGCTAACTAGTTACAATGGTTATCTTCTAGCTACATTCTAGCTGCCTATTGTCCCTGTCCCCAACATTATTTGATAATTATAATATATATCTTTGTGTATAAATATACAGTATGTGTGTCATAATATGTCTGCCAAAATTGCCTTTTAATCTGTACTTTGCTTCTGTTGATGCAATAGCTGCAGAAACACATCCGGCAGGGAGACTAGGTTGGTTGTCTAGGGATGTGGGTACCCAGGTGATTTCCCTTTTCTCCCAGTTTTGCACTACTACAGACCACTGATCTACTGCTATGCGTGGACGCTAACATAGTTATTAGTGAATGCTTTCAAAATCACTGTTGGCACACATTGTTAACCTGAAAATTGAGTATCATTTGGCTAATATTCAGCTCAATTTTAATTATCTATACAATAAAGTGTATTTTCAAATATTCTGTTTCAGGTAGCTATATTTGACCACATTCAAATTGAAGGCTGTTGAATTTGGATTAGTTGATTGCTGGAGATAAGCCCCAAGGCCAATAGAAGCAGCAAGAGAATTACACATATTTTTATCCATTCTATACCTGTAGGTATATGATCTGTCAGGTATATTGGACAAGGTCTTAATGAGTATTATGCATTTGATAGACCCCATTACCTATTGCCGAGTGCAATGTGACAACGCTCTCCCTAACTTTGTTATCACAGGAAGAGCAGCTGCTCCATTTTATATAATTAGCAGCAGCCAATTAGCTTTTCAGTTTGTCATATTTCTGCTGGTTTAGCAACTAAGTGACATTCTTGCCCATACTTGTTCATAAATTTGATAAAAGGCTGTAACCGAGAGGAGTTCCACACATGTATATTATTAAGGCTCTTTCCTGTTGTGATTATCATATAATTATTATGTGTGCATGAATTATGAATGTACCCATAGTATGTGGGGCTTCGATGATTAAACATATATTTTTACAGCCGCTGTAAGGAGACACTAACACATTTAATAACTGTATAATCATGGTTCGTCTTAAACCGAGATGAGCTGATAGAGCCACTGCCATTAGAGGCACTTCTGTGCATGAAATATCATATTAATGCTTGAAAACTGAATTCAACTGGACCTTGAGATCAAACTGAGCCAAGATCTATCTCTCACTGCATTTAAGAGACTGAACCTTGGTGGCTACAATGACTTAAAGACTTTGCTGTTTTGCCAAAATGTTTCATCCCCATCATAGCACAGTTTGTCTTGCATGAGATGATTGAATATGGCGCACAGTCTTCAATTATCTGGCGCACCCGCACTGCTCTGGAACTGTGCTCCAACTTTTTTTTTTTTTTTTAACATAGAGCGTGCGACACAAGTCTGTCAAGTCGCTATTTTAAATGTGTAGCAAACTCCAACTGAGCACTAATGTGCCCCCTAGGTGCACGTTCTTTTTAGAGAAAAAAAATGGTGTGTATACAGCTCACCATTTCCTTGACTCCACGTTCAGGAGGTTCACACAAGCATCTGTGTTGCAATCGGAAGAAGAAGGAGCGAATCTCACATTCTTTTTTGTCGAACACAGTACAGCTGCGACACTAAACTAGCGCAGACACTTTATAAATACAAATACAATCAAAATACCCTCTGCTTCAACATGCTTTAAAAGATAAACAAACAAGCAAAAGACAGTACCTCAGTACCTCATTTTGGATTTTTTTTCATTTGTAGAGAAAGCACTACATGTCGACACTGATTTGTCTGGTCGTATGATCCTGGTCCCCACTGTAAGATATTACGACATCATTGATGATGGGGTTTCCAATTGCTCCTACCATCGAAAGGTCCATTTGTTTCTCCGTATAGGAAATAAAGTATTTTCACCAGAAACTTAAAACATTTTATAATACTCATAAAGATTGAGTTAAAAAAGCCTTAGAATAAAATATCCTTATGAATGCACATTCAGCTACTACCCGACTCCTATTTTAGCTCTGACAGCTTCTTAGGGGGTTTGTATAAACACATGTGCAAGCCAATTCAACCTTCTTTAATGTGCAATGTTAGAAAAATAGCACAGCCAGTTCAATATATCTGGGCCAGTATCTTACACTGCTCTATTCAGCCACTTCTAAAGGCGGTGTTCCGATGCACAGGTAGTCATCATGGGAGACAACCACTAATGATAGATGTATAAAACTAGTATGTTGTGTATAATCACATACATGCCCCTGATTCTTCTCCTGTACTGTACTCTTTGTGTATCATGTCCTGAATTCCTCTTCTAATTAAAAAAAAGCCTATAAACTTGGGTGACTGGAGATATCCTTTAAATCCTTATCTGAAATGGAAAAATGCATTCTAGTAGAAAAACTGTATAGAATTAAATAAAATATACACGGCAAACCTGAAAAAATTTTGATTACTTTTCTAAGTTCTAAATAAAAAAGTTTGTTCTTTGGACTGCATATTATAAATTGGAGTTTTCCAGAGGAAAGGTATTTGGTAATTCTAGCTACATATTTATTTGCCTTTAATTACGCCTTTTTTATTTTCATAATTATTTGAGTTATTTCATATTTTTTATTTCATTTATATGATTTTTGTTTCCTTTGTTTGTTTTTTTCTTTTCTTTCTTCCTTTTAAGGCCCGATTTTCCCTCTTTCACCCAGAACCAATGAGCAGAAAACACAGAAGGAGTTTGGATATCCTTGTAAGTTTTTATTTCATTTGTTTTTCTTTTTCTATATTTTATTATGTTTTTATTTATACTTCTAAAGGATATGTGATCCATAGATTGCACCACAACAATCATTATAGGAAAAGTAATATAACCTTGTCACAGTTAATTACTTTTACTTTTCTGTTACTTTTAATTACTTTTCTGTTACTTTACAATACCCTTTGCATTTTACTGCTTTTCAGCTTCACACAACACAATAGTCTATTTTTTCTGGGCTCCTCAATTTATATCATTGTCGGTAAACAAGGGCAGGTAAACAGATGAAAATTGTTGTGATACTAAGATGTGAGCAAAAAATGTATGACTTTTAGACGCCAAAATGTAAATCAGAGCATGTGAATCATTTAATATATCCCCTTTCCCAACATTGTGTTAAAGATTGTACATTCTATGTTGGGCAGAGAAATGGACCCAAATTATGAGTAATGAGCAGACCTGGAATATACTGTACAGCAAGCCTCATATAAAATTGTACATGAGTGAAGCTATATGAATTTCTGTGCAGTTAAGATTTATCTCTAGTTCCCAATATGCTAACTAGACTCTCCACTGTCAGTCTGGTGGTAGACAGTCTGGCACTGCCCACATGGCAATAGACAGCCTAATAAGCATATTGACAATAGTAGTGATTGCTTGACAGGGTCTGAGCAATAGAAAAAATTCAAACCTTTCCAGAATCTCCTCTTATTAAAAGTAAAACATCCATTTTCAGGAGGTGTGGAAACGTCTTCTTTAATAGGGTTTTGACAAAAAATCTTTATCAGGGATAAAGGTGGGACGGTGGGGGTCCTGCTGCTGGGACACCTTGAGATTGGCAGGGAGGGGGACCCACTTGGCGCCCTGTGTTTCTAACTTCCATTATCAGGTCATCCTCTGAGATCAGTTGGAAGTTCCATAGGGGTCAAGAGGTTTTCATCCTGCACTCCAAGATTGATGTGGAACTTCTAGTTTGGCTCATAGGGTGAGCCAATGCTGAACGATAGCATCAAGTTGATGCTATTGGAACCTGTCCGTTCTGTCAATGGAGGGGGTCTTGGCAGTAGAAAATCACACAGACGTGTGTCCCCTATCCTGTGGATTGTGAATAAATGTTGTTTGTAGGTAAACTACTTTAAGTCCAATATGTGAAGCTTCTGAATAATAAAGATGATGTGTCGGTAATAGTGAATGCTTAGGAATAGTAACTGTAATAATAAAGATGATGTGTCGGTAATAGTGAATGCTTAGGAATAGTAACTGTAATATGGCGCTTCAAGTATTGTGCTGATCATTACCTGTTACCTAGAATGTTCATAATATACATTGAATAGGAAAAAACTTATTCAATATGGCTAAATATTATTCTTTGAATGAAATATATATTAAATAGTAAATCATACATTTACATTATATTGTGGCAAGATCTGAAAATGTAAAGGCATTGGCCTACATTATTCATAATTCTCAACATCTAGTATGTTCAGTTCCTGCCTAAGGCAGACCATAGCTTTTCTGCTCTGATATTGCTTCCAGTTATTCATTACTTTACATAATAGAAAATTAAGGTTACTTCTGAACTGAAAGATTCTGTTTTATCTGCAATGGTACATGACCACTGAATAATGTACATATGATAGATGTATGTACTATACAAGAAGGTATGTGACCTGTTATTGTACAGTCAGCAGATATAGTCACCATTCTATTGGATCCTCGGTGGTGGTAGGAGGTTGATCATGAAAAACACATTTATCCAAATCTGACCATAAATATAGGATACAGTAGCTGTGTTCCACAGGTCACTTATGACAGTGTTCCCCAACCAGCCATGGAGCACCTGGCCCTGATCCGCAGCCGAGCTCTGTGAAAAAAAGAAAAAATTCAATGGACACTGGAAGAAGGGGAGGCATCGAACAGGAAAGAGGCCAATATAAGTGGGAGTGCTTCTTTGGACAATATAACCCATACACTGACTTATGACATGACTTTTCAGCCCAAACAAAAGAATCTTAATGGGCACCTACTCGGCAAAAAAGGGGGGCGCGGCCCCACCGAGTATAGCCACTCAGTCTGTGCACTAGAAAATTCAATATTGTGGTGCTGCAAATTAGACCAACTAATAGGTAGTGTATAGTATGACTCAACTGTCTACTTCTACTCTGAACTGGACTAACGACTGACACATTAAGGCATCTCCCCCTGATTGCACAAGAGACCTTTTTAATAATCTGTGTTAGTGAACGCTTCTCGATTTTTCTGGATTATCTTTCCACCTCAAAGGTGTGGCATATTTGTTGATAGGACAACCTCATTATTGCAAGTGTTTTGAGGGAATGTGCAATTGGTATCATGCTGACATCCGGAATGTCCGTCAGAGGTTTTGCCTGTGAATTGAATGTTCATTTATATCCTTCAAGCCAACTCCAAAGGCCTTTCCGAGAATTTGTCAGTTTATCCAAATGACTTCCCAACTGCATAGCATGTGTAGCCACACTAGCCCAGGACCTCCATATCCAAGATCTGCACCTCGAAGACTGCAGCCACCTGGACAGCTACTGCAACAATCGTCCCCCCGCCCCTTAGGGTGGTTTCACATTGGTGTTTTTTTCACACCAATGATTTTTCACTGAAGCCATTTTGACTTCTGGACACATACAGATTGTTTTTCTCTTCTTGGCTTCAGTTATTTGTCACTGATTCCTTACTGAGCCATTTTTTTCCGTGGGCCTTTTCAGAGATCAGTGGAAAAAACTGAAGTGTGAAAAAGACCATTGAAAAGAATGGTTCAGTAAAGCATCAATGACAAATCACTGAAGCCAGGAAGAGATATCCAATCTATATGTGTCCTTAGGCCAAAATGGCTTCAGTGAAAAATCAGTGATGTGAAAAAAAAATGTGAAACCTCCCTTAGATTAGCCTAAAGATGCACCAGATTTTTAATACAATCTGAGCTAACTGTGTTAAATATGGCACATTTTAAGGCTGCCGGGTCCAAGTATACACTAAAAATACTCAAAATACACAAAAAATTAGACAGCAAATATAGGGGGACATGTCTCTTTATTTTTATGTGGGTTTTTTTCTTGCACATTTATAATTTTTTGTGGCCTTTTTGGGCACTTTTTTGCACCTACGCCAGGGTGTTAAGAAGTTTACAGGTGTGTGCGACTGCTGTAGTCTTTTTAGATAGAAGTGCAATTGACCCACACTTCCATTTATGTGCCTAAAAATGTGCAAACTCACACCACCAAAAAACACATGTTCTTATGTATCTCAGTCAGAACACACAGGTGTGCTGAGCGCAGACAACTTTGAGAAGAGGCAGCAGGAATACAACGAAACATGTGCCCTCTAGACTCATATTAGGATTTTACATATTCAGGATTTAAGCTTTTGTATTTGTTTTGTTCAGTTGGACACAACATTCTCTATTTTATTTGTAATTTGTGGCAGTCATTCGCTCTTGCGCGGTTCCTGATGTTCATGGACATTCAGCTTTGTTCGGCTAGCAGTGGTAGTCTGAGATACAGTAGCCTTCAGCGTTTGCTGTGAACAATTCTCACTGCGGGAGTTTCCACAACAGAAATAAACTAGATCACCATAAACACAAATTAGAGAAGGTTTTTTAATGTATCAACACATGGATCTAGGATGTGCCAGCTGCCATTTGCATTGAATTAGTTTTGGAAGGAAATGCAGAGTAATAGCCCTCCAGTAATATTCTCTAAGGCACGGTCATAAACCAGATTTAAATGCAGTTCAGATGGCTATTACTAAGCACTGGCCATCTTCTCGCTCCCTATTGCACAACATGTTCATTAATGATCTTTCTGTCATATGTTCTGTCCCTTTGAATATCATTGTTCATGTTTTTGATGGTATAAACCATACTGCTGTAGATATAGCAGCCAAGTTTATGCTGTTTTCTTTGTCAGGCGCTTGTCAGTTGTAAAACTTATCATTATATGACACTGCTAGAGCAAGATGTTCCTGAGTTTATGAAGCCAACCCCTAAAGTAACCTCTGACTCACATCCTCTTCCTTCCATCATATACATGAATCGTTATTGCTGTTTAATATTTATTAGATCCTAGACAAAGAAATCTAAGAATTCTACTCCATGGAAAGCAAATATTGCTCATTATACAGATATTTCCCTTTTAAAGGGAATTTCCACCTATTTCTATGAGTCAGACATCGCTCATTTAGTCCTTGAACACAAGATCCTACTGTGAACTGCATAGTCAAATCTTTGTACAACTCTACAATTCTACTATTTTGGCAACCTATGCTGGTCAGTCTACCAGTTATTGGAGTGTTGTATCTTTAAATTGTCTAGCATTGTTTTGGCACATCCTACTTTTGTTCCAAATTGTGAGCCAAACACATACAATTTGCCTCAAAACTTGTGCCCTGCTGCGACCTATATTTATTATGTGACTTTTTAAATACATTTATTTAAAAAGAATTGCAGACAAAAAACACAACATAACCACTACAACCAGATTTATTGCAAGTCCAAAGCTGTTTTAAAAAATCTGAAGGCAGTGGAGCTCCAAAGACAGTCACAGAACTGTCCCAAGGTGAAAGCCACCCCCCCCCCCCCACAGTATGTAAGTTTTCTCCTATGCAAGTAAATAACATAGTAGTATGCAGTACCTGTCTTAACCCCTGGAAAAGTGTGTCACTTTTTAGTTCATTTTTATTGTGTAGAAGACATCAATACAGTTATTAATACATTTGTTTTTCAATGATAAACTATCACTCAGGCAGAAAATACCCAAATGCGGACGAAACTGCAGAAAACTTGTTATGTAGACCTCCAACAGGCAACTATATTATCTATAACCTATATGTACACGTATACTGTATATACCATATGTCATGGCGGTGAGCAGTGGGTGATGATCAACTTATACATTATACAGCCAGATAGTAAAGCAGAAAAAAATCAAAGTTTTACTTGTTCCTCTTACATTGAGAACTATGGAAAATAAGCATACATTTTCATACAGATAGGAATAAGTTTGTCTTGAAATTAAAAGGGTTGTCCAACTATTATAAAAATGTAGCAGGAGGGCTGGGGAGGATTTAAAAAAAAAATTAAAGCTTTTCTCAGCTCCTCCAGTGCTCCCCGTGTCCTGCATAGCGGTACATCGGAGCCATGTCCCGGTTTGTTTACACCTCTGCACCAACAACTTCCGGGTGCCTGGGACGCCCACCCATCCACTGTGCCAGTGCTGTACCGGCACAATGTCAGCGGAATGTCACACATTAAAAGCCATGTGAAAAGGTCTATACCCACATAACAACTCCCTATTCAAATTGTATTGCTGTAACAATTTAGCTGCCAAATGGATTCAGTTTAATACATATTAAAAAAAAAGTATTGTATTTTATTGATCTATTTCCCACAGAGAAACTGCAATTTATATTAACCATCTGTAGAGCGTAGGAAGCTATTTCCCTCCAGTAATATCTGTATCATTGCTTCCTCTAGCTGCCCCAAGCTCGGACAATGTCGCCCTTTATGTTGGCATCGTTATCGCTGTGATTGTGTGCCTCGCCATCTCAGTTATCATAGCTTTATTTGTCTATCGGAAGAACCATCGAGGTTTCGAGTCAGACATAATTGACACTTCTGCACTGAATGGTGGATTTCAAGCAGTTAACATTAAAGCTGCCAGGCAAGGTGAGTGCTCTGAACAGAAAACAGTTTGATCATCACTGACGCCACCATTCCAAACTTCGGTGTCACAGATTTTTATGGTAACTGTATAGAATCTTTATTCTTTATCTATTGTTTTGTTCTTGTCGTAGGGTATCTGACAATTGCTATTTCCCATTCCAGAAGGTGATGACATGCCACACATCATTCATTTATAATCGGTAGTGGTCTGACACCTGGAAACCCTGGCAGTCTTGATAATAAAGGGGCCATACAGACACCTACATTTATAGAATATTTTCTGCAGATACACTTCAGACTCTATCCACTGATATCCAGGGTGAAAGTTTGAAACAATAACGTGTTGTGCATTTAAAATTCACCCAGGGTCTAATATTCAGCGCACAGATCCGAACAAACCTCTTTAATACATTATAATTTCTGTAGGGTATTAAAGGGGTTGGTCACTATGGTAAAACATTACAATACCCTGAAAGGGTCACTCACATAGTACTTAGCCTGGTAAAGTTTTTGTAAAGTCGCTGAGACCGGCAGGTCAGGAGGCCTCCATGCAGCTGGACTCGGGACCGTTGAGTTCAGCGTCCTGCTGGCTATGGGTAAAAGGCCCCTTCATCATATCCACTCCCATATCAGTGGTTGTAAGGCTGTGAGGATGACCTTGGTAAACCCCTCCAACCACTGCTAGTGTTTTTTTTTTTTAAAGTATTTTTTTGTTTATTTTAACAAAACAATAAAGTTACATACATATATATTTTGAACATTACAAATGAGTTGATCTCTTAGTCGTCCATTAGGTAGATCTTTATTAATGTTCCGCTAAATTTGGGGTTTTCTGGAATGGGTCCATCCAGTTATCCTTCTTTGTCAGAGTCTCTAATTCGTAGTTAGAAATGGATCCACTTTTTTTTTTTTTTCTTTTAGTCTGCTAAGTTCCATTAACTTTAATCAAACAGAACATAGATACAGTAATAATAATAAGAGAGAAAACTAACAACTTAGGGGATGGAGCCTGCACAAAAGTTGGGGGGGGGGGTTTTGTTCTGGCAACAGATAGTTATCTCGTTGGATCTGATTTTGTTGGGTGTTATAATTGGATTCATAGTTGGCTATGGCTGATGATAAAGCTATTGGTGGTAGAAAGTACTAGTCATCCAGGTGTCCCAGTTTTTGGTAAATTTTGATGTAGTTGAGAGCCGGTAGGCCAGGATTTTCTCGTAGGCACAGGTGGTGTTAATCTGCGCTATAACCTCATTAATATGTGGGGCTTCTATTGATTTCCAGTGTCTCGTGATCACCAGTTTTGTTGCCATAAAAATGTGTCCTATTATAGTCCTGTGCGCTGGAGCAAAGGAGTTCATGTTGATCATAAGTAGGGCTTGGGCCGGAGATTTAGAGACGTCTTTTTTGGTTAGTCTGCTGATGTTGTATGAGGCCGCCCATAGAGGTTGTATCCGGTCACAGCTCCAAAGCGTGTGGAGAAGGTCTCCCTCTTTTTTGCAGTTGCGCCAGCATGTGGAAGGGGTGTTGGGATATATTTTGTATAGTAATGAGGGAGTATAGTACCAGCGTAGATGTGTTTTTAGTATTGCTTCCTGGTGAGAGATGCAGCGGAAGTTTCTTTTGATGAATAGGTAGGCGTCGTTCTATTCTTTTTGGGATATTGTGGTTGCGAGGTCTTTTTCCCATTTTTCCGTTCTGTTTGATGGTGCTGGTGTTGATCTTTGGCCTAATGTGTTATAAAAGAAGGAGATGCCTTTTTTCTTCTTATCTTTTTTGTTTAAGAATGTGAGGACGTCCTTGTTGATGAATGGTGTTGCATATAGAAGCTTGTTTAGCATTGTTCTGATTTTATTGTGTGTGCTGAGTTCTGAGAGTGGGACACCTCGGTTTCTGTGTAGGTAGACAAAGTCTAGTTCGTTGTTGTTGTTTAATAGTTGTTTGATATTTGTTATGCCTTTCTCTTTCCAAGTCTGTAGATTGAGGGTGATGTCTTGATTTCCTATAAAGGTTAAAGGGATTTTTTCCATAGGTATTTTCTCAGTGTTTTGGGTGGAAGCCCAGAGGAGTTTCCAGGTCCAGTCTGCTGTACGCATGGAAATGAGGTTTGTTTTTGGGGGATTTGTTCTCCAGCAGGTGGCTAGCATGCGATTTTGTAGTGGGGTGTTATTATTGTGAAGTTTTTCTATGTGTACCCAGACTTTATCCTTGTTATCTGACCACCAGTGCTTCAGCTGGTCTAAGTTGGCTGCTATTTAATAGTCTCTTAGGTCTGGGAGGCCTAGTCCTCCGGCTTCTCTTCTTTTGGTCATTACGGAGCAGGCAATTCTAGGTTTTTTATTTTGCCAGATAAAACTCTGTAGGTGGGACTTGGCTTTATGGAAGAAGGTTTTGTTAATTTGTATGGGTAATGTTCTAAATAGATAAAGACATTTTGGCAGTATCATTTTGAAGGTGGCTATTCGGCCAAACCACGAAAGTTGGTGTTTGGAATAATCTATTAGTTGATTTTTAATAGACTGCAGTAGTGGCAGGAAGTTGGCTTTGTATAGTTGGCTGATGGGATGTGTTAGGTTTATACCAAGATAAGTTATTTTTTGTTTTTGCCATTCTAATTTGAATTTCATTTTGAGTGTGTTTAGGTCAGGTTTGGTTATGTGTATGGGTAATATTTGGGATTTGGATGTGTTCATTTTATAGTAGGATATATGGCTGTACTTTGATATTGTTTCATATAATGCGGGTAGGGAGTCAGCAGGATTGCTTAATGTTAATATGATATCGTCTGCAAAGAGAGCGATTTTAAATTCTTTTGGTCCTATTCTAATTCCTGATATTTGGGTGTTTTGTCTGATGGCTGCTGCTAGTGGTTCTATAGAAAGTATAAAGAATATTGGGGAGAGAGGGCATCCCTGTGCCATTTGTTATGTTGAATTGTTGGGATAAAGTACCGTTTACATATACATTGGCTGCTGGGTGGGAGTATAGGGCTTTTATTGCTGAGTATATGGGGCCTGTTAATCCAAAGTGAGTTAGTGTCCTGAAGGCAAAGTTCCAATTTAGTCTATCGAATGCCTTTTTGGCGTTTATTGCTAATATTGTAGCTGAGATATTATTTAGTTCGCAGTGTTGGATGGTAGAGATTAGTCTTCTGGTGTTATCTGGTGCTTGTCTGTTGGGGATGAAGCCTACTTGGTCATTTTTTATTAGCTGGGGGAGGATGGTTTGTAGTCCACTGCTAGTGATTTTGATGGGACATTGAGGATCTGACGGATAGCAACAGGCCATGAGTTCTTCTGCCGGCAAGTCATATGATCCATGTTCTGGCGGCTTTACACAAATTATACATTATACAAATATTGTCTATTATTACACAAATAGCATCAGCAGTATCAGTGTTAAAGTTTTGAGATAAAGTAAAGCGTGATAAAGTAAATTGGCCAACACTGTTGAAAAAAGGAAAATATAGCTAAACTATCTCATCTGTCCATAATGATTGCTGACCTCATCTGTTGGGTATGTGCAGTAGCTTGCATGAACTAAAATCAGCATTATACAGTATGCCTATGGCATACACTGTGTATGTTTTTAAGGAAATTGTATCTGCCACTCAACAGCTCAGGTGGCAGGTTTTCTCATAAAGTAGACCGAGCGGAAGACTTGGAAAGGAATGTTTGTGGAAATTATTGGTGTTGTCTCTGGCTGCCGTGCTGCGTTGTTCCAACTTGTCACTAAATTGACTCCAGTTGTGTCAGATTTGACAGCTGGATTTCTTTCACATCTGACGGGAAAATTATTTTGGTGCAAAATTTGAATAAGGAATATTTTTCTTTTCCGAGCACACTTTTGTATTGTGTTGGTGGAAATATGTCATTGTCAAAAAGAGAAACAGCCGAGGACGATTACTGTACATTTACTGCCTCTCACAGATTTTGTTTATTTAAAGGAGTAAATAGCTCTTTGTTTCCACGCATTGTATGAGAGGAGATGAAATGTGAATATGTGCCACATGTGCCGTCACGCAGGAAAAACATAAGACTGCGTAGATGAGCATCCGTAAATGTCATGTGCTTCATTTGTGAAAGGTTTAATAAGCAAATTAAATTTCCTCATCCCATAATGGCTTTCCGGGGAAGTACTGTAAATTGAAGATGAACAGCAAGTACTAAATCTTACTGAAGGTTTTCTCTCCCATAGTGCACACTATCAGGAAACTACTTAATTCAATGTGCTGGTTACATTCCAAATAACATATGTTTACCAGACACAAAACCAGAGCAGTATTTACTATAGACATATATGCAGTAAATGAACCCAAATTACTTCTTTCTGGGACTGAATTTATACTGTATATCTTATGACCACTAATGCATATCTCAAGGTGTGTATATGGTAATTGACATATGCATAACTTATAGGCACTAGGGTACCCTGAGCAGAGCTTTCTCCTGTTCCATGTAGCTTTCACTGAAGCATGGACAGATTAAGACTGCCATGTGACTGTAAGGATATTATAGCCCCTACAAGTTTGGAATCACCTCCTACATATGGTACTAGAATCAAGCTTCTTGGGGAATGGAAGATGCATCCATTCTGCCTACTTTCAATATGAGGTTTCAAGACCTTCTGAGGACCTACAAAGGTTATGAAATGGGTCTAGTGTACATGTGTATTGAGAGCGGAAACAGATGTATGAGGATTTTATTGCTGAAGGTCCTGCTCAGTATAAACTTTGGTGGGGGGTCCAGGGCTACCGCCCAAACCGCCTATATTATAACCCACTTCTGCAATGAAGACAGTTTTACTAGATTAATTGCCATAATGTAAGTTCCATTGAAAACCCCTATTTTCTTGCCTATGTTTCTTTCACTGTAATATTGGTCTCTGTGTGAGTTCATATATCCTTTGTATGTCTGTGGGATGAGTTTAAGATCATGGGGATGAATAAAAAGAAATATATATGAAAATAACAAAAAATTTAAATTAACGAGATCAATAAAACTAGTGCAAATATATTTTAGTATCATCCTTCACCTCCAGCTGTCATACAGGGATTTTTATTCCAACTGTCAAAATACAAGCGGATTAGAGAGTAAAGATTGTAAAACTGTATATATGAGGGGGTGTAATAATATATTACTACATTCATATCATTTTAACTGAAATGTTCAGCCTCTCATCATGCTTATTTTTGTCTTCAGATCTCCTGGCAATTCCTCCAGACCTAACATCTGCAGCAGCAATGTACCGAGGGCCTGTATATGCTCTGCATGATGTCTCAGACAAGATCCCAATGACCAATTCTCCTCTTCTTGACCCTCTTCCTAATTTGAAAATTAAAGTGTATAACTCTTCGGGTGCAGTAACACCTCAAGATGATTTGTCAGACTATGCGTCAAAGCTTTCTCCTCAAATTACACAGTCCTTACTGGAAAATGACATTCTAAATATGAAGAACCAAAGTCTTGCAAGGCAAACAGACCCTTCATGTTCTGCATTTGGAACATTCAACTCCCTGGGAGGTCACCTGATCATTCCCAACTCAGGTAGGAAATGAAATGTAACCTGACAGAAATTGATCACAATGGTAAAAAACAATTGCAGATAAAAGCGGTTGTCAACTTTCAGCAAAAAATAAAAAAATTAATTTATATTGTTTATGTAATAAAAAGTTTTACAATTTTCCAATATACTTTTTGTATTGATTCCTCATTGTTTCCTAGATCTCTGCTTGCTGTTCTTCTATAGGAAGCTTCATTGTTTACTTCCAGTGGATAGAGATCTGTCCATGGTCACGTGATGTCACACAGGTGCATGAGACGTTATCACAGAGAGTAAGCGGAGCTGTGTGCAATAATGTACTGTGCACCGTGGACAGATTTCTATCCACAGTAAGTGGACAACCCCTTTAACCCCTTAGCCCATCCGCGCTGTAGCTGTACTGCGCTGAGTCCTGCGAATAGTGCTCAGCGCAGTACAGCTACTGCGCGGGGATGATGCCAGTTCAGCTCTGACAGGAGCCGAACCGGCATCGGAGGTTGCGGGATGTCAGCAGTAATCTGCCGCTGATATCCCCGGCTAACACCCGCGGTTGGAGTGGGCTCCGATCGCGGGTGTTTAACCTGTTAAATTCCATGGTCAGCACGACCACGGCATTTAACATGCCTTCCGAGGGTCTTTCCCCCACGATCGCCTAAAAGCTGTGTCTGAGTTCAACGACGGAGGAGATGGGTTCATGTTTATTTTTTTTAAAACCCTACCCACCCCAGCTCCTAAATTTTTATAACACCTGGGCAACTCCTTTAAAAATTTCAAGGCCAGAGAAACTTTTTATTTATATGCCTATTGTGGGTATAAACTTTTCTCTACATGATGTTGAAAAACCTGCACTAGCTTCTGATGACTAATAGATAAAGACCAATCTATGGAACACAAGTTCTGACCAACAAATAAAAAGCCCTCATGGCTGTAAACCTAAAAACCAGACGCATCTTTCTTTTATTCATATAAAACAAAAATAGTTAAAAAATAAACTTTTCTTTATTGTTCGCTTCATTGTATTTTGTTAGAATGTAAGAGTGAATGTTTATTTCTCCGATGCTTCCTTTATAGCCCTCTCCTACCATTTCACCTTATACCAATTATTTTGCTTTTGAGAGCCATAAGTAGGACTTCAATCGCCATGGCAACATTTCTCGTCTTAAATTCAACATTGCCCTGTAAAATGAATTCTTTTTATGGAACATGAATGCAAGCTTGAAGCATAAATTGCCTGTCTTCCCCTTACACGTATCATTTCCTATTCTTTAATTGATTTCTCTATTTATTTCTTTTATCTTTCATTCTTTAGGAGTAAGCTTGCTGATTCCCGCTGGAGCTGTTCCACAGGGAAGGGTTTATGAGATGTATGTGACCGTGCACAGGAAGGAGAACATGAGGTAAGTGCCTTGCTTGTACATCTTTCTAATCTAAACCATTGGCGGTAAATTCTTGTCCAAAAAACAAGGCAAATTCAGACTTTTGACAAAAATCTGTTAATTATTTGTAGCCTCCAATTTTACATTGACTGATCTGTATCTGGACTCTCTAATTGGGGCTCTCAAATTGAGTTCTTCATCACGTGATTCTTGTCACGCATCAAGCTCTCAGTTTTTGGACTGAACTCATGTGGTGTTGTAAAACAACTAGTTTGATGAAATCCGGAACATTTTACAATGTAGATCAAAAAGGATTAGAAAATCTGGAGGCTGTGGGGTGGATTATCATTTGCTATTGCATGGTGCACCAGCGAATGATACAATCCCTGCCTCTGCCCCAACATTCACCAGATCAGGAGGCTCCGCGGGCAATTCTACGGCAAGTCTTGCCTTAGGTAAAATTGTGCATTATCCTGCCCACTGTGTGTGGTATTGAAACATAGTTATATTCTGATAACATCACTAAACAGGTGGGGCACTGATTCTGGATGAAAACTACAATTGTTTTTGCAACCCCTTAAAATCCATTATACAACCTATTATTCAATGCTTATGCAACCAGTAGGACCAGCAGAGTAGCAACTCTGGATTGTTTAGGGAATTAGGCAGGTTCTTTCAAATTCTTAGTATTTCCCGCTGTCAGAATAATTTTTGTTTTTTTTGACCCTCAAAACATTTAAAAAAATTAACTAAACAAGCTAGTAATTTTTATATACCAATTACCAAGACAATTGGAGCAACATCAGTTTGGGACGAAAAGATTTGCACCAAATCTTTTAAAACATTTGGTAAATCTTATAACTTATATTTATAAACAGCAGCTCTTCTCCTGGGGTAAGCCAGTATCCCACAGTCTGCTATACAAATCTGAATGGGTTTCTGCTTAACATTTTATAATGGCTGAACACATGAATATCCAATATTACACTTTAGAGCAGTGGTCCACAACATGTGGTTCTCCCCCTAAAACACTACACTGCTTTAGATGATATTTGGCAACATATACTGCACTTCTAAAATGATTCAGTCCCACAATGTAGGCTTCTGTGCAGTGAGGATGTTTTAGGATTTTGATAAATGATAAATATGAAAAATGGCACACTAAGCAGATGGTCATTAGAATATCGAGCCTAAATAAAACAGATCAGAACGTGCTCAGAAATAGGCTGACACCATAGCCAAAAATGTAAATTTTGAAATTTTTTTTTTGCAGTTGGGATGTTTTGGGATTTTGTCAGTCACATAGGAGTTCTGTGCCTCACAAGGTGACATAAAGCAAATAAGAGTCTGTGGCCATTAACAAATGTGTGAATGGAAATAAAGGGAAGCTCTAAACTTTATGTGTCCATGGAAACAGATGGAATTGGAGATGTTGTAAATTAATTTACACCATAGTTCACCTTCGCAGTCACTGACACAATGCACTTGATTAAAAGATTTCTTTTGCCAAGAATTACAATGATGAGCTGATAGTCTTGCTTTGCTGTTTCCAATCTCAAAAGTCAATTTTAGATTTCAAAGGCAGACTCTAAATATAATTCCATTGTATTGTTGAAATTGTAAAATTTGTATATTTATATACATTCTTTGTACCACTTTACAGAATGATATCTTATTTTTAGAAAGTGGCCTATATATAAATTGTGATGAATACGTTGAACATCTTAGACACATGTTCCTTTCAAGCTCAAAGTCCCATTGGTTTGAAATATTTAACATTTAAATTTAAAATTGTTACATTACTTTAATTTAATTAATTTTTTTTTTAACCTGAATGCTTAAAATTAATACAGGCCACTTTGGGACACTAAACCACTGGTCCATAAAGACCTGTAGGTGGTTAAGTGTTCCACATTGCCCTGGCAGGTTTCCTTTAAGAAATTTTATAATAATATACAATGGTGGTATTTATTATGGCTTGTAGTACTGAAAGCTGGTGTACAAGTCATAATATAGTCACAATTCCCCACAAAGAGCTGGAAATTGTGACTATTCTGCCCTCCACGTTAGTTGGGCGGAGAGGGGGCAGTTCTGGGGTGTGCAGTGGGCCGGTGCAGGCTGTACATACCCTGCACCCACCAGCAGGACCGGCTCCAGGTTTCAGTAGGCCCTTGGGCGACCAAGCCTCAGTGGGCCCCTTTGCAGTCAACTCGGGTAACGGCATAGATTCATTATATACAGCTCAGCCCCCTCTTCGCCCCCAATACATTATATGCAGCCCCCTCCTCGCCCCCAACACATTATATGCAGCCCGCTCCTCGCCCCCAATACATTATATGCAGCCCCCTCCTTGCCCTTAATACATTATATGCAGCCCCCTCCTGACCCCAATACATTATATGCAGCCCCCTCCTCACCCCCAATGCATTAAATGCAGCCCCCTCCTCACCCCCAATACATTATATGCAGCCCCCTCCTCACCCCCAATACATTATATGCAGCCCCCTCCTCACCCCTCAATACATTATATGCAGCCCCCTCCTCATACCCCATTCATTAAATGCAGCCCCCTCATCAGATTTCACATTATATGTATCCCTTTCCCCACATGAATTATATACAGCCCCCTCCCATTCATTACTTAAAGCCCATAAACTAGTAAATGTGACCATTATAAAATAAAAGAATAATACTTACCTCAGTCTTCTGCTCAGGTCCGGAGCTTCCCCTTCTCCGTCTTCCTTCCGGCAGCAGCACAGCGCTTCAGGCCACAGTCACAGGTTCACTAGCGTCGTTTCGGCTAGCTCTATGCAGCCATTCTCAAGCATAGTGTGCTTGAGAATGGCTGCATAGAGCTAGCCGAAACATAGCATTCACCACTGGTGGAATAAATATATTCTATATATTTTGGAGTGCTGCTTCCTTTCCTTGGAGTTTAGATTTATTATATAGATGCTTAGCCTTGTTAACGTGCTGTGTGTAGTACGGATGTTTTATTGTACTATCCACCAAACAAACAGGGGTTAGGGGCTGACTCTGGCTTAGAGGCTAACCATGGGATTCATCTGCTTCCCTATTTTACTGGCCAATCCTGTATACAACTTTTTATTGTGGGATGAATTAGGGAGGTGGTGGAATAATTAATTTTTTTTCCATTAATGCTGGAGGCAATATACAGTAGTTGGAGTAATTTCAGATTTCCAGTGACTTGATTCAGATGGTTCTAGAGTACTGACAGGTTAATATTAGGTATATATAATGTCACATAATTTATGTCCCATTAAGTATACAATAAATATACAGTACATATATTATACTGCTCTAAGATGCAAAATAAATATAGGATTCCTCTTAATTTTTTTATATGTTTCAATTACATCTATCCCTTTAAATGGATGTCTCAGTAACAGCATTAACCAGCTGAACTCTCTCCGTATGTCTCTGTTGTATAAACTGTACTCTCCCGGCTTCTTCATGTTCAGTAACAGAATTATATGCTTGGCTATTTCTGTTCGACTAGATCAATGCAGCAAATTATTATTCAAGTGGCAGTCCTGCCAAAACTTATTATTTTCATGTGACTGTGTAGTACAGATGCATTCTTCACAATGAATTGGTTTATAGACACAGTCTAATCTTCTTACATCTCATTGAAGCATATACTGCATTGGGAGCCTATCCAATAGTGAAATGTGCGACTCTTCCACAGCTAATGTCCTTTTGACCTACTTCATTAACCACTTCTAGGAGAAGACATTTTATCCACTACAACAGTTCATTATTTCAAGGCCAATATAATGGAGATATTTACATGCACCAACCCTCTCACAATCATGCATGGATATATATGGAGTATTATGGGGTGCGATTTTTATAGCCACAATAAATTATGCTGTAGAGCAACCTGATGGATCATAGACAGACAGATTTTTAGGTATAATATATTGGCCCACATTGAAACCCTGGCTTGCACAAGTATTTATAAAGTGTCGCAGCTGCACAAAGCGATACAAAATTCTGCACTGAAAGGTGCCTTCCTGTGCATTCTGCCAGAGCAGTGTAGGGGGCGCCAGATTCATGGAGAACATGAGCCAGAAATCCTGAATCTAGAGCACACTGCACCCTCTACAGGCAAACTGCACATAGTGGGGCACATTTACTTACCTGGTCCGAGGAGTCCGACGATCATGCATAGATAAATTGTGCTTTTTTTCACCTGTTAGGAAATGTAATCATATTGTTAATTTTCATTGTAATAAATTATGCCAATGGTAATAATGATGGAAATATTAAAATATTATCAGGCTTAGTGGCTACTGTATGATCACAGTATCTAATATAAAAAAATAACCAACATTTTTTAAATATATTTAATGATCTTAAAGGAAATCTACCACCAGGATCAAGGATTATAAACCAAGCACACTTACATGATGGTGTGTGTGCCCTCATTTAGAATTTGATCTACTATTAGCTTGTGATGCCCTTGTTTTTATGAAAAAAAGGTTTTAAAATTATGCACATTTGTTCAATTCTAAAACCTTTTTTTCTTAAACAAGCTTATAGGATGCTTAAAGAAAAGTGGATAATGCCAGAGGGGCGCACACCAGTATGTCAGTCTGCTTGGTTTACAATCATTGATCCTGGTGGTAGATGTCCTTTACGGGGGAGCACAATAAGGTATTTGGTTCCCATAGGGAGTGGTTTGATAAACAATAAAGTATAGTAGGTGGGGCCTGGTACAAATTTTTTAGTTGTCATGTCTACATATAGCCTAGGCATCATAGAAATGTTTTCCCAGGGTCCCCCAGAAACCCAAAAGCACATAGATAATGAAAGCTTTGTAACCAGAAATGAAGGTCACACAACATATTATAATCTACTGCTAGCGGGGAACCCCTGTGAGAGAATTCTGTAGTCTTGAGCCCTTGTCACTTTAGTTGATTGGTGATTTGCGATTGGTGATTAGATTGTCATAGCATTGTTTACAGAGTGGGAATATAGACAGCCAAAGAATTCATAGGTTTTCTAGATTTTTTTTAAGGAAAGATTATACAGCTTTTTCCTTTATTGTACCCAATTTACTTCAACCATACAAAGTTTCTAAAATGACAGCTTCTGTATTGTTACAAAGCTGTGTTAGTTTTCCATTGGCCCATGGATTATATTTTCATGTTTCACTTTTCTAACTTTGGAGCAGAAATCGCTCTTCCTCATGCCATTACATTTGTGACATTCTGTTGCGAACTTATGTCTCAGTATAATTTCATGTTCTTGTTGTAATGTGTGGCTGCCACTGAAAGAGATCCCCGGTGATCTTCACTTTGCTATGCGCTTGTCAAGATGGACTCTCAAGTGACTTTCTCCTCTGTAGAAGTGGCATTGAGGTCATAATGGTCTTTAAAAAAAGACTGTTTGGATTATAACAAATAGAGAGCCACTTCAGCTAAACAACGTCAAGAAATAGCCTAAAAATAAGATTCCAAATGACCAATCTACTTTTAATACTTGATACTGTACATCAAACGAAGCGCAAAACCGGAGCCTCTATACTCTAAAAGTCTCCACATTTAGCTTTTGTTCACTTTGTTACAAATGGAAGAAAATAGATGTAACTATTCTCTACTTGTAACAATTGCTAGCTTTCAGTTCTCTAAGGGGTCACTCTCAGATTGTAGGCTGTTGTATATTGAGAATATTAAGAACAACAGAGCTCCTCTGCTTTATACATAGGGGGACATGGGGTAGGTCAATGAAATAGATATGGCACAATGATTTCTATGTAAGGTTTATGCAGTGATATGTATTTGGTAGAAAGCATCCAGTCTGAAATATAACACCACCGTTGCACACTTTACCTGCAACATAACATAGATTTCCTCATTTATTTCCCAATATCATTATACTTTCAGTGTATTCAATTGTTGTAAACCAAATGTACTTACTAACATCAGTCCCTCTCCCAAAGACATTCAAAAGAGTTTCATTTCCCTGTGTAATAATGGATGAAACCCAAGAAGCAAAACCATGGGATCCCATGGGCAACAAACATACACTCCATGCATATTGCCTTGGCTGGGAAGGGTAACATTACACAACAGTTGTAGGCGCTGAGTTTATTTACAGTAATATTGAGTCATTCTGCAAACAGAGCTGATTTAGAGGATCAAAGTACATGTGTCCTGATTCATGAATAAGGAGAAATATAGGATAACAAAGGATTGGAAAGTTAAAATCTAGTTCAGAAGATAGGACAGTCCCTGTGGGCAATACTCCTCTTATGTCTAAAAACAACACATCAATGGGCAGATGTAACAGGAATTGGTCTTGCATATTTAGTGCAGTCACAATCTTAACTGTACATGCTGGAAAAACCTACACAACTGATAATGTAGTTATGTTCTTATGTATAATGATAAGGGTAAAATGACCGTAAAAAAGACACCCTTTGATTTTTTTTAAGACTGTAAGTGGAGTAAAATGTCAAATGAGATAAGAGAAAGGAGGAATATTCATGTTCTGAAAAAAATCTACATCAATCCTATTTCATGGTGTAAAAAAAAAAATGTATTGTATATAGAGAGTATGGGGTTATTTATCATTAGGCCAGCTCCTTGGGACAGTTCTATGTTTATTTTTGGAGCTCAGCTTAGGCCATTTGATAAATGTTCTTATGGTCTACTTTCTGTCTGGGATTTGTTTCTCAAAAAGTCCCCAAAAAAGTCTCAAAATGCATAAGAACACCTTGCGCATGCAACAACAGGGGACTGGAGTAACTATGAAACTTTTAGCAAAAGTCCCAAGTCATGAATCTGACTTAGCATGGCGTTGGACTAGCAGTAGTACTATATTTATGCCAGATTAATGAAGAGGACTTTTAGCTAAGTCCCAAAAGACCTCAATGCAATTTTTATGCTAAAAAAAACAGGAAAACCAATTATAAATTACCCTCTATGTGTATATGCAACACACGCCATTGGGGCTTACAGGAACATGTATGTAGATGTTGGTGGAAGGCAGCTTGTAGACTAGGACTGGAGTGGCTGTCGTGGCTGCAGCCTAAAGCTTGTGTCACAGTAGCACTATGTCCTAGGGTAGACCAGCCATGAACCAGCAGGGTTAAGAAAAGAAAAAGTTCATACTTATTTACTGGCTGTGGAAACAGTATATCTTCATCCCAGGACCAGTGGTCAGTGTGGCTGGAATCATGCGAGAGATTTATCTAGCTGCCTTAGAGTAAGAATGTGCTTAGTTGCCCATGGCTACCAATCACAGCTCAGCTTTCATTTTACCAGTGCTCATGAATATTTTAAAGATGAGCTGTAATTGGTTGCCATGGGCAATTAAGCACATTCTTACTCTTAGGCAGCTTGATAAATCCCCCAGTGTCCTCCTTATAGAGGAGCAGGATGCACTCTGCGACAATGGCAGCTTAAATTGCTGCAGGCTTCTGGGTTCATGGATGATCCTCTAGACACCAAGCAAAGTCCTTTAGCAGTGACCCCAGCCAATGAAAACCATGCATCTCTGCAAATGTTACAGATTTTCTGCAAAGATAATGTCAATAGAGCACAATTTAACCCTTACAAAGTACAAGATAGCAAATAAAGAACCATTCTGATTTCTGCTGCTTGGTGGTATTGTTTCATGGGGTACATCAATATAGAAAGTATGTATATACTGTATTTTATGTGTGGGTATGTTGTCTTCATTTACCATGAATCAATGGATACCAATGGTTACATAATTAGTAAGTCAGAAAAGCAGAAACCACTATTTTAAAAGCAAAGACCCAATTTTTGTCATAAAGTAGAAATGGTTAATATATAATCTCTGTCATTAGACGGATGATCCCTGGATCAATATTTAAAGGCAACCTATCACCAAGAATCTACCTATAAAGGTAGATCGGGTGGTAGGTGGATCTATAGGACGTGAGGATAGCCTTTTTAGGGGCTAATCCTCACATCCCCGCACTTTTTAAATAACTTTTATTATCCGAATATGTACATTTTCTAAAGAGGCTATTGTCGCGTGGAGTAGCCGGAGTTGAGGCTACACGAAGCGGCTACTCCATGCCCCAGTAGCCTCTTTGTTCCTCCTACCCAAAATCTTTGGTGTGCAACTCCTCGTAGCTGCGCGCCCTCGTTTGACAAACCTGCCGAACAGCAGGCCTGCTGCAGCTCTGGCTTCGGAGCAGTGACCACGCAGATGCAGCATATAACCTCAGCTCCGGCTACTCCGTGCCCCAGTAGCCGCTTTAGAAAATTTACATATTCGGATAATAAAAGTTATTTTAAAAGTCCGGTGACGTGAGGATAAGCCGTTAAAAGGGCTATCCTCACGTCCAATAGATCCACCTACCACCCGATCTACCTTTATAGGTAGATTTGTGGTGGTAGGTTCCCTTTAATTTTGATAGCAATTGCCCTCTACGTTATGGTCAACACTAGAGATGAGCGAGCACTAAAATTCTCGAGTGCTCGTTATTCGAGACGAACTTTTCCTGATGCTCGAGTGCTCGTCTCGAATAACGAGCCCCATTGAAGTCAATGGGAGACTCGAGCATTTTTCAAAGGGACCATGGTTCGGGAATAAAATGTGTTATTTAATTGAAAAAGAATGTCTTCTGATAAGTTAGCAGATGTATGCAAACATCTGCAATCTATTCTTCACTGTTCCGCGTGTATATTATCTCCCGACAAGTTAGCAGATGTGAAGAACAGTGAAGAATAGAATAAAAACAGTGAACACAGTGAACACAGGATCATTTAAGTGAAAAACGCAGTGAAAAACACAGTGAAGAATAGATTGCAGATGTTCGGCACATCTGCTTACTTGTCGGGAGATACGCTGTCCCGGGATACGCTCCTCTTCTTCCACTGTATTCTCCCTGATCTCTCTGCCCTTCTCAATTTCTCTGCCCTTCCCTATGTCTCTGTCCTGTTCCCCGATCTCTCTGTGCTGCTCCCCGATGTCTCCACCCTCCCCGATGTCTCTGTCCTGTTCCCTGATTTCTCTGTCTTCCTCCCCGATGTCTATGATCTGTTTCCTGATGTCTCTGTCCTCCCTTATGTCTCTGTGCTGTCCCCCAATGTCCCTGTTCTGCTCCCCGATGTCTCTGTGCTGCTCCCCGATGTCTCTGTGCTGCTCCCTGATGTCTCTGTCCTGCTCAACGTGTTCTTCAATGTGTTCTTCACACATAAATATTGTTCTTCATATACTATTTCGTTCGCACCGTATCTTCCGACAAGTATCTTCCGACAAGTAAGCAGATGTGCCGAACCTCTGTAATCTATTCTTCACTGTGTTTTTCCCTGTGTTTTTCACTTAAATGATCCTTTGTTCACTGTGTTCACTGTTTTTATTCTATTCTTCACTGTTCTTCGCTGTGTTTTTTTTATTAAATGCTCGATCTCAAGCAGGGGAAATACTCATCCGAGCAACGAGCCGTTTCGAGTACTCTAATACTCGAACGAGCATCAAGCTCGGACGAGTATACTCGCTCATCTCTAGTCAACACCATCCAATAGTCTCATTTTTATTTGTTAGATTTTGGCATGTGGAATGCTCTGTCGTTTAGATTTTGGTTTCTAGCTTTTTCTTAATTCTATGGAGGTTAGATCTAATATCTGGTGCTAGAGTGCTGTCAAATGTCCATTGTACTTCTAAATGAACCAGTCAGGTAAGAGGAGAAGATCTCTGTGATTTATGGGGTTTATATTGTATTGAGTTAATCCTTCAGAACTCGTTAGAGAGACGGTGAGGGTCCTGCTTATCCCTTTCACAACCTGCAATTGACAGCTTTGCCTGTATCAGTGTGTTTACCTTGAAGACTGTCAATAACTTTTTAGGGGGTGGAGTCAGCAGGAGTTTTGGCTTCTCTCCTAGGAGTCAGGATAAACTCTGCTCAGAAAGCTTGATTAGAAAGCAATTACACCTATATATCACATAGTTCTGTATCTTAGTCTCTATCATATACTGCTTTCAGATAGAAGAGGTTTAGTTTATAACTAGAGACCCTTTGTAATATATATATTATATCTTTTTAGAAGCACTTACATTACATTACACACATTCTATACAGTGCATAATGCTGTTTTAATAGTCACAATGAAACCTCCATTTCGCCATCTTTATCATCTTAATATTTGGGTTAGTTTTTAATATTTTTCTTTAAATCCGATTGCAATTTTCAGAGTCAGGTCATGGTTGTCACAAGTCTCTGCATGCTATTGCTCATCCATATTTGCTATGTCTACAAACGTTTTTATCATTTCTCTGGTTAGATGACCTTTGGGATATATTGATGTTTGTGTTATGTCTGGTTTAGCAGTCATAGTTCCCGATTGCACAAGATACACTAGATGCTTTTTCCAGATTTGTGCCCGCTACACTATCTAAAAGGAAAGCTCCTGTGACACTAAACTCTCTGGAGTCAGCCAGAAATTCTTATTATCCATGGATAAACACAGAATTAATGATGGTCTAGACAAAGAAATGAACACAAGAAGCTGAATGAATACCTGACATAGAAATACTAGGCTAGTAATAAGGAAAACTAGAAGCCATATATGTGTCTGCAGAGGAATTTCCAGACAAAAGTCACATTTTAGATGAAATGTATTCAAGATGTGATGTGCTACTGCTGATGTAAGTGACTGATGAAGTGCAGCAGACACAATACATATGTCGCTTTCATGTTATGTACAGATTTCCTGATTTCTTCTGTAATGACGGTCTAAGCAGTGTCATGGAATAACAGATATAACAGTCTCTTACTCTCATTAGGGACATGTGTTCAAGAAGTGGTAACTTGGACCTTTATTCAGAGTTTGTGCAAAAAAAGCACCTTGTCTTTTGGAGAATTAACATTGAACCAGACCATAGTCATAAATTATAGGAGCAGATTTACAGTATTTGCTGGTTGTCATTTCCCAAATTCATAGTTATGGGAGTTATAAATACTGTCCCCTATCTAATGTATAAAGGGTAGCTACCAAATACAAGTAGTTACTAGATGACCTGCATAGCAAACCTGTTCATTTTAACGTTTAACTAATATAATATTTTCTACAGACCACCCATCGAAGACAGCCAAACACTCCTGACCCCTGTGGTATCCTGTGGACCTCCTGGGGCATTGCTGACAAGACCAGTCATTGTAACAATGCACCACTGTACAGAAACTAATGCCGAAGATTGGAAGATCCAGCTCAAAGAACAGTCAGTACAAGGACAGTGGGAGGTGAGCGATCATCTATCTGCTAGCATCTTTTTATCTGTCTTGAGAAAGACCCCTGTTTGGTCAACAAGCGGAAGTGGATGTAGTCAGTAACTAAAGATGCAAGTGTTACAGCTGTATACATGGGATTACTGCATTCTGGATATAGCTGGAGCAAAATCACTTCTTACTGACAGTATACATAACATAATATAAAGGTGTCTACCATATGCAGAGCTGTGGTACTGTATGTAAGCTGTCATTATATAGGCAACCACTTCACATAGATCTGACCTGCTGTATCTAAGCTGTCATTACATGGGCATCCACCTCACATAGATCTGACCTGCAGTATCTAAGCTGTCACTATATAGGCATCCACCTCACATAGAGCTGACCTGCTGTATCTAAGCTGCCATTATATAGCCAACCACCTCACATAGAGCTGGACTGCTGTATCCAAGCTGTCATTATATAGCCAACCACCCTACACAAAGGCACTGCATCTAAGTTATCATCATAGACATAGCTACTGTCTCAGTTGCTATTGATACTTCTAAAATAAATATAGGATTTTTGGGGATAAGAAGAAAAAAAACCCATCGTGGGCTCCTTATAATATAACTCTGACAATGCACCCGGGTAGGGTGAGCTGCTGAAAGCTAATGGTGATGAGGGAAAGTGGTGATGGAGGCCTGGGGCCCGGGAGTCTTTAGTTCTGCCCCTGCCACATGACATTTGATTTGGATGTATGTCGGCTTCATCTGGTGATGGGTTTGCTGCAGTTTCCCTGTATAACACATTCCTAATTTCCCGCCTATACAGCTGCTGCTTGTCCGCACCAGAACGCTTGTAGCTGCAGATATTGTGGTATACTTGTCATTGGTGACATCTAGTGGCCAATGTGTGTACATGCACTAAATAGTTGGTTGAACCATATTGCGCAGCACTTTTGCATTGAACAGTTCACTTATTTACTTTTGATGATGTTCTTATAATTAATAATATAATTAGAAAATTTTATGGCTTTAATCATTTGAAGCACTTTGAAATAAAGGGAATTTTATACATTTTAAAGCTTTTTCAGTGCAGCAGAATTTGGTTGCAAGCTCTCAGCACCAAAGAAGATAAACCACATTAGTCTTTCTGGTCAGATCTATAAATATTTCCACTGAGGATAACATTGTCTATTAGTCTTTTACTATATATTCAGCTAGCTGTTATCACCTACTATCTTCCCATTCACAGTTCATGCGATCAATATGTCTCTTTTATAAGCTACATTGTCTTTGTGCACAGCCAAGGTGGGGGTTATTCAAGCTTCATGTTACCATTTTTAGCAGGAAGACCACATATTCATATAGTTATATCTCATATATAAATTGTATAAAGAAATATAAGTGTTAAAAATGAACACAACATTGCTCACGCTTATTCACATAGAAAGTGTAGGTACTCGTCACCCTTTACAAATACTGCACTTACACCTATTACATGTATCAACACAATCTTAAACTGGCCATACACCAGAATCTTATGCTGGCTATACAGTATTTATCACTAAACACTCTACTGACAGCTATTCCTTGCAACCTCACATGCACATGCATGCTTCTCTAGGCTTCTTCTATGTATTATCAACTGTTGGTGATATACTAGTGTTTTCAACTCATATCCCTCTCCATAGACATGTTCAAATGCTTTAACTATACCTATATTTCCCCTGGAGAGTCATCACGCCTCCATACCCAGTAGATGGACTTGTGGTTGAGTTTTCCAGGACTTTCAAGGGTCTTAGAAAGTCGCCAGTCCTTTCTAGAGTCTAAGATATTGTCCATGCAGGTTGTCGACCAGTTTTCCCATCAACAGCTAGGATGAAGAAACACTTGAATTTAATAGGTTAATTTTTTTCCAGAAGAGAAATGTTTCTTACTATAATTCTCAACTTTCAGCACATAATTCTATGCAGTAATTTCCTGGTGAGCATCCATTATTTCCTCAAGTAAAATCACTTTACATATTACCCGGTGCATTTATGCAAAATACAATGTATTTTTAGGGAATATTTTCATCACTACTCTGAGAGTTCACATTTCAGAAATGAATTAGATATGTGTCTCTCCTGCAACTTGCAGATATTATCTTGTTTCCTAATGTCTTTTTGCTTGTGAGCTAAAATTAATCTGTAAACTCTCGGAGCAGTCACTGATTGACTTCTGAATACATTAAGGCTCGTGTTGTTTTTCATGAATTAATATAATGTATCAGCAGAAAGGAAGAAGTTCCATTTTAAAATCACGTCCTCTGATTTGCTTTCATTAAAGCTTCTATTATATGCAATGTGAATATTCAAATCTTTGTTGTTGTCTTTATTTTTACACATCAGTGGAATAGGTTGTTGCATTCATAATGCATCAAATTTGCAATACAATTTTAGAACATTGGCTGTTATTGAAATAATTTGCAAGTATACCGTACATTTAAAGGCATTTTCATAGAGTCATATTGTGAGGTCCAGCACCTTATCCTGTACGGTTTAGTTTGAAGGAACACTGTGGGAAATGCTGATATATATTCTGAAATCTAGTTAATGCTCTGCATTGGCAGAACAAGGTCTGCAAGGGCAGAGTATTACACTAATATTCTATTCGTGTTGTTTAAAGGGAAGTTATCTTTACCATTGACATACGTGGTGGCAGCACTAATTTTGTGAGCTTATCTATTTAAATATTTATCATCTATCTTGTTGATAGGTGGTAAGGGCCAATTATAGGAATATCCCCTTTGGGTCGCTGTAATCAGTTTTCCATCATCAAAGGGAACCTGTCATCAGGATGGTAATTTTTACATGATGACAGGTTCCCAGGGGTGGCGGCAGTTTGAATAGCAGTTGGTCTCATCCTAAATGGCTCCTCCTCAATCATTGCCCTCCCCCTTCCTCAACCTCACCCTGTATTACATCAGTTCACCACAGCAAGCAATTCCCCAAACAATGCTGGCAGAGAGTCAGGATGACAGGTTCTCTTAAAATACTGGTGTACTGCTCCACAACTACTGATTATCCATTTTGTTGTATGTTTTTGGTAGCTGAATTATTGCATTATGAATAAATGAATAATGTTTAAGGGTTTATATTAAAGGGGTTGTCCCATTTCAGCAAATTAATGTTATTGTTTGTATTATAAAAAGTTATACGACTTTCTAATACACTTTCTGTATCAATTGCTCATGGTTTTCTAGATCTCTGCTTGCTGTCATTCTTTAGAAAGCTTCTGTGTCTACTTCCAGTGGACAGAATTCTGACCATGGTCACACAGGTGCACAGCTCGTTATATCACACAGCTCTGATTACTCTCTGTGACATAACGAGCTGTGCACCTGTGTGACCAGGGTCTGACTCCAGGGTTTTCTCTTTTGTTTTCTGTAAATCCCTGTGGCATGTATCACTCATTCAGATCGTCCAATGGACCAATACTGGGAAAATTGGGAAAACTTATTCACTCGAGTATAAGCCTAAGGTGGGCATTGTTCACAGCCTCCCCCAGTAACGAAATGCCCAGCAATCTTCCCCACTAATAAAATGCCCAGCAGCCTCCCCTCACTAATGAAATACCCCATGTGGCCTCTTCATACTAATAAAATGCCCCATGTGGCCTCCTCTCACTAATGAAATGCCCCACGCTGCCTCCTCTCACTAATGAAATGTCCCATGCGGCCTCCTCTCACTAATGAAATGCCCCATGCGGCCTCCTCTCACTAATGAAATGCCCCATGTAGCGTCGTCTCCATAATGGAAAGCACCATGCAGCAGCCTCGCCCAGTAATGAAATGCCCCATGCAGCAGCCCTTCAATAAACAAAATAAACTTATATACTTAGCCTATTGCTCTCCTCTTCCTTCTTCATGTGTGAGAGAGTGGACAGAGAAGCGTTTGTTGCATGTCCGTAATAGTAAAAACTCACATATCAGACCTGTCATAGTTTTGATAAATCCTCCCATTATATTATACATTTTTCTTTAAATGATTTCAACTACAGCTGCCATTAATAATCTTCCTTTCTCCATACCTCAGCTCTGATCTCATTTGCAATATAAACATTTATGTTCCCATAGGATGTTGTGGTTGTTGGAGAAGAAAACTTTACCACACCCTGCTACATCCAGATGGATTCTGAAGCCTGTCACATACTCACAGAAACATTAAGCACCTATGCACTGGTGGGACAATCTACTAGCAAATCATCAGCCAAACGCCTGAAGTTAGCTATTTTTGGGCCAACAACCTGCACATCTCTAGAGTACAGTATTCGTGTTTACTGCTTGGATGACACTCAGGATGCACTAAAGGTACACACACCTTTTGTCGTTCATAGATTTTGCTTTTATGTAACGTTCTATTAATCTTTCTATAACTCTGTATTTCTATGTCTGTAGAGTATATACTGTATGCTTGACGAGTCTTGATGTTTTTGTGCCTACCACAAAGAGCCACTGATCACAATTTAAATCTTATACGTAACCATTGCTATATGTTTTCGTTTGAGGCTTTCCTCCCACTGTATATAGAAGTGTCATCTTTTTGTGCCATTGTACCCATTATCATTTAACCACTGAGCTGGAAGCATTAGATTTCTTGAATAAATTCAGTGAGACATGGAGCTATCAGCTCAACTTGCATAAAAATCAATCGTGTTAGCACCCATCAGTGGAAATATTGGCAGGTGACATCTTTCATCTAGTTCTTGAAAGTAATCAAGCAGTAGAACGTCTAGTGAGGTGGGTTGGAAGTAACCGAGAAACCTATATGCACAAAAATTGAAAAAGGAAAGTAAAATAAAATATTTTGTTTTTTGTAAATGAAATATTCTTGTTATATATTGAGATATAAAGACAGGAATACAAGTCTTTGCTAGAAAACTTTCATTTGATTTATCCAGCAATTCTTTAGAAAGGGTAGATACATCTATAAGGAGTTATTGCAGCAAAAGCAACTGTGGGAATGGCGAGTTTAATATCACAATTTTAAAATCTACAGAAACTGTTACAATCTGCAAATGGTCACCGAGTTTTTTTCGATTATTTTGAATTTCACTAATGAATATCTTAGTTTAAATGAAAGTTCAGGTAAAATGTAATCTCTCATTATAAGTGTATACAATTTCATTTATAACAATCACAGGAAGTATTACAACAAGAAAGGAAAGTTGGAGGACAGTTATTGGATGAACCTAAGACTCTTCATTTTAAAGGAAGTACTCACAACCTTCGCCTCTCCATTCATGACATACCCCACTCCCTGTGGAAAAGCAAGCTGTTAGCTAAATATCAGGTAAGTTAGCCCAAAGAAATCTCACCTTAAATGCTATATACTGTTAATGTTTCACCTATAGTACCTTTGTGTATTACTACCAAATCTCAATAGGCTTAAAAATATGAGCAGATATTGTATTGTCAATACCACTATACACTATAGGGGTAATTTACTAAGCCTTGTCTGCTAGTTTTCTGGTAGACAAGGATTATTAAAATCAGTGTTTTAGCTTGCCACTGTGTTTGTGACCATACATAGATACAAATTGGGGGGCACACAATTTACTAAAGTCTTTAAGAAAGAAAACAGCGGAGATTGCTCCTGAATTGTAAACTAGATTTGACTTGGTCTAAACCAGTCAAACCTGGGAGACAGCAGAGGGAAGTGGCAGACCGCCCTTTCAAAACACATGGGCTGGCAATGGGGGGGGGGGGGGGGGTGTTAAAGGCTGGTGTATAAACTAGTAAATCCCAAAGAAAAAGTACCACATTATCTAAAACAATCTTAAGGCTACATTCACATGAACATATGGGTTCACAGCGCCGTACGGGAGTGGCATGGTGGTGCACACGTGGGGCACCGTACCATTCCGTAGCTCCTAGAAAGATAAGACATGTCCTATATTTTGAGGGAATATGGCGCCGTGCGCTGTGTATTCCTATGGAGAGGGGCAGGAATGAGCTGCGCTCATCCCCTGCTCCTCTCTGCAGTGCCAATGTATGCCCGCCGTACTACGGTACAGTGGGCATACACCGTGTGAATGACGCCTAATAATGCGAACGTGTGTCAAGATATGATCTATTTACTAAAAAGTTGCCTTCTGGTTCCTTATAACAACACTTAATTTACCTGGTATCTGCTATTGCAGTTGAGTATCCTCATAAGAACAGTAGCCTTATGGACTTTGGGGAGGAACTAAAGGTAAAGCCATCTTGCTTAGCAAACCGCTACCCTATACTGAGAAGAGGCAAAAACACTGAAACTGTTGTCTACATAGAGGTGTCTCTGGTATACCTAAAGCACATGAACTCTTATTCCAAGGCTCTTTACCAATGTGGTGGCATGTAATATATTTTTCTTCTCACAGATGCTGGTGAAGCCTTTGGTAATGTTGAGGTTCCGAGCATCAAGGCAATATTTAATTTCATAAGAATCATAGGGTTTAACATAGTTATTCTAGTCCTACAAAATGTCCAGTAAACTGATCTTTATATTATTGAAAAATAATGTGAAATATTTCTTAGCTTAAATATAACCACATACTTTAATTTACAATAATATATGGCTATTTCCCCTATGCTGTACAAGCATGCGTCATACCAAACCAAAGAATATAAACAGGAAATGTCTAATGACCATTCTGACCTTTAATCATGTCAGATCTTTGTGTAGCCAAAGCCTAATATTAAAGATGAACGAAGCAATTTGTTCCAATTTTAGTACTGATTCAACCGGTAAATTGGTTGCTGATTCAGTCCAGTTTGTTTGCTGGATTTGGTTAAAATGATTTGACAAGCCTTTGCAATGTAAGAAGCTGACTAAATATTTTTACTGGCCACTATTAATGCTGTGGCTACGGGCACTAAAATGGGAGTGGGAGTACATTTCCCGATAAACATTTATAAAAAAAATCAAATGTACACATATGCTTTCTATAATAGGAGTGATAGATGTGTCCCCATAATCTGTAAGCACTTCTGTAGAAGGCCTCTCAAGATAATGGGTGACCTAAGTGCCTAGTATGATTTGTTACTGAGTCTTCCCTATCTACATTTGGTGAATATTCAACTTTTTATTATATTACATTTTCTTTTGCTAATAGGCTTTGTGACTTCTGATTTTATGAATGTTTATTCCTTTCAATTCATTAATTATCTCATTTATTAACTCATAGTGGCCCTGAATGTGTCTGTCTTGCCTCTGCCAGCTACCTTCTTTCCGTTTTTTCCAACGATCATTATAATTCTGCTGGTCTGGCCTAGGCAGTTACCCTTGGCTAGGCTTCAGCAGCGTTGTGTGAGAAGCTCAGTATGGATTAGATATAGTGCTAGTTCAGCAACTTCTTCCCATTGCCTGAAGGCTGAACAACTTCTCTTCAGTGCTTTCAGCTTCCATTAACCAGGTTTCAGTCCGTAGCCCATCGCTCCCAAGGGAGTTGAACACTGTGCTCGTAATGTGCTAAAGCAATAGAGGCTGAAGGCAGGAGTAGGAGATTGCCTTTACTGCAGAGGAACAGACTTCCTATGAATAACAAGAGATGGTGCTTGTAGTACAAGTTGTATGTTTATTGGCATGGCGTCTGCCACTTAGTGGCTTGTGTAATACAGGCAGCTACATGAACAACGTGGGGAGGATGGAAGTTGCCAACAAGCAGATCTTCAAGTCTCAGGCCTCAAAAACTCAGCTGAGGAAAAGCTCACATTTCATCCGCTTCCATTGAAGTTGTAACTGTTGATACTTCTCTAACGTGAGAATATGAGTACATAGTGAACCTACAAACTTTTTTCCGAGACATTTTTTTTAATGTATTGTTTTATTTCGCAGGAAATCCCTTTCTATCAGGTCTGGAGTGGATGCCAAAGGAGTCTCAACTGCACCTTTACTCTAGAGCGCTTCAGCCTTAGCACTATTGAGCTGTCCTGTAAACTGTGTGTCAGGCAGGTGGAGGGCGAAGGACAGATTTTCCAGCTAAACTGTTTAGCAACAGAGGTATGTATATGACCATCCACAGTGGCTACCTTTGGTAATGCTAACATATGAGTGACACAATAAGTATTGTAATTAAAACTTTATTTTATGCTCTTGTTACTTAAAGGGGTATTCCCATTTCAGCAAATACATTTTATTGTTTGTATTATGGAAAGTTATACAATTTTCCACTATACTTTCTGTATCAATTCCTCATGGATTTCTAGATCTCTGCTTGCTGTCCCTCTATAGAAAGATTCTATGTTTATTTCCAGTGAACAGAAATCTGACCCTGGTCACACAGGTGCACAGCTCGTTAAATCACACACCTTTGATTACTCTCTGTGGTTGTAATGAGCCATGCACCTGTGTGACCATGTTCAGATTTCTGTCCACTGGAAATAAATGTAGAAGCTTTCTAAAGAATGACAGCAAGCAGAAAACCGTGAGGAATTGATACAGAAAGTATATTGGAAAATTGTATAATTTTTCGTCATGCAAACATTAACAATCATTTGCCAAAATGGGAATACCCCTTTAAGGCTAAAAATTTAAAACACAAAGGGGCAGATTTATCAAGCAGTCTGAAAGTCAGAATATTTCCAATTGCCCATGGAAACCAATCACAGCTCCCCTTTAAAATATTCATGAGCACTGGTGAAATGAAAGTTGAGCTGTGATTGGTTGCCATGGGCAACTGGAAATATTCTGACTTTCAGACTGCTTGATAAATCTGCCCCAAAGTGCTATATAATGGACCATTGTAAAACATATTTATATAGTGATACAGCTTTATTATTGGAAAGCCACATTAAGATTTCCATAAAGTACTGGTAATATGTTTAGGATACAAATATAGCCGAACTAAATAGTGTGCTCTGAGTTATTTTACTTGAAGTATTCAAAGTGATAAAGCATAATGTACAAAAAGATGAATGATAAAGGGGTATTCTGATAATCTAATACATTTCTTCTATACACAGAATAGGCTATTATTGTATGATCAGAGCATATCTGTTGAGTAGTAACCACAGTAATAATTAAACCTTGGTCCACATGTGCCCCAATTATATGAATACACCACTTGGCTATGTTGGGCAATCTCCTAGAATTGTTGGGCCCCAATGAAAAACTGTATTAAGCCCCCAATAATAATGTAATATTTATAGAACTAGTCTTCTAATGGGGAACAGACATCTTATGGACTACTACTCCACTGCTAAAACTTCATTTTTATTTCTTCAGGTTAAAAGATGTCAACCATTGCAGGGCTATACATTAGTTCCATTTTTGAATTTATGACTCACATGAGTCCTTTGTTTTTGTTATAAATTAGGATTCATGTGAGTCAAAAATACATAAATGGAACTACTGTTTGGACCTGGCAATTTTGACTGAGGTATCTTTTGGTTGATCCTTTTATTCCAAGTGGATTTTAGTAGTGGAGTGCCGCTTTTAACTTTTATATACATAACCTTATGCAAAAGAAAAGATGGTGAGAAACACAAGTAACATGCACCTTACTGCGGAGAGCCTAGTTTTACCTAGTACAAATGAATTCCTACTTTATGAACTTTATGAAAGGCTCTTGAACCTTGATGCACTGGCTACACACTGGTTATCCTTTGTCTTGTAGTTAACGTTTAAATGCAGATTAGGCAACCTGGCATTGTATCACTTTATTATCAAGTATACAATCTAGGGCCATGATAAGTGTTCCACACACTTACGAAAGAGGAAGGTAAGAGGAAGATGTCTTTTTTCTTCTCCAAGAGAAAGAATGGGAGCATAACCTCTATGTCCTATGGTCATAATAAAGGAGGTGGAGAGCCAATTTGTAATTTTATTTTTTTTTGCTGTAGGTACAGCCCTGATCATAAATCCTGTTAACCCTATTTTTCATACTTATATTTCTAGTGTATTTTTTGAAAGGTTTACTATTATTATTCAGTCATTCCTTACCACATGTATCTTTAGTTATTTAATAACCCAAGTAGTGGACTAATTGTATGGATAGTCCCATCTTCCTCCATATTTATTGGTACAATTAACCCTGCATACGTCAGGGCTGATCTAATTGAAAAAGGCCTGTGTTTTAGACACCGACCCAGCATCCAGGGATGTATAGTTTAATGGTAAGTCGTCTATAAATATTTGATTTAATTTCAGCAGACTAGAAATATGATGCTGGCTGAGAAAGTATTGGAATTTCATTCTGGGACTCTGATAAAGTAAAAATAAACTGCACACACCAATCCAGAAATTGTCTCCGATATAAATTATTTGTTTGTTCTTTGTACAGGAACCAAGCTGTATTATTGATTATCCTCTCATGGATTCAGCAAGTACCATAACAACTATTATTGGACCAAGTGCTTTCAGTATTCCTCTGACTATTCGCCAGAAACTGTGCAGCAGCTTAGATGCTCCTCAGACACGAGGTCATGACTGGAGGATGCTAGCCCACAAGCTCAACTTAGACAGGTCAGAATGCACTGTTACCATGATTTGTAATAAAGTTACCGTATATACCCGAGTATAAGCCTAGTTTTTCAGCACAAAAAAAATTGCTGAAAACCCAAACTCGGCTTATACTCGAGTAAAAAAAATAAAGGTTTTACCAGGTTTTTGTGGTAAAATTAGGGGCACCGGCTTATACTTGGGTCGGCTTATACTCGAGTATATACGGTATGTTTGTTTCATGATACAATACAAAACCTACTGTAACACCTTGCTATTATAGAATTATTGTCATTCTAATGCCTTGTTCAAGGCAATTCCTGAGCTTGAATAATTCTACCTCTATGAAGCACCATATATTCTCTCATCTTTCTGCAAATACAGACTAGTTGGGGATGAAACATTAAAATGTAACAGGTGCTCTCAAAAAAAGCAATTTACTAGATTGAGCCAATACTAAGCCAATCCATTCAGTAGGAAATAGGTTTATATTATTGAGGAAACTGCACTTGCCTTGGTCAGCACAATTTAAGGGCAAGCACAGAAATCAGTTTAAATCCTATTATTATTTCATCTCTACGTGTTTTGGATTTATTCCGGCATTATTCAATGATGACTGTATTGAGAAGCAGACAGTAAGCATCTGATGTGAGGAAAAGTATTCATAGGACCTTGAAGAGTAACTAAACCTTTGACATTTTTTGTATTTATTTCAGAAATTAATAGTACAGTTTATATAACATATAAACTTGTTATATAACAAGTAAAACAGCTTCTTTGTCTAATGTCTCCTTTTCCCTTTCATGAGCAATGTTTCTAAAATTCCATTCACAGCAGATAGATAAGGAGGCTAAAGATAAATATCATACCTATAGAATATACCACTAGAGGATTCGGCTCGGTAAGGAGATATGACTATCCAAGTGAATGCAAAGAGTGAAGTCATTAAAAACTTTATCAGCTTCGTTATCTATCAGCTGTCCGTGTCAGTAAGGGAGGAAAAGCTGATTGATATACACTGTCAAAAGCAATAAATAAAAAGGACAAATAAACTATTTTCTTTAATAAAGTATTTTAGAAAACTTACTATTACCATCTGCACTATTCATTTGAATAATATGGTTATGCATTAAACATTATACATCAGTATAAGCGTGTGCCAATGATGATGTCTAGTTGTCTGACATTGGAATAAGTCTAAAGTTCTGGGCTGTTCTGAAAGTTCAGTTTCATCCAATTGAGTGATGGCCAATCTTCCCTAGATATAGCTGCTTTTCTTAGCAAATCATGTTGATCTATGCTGCCCCCAGGTAGGTGCCTATACCAGGAATTGAACCTATTTCAGGGCTTGTACGCCTATTTCTGGGGCATAAGCCCTGATGAATCTCACACCCACAAAAATTAAACTTTCTATGCATAATTATACTTTTCCCTCAGTGTGACTTCAGAAGGCGAATCTTCATGTACTTTTAGGTTACTATTTCTCACCATTACATCTCTTTATCTCTACAGGTATCTTAATTATTTTGCCACAAAACCAAGCCCAACCGGAGTAATCCTAGATCTCTGGGAAGCGCAGAATTACCCAGATGGGAACCTCAGCACGCTGGCCGCAGTCTTAGAGGAGATGGGCAGACACGAGACAGTGGTATCTTTGACAGGAGAAGATAAATACTGATCTCAAGTAGGAAATATGAAGATGGAGGAACTAATAAATAGATTAGAGTTACCAAGTTCTATAGACAAGCTATCCAAGAGGAATACTGACCAATGAGTTTTACTACTTCTAGAAAATGGACTTTGATATAAATCTTTCTTGTATATTAACACAAAATGAAAAGGATAAAAACATGCAAAGCTGTATCTCAAATATTATAAACCAGCCTGATGCTCATTCAGTGTGTGGCTTGTTAGAGGATTTTACAGTTTCCTAGGAAACGAAATTTATTGCTATCCAGATACATGGATAAACTTTCTATACAATCCCAGCTCAAATGGACGATGTTTACATCCACAAATGGACAGGGGTTATTGATTCTGTCCCGTGACTATTTCTATTTTGTGCAAGCCATCTAAGTGACAATAGTATGCTTCTCCAGGGTATTTTAAGGAAAGCAACAGTATTTTTTTTATGGAATTTAGTTTGGATGCACTGATTTTTTTCACCTGGTCCTGGTTGTCTGAACCATTGAAGCAAAGAGCAGGAAATCCAATAGTCTTAGCAGTATGCCAGTGTCATAGGTGGCAGAGTAAGATTTTTTTTAATTTCGCGATATCACAATCAGTCACTAAAATCTACGGGGATATATGGCGGAAGCTGTCATTGTTAAATACATAGTAGCATCAAGCTGGCCATAGACTTTAAGTGTATGTTGTCCAAACCTGCTGATTTCTCTGTGACTGGCAGTTTAGCGAATGTGTTTGTATATGTTCCCTGAATAGCAAATGTCAAAAAAGAGAGCTTTTGGGAATGTTGGATTCCAGCATACCCCCCATCTTCTCATTCTTATGGATGTGCTGCTTACAGCTTTACCAGGTAGTGGCTTTCTCCTTACACGTGCATGCATAGCCAAGCGTGCAGCTGACAGCTATATGGGCAGTCCGAGAAGGCAATGCTAACATTAGTTGACTATTGGTATTTTCATCTTCTGCATTATCATAATTATTTTTACACATGTGCTGTTTTTTTATTTGCCTGTTATTTATGCTTTTTATTGTTTATCATGACTAACCAGAAAATGTAGCTACCAAACAATATTTTCCAGGTTGTCTCTACCAAGTTATTTGTGCCATTAAGAAATTTAATGTTCAGTTGGAGAAAACAACTTACAGACTTTTTTTAATATTATAAATCAACAGTGTTAGTGATAAAAGTAGACTTTGTGTTATCCATTATAAAATAAAAAGCCTTCCTTCCTTGCACTTATCCATGTGTCTTTGTAAAGTTTCCATCCAGAACCCTTTGCACAAAGAGCAGATGGATAAGGCATATTTGCTAACAGGCAATAATTTTGGGAAACATTTCTGGACTAATTATGCCTCCAAATGATATACGCAAATCACATTTAAATTGTCTGGTGTTTTAAGTGTCTGGAAGATGTGTGACAATTCCTCAAGTCTCTGGAGATTTTTGCACTCTGCTGAGATTTTGCAAGGATTCCCCTTTTTCAGAAGCCCACTGGTTATTTCAAGAGAGTTGGTAACATTGAATTAAAGGGAACTTGTCACCACAACCTCCTTTTTTCACCATGAACATGTTCTTAAAGCCCATAACATGACAATTGCATAGCTGATTTTGTCATGTTTGTGAGTAGTATAGGTCCACTATAATCATATAGTGTATTTTTCCTGGGTTCCCACACTGAGTTCCGGGGCCGGAATTCCAAATCAAACAGACGTCTGCTCCTGGATCTTTTCCCCATCCCACATGCTCCAGGGAGGGACGTCTGCTTCCTAGCTGCCGCCCATGTGTGACATCACAGGGGAGGGACTGGAGCAAAAAAGGGGGCTGGGGAAAAAAATCCAGGAGCTTTGATTTTGAATTCCAGCCCCCGGACTCAGTTTGACAGGGAGCCAGGAGAAATACACTATATGATTATAGCAAACCTATACCTATATAGCCCATACCTGTATACCTATATAGGGAACCTATAATGAACCTATATAAAGTAAATATGCAGTTGTCTTGTTATGGGCTTTTGGAACATTTTGGTTTTTGGTTGTGGTGACAGGTTCCCCTTAAAGAGATGTTGCTATAGGTAATGGTTTAACTCCTAACATAATTATCAAGTGAAATATTACCCAGGTCTATTACGAGTTTTTCTTTATTTAAATATATTACAAAGTTTACTCTTACCACTTGCTCTATTGGTTTATTAAAAATGGTTTTAAATGTTGCGGTCCATTTTAAGCTTGAATATTGAAAAGTATTTAACTGAGCTTTATGACCTTCAGTGATGAATAATGATGATGTATTTTACAACAAAGCTTGTATTTTGACATGTAGTGCAGCTAAATATTTTATATACATACATATTCTCATATACAAACATATTCATCGCTAGACGCACCTATAGAAGGCCTCCAAAACAGACATGGTATGTAATGAAACATGTCACTTCTTTCTCTTACATAGGAAATTGAAGACATATGGTGGTACTATTTAGGCATTTACATTTCCAATGATTTTTAAAATAGATTTGAACAGCACATTTGTAGCTAGAAAGCTTGGTGCCACATGAAAGGCTTTTGAATGCAGCCTCCTATATTCCTGTCTGAAAAATTCATTTTTATATTATTCAAACTTAAGGTTAGAGACACAGAACCCTGATGCCAGATAACATCAGGGACCTGTGTACAAGTAGTTGTCCATTGACTATAACTGAGCCCACTATTCATAGCTGTGGCTCTGTGGATAAGGACTCATCTTGGCAAGATAAGTCTTAAAAGGGTATTCTCATCTGGGGACTAACATTTAGTTTCCTTAATCTGCCATATATATACATTATTTCAATAAGATGTTATTAAATTTTTTTTTACCCATTTCTCATAAATGTAGTCATATTGTCCCTTAGAAACAAGACAGTGTCCTTGGATACGAACACCTCTGCTGGAGTGATTGCACAAAGAAACAAAAGATTTTTGTATATGAAATGTCTGAGAGTTACTGCAGGTCCCACATCAGTCCTGTGGTAATGAATGCTGAAGCCAGGAGGTCAGGCAGGATTCGGTAGCGCATTGTCTGGCCACTGCTGCCAAAATGTGAGGTGGTCGTATCCAAGGAATCTCGTTTGTAAGGGACAACATGGCTACATTTATGAGAAATTATTTTCACACAGGAGCAATTTTTTTGAATGACATCCAATTGAAGAAATGTTCACATATGGCAAATGCCTTAAATTAAATGTAAATGCCCAGATGGGAATACCCCTTCAAGGTAATGGGAGATTATCTAAAGGAGGAATAAATCCATTTAATAAACTGATGTGACCTATAAATAGGATATATTACACTGCACAAACCTTCAATAGTGCTGGCAAATCCAGGAGAGCTACAGGTTCATTCACCATAGATAGAACCATGCGTAATAAAGAAATGGTAGATGCTTTGTGGTAACCACATAATGTCAGCTGCCATCGCTAAATTAATCAAAAGGAAACACAAATCGTCAACTGCAGAATTTCAAACTAGACATATAAAAATGTGCCGCTTAGTAAAAAAAACATAACTTTTACTGAATATGCATTAACAGCCTGAGTAAAATATTAAGTGAACCACTATTGCCGGATTAATCGGTCTAAATGCCGGATTAATCGGTCTAAATCCATACCATGGATGAAATCACAAATTTCATATTGGTCAGATCTTCCCGGAAAAGCAGGTTGGTAGCTCTCTTATATTTTTTCATAGCAGTATAGTCAATGAAGGCCTTTGGGGATCCATTGCTCTGGTAGATAAGTGCCATACTGCAGTCAATTATTTGTCATATGGGCATCATTAAGTGAATACATAATACTGGACACCTATTATCTTAGAACTTGCCAACATAATTTTTTAACACTTTCATTCCAAACCTGCATCTTCAAGTTTGCAGTTGATGGAGATTGCATTGAATGCCTTTGCTGTCTGCAAGTGTTAAGCCACCGACCAGGATGCGCAATAATAACGTATCAGCTGAGCTAGATTGTAATGCATAGGATTAACAGGATATTGTTATAACCAAACTGGAACACTCTTCAAATTGCATTCTGTCCAATCGATATTTAGGGTACCATTTCTATCTTTTGATTTTTCATTCCATATGAGCATTTTTATACAGTAGGTGTGAGAAAAATTGTGCCTATCGCAAGCTTTTTTTTTTTCACAATCTCTGATATTAAGTTACACAGTATGCTAAATATGTTATTTTATTAAAACATACTGCATTGGGAACTCTGTTACATGTTGCTTGCCTTTTTTAATCTGTTTGCTTATAAAAAAAGGAAAAAACTGTACAAAAATACTTAGCAGGCATGTGGGCCCAATATACATATATTTTATATTTACGTTGTGTATATTTTTACTTTTGCTTTTTCTTATATTAATTTATCACATTGATCTATTATTTAAGTGTGTATTATATTAAACAATGCTTGTGTTTCGCCAATACAATGTCATCTTCTACATGTACAGTATGTGAGCATCCAGATATTGTGGTCACCCGGTAATTACTGCTCATGTCCATCATGTAGTCTTTGGAAGTCTATGCATTTTATTGAATTCTGGGTTCAATGTAAGAATGATGTTATTTTTGATGAAGAATGATTCCAAGGCTATAATAAGCTACCTTATTTGCAGGTATTTCTTGCCGCCATCCTGACGTCTTGACATAGTGTTAAAATACAAGTCTCCTGTATGTACAGCTTCTCATTAAGAGTCTTAACAGGCCAGTTAACTAATTACGAGAGGCTCTGTCTGACTTCATAAAATTAAGGAACGATCAATGCTTTGTGACAGGATACAGTAATAGAATCAAGGTATTATCTTGCCTTTCCAAATTGGTCTCATTAAGTTAATACACTCATTAAAGGTACATTCACTCTGGGAAACACAAGATGTATTTTGTAGCTATTATAAAACTACAGCTCAGATTTATTTAGTGGCCGCAGTTCTCAAATAAAGAAATGTATTCTATATGCAGTGGATGGGAATATTCAAAAAGATCATTGTAATGGCCCCAGTCAGAGGTCTTTAAGTTTGTAATATGCAGCTAAGTTCTGGGTCTCACGTATCACATGCAGTAAGCTTGTTAAAGGTATATTCCTGTATGCCAAAATGTCTCCATGTATCTAGAATACCACCAGGGGATGCTATATTGCTAGTGATCCTATAAATAATGGCAGCATAACCCCTCCTATCCCTTTGGAGCAGCAAAACCCAAATTCTAGATTGCACAGTAGATGAAAGTGAAGAGTCCTCAGTTGGTGATACCTTTTATTGGCTAGCTAAAAAGGATGATGTTAGTCCCAAGCTTTCAAGACTACTCAGGTCTCTTCATCAGCCAATAAAAGGTATCAACAACTGAGGAATCTTAACTTTCATCTATTTAACCACAGAACAAAGAATCATTACAATTTCACAGTATTGTTTGTGTTCTATAAATATATCTGTATACTGGAAAAACTTTAGTTAAATGAGAAGCTTTATAGAGTATTACAATCCCCTGCCCTCCAAAACAATACATGGCAATGCTGTACACAATGGGCTTCTCATTCTCATTTGGATGGCAAAATATATAGGTAATTCACTGCATCAATTTATATTCCAAAAACTGTATTCTAGAATTGGTGTAATAGCTCTATAACAAGTTCCATAGACGTTTGTAAGGAAGACCGAAAAATACTTTGTTTCAGGGCTTGTTCACACTTGTGCATTTTTACACACTTTTGCCTGTACACCATGTCCATCACGGACAGCAAACCCTTCCATTGTCTATTTGAATGTTCATTTTTTTTTTTTTTTGATGGACGTGGGTCCATGATAAAACCACAGGGAAAATCTCTGTTGTAGCCCATTTTGTTGACCAATGAGCTCTATCAAAATAAACTCAAAACATACAAAAACTATTTGGAAATGACAGAAACCCTTAAAAATGTTAGATGTATCTGTATACAGGCACAAGCATAGGGGACAATATGGTAAAACACACAGTCGCCCTTCAGAGCTAGGTGCTCTTAGAGGATAACATCTCTGGAGTATGGCATCCAATGTAATATTCCAGATTTTGTCATAGAATTTGTAACTACTAAACATTACAAGACGTCACTAGGATTGTGTTCTCCATTATCAGCATATATTTGTAAGAAACAGAAGTGTGAATAAGTCCTCAGAATAAAAGGGTGACTGTATCTTTACTATATAGCGTACATGTACAAATCATCCAAATATCCCAAAATGGAGAATATTTAGCCATATTCTGAGCATATTATAAAACTGATGGGACACAAGCATCAAGACTGTCTATTTCTCAAACCCTAAAGAGAATGGGATCATTGTTTCTTAGATTCCTCAGCCTCTTCCTCTTGTATTATAGGATTAGTCTTAACAACATCTGACCTCCTTGATACAGTAAAAGACTAGGACGACACTTTGGATGAGGTCATAGATGTTAATTTATATCCCATGGGACTGATAAACATGTTACCTAGAAAATAAAAACAAAGAATACAAATATTGGTAAAAGAAAAAAGATGTTAAAATGGTCAATGTATATGCCTACAGCCATAGGCCTATGGCACTGCTATGTATATTGTAGTGATACAGATTGGGGTACTCTTACAGAAGTATAGCTCTGTAATATGGCTCCCATGCCATTATGCTAAATTTTCTTCTAAATTCTCTTGAAATCTGTAACAAAAAAGTCCTTATATAAAATTAGAGGCAGATGTACATGTAGTAAAGTATGAGTTTGTGCCTCCATATGGGTACTTTTATGTGCAGGAAGACCATAAGTATGCAATACAATGATAAGAAATATGGATTATTTCTTAATACAGTATTTAATACAATGATAAGAAATATGGATTATTTTAGACAGACTAAAAGAAGAATTTTTCAAAACATTGTGCAACCAATAAAGCTCCCCCTATATCTATCTATATTCCTTTGGGAGGAATGCAGCCAAATATTATTATTTAGCAATTTCCTAAAACTTAGCTCCATGGGGTGAAATCTCTGAGCACTATGGATAAATTACTGTAAATGTGTATTGTGTAGAGGAAACTGAGCACACACTGTAACGCCTGCTGGGCCATCTGAAAAATTATGACATTTCTAGAGGATTTACCAAGAAAGTTTTATTCATTTTGCTTTGAATGCAAGAAAAATGAAAAATTATAATAAAATGTATAGCTTGTCCTGGAGTGTTTAAGATAATCCTTGAAATATTGATTATTACAAGTTAGATCAGGCAACGACATGTGCATTTTTATTGGTGATGCTTGGTGAAATGTATGTTTATGAACTGCAATATAGATTTGTATATTTGGAGTCAATTGCAGTTTAACCATTCCTAAAGCAACCAGTAGGTGGCGGACAATATCTGAAACTTTGACATGAAATGCTGGACACACAAGAATGGACATTCATTAATGTCAGCCTTACTTTTACACATGTGACAGACAACACAAGTATTGGCAGATTTTCTGGATCTATGATGAGAACTGGGTGTAATGGCTGAGACAAACCCAATGGATTCCTTACGCTGAGGATTTCATTCTCTCAAGTATTTTTACTACCGCAGTATTACTGCAAAAGTGTTACTTACTTTTATGGCTATACAGATATAGAAACCGATTTCCTTTTTGTCTTTTATTTCCCTCCAGCTGTATTTACTATGCAATTCCTTTTTCTAAAGATGAACTAAGAAAGAAGTGCTATCCATTGCATTCTTTGTATTCCTGTACAGTGAGACGTAGTTTACTCTCTAGGTGTGCCTCATAACTCTCCTTACCCTTAGCCTGTTTTCTTTTTCACTGTTTGTAAATGCCTGCATTTATTCTGTCAACCTGACATGTACAAAGTGTAATAAAAATTTTTAAAAAGGTAATAAATTATATTTATAAGCAACAATGAAATGTCTGGAGCTGATTCAATTCTTCAATAACTTTTAGGTAAATTCCCATGGATCACACTTTTAGGTGTCCCCCTGCCTTAAAATCTGTGTTGAGCATGGACTCATCAGGTAAACACACAGATGATTTGCATTGTATGGAACTATTCCAATGACAATCCCACACTAGAAGATTCAGCAGAAGCTGATGTCTCAGCCTTTGGGTCTTTAAAGAGAACCTGCCATGCAAATTAACCCACCCAAAATAAAGACCTCCGAAAAAAAGATGATTAAAAAGCAGTGCCCTTATCCCTAAATGGATCCTTTCCATGTCTGCAATGTTACAAAAATCAATTTGTAAACTTAAATGACGCTAAGTATGAGTAACACTAATTGAGTCCTGCATATTAAAATTTACTTGCATTGCCCTGCCTCCTTGTTCCTGATTGACAGGCTATGTTATTCTACTGTATGAAGAGCTCTGTTACATTATTGGGCACTCATCCTAAATAGGGATTCCCATTACCCTTATGCTTGGCAGCTACATTGATCAGCTATTTGAAGAAGCTATGTACTGCACGGTGCTCTACTATCAAGTAGTGGAAGTACAGGGTATTACAGCTTCATCATATTGAAGTGAATGTGTGAATGCGGCTGTTGCCTGTGAATTAGTACTCCGATCATGGCAGTCTGCCTTTTGCCTGTAGCGCTTTTGTAAAACATTCTATGTTGGTTGATGAGCAACAGGAAAACACAGGCAATATGAATTTCATATAATTCCCTACTGTATCATTACAAGACAATATACAAATATTGGTTTAACAAACAAGAAAAGCAGAAAGATAACAGCAAAGATTTAAAGATGAAAAGATTCTCATGCATTCAGTCGATAGACACGGTTTTAGTGCTCACGGTGACTTCTACACAGAGCAGTAAACTTACAGTGGAGTTAGATCCATTTTCCCCGCTATCTCTGCAAAAGCCAAAATGCAGTTAAAATGTTTAAAATAACCTTGTAATGTTTCTATTTCTTCAATACTTGGCTTTGGGTCTGAATATTTTAGTACTTGAAAAATCAATGGTATGTGTTACACAGTGAAAAATAAAAAGAGAGCAAGGTGGAGGATTAAACCTGCAGTTTTCATTAAGAATTCATAAGATTTAAGTTAAAAAATATTAGGATATGGTGCATATTATTATTCTACACAACCCCATCAATTGATGCATTGATGAATCTGTATACCCCTGCTAGGCTGAAAGTAAAGTTGTTTTCATATAGACTGGATTGTAATAAAAAGTCACATGATAAACATATATGAAATTGCTTTAAATTAAAGAACATTGTCAAAACTAGACTACACTTATTCACCTACAATATAGTATAAGGCAGATATTTTATTGCCATTTTCCTATGCAGTACCCAATGGCCCAAGTAGGCTCTCTGCTCCCAGATGAGGGGACCTAGGCTGAAGCAGAGTGACTCTACCCATTTGACAGTTGAAATCTAAGTATTAACAATTGATTGCCTAGGAGTGGTGGGTACATGACGATATGACAGTATGACTAAGGAACGGGAGTGGGAGGTCCAGGAGGGGTTTAGCCATGCTCTAGACCTGAACTCAATCAGATATTTTTGGAGGGAGCTGAAACTTTGTTTGGAGGATCGGGCCAAAATCCCTGCTGTAGTGTGTTCAAACTTAGTCAATAAATCCAGGAAACGTCTGACCTCTGTAATTTGTTTCTGCACTAAATATTACGTCCGGTTTCCTATGGTATTAAGTACTTATTTAAAGCAATAGAATGCTAATTAATTATTTAAAAATCATACAATGAGATTTTTTTTTGTTTCTGTCCCTCACAGTTGATGTGTACCTACAATTAAAATAAAAGACCTCTCTCCATTCTTTGTAGGTGGGAAGACGAGAGAGAGAGAGGAGAGAGAGAGGAGAGAGAGAGGAGAGAAAAAAAAAACTGTGAATACTGTATATATATATATATATATATATATATACACTCACCAGCCACTTTATTAGGTACACCATGCTAGTAACAGGTTGGACCCCCTTTTGCCTTCAGAACTGCCTCAATTCTTCGTGGCATAGATTCAACAAGGTGCTGGAAGCATTCCTCAGAGATTTTGGTCCATATTGACATGATGAAATCACACAGTTGCCGCAGATTTGTCGCCTGCACATCCATGATTTGAATCTCCCGTTCCACCACATCCCAAAGATGCTCTATTGGATTGAGATCTGGTGACTGTGGAGGCCATTTGAGTACAGTGAACTCATTGTCATGTTCAAGAAACCAGTCTGAGATGATTCCAGCTTTATGACATGGCGCATTATCCTGCTGAAAGTAGCCATCAGATGTTGGGTACATTGTGGTCATAAAGGGATGGACATGGTCAGCAACAATACTCAGGTTGGCTGTGGCGTTGCAACGATGCTCAATTGGTACCAAAGGGCCCAAAGAGTGCCAAGAAAATATTCCCCACACCATGACACCACCACCACCAGCCTGAACCGTTCATACAAGGCAGGATGGATCCATGCTTTCATGTTGTTGACGCCAAATTCTGACCCTACCATCCGAATGTCGCAGCAGAAATCGAGACTCATCAGACCAGGCAACGTTTTTCCAATCTTCTACTGTCCAATATCGATGAGCTTGTGCAAATTGTAGCCTCAGTTTCCTGTTCTTAGCTGAAAGAAGTGGCACCCGGTGTGGTCTTCTGCTGCTGTAGCCCATCTGCCTCAAAGTTCGACGTACTGTGCGTTCAGAGATGCTCTTCTGCCTACCTTGGTTGTAACGGGTGGCGATTTGAGTCACTGTTGCCTTTCTATCAGCTCGAACCAGTCTGCCCATTCTCCTCTGACCTCTGGCATCAACAAGGCATTTCCGCCCACAGAACTGCCGCTCACTGGTTGTTTTTTCTTTTTCAGACCATTCTCTGTAAACCCTAGAGATGGTTGTGCGTAAAAATCCCAGTAGATCAGCAGTTTCTGAAAAACTCAGACCAGCCCTTCTGGCACCAACGACCATGCCACGTTCAAAGGCACTCAAATCACCTTTCTTCCCCATACCGATGCTCGGTTTGAACTGCAGGAGATTGTCTTGACCATGTCTACATGCCTAAATGCACTGACTTGCCGCTATGTGATTGGCTGATTAGAAATTAAGTGTTAACGAGCAGTTGGACAGGTGTACCTAATAAAGTGGCCGGTGAGTGTAAATATATATGTAGACTGTGAAGCAATTGAAGATATGTCTTATATTCTAGGTTTTTCAAAGTAGACACCGTTTGTACTGCACCCAAGTACTTACTCCTAAATTTCAGTAATGTACAGCTAATTGATGGCAGATACTGGAGATGTATCGGTGTTAATTATAACCTACACAATCCCACAAGTTTAGCCTACCTGGGAACCAATGAATAGTGACCTGTGTATTTAACCTCATTAAGGGAAAAATTGACATGTGGTTGTCCCAAATACAATAAGGGGCACAGTAGACCAAAGCGCAAAAACTAATGAACCGTCCAATATGCTGAGCACAATTTATGTAGTTTCTCAGCTTCATCGTACTCCTATGGAGGGGAAACACTGAGGCGTGATCCTATGTAGAGTATTCAGTTCTATACAGACATACCTTTGCGATGCCGAATTTATATATCCTCTGTTTGTATCATACATTTATGCTTGACAAAGACTACATGGTAGTTGAAATGTTGCTGTGTGGTGAATGATCTCTACATGGTTCTTCATCTTCAATTGTGCTCTGCTGCAGTTTTTTTTATTGAAATTTGCACTTTGTTTTATATCCCTTTAAAGTGCTAACAAATGCCACAGAGCAGTCCCACTGGCAGTAGCAATTAACACTGTTACTTACCCGACTACTGGGAATAAATCGTACATTGTGTACAAAAAGTTATACACCACATAAACACTCCTGCTGAAAGACACAATGTGACTGTGACATAATCACAGGTCCGTGAGACTTTCCGGCCTCAGGAACTGATAATGCCGGGCTACTATTATCAATGCAGGTCTTGATAAGCAGTCTACTGTCTACCCTGCTTTTACTTCCATACTAGGCTACATCATCTCATTTGGTCACAGCGCCAGGTAGCTGAACTTCTGACAATAAGTCATACAATACCTGCTTTTCATGAGTAAAGTAGGTTACAATTTCTAACAGACCTAAAGCTGCAAATTAACACTTGTACATTCACAGTTATAGGAATGAGCCTACCAGCAGATTGTGTATGTATGTTTTTTGCATCTTTAGAAAAAAAGAATGAGTGTAAAAATGGATTTACAGTATTCACCAGGATTGTAGCTGGACTAATGCATTCAAACTGTTTGCAATCCTCTCCCCCACTGTTGTAATTTCTAAACAGAAGTCTGTTACTGCTCTTACTGTGACTGTAGAGCAATGTAGTCAAAACATCTCACACAGAAATGCTGATCCACTGCACCAAATCCAGCTACAATCCTGAAATATAAATGTATATTCACAGTCCTGTATGTATGGTATGGTAAGACAGCCATCCAGGGCTGTTATCCAACACTGTCTGTAGCACTGTATGGTCAGAATTTGAAGACTCTGTTTAAAGGAAATGTACCATCAAAATCAAGCATGACACCAGGGACACTTGCTTATAGATCCAGGCACAGTGACTGTGATAATCTTCTTATATATGTTATCCATGGCCTCCTCCTTCTAAAATCATCTTTTTAAACTATGCTAATGAGCCAAAAGGGCTATGGGGGTGTCTCCCCCTCCTAAATGCTCTCTCAGCTGCTGTTATCTAAAGCAGCAGAGAAAGTTTCAGTGCATAGTAGAAGGGGGAAGTGTTCCTGCACAGTGTAACAGGTTGTAAAGCCAGATCATGGAAGGGCTCTGGTACTGCTTCCCATAGCCCTTCTGGCTCATTTGCATCATTTTAAAAGTTGATTTTAGAAGAAAGGATGTCATGGATAACAAATACAAGATGGTGCCTGGATCTATGAGTAAATGCCCCTGGTTTATCATGCTTGGTTTTGATGGTAGATTTCCTTTAAGTAAAAGTGCATATGAATAATTCCAGTGATGCAATATCTTAAGGTTGGGTTTTAATTTGAGGGGAGATTTCTACAAGTTTTTATCTTGGTTCCGCATTATTTATGCAAAAAGATCTCCTAGTGTTCCAGTTTTTTCTTTAGAGAATTGTTTTATTGAGCTCGCTGAGCAGAAAAAAACCTTTTCACAGAGTAATGAGTGAGTTTCGCGAGTCATTAATTGAGCCACATGTGCTCCTGTGAGGAACTCTGGGTAGCTAAGAAAGCTAAAAACCACTTTTCATATCACTATAGAGGGGGAGAGGCTTTAAAACTAACGGTGTGAGTCCTCATAGTCTCCCTGAAAGAAAATGTATCTTTTTATACATTCAAGTCTAGTTACTTCCAGGCAGCAATTTCCATTAGGCCACAATTACAACAATAGCCGCCTTAAAACAGCAGGCACCTACTTATCTCCGCCGTAAAATAGTGCCGCTGAACAAAATCAAGAAATGAAGGATTTAATTCCTATTTAAAGAATCGCGGGAAGAAAGATGCAAATCATTCCCTATATGTCTATGTAACAACCATATGAAAATTCTGTAAATACACTGCGTGAATATAGTGTGGTATACGTGTGATCAGTAGAGGTCATCATCTTCCTCAACACATCCTGAATGTACATTACACATTAGATTGTTGACTGGGAAAACAAAGGGGTCACTAAATAGGATGAAGAAGGGGGCTTTTTGGGATGTGAACCACCATGGATGAGCTCCTCAAATTGTTATTGATGCTTCAACAATTGTCACCTCTGAAGCCTATGGCATCACCTCTAATGGTTAAATACCCTTTAAAATCAAAGTATCTGAGATACAATGCCAAATGTTGCCTTTGGTTAGCAGTGAAGAGACTACGCTTGTGCTTGGTATGGATAAGCTTTAGAGAAAGTAAGGCCCCTTCACACAATCATTTTTTTCTGGCTGTATAAAACCCATACCATACCATTTCGGTACCGGTAGCATACAGCCACACGCATTTCAGTGGGCAATATGTCTATCTATTTGAATGGACGTATTGCCCACTGTACCTCACCGTAGAAGGGAAAAAAATTGAGCTTACTCTATCTTTCCCTGTAAGTATGGCTGTGCCACAGTCCTCCTTATGGATAGGGGAGGGGTGAGCAGAGGCCATCTTTGCGGCTAGCTCACAGTCGCCACATGTGGACTTGTGCATATACCCTTAGTTAAGAAATTATTCTTTAGCCAGTTCTTTACTGCTGTACAACTATATATGTCAGACAACAGTAAAGACAGTTTTGTTGCAGTATACGTGCCCCAGAGGACCTGAAATAATAGTAACAAAATTAAAAATATAAAAATTGTAAATACCCCCATTTCCCTAGAACACATATAAAACGAATAAATAAATTAAATCATAAACATATTTAGCTATCACCACATCCCAAAATGTCCAATCTATCAAAATATAAAAACCATTATTCAAGGCAGTGAACCCTGTGATGGAAAATAGCGCCCAAATGTTCTAATTGCCACTTTTTCGCCATTTTGCAACACTTAAAATTTTTTATGAAAATTGATCTAAAGGTCATGCAGTCCCCAAATTGTATCAATGGAAACACAAGCTTTTCCCGCAAAAAATGACACACACTCCTCCCTAAACTGAAATATGAAAAAATTATTGGCATCAGAATATGGCAAAACTATGACATTTTAACTTTTTTTTAGTATTCAAACATAATAAAACCTATATAACATTAGAATTTCCTTGATCATACTGACCCAATGAATAAAGGGAAGGTGTAAAAACAAAGCCCATAGGAATATGGTGCAACATTTGCATTTTTTTCCAGCCTCCTTGTACATTAAACAAAATATAAAATGGTGCCAGTAGAAAGTAAAACTTGTCTTGAAGATAAAAATTCCTCATATGTCTCTGTAAATGGAAAAAAAAGAGATAGGATATAGAGTAATAGATAGAAATGCAAAAATGTAAAAGGGCCTAGTAAGGAAACCCATCCATCAGTTGCTTGAAGATTCACCTGGTCATCTAACAAATGATAGGCTCTCTATTTAGGGTAATTTCAAACTGGAGTTTCTTTCACATCAATGATTTTTCACTAAGCCCATTTTGCCTTATGGACACATACAGATTAGTTTTCACTTCCTGGTTCAGTGATTTGTCACTGATGCCTTACTGACCCATTCTTTTCAATGGGCTTTTTCACACATCAGTTTTCACTGATCAGTGGTTAATTTAGAACCTGTTCTTACTTTGTTCACTGACAACATTGGATCCGTGGGAAAAAATTGAGTGTGAAAAAGCCAGTTGAAAATAATGGGGCACATTTACTTAGCCGTTCCATGCGCAATCCCTGATCCGGAATGTCCGGCGCGGATGAACGTACAAGTTCACCCGATATGCTGCATGTGTCGCTTCCCAGCTCAGGTCCGACGGATTTCACCATCTTCTTCCTGCTGCATGCAAGTGCTTGGCTCGCAATACAATTTTGAAGTTAAATCCTGCGTTTTGTCCAAATCCATCGGATCGTCCGAAGGTCCGCCCCCCAATTTGTGTCTCATGAAAGGTGGCGCCAAAATCCGATTGCGCGCGACACAATGCCCTTTTAAATCCATGTCCAGGTGGCGCGATCCCCGAAAAGTCCCAAAAGCTGATGAAAATGCGATCCGCGGATCCTTAGTAAATAAGCCCCAATGGATCAGTAATGTGTCAGTGTAAAATCACTGAAGCCAGAAAGAGAAAACCAATCTGTATGTGTCCATAAGCCAAAATGGGTTCAGTGAATGATTAGGCTGCAGTCACACGTTACGCTAGAGTTGCGTTTATAACGCGACACTAGCGCACATTGTATTGTTCAAATGCAAGACACCGGGTTATTGATCGCATGCTTTGCCCTGGAAACAAAAGATGTAACGCAAGGGGAACGAGTCACTGTAATGAGCTGAAATCGCATCACACTCGCACTGGGTGCTGCCTGGATCTCCCAGCCCGAACGCTGCAAAACGGAACTGAGCTGACATGCTGAGTTCAGTTTCGGTTTGCAGCGTTCGGGCCTCAACATTCAGGCAGCATTCGCTGCGAGTGTGATGCAAGTTCAGCACATTACACTCCCAAGTGTGGAACACACCTAAGTGTTGGATAGGGCAGAGAACTGTGGTTTGCAGTGGTTAACTTCTTTAGTTATTTAAGGGTAGAAAAGGGCACATGGTCATTAATAGACAGTGTGAAACAACACTTTTAACCCCTTAACGCTCTGCGCCGTAGCTCTGCGCCATAGCTCTATGACGTAGAGGTATAAGGAGTGTATGAAGAGGGCTCACAGGCTGAGTCCTTTTCATACAAAGGTGGGGGGTTTTGCATTTTGCAGAAAACCCCCACCGCTAACAACCGCGGTCGGTGCTTGCACGGATCGCGGCTATTAACCCTGTCATTGCCGCCAGCAAAGTCGCCAGCGCGGGCGCCGCCATCTTTTTTACGATCGCCGCGCCCCCGAACGTCATTGGTGGGGGGCGATCGGTTGCCATGGTAGCCTCGGGTCTTCTTTTGACACAAGGCTACATGGCTTCTGGAGATTCGTTACAATGAGCCAGTGGCTCATTGTAATGAATGACCTGCAAAAATTCCATATATTGCAATACAGAAGTATTGCAGTATATGGTAGGAGCGATCTGACCATCTAGGGTTAATGTATCCTAGATGGTCTAAGAAAAAAAAAAAGTTTAAAAAATAAAAAAAATTAATAAAATATTAAAAATTCAAATCACCCCCCTTTCCCTAGAACTGATATAAAACATAATAAACAGTAAAAATCACAAACATATTAGGTATCGCCGCATCCCAAAATGCCTGATCTATCAAAATATAAAAACGGTTACGGACGGCGGTGACCTCCGAGGCGGGAAATGGCGCCCAAATGTCTGAAATGCGACTTTTACACCTTTTTACATCACATAAAAAATGAAATAAAAAATGATCAAAATGTCGCACAGACCTCAAAATTTTAGCAATGAAAACGTCGCCTCATTTCACAAAAAATGACACCTCACACATCTCCGTGCACCAAAGTATGAAAAAGTTATTAGCGTCAGAAGATGGCAAATTTTTTTTTTCGTTTAATTTTTGAAAATGTATTAAAACACAATAAAAACCTATATAAATTTGGTATCACTGCGATCGCACCGAACCAAAGAATAAAGTTGAGGTGTTATTTTGAGTGCACAGTCAAAGTCGAAATAACTGAGCCCACAAGAACGAGACGCACGGGCGGTTTTTTTAAAATTTTTCCACATTTGGAATTTTTTTTCAGCTTCGCAGTACACGGCATGTTAAAATAAATAACATTACAGGAAAGTAAAATATGTTACGCACAAAGTAAGCCCTCACACAGGTCTGTACACATAAAAATGAAAAAGTTATGGATTTTTGAAGTTGGAGAGCGAGAAATGAGCGGCAAAACCCTGCGTCCTTAAGGGGTTAAACAAGAAAAAAAACTGCCTAATTTCTCTTTCACATTGGCGTTGATATTAAGCTTCAGTTGCACATCTGTTGCGTTTTGTCTCTGTTGTTTCTACCTTTTTCTACTGTTTTGTTTCTGTGTCCGCCAAAAAAAAAAATGAAGGTTTAACATTGCATTGAAAACATCACACCTGGTTTTTCAGCCTCATCAGTGAAAAAATGGATGATTCATCAGTTTTTGTTTCAGGACCCATAGACTTATTGCCTTCAGTGATCTGCATCCGTGAAAAAACATTTTTTTCCACGGACAATGGATCAGTGAAAATACAAGCAAATGTGAAAACACCCATAGATATCAATGGCTTTGTGAGGCATCCGTGAAAATCACTGAACCACAAAAACCAATCAAACGCCAATGTGAAAGAGCCCTTAAACATTATAGAGGACAATAGAGACACTGATCAATTTCCCAGATGAAAAAGCAGGACATATTTCAGGTATGTCATTATATACAAGTGCAGTAAAATCCTTTGCATACAATCCTCTATTATCAGAATTCTGTTCAATTCAAATGCCAAGACTGTAAAGGATAAAAGAAAATCAAAATGCTAATGTGAAAGGTTATATTTAGAGATGAATTAAGGATTCTAATTTGGGTAAATGTTAGAATACTATGCCATGCCCTGCAGAAAGATTGCAAATGATCAACTTTAGCAAATTTAACTGCTTAGTCAGCAATTAACATAGTCATAAAGTTCCTTACAATATGAAATTTATCATAAAAAATGTAGACTACAAAAATAGCAGAATGATGCTTTAACATCACAGCATTTAGGGATTAGTTTAGTTATATAAAGGAAATGAAAGTCGTAGGAAATCTCATCAGAAGGGCTCTAAGGTATAATGGCACTATCAGGGCCGGATCAAGGTTCGTGGGGGCCCCTGGGCGCAAAATCTGGTGGAGGCCCCACTGAATGTTCCATAGGTACACATACTCCTTCTCACTATCCCCCCAGTAATGCATCTACATACAGCCGTCAACCCCTCAGTAATACATCTACATACAGCCACCAACCCCCCAGTACTACATGTACATACAGCCACCAACACCCCTGTACTACATCTACACACAGCCCCCAACCCCCCAGTACTACACTCACCGGCCACTTTATTAGGTACACCTGTCCAACTGCTCGTTAACACTTAATTTCTAATCAGCCAATCACATGGCGGCAACTCGGTGCATTTAGGCATGTAGACATGGTCAAGACAATCTCCTGCAGTTCAAACCGAGCATCAGCATGGGGAAGAAAGGTGATTTGAGTGCCTTTGAACGTGGCATGGTTGTTGGTGCCAGAAGGGCTGGTCTGAGTATTTCAGAAACTGCTGATCTACTGGGATTTTCACACACAACCATCTCTAGGGTTTACAGAGAATGGTCCGAAAAAGAAAAAACATCCAGTAAGCTGCAGTTCTGTGGGCGGAAATGCCTTGTTGATGCCAGAGGTCAGAGGAGAATGGGCAGACTGGTTCGAGGTGATAGAAAGGCAACAGTGACTCAAATTGCCACCCGTTACAACCAAGGTAGGCAGAAGAGCATCTCTGAATGCACAGTATGTTGAACTTTGAGGCAGATGGGCTACAGCAGCAGAAAACAACACCGGGTGCCACTCCTTTCAGCTAAGAACAGGAAACTGAGGCTACAATTTGCACAAGCTCATCGAAATTGGACAGTAGAAGATTGGAAAAATGTTGCCTGGTCTGATGAGTCTCGATTTCTGCTGCGACATTCGGATGGTAGGGTCAGAATTTGGCATCAACAACATGAAAGCATGGATCCATCCTGCCTTGTATCAAGGGTTCAGGCTGGTGGTGGGGGTGTCATGGCGTGGAGAATATTTTCTTGGCACTCTTTGGGCCCCTTGGTACCAATTGAGCATTGTTGCAATGCCACAGCCTACCTGAGTATTGTTGCTGACCATGTCCATCCCTTTATGACCATGTACCCAACATCTGATGGCTACTTTCAGCAGGATAATGCGCCATGTCATAAAGCTGGAATAATCTCAGACTGGTTTCTTGAACATGACAATGAGTTCACTGTGCTCAAATGGCCTCCACAGTCACCAGATCTCAATCCAATAGAGCATCTTTGGGAAGTGGTGTAACGGGAGATTCACATCATGGATGTGCAGCCGACAAATCTGCGGCAACTGTGTGATGCCATCATGTCAATATGGACCAAAATCTCTGAGGAATGCTTCCAGCACCTTGTTGAATCTATGCCACGAAGAATTGAGGCAGTTCTGAAGGCAAAAGGGGGTCCAATCCGTTACTAGCATGGTGTACCTAATAAAGTGGCTGGTGAGTGTACATGTACATACAGCCCCCGACCCCAAGTAATATATCTCCATACAGCCGCCAACCCCCTAGTAATACATCTAAATACCGCCGCCAAACTCCAAGTAATACATCTATGTACAGCCAAACCCCCAGTAATACATCTATGTACAGCCGTCAACCCCCCAGTACTACATCTACACACAGCCTCCAACCCCACAGTAATACATCTACATACAGCAGCCAACCCCCTAGTAATACATCTACATACAGCCGGCAACCCCCCAGTTATACATCTACATAAAGCCACCAACCCCCCAGTAATACATATACATACAGCCGCCAAACCCCTCAGTAATACATCTATATACAGCCGCCAAGCCCCTAAGTAATACATCTATATACAGCTGCCAAGCCCCTCAATAATACATCTACTTACAGCCACCAACCCCCCCAGTAATGCATCTAAATACAGCTGCAAATCCCCAAGTAATACATCTACATACAGCCGCCAACCCCCCAGTACTACATCTACATAAAGCCATCAACCCCCCAGTAATGCATCTACATACAGCTGCAAATCTATATTTAGCCGCCAACCCCCAAGTAATACATCTACATACAGCTGCCAACCAAATGTACAAATCTACAAAAATATCAGCATGATGCTTTAACCTCACAGCATTTAGGGATTAGTTTAGTTATATAAATAAAATGAAAGTCGTAGGAAATGTATTTCTCATCAGAAGGGCTCCAAGTTATAATGACACTATCAGGGCCGGATCAAGGTTGGTGGGGGCCCCCACTGAATGTTCCATAGGTACACATACTCCTTCTCACTATCCCCCCAGTAATGCATCTATATACAGCCGCCAACCCTTCAGTAATACATCTAAATACAGCCACCAACCCCCAAGTAATACATCTACATACAGCCAAACCCCCAGTAATACATCTATACACAGCCGCCAACCCCCAGTAATATATCTACATACAGCCGCCAACCCCCTAGTAATACATGAAAGTACAGCCGCCAACCCCCAAGTAATACATCTACATACAGCCAAACCCCCAGTACTACATCTACACAAAGCCTCCAACCCCCAAGTAATGCATCTACATACAGCCGCCAACCCCCAAGTAATACATCTATATACAGCCGCCAACCCCCCAGTAATACATCTAAATACAGCTGCCAACCCCCAAGTAATACATCTACATACAGCCGAACCCCCAGTAATACACCTATATACAGACGTCAACCCCGCAGTAATACATCTACATACAGCCGCCAAATCCCCCAGTAATACATCTACATACAGCCGCCAAGCCCATCAGTAATGCATCTATATACAGCCGCCAAGCCTCTAAGTAATAAATCTATATACAGCCGCCAAGCCTCTAAGAAATAAATCTATATACAGCTGCCAAGCCCCTCAATAATACATCTACATAAAGCCATCAACCCCCCAGTAATGCATTTACATACAGCCCCAAATCCCCAAGTAATACATCTATGTTTAGCTGCCAACCCCCAAGTAATACATCTACATACAACCGCCAACCCCCCAGTAAAACATCTATATACAGTTGCCAAGCCCCCCAGTAAATATCTATACACAGCCGCCAAGCCCCATAGTAATACATCTACATACAGCCGCCAACCCCCAAGTAATATATCTACATACAGCCGCCAACCCCCCCAGTAATGCATCTACATACAGCCCCCAACTCCCCAGTAAAACATCTATATGCAGCTGCCAAGCCCCTCAGTAATACATCTACATACAGCCACCAACCCCCTCCTTAATACATCTACATACAGCCGCCAACCCCCAAGTAATGCATCTACATACAGCTGCCGACCCCTCAGTAATACATCTAGATGCAGCCACCAACCCCCCAGTTATATATCTGTATACAGCCACCTCCCCAGTAATACATCTCCATACAGTCACCAACCCCCCAGTAATACATCTATATACAGCCAGCTCCCCCATTAATACAGCTACATACAGCCACCAGTAATACATCTACATACAGCTGCCAGCCCCCCAGTAATAGATCTGGTGTCTTTAATAAACTTTGTATTTACTATTTGAACCAACTTATATCTCTTTGAGGATCATTTATACACACCACACTGGTTCACTTGGATACTGTTGTTGTTTTTTGGTGTGGATCCTCCTTCATACGTTGTGATTTGCATATCTTGCTATCCTTCTCTTTACCATACATCTATATACAGTCGCCAACTCCCCAGTAATACATCTACATACAGCCAGCTCCCCCATTAATACAGCTACATACAGCCGCCAGTAATACATCTACATACAGCTGCCAGCCCCCAGTAATAGATCTATATACAGCCACCTCACCCAGTAATACATCTGCATACAGTCGCCAACCCCCCAGTAATGCATCTATATACAGTCACAAACTCCAGTGACACATCTATATATTTACCTCAACCCCTTCCAGCCATGCAGTTTCATGTAACATACACCTCATTCCCCACCAAACATGCAGTCCCATGTGACAAATGCCTCATTCCCCTCCAACCATGCAGTCCCTTGTAACACACGTCTTGTTCCTGTTCAGCTCCACTGACATTACTTCAATCATCTGCAACACCCTCGCCGATGCAAGGCAGAGGAGTGGTTGCGAATACGTCCCACCATGTAGCTTGCAGCCTGTGTAGGGTCTAGTCAGCCCCACAGCATGTCACTACATCACACTACATAGTCCTTATAGGACACAGGGGAACATTGCAGTGGTAGACCCTGCCTGGTAAGGCAGGAGTTAATTGTTTCCTGTGATGTAATATGCGTCAGCCAATCACATGTGTTACATACTGTTTCTGTGAGCTGAGATGTAATTGAAGGAGTAGCCACCACCTGACCAGTGGGAGTAACAAAACCCCTGGTCAAGAAACTTCTAGAAGTAGAAGAAGAGGACACTTCTAGGGAACACTTCTGGAGAGCAGTCAGACCCAGGAGTCTGCGGAAGCAGACTGGAGTTACTCCAGTACAGACTCTGTACAGCTAGCATACCAGACCAGAGCAGGAAGAGCCTAGCCCTTGCCTGAAGGGTGGAACTAATAGCTAGTATAGTGAGGAAAGGGGTATCATCCTACCTTTAAGGGTGATACCTGAAGCAACCCAGGACAAGCTGAAGCATCCTTCCAGGACACAGCTACCTCCCAGCCTGCCCTCTGCATCCAGGCTGGCGATCTACATCCTGTGGCTCCCTCCAACTGCATCTCAGCACTCCACTATTCTGTTAAAGGCACGTTGCTGTGGTTCCTGTCGGTTCCACTAAAGAACTGCAAGTTGTTTTTGTTCAACCTCTGCCTCCGTCTGGTCCCTGCTACTGCGGCTGCCATCATCACAGGCACCCTGTCCACTACACAAGGACTCATACTCTAGACACCAAAGGGTTGCCCCAGGGAGATCCGCTATAGCAGCCTCTCCCTCATCATTTCTTGCCAACACCACCCTGCTGGAGACCTGCCAGGCTGTAGGACAGCCCTCCGGTCCCCATACCAAGCACCGTGACACTAGCGTGCCTAGGCCGCAACCGCCAGCCACTCAGGTACTGCGGGCCCCGGCTGACTCCAGGCCCCGAGAAAAGGCTAGGCCCCGGTGGGGGATGTTGCACATCTTTCTTTCTTGTCAGGCCACTCACCTCCATACACTTGTATACAGACACTGCCAGGCCTCTCACCTCCATACACATGTATACAGACACTGTCAGGCCCCCTCACCTCCATACACATGTATACTGACAGGCCCCTCACCTCCATACACTTGTATACAGACACTTGTATACAGACACTGTCAGGCCCCTCACCTCCATACACATGTATACAGACACTGTCAGGCCCCACACCTCCATACACATGTATACAGACACTTTCAGGCTCCTCACCTCCATACACATGTATACAGACACCGCCAGGCCCCCTCACCTCCATTCACATGTATACAGACACTGAAAATTCTGAAACCCTTGCAACTGCATATTTCTCTAAAGCCTCACTTTAGACTAACTATATACTATATATGCGATGCAGTTGGTCAGCACTCGGTTCACCCTCTCCTCGTGCTCATGGACACATTGTAGTAATATGGAAAAAGAGAATCCTGGCACTTCGGGGTGGGTGAAAAAAATATCTCCTTTTATTTGTGGAGCATTACAACAAGAAAATAACATGCAGAAAACACATTTTTCGACTCTCCTGAGCCTTCATCAGCTAGCGTCTGTCAAGCATGCAATGGTTTTTAAAGTGTCATATGTCCAATATGAGTGTGTCTTTTCCATATTATTTGATCGCTCCGTGACTATGATCATCCAGCTATTGAACGGACTTGTTAGGTCCTAATTGTTAAAAAAGCTTGTCTAAGCAAAAAAGTTCAACTAAATGGAGGTATGTATACAATTTAAACAACTTTCATTTATATTAACAAAATAATAGTCTAACAGTGTTTCCTACATCAATGGAACAATAACAAATAAGGCATCATTCAATGTTAGTAGCATGACTAGATATACATATAATGTGTTATTGAAAAAACAAAAACTTTTTCTTGAACTATACCATGTCTTCTCCCCAAAATCAGATGTACTCAAATATTCTGTTTGTAGGTAAATATGGGGTAAATACCGGTTCTGTATCACGAAAAGCGCCAATGGACGGGTGGGCGTGCTAGACACGTACTACATCCGACACTCAATCAGATGGAGATCAGAGAAGTTTCAAGGCATAAACTAAGCTTACATAGTTACGTAGTTTTAACGGTTGAAAACAAACATGTCCATCAAAGAAGGGAAGGGATTGGATGAGGAAGAGATTTAGGGGAAACAATTCTATATAACATAATGTTATATAGATGTAAAAAGGCATCTAGGCCCTTGTTGAAGCTCTCTGCTGTCCCTGCTGTGACCAGCACCTGAGGTAGGCTATTCCGTAGAGTGACAGTTCTCATAGTTAAAAAGTCCTGTCACTTTTGGTGATTAAACATTGTTTTCTCCAGATGGAGACGGTGTCCCCTTGTCTTTTGATTTTATTTAAACTGAATAAACATCATGTCCCCTCTTAGTTGTCTTTTTTCCAAATATAAATCTAGTTGTTTTAATCTTTCCTCATAATTGAGGCCCCCATACACCTTATGATTTTTGTGGCTCTTCGTCGTACCCTCTCCAGCTTCAAACTCTTTGTCATGTTCCTTAAAGCATAACCAAACTTTAGTCAAAATTTTATAAATCAAAAGAACAGATGATTATAGTAAACTTTGTAATAAAATAAATGTTATTAATGAAATATGTTCTAGTGTCCTTCATTTCCTTTTTCCTTTCTTCCTTATTTAAATAGCTTGTGTAAATTGTCTTTCTTTCTTCATACACTGTTAAAAACTAGTAATAAAGAAGCTAATGACTTAATTCTTTACACATAGTCCTTGGATAGTTTTCAGAGAGCTGAATCATCAAGGGAAAACATTTCTAGCTATGGAAAGACTTAGTAATTAGTCTTATCTGTCTGAGGTAGACATAACTCTAAATGCTTTCAGATAAGCTGCTCACTACAGGAGAAAACAAACAAGCTGAAGTTTACTGTTATTACCTGCTATATTCATTACTGAAATAAAAATTCAATCTCTCCAAAGCTTTAGTTATTCTTTAATCAATTTGCAACATCCCCTACCAGGGCCTAGTCTTTCTTTGGAGGCTATAGACATCCCAGAATACCAGGGCCTACCAGGGCCTAGTCTTTCTTTGGTGGCTATAGGCATCTCAGAATACCAGGGCCTACCAGGGCCTAGTCTTTCTTTGGTGGCTATAGACATCCCAGAATACCAGGGCCTACCAGGGCCTAGTCTTTCTTTGGTGGCTATAGACGGCCTAGAATACCAGAGTGGTTGGTTTATGCGGCCTTGGGCACGCTATGATCACTGGTATTGGTATTGGGACCAGAGGATGGGCCAACAGTCTGGCAGGTCTCTAACAGGTGGTGTGTGCAAGAAAAGTGAAGAGAGAGGCTAATGAAACAGGGCAACCCATGAGGTGTATATGGGAGTCCCTGGGTGATGGAGGATGGGAGTCTGTGATGGTGAAGGGGCCTGATTCAGGGATCAAACGGAGGCATGATGTGCAAATCAACTCACTATTCTTTATTTGAATTGGAACAGCAGGCAACGGCCTAAAATTAACAGCAGCAGGTTCAGCGGGCTGGAAAGCTGGTAGGAGATACATGGTTCACAGGAAGGGTTACTCACAGCTATGTAGTAACTTGAGGCTGGGTTGGTAGATGGAGCCAAGTCCGGACAGTGGACCTCTGCTCTGGGGCTTTTCCTGACTTGCCCAAGTTGTCAGGCAGCTGGCCTGAGACACCTCTGCTTCCTGGTAGTCTGCAGCAGCTGCACACTGGACCCTGCTTCTCACTTTGCTGACTAAGATCCAAGTCAATGTGCTCCCGCCCACAAGGGGTTTTTATACTTCTCTAGTGAAGTGGCAGCACTCTCCAATCAGCTTCCAGCTTTCTTTACAATAGTACAATTTATATAATTGGTTAATGAAATTTTACATGTTAACTCTTACCTCACTACCAGGCAATAGCTCCAGCTGCAATTACTAAGTCCTCTACTTTTGGAGATCTCCTAGAGAGGTGATCAGTCTCCCTAACAGCTCATACCATGTAGAGGGCGCTGTTCGCAACAACTTCTCACCTTATGCATCGGCAGGGTCCTTGTACATTCCTGACCAATGTTTACAATTAGAGATGAGCGAGCACTAAAATGCTCGGGTACTCATTATTCGAGACGAACTTTTCCCGATGCTCGAGTGCTCGTCTCGAATAACGAGCCCCATTGAAGTCAATGGGAGACTCGAGCATTTTTCAAGGGGACCAAGGTTCTGCACAGGGAAGCTTGGCCAAACACCTGGGAACCTCAGAAAAGGATGGAAACACCACGGAAATGGACAGGAAACAGCAGGGGCAGCATGCATGGATGCCTCTGAGGCTGCTTAATCGCACCATTATGCCAAAATTATGGGCAACAGCATGGCCATGACAGAGTGACAGAATGAAGCTAGATAGCATCTAAAACATCCAATAATTGACCCTGACACTATAGGGGACGGCATGCAGAGGCAGCGGCAGCAGCGGCAGGCTAGAGAGTGGCATGGCGACATACCCTAAATAGACTCAGGCTTCAAACCAATGGGTGGCAGAGAGGAACCAAAGGAGGTGAGCAAGAAGCGCTCAAATAATATCGGTACATGATAAAAGTTTGCCAGTATATTTTGTGGATTACACAGCAGGGTGGCGACAAAGTTAACATGGAAGCCATGAAAACAACCCAAAATTCTGCCTGACACAGCTCGTTTGATAAGGGGACCATGTATGGAGGCAGTGAACTAGTAGTAGATTAAAGGTGCTGCAGTTAAAACTATGTTAGTTGGATCTTGGCATGGAGCTGGCGCTCCGCTGCCAGGCGAGCTTTCGCCAATCCAAGCCCCTGTCTCTAGGCTACTCCCCAAACAGCACTTCTAAGAACCTTTTGTATAACATCAAGTGTAGTAGCGTTCTTATAAGTTTAGGATATGGCGGGTGAGGGGAATGTAAACAGATGCGCAAGAAGCGCTGAAATAATATTGGTAAATGATAAAAGTTTGCCAGTATATTTTGTGGATAACACAGCAGGGTGGCGACAAAGTTAACAACTTTGATGTGGAATCCATGAAAACAACCCAAATTTCGGCCTGACACACCTCGTTTGATAAGGGGATGTATGGAGGCAGCTATATGGACAACTTTTGGAGGTAGCAATGGAGACAACGTGTGGAGGCTGCTATGGAGACAATTTAATTTGGATAGTGCCTGTATGTGGCACTCCAAAAAAGTTTTCAAACCAGAGGAGCAGGTAGGTGGCCCTCCAGAAAAATGGAATAGATTGAGTGCCTGTATGTGGCAGTCCAAAAAAGTTTTCAAACCAGAGGAGCAGGTAGGTGGCCCTCCAGAAAAATTGAATAGATTGAGTGCCTGTATGTGGCACTCCCAAAAATTGTTTAAAACAGAGGACCGGGTAGGTGGCCCTCCAGAAAAATTAAATGCATAAAGTACTATAGCTAGAGCCAGTGGGCCCTGTCAAAAAATAGCCAGTTTCCTCTGCTTTAGTGTACAAAGAGGAGGAGAAGGAGGAAAATGAGGAGGAGGAGGAGTGCATAAATTATTCAGGTTGAGCTTCCTTCACCTGGTGGAGATTGGAAATTATGAGAAATCCAGGCTTTATTCATCTTAATAAGCATCAGCCTGTCAGCGCTGTCAGTCAACAGGCGTGTACGCTTATCGGTGATGATGCCACCAGCTGCACTGAAAACCCGCTCAGACAACACGCTAGCGGCAGGGCAGGCAAGAACCTCCAAGGCGTACAGCGCCAGTTCTTGCCACATGTCCAGCTTTGAAACCCAGTAGTTGTAGGGAGCCGTGTGATCATTTAGGACAATGGTATGGTCAGCTACGTACTCCCTCACCATCTTTCTGTAAAGATCAGCCCTACTCTGCCGAGACTGGCAGACAGTGACAGTGTCTTGCTGGGGTGACATAAAGCTGGCAAAAGCCTTGTAAAGCGTACCCTTGCCAGTGCTGGACAAGTTGCCTGCTCGCCTACTCTCCCTCGCTACTTGTCCCGCAGAACTACGCACTCTGCCGCTAGCGCTGTCAGAAGGGAAATACTGTTTCAGCTTGTGCACCAGGGCCTGCTGGTATTCATGCATTCTCACACTCCTTTCCTCTCCAGGGATGAGAGTGGAAAGATTTTGCTTGTACCGTGGGTCCAGGAGAGTGAATACCCAGTAATCGGTGCTGGAATAAATTCTTTGAACGCGAGGGTCACGGGATAGGCAGCCTAGCATGAAATCTGCCATATGCGCCAGAGTCCCAACTCTCAAGAATTCACTCCCCTCACTGGCCTGACTGTCCATCTCCTCCTCCTCCAACTCCTCCAACTCCTCTTCTTCTGCCCATACACGCTGAACAGTGAAGGACTGAACAATGGTCCCCTCTTCTGTCTCGCCAACATTCTCCTCCTCTTCCTCCTCATCCTCCTCCACCTCCTCCGATATGCGCTGAGAAACAGACCTGAGGGTGCTTTGGCTATCAACAAGGGAATCTTCTTCCCCCGTCTCTTGTGACGAGCGCAAAGCTTCCGACTTCATGCTGATCAGAGAGTTTTTCAACAGGCCAAGCAGCGGGATGGTGAGGCTGATGATGGCGGCATCGCCACTGACCATCTGTGTTGACTCCTCAAAGTTACTCAGCACCTGACAGATATCAGACATCCACGTCCACTCCTCATTGTAGACTTGAGGAAGCTGACTGACCTGACTACCAGTTCTGGTGGAAGTTGACATCTGGCAGTCTACAATCGCTCTGCGCTGCTGGTAAACTCTGGATAACATGGTTAATGTTGAATTCCACCTCGTGGGCACGTCGCACAACAGTCGGTGAGCGGGCAGTTGGAGGCGGCGCTGCGCTGCCCTGAGAGTGGCAGCATCTGTGCTGGACTTCCTGAAATGCGCACAGATGCGGCGCACCTTCGTGAGCAAATCAGACAGATTGGGGTATGTCTTGAGGAAACGCTGAACTATCAGATTTAACACATGGGCCAGGCATGGCACATGTGTCAGTCTGCCGAGTTGCAGAGCCGCCACCAGGTTACGGCCGTTGTCACACACAACCATGCCTGGCTTCAGGTTCAGCGGTGCCAGCCACAGATCAGTCTGCGCCGTGATGCCCTGTAATAGTTCTTGGGCGGTGTGCCTTTTATCGCCTAGGCTCAGCAGTTTCAGCACCGCCTGCTGTCGCTTAGCGACGGCACTGCTGCTGTGCCTAGAGCTAGCGACTGATGGCGCCATGCCCACGGATGGTAGTTCGGAGGAGGAGGTGGAGGAGGGGTGGGAGGAGGAGGAGGCATAGTAGGCCTGAAAGACCTGGACCGAGGTAGGCCCCGCAATCCTCGGCGTCGGCAGTATATGACCAGCCCCAGGGTCAGACTCGGTCCCAGCCTCCACCAAGTTAACCCAATGTGCCGTCAGCGATATATAGTGGCCCTGCCCGGCAGCACTCGTCCACGTGTCCGTGGTCAGGTGGACCTTGTCAGAAACAGCGTTGGTCAGGGCACGGATGATGTTGTCTGACACGTGCTGGTGCAGGGCTGGGACGGCACATCGGGAAAAGTAGTGGCGGCTGGGGACCGAATACCAAGGGACGGCCGCCGCCATGAGGTTGCGAAAGGCCTCGGTCTCTACTAGCCTATAGGGCAGCATCTCCAGGCTAAGCAATCTGGAGATGTGGACATTAAGGGCTTGGGCGTGCGGGTGGGTTGCACTATATTTGCGTTTCCGCTCCAGCGTCTGGGGTATGGAGAGCTGGACGCTGGTGGATGCTGTGGAGGATCGTGGAGGCGACGATGGGGTTTTTGTGCCAGGGTCCTGGGCAGGGGGCTGACTATCAGCTGACACAGGGGAAGGAGCAGTGGTGTGCACGGCCGGAGGTGAACGGGCTTGGTGCCACTGAGTGGGGTGTTTAGCATTCATATGCCTGCGCATACTGGTGGTAGTTAAGCTAGTAGTGGTGGAACCCCTGCTGATCCTGGTTTGGCAAAGGTTGCACACCACAGTCCGTCGGTCATACGGTGTTTCCTTAAAGAACCTCCAGACTTCTGAAAATCTAGCCCTCGCCGCGGGAGCCCTCGCCACGGGAGCTTCACTACGTGACACATTTGGCGCTGATGCACCTGCTCTGGCCCTGCCTCTCCGTCTGGCCCCACCACTGCCTCTTCCAACCTGTTCTGGTCGAGGACTCTCCTCCGTCTCAGAAGCACTGTGTTCACCTGGCCTCTCAACCCAGCTTGGGTCTGTCACCTCATCATCCTCCGATCCCTCAGTCTGCTCCCCCCTCGGACTTCCTGCCCTGACAACAACTTCACCACTGTCTGACAACCGCGTCTCCTCATCGTCGGACACCTCTTTACACACTTCTTCCACTACGTCAAGAAGGTCATCATCACCCACAGACTGCGACTGGTGGAAAACCTGGGCATCGGAAAATTGCTCAGCAGCAACCGGACAAGTGGTTTGTGACTGTGGGAAGGGTCCAGAAAACAGTTCCTCAGAGTATGCCGGTTCAAATGCCAAATTTTCCTGGGAGGGGGCAGACTGGGGGGGAGGAGGCTGAGGTGCAGGAGCTGGAGGAGTGCCGATTTCGGTGACATGGGTGGACTGCGTGGAAGACTGACTGGTGGACAAATTGCTCGAAGCATTGTCGGCAATCCATGACATCACCTGTTCGCACTGTTCTGGCCTCAACAGTGCTCTACCACGAGTCCCAGTAACTTCAGACATGAACCTAGGGAGTGTAGCTCTGCGGCGTTCCCCTGCTCCCTCATCAGCAGGTGGTGTCTCACCCCGCCCAGGACCACGGCCTCTGACCCCTGCAGTAGTTGGACGCCCACGTCCCCGCCCTCGTCCTCTACCCCTAGCCCTCGGGTTAAACATTTTGAAAATGAAAGTTATAACTTTAATTTTTTTTTTACTTTTTTTTGTGTTTTTTTGTGTTTTTTAGTTTTTAAAACCAAACAATGCTATCCTATTGCTATGGCTATTTTCTAGCCAAGTATGAAAGCACACTGCTATGCCAGATGAGATGACGCTGAGTTATGAAAAAATAAACGTAAAATAAAAAGGAAATGGCAGACTGTGCCTAATTGAAATCCAACCCCTAATAAATTTTCCCACTTCGGTCTTTGCGATGGATATGTGCGTCACTAAGCGCTAAACACAGCGGTCACAAGTCTCACTCCAAATTCCTGACAATTGGCTAGTATATGCACTGCAGCAAGGACAGCCACCAGCAGATCAACCAGAAATAAAATATATATAACGCTATTGTAGGCGTAAGTAAGCCGTTTGGATTCTCCTTTGGCTATTTTCTAGCCAAGTATGAAAGCACACTGCTATGCCAGATGAGATGACGCTGAGTTATGAAAAAATAAACGTAAAATAAAAAGAAACTGCCAGACTGTGCCTAATTGAAATCCAACCCCTAATAAATTTTCCCACTTCGGTCTTTGCGATGGATATGTGCGTCACTAAGCGCTAAACACAGCGGTCGCAAGTCTCACTCCAAATTCCTGACAATTGGCTAGTAGATGCACTGCAGCAAGGACAGCCACCAGCAGATCAACCAGAAATAAAATATATATAGTGCTATTGTAGGCGTAAGTAAGCCGTTTGGATTCTCCTTTGGCTATTTTCTAGCCAAGTATGAAAGCACACTGATGAGATGACGCTGAGTTATGAAAAAATAAACGTAAAATAAAAAGAAACTGCCAGACTGTGCCTAATTGAAATCCAACCCCTAATAAATTTTCCCACTTCGGTCTTTGCGATGTATATGTGCGTCACTAAGCGCTAAACACAGCGGTCGCAAGTCTCACTCCAAATTCCTGACAATTGGCTAGTAGATGCACTGCAGCAAGGACAGCCACCAGCAGATCAACCAGAAATAAAATATATATAACGCTATTGTAGGCGTAAGTAAGCCGTTTGGATTCTCCTTTGGCTATTTTCCAGCCAAGTATGAAAGCACACTGATGAGATGACGCTGAGTTATGAAAAAATAAACGTAAAATAAAAAGAAACTGCCAGACTGTGCCTAATTGAAATCCAACCCCTAATAAATTTTCCCACTTCGGTCTTTGCGATGGATATGTGCGTCACTAAGCGCTAAACACAGCGGTCGCAAGTCTCACTCCAAATTCCTGACAATTGGCTAGTAGATGCACTGCAGCAAGGACAGCCACCAGCAGATCAACCAGAAATAAAATATATATAACGCCATTGTAGGCGTAAGTAAGCCGTTTGGATTCTCCTTTGGCTATTTTCTAGCCAAGTATGAAAGCACACTGATGAGATGACGCTGAGTTATGAAAAAATAAACGTAAAATAAAAAGTAAATGGCAGACTGTGCCTAATTGAAATCAAACCCCTAATAAATTTTCCCACTTTGGTGTTTGAGGTGGATATGTGTGTCACTAAGAGCTAAACACAACGGTCGCAAGTCCCCCTGCAAATTCCTCACAATATGGTACTAGCTGCACTACTAGTGCCAGCAAGCCCAGCCACAAGCAAACAAAAAAAAAAAAGTATAACGTTATTGTAGCCCTAAGAAGGGCTGTTGGGTTCTTGTTGAATCACTCCTGCCTAACACTATTCTAATAGAACACCCTAACGCTTTCCCTGACCAGCAGCAGCTCTCTCCCTAGCGGCATCCAGACACAGAATGATCCGAGCAGCGCGGGCAGCGGCTAGTCTATCCCAGGGTCACCTGATCTGGCCAGCCAACCACTGCTATCGACGTGTAAGGGTACCACGTCATGCTGGGTGGAGTGCAGAGTCTCCTGGCTTGTGATTGGCTCTGTTTCTGGCCGCCAAAAAGCAAAACGGCGGGAGCTGCCATTTTCTCGAGCGGGCGAAGTATTCGTCCGAGCAACGAGCAGTTTCGAGTACGCTAATGCTCGAACGAGCATCAAGCTCGGACGAGTATGTTCACTCATCTTTATTTACAATGTATCAGGGTACATTATCCTAATGGATTAGGCCATTTCAAAGAAGCAATGCTTGCTTGTAGGGTTTAGATGTTTTTGAAAAGTGATAAGTTAACCTCTTATCAACTTGTGACATACAAGTACATCACAAGTTCATTAAGGGAGTATGGAGAGGGCTCACAGGCAGAGCCCTCTAGATACAGATAGGTGTTTGCTGCATATTGCTGCGGCGTGTAGGCTCTGCCATATGGACTTGAAATGGTTATTCCTGTCGGTGAACTCTGTAATGGAAATCAGTGCCCAAATGTCCAAAATGACTCTTTTTTGCCATTTTACAACACCTGATATAAAAACCGATGAAAAGGTTGTCCAGTCCCTTAACTGGTAGCCACTCAAATGTCAGCTTTTCCTGCAAAAAAAAATGCAGGATCCACACCGAAGTATGAAAAGGTTATTGGCATCAATAACTTGGCGCTTTTCGCCAATTTCACCACATTTTGATTTTTTTCCCACTTCTCTATTCACGGCATGGAATATTGAATACTGTCACTACAAACAGGGACGGCTCCAGGTTTTAGTGGGCCCCTGGGTGACAGAGCCCTAGTGGGCCCCTTTATGGGCTGCCCTCCATTAGTCACACTGCCCCCCCCCCCATCCCCGTGTACACATTCCTCCCCTCCCCCTGTATACACACTGCCCCTGTATACACACTGCCCCCCTCCCCCTGTATATACACTGCCCCCTCCCCCTGTATACACACTGCCCCCTCCCCCTGTATACACACTGCCCCCTGTATACACACTGCCCCCTCCTGTATACACACTGCCCCCTGTATACACACTGCCCCCTGTATACACACTGCCCCCCTCCTGTATACACACTACCTCCTGTATACACACTGCCCCCCTCCTGTATACACACTGCCCCCCTCCTGTATACACACTGCCACCCTCCTTGTATACACTCTCCCCCCCCTCCTGTATACACACTGCCCCCTGTATACACACTGCCCCCCCTCCTGTATACACACTACCCCCTGTATACACACTGCCCCCTGTATACACACTGCCCCCCTCCTGTATACACACTACCCCCTGTATACACACAGTCCCCCATGTTCTACCCCTTCCCTGGCCCCTGTCATGTCTCCCCCCTCACCTCACAGATGCAGATGTGTGGTCACTGCTTTCCCCGGCAGGTCATCATCAAAGGTCCTTCAGACTTCAGCGTCCAGGGAATGCAGTGACTGCAAATGCTCTCATGAAAAGGTTGTCCAGTCCCTTAACTGGTAGCCACTCAAATGTCAGCTTTTCCTGCAAAAAAAAATGCAGGATCCACACCGAAGTATGAAAAGGTTATTGGCATCAATAACTTGGCGCTTTTCGCCAATTTCACCACATTTTGATTTTTTTCCCACTTCTCTATTCACGGCATGGAATATTGAATACTGTCACTACAAACAGGGACGGCTCCAGGTTTTAGTGGGCCCCTGGGTGACAGAGCCCTAGTGGGCCCCTTTATGGGCTGCCCTCCATTAGTCACACTGCCCCCCCCCATCCCCGTGTACACATTCCTCCCCTCCCCCTGTATACACACTGCCCCTGTATACACACTGCCCCCCTCCCCCTGTATATACACTGCCCCCTCCCCCTGTATACACACTGCCCCCTCCCCCTGTATACACACTGCCCCCTGTATACACACTGCCCCCTCCTGTATACACACTGCCCCCTGTATACACACTGCCCCCTGTATACACACTGCCCCCCTCCTGTATACACACTACCTCCTGTATACACACTGCCCCCCTCCTGTATACACACTGCCCCCCTCCTGTATACACACTGCCACCCTCCTTGTATACACTCTGCCCCCCCCTCCTGTATACACACTGCCCCCTGTATACACACTGCCCCCCCTCCTGTATACACACTACCCCCTGTATACACACTGCCCCCTGTATACACACTGCCCCCCTCCTGTATACACACTACCCCCTGTATACACACAGTCCCCCATGTTCTACCCCTTCCCTGGCCCCTGTCATGTCTCCCCCCTCACCTCACAGATGCAGATGTGTGGTCACTGCTTTCCCCGGCAGGTCATCATCAAAGGTCCTTCAGACTTCAGCGTCCAGGGAATGCAGTGACTGCAAATGCTCTCATCGCGATCTGTGTCCAGAGGACACAGACCGTGATGAGAGAGGGAAGGAATCTCCCGGGCAGCGGGGCAGATGTCCTGCTGACCCGGGGAGATCCGGGGCCCGGGTGGGTCCCTCCAGTACCCCAGGGCCCCGGAACTTGTCCGGGTTAGCCGGGTGCTGGCGCCGGGCCTGACTACAAAGTACACATTTGTTACACAGAAAACAAGCCCTCGCACAGCTATAAACACAAAAAAAAGTTATGTATTTTTGAAGATGGTGAGTGAGAAATGGAAGCACAAAAACAAAAAAGTCGTTAACATTGCCCTACGGTACCTGGTGGGGGTCATACCCTTAACAAACTGATGTCCAAATTTTGAAAACCAGAAAGTTCCTTACAGGAATTTGAGGACATATGCAGAACAGTCCTTTGTAGGTGACATACAGTCTAACGTGATAGAAGCTGTTCATAAGACATTCTCTCTGATCCAAACTTAAATGACTGATTTAATGAGAACTGATAGTTCTTTTTATCTAATTATGCTGTCAGCAATGAGAATAGACATCATTTTCTATCTGTAATATATCATTTCACAGAAGTGATTGATCAACTTGTACCAGCAGTAACTCAGGTTGTTCAAGTCCGGTGGAATTACAGCCGCACAACCTGCATTACCCATGACCTTGATAAATCAACCTTATCTCTCATGGATTTATGTAATGACTTCATATTAAAATGTACCATGGAACAAGTAAGGCTGTGTTCCCACTGAGCTGGAGCCCTAATTTTGTTCTAAATAGAAAAAAAAGCGAAAAAAGCTGCTAGCATACATGTTGAATACATTCATAGGGGGACATGTATCTTTAGGCCCCTTCCACACTTGCGTTTTTCACGCGCGTTTTCTGCGTGTGCTTTTGACGTGCAGAACTTGCATTGCACTCTGACCCATTGTAATCAATTGGTCTTTTCAGACTTGCATTTTTTTTCACACGCACATGCACGGTTTTTTTAACGCACGTTTAAATCTCGGCATGCTCTACTTTTGCAAGTCACGCGCGTGAAAAACGCACCGTACAAGTCTATGGAGATGCATCAAAAACGCATTGTACTCTGAGACACTTACAAGTGCAATGCGAGTGCAATGCGTTTTTCATGCATCAATTACAATAGAAAAGATAGAGCTCAGTCCTGAGTCCATTTATCTGCGCGTGAAAAACGCATGGAAATTGCATTGAAATTGCATTGCAAATGCGCGTTAAAAACTGAGACACTGAACAAACTCTGACTGAAAACTGATTGAAAAAATGGCAGTTTTTCACTGACCAGACACTGATCGCACCCTGAGCAAACTCTGACGTGATCTGCAACGCGAGTGTGGAAGGGGCCTTACTTCTGCTAGTTAAAGGACACCTGTCATCAGGTCTCTGCCACTAGTCCTGTCACCTCTACCTGTTGGAGCAGCTCACAAGGATCCCATTCCAGCCTTTATCTAGTTATTTCATACATTAATCATTGTAAAATCATCTATTTTTTATCATGTAAATGAGGCTGGTCACATGGTCAGAGGCAGTGATGTCACCCCTGTTACCCCTCCCCTCTCCTCCCCCTCCTCATGTCTGTGTATAATGTATAGTAAATGCTGCATCCTCCTAATATACAGGTGAGAGACACAGACATCAGCTACACATGAATCTGACATGTTCTGCTGTAACATGGCTGCCTGGAGCTGCTGTATCTCTCCTAAACACACACACATGCACACACAGGCTGCAGGGGGCGTGGCCACCAGCACCAGGAAGCACATCATTATACAGCCTCACATCATTATACAGGCTGTCAGTCATGCACTGGGGGTGTGGCTGTGCCTCCCACTCATGAATAGAGTGGACAGCTTGAATATGCTAATGCTTCATTGGACATTTCACAGGTCATTTGCATATAGCTTTAGGACCTCATTGCTTAGGGTTACAGGCATGTAGAGGGACAATGAAGGGATAGAAGCAATGCTCTCTAATGGCAGTTTATGAAAATATATTTAGTTTAAGGGGGTTATTTTGCATGACGGTTTCTCTTTAAATTGTCTCATTTTTGCGACTTTTTACTGCCACTTTTGCTGTCGTTTTTCACCTGCTCCTAATGTATCTTTATTTTTCAGATTTTCCGTTCTACATTTCACTTATGTATCACTTTTTTTGCTTATTTATGTGATTTTTTAGGCGCATATCTGCACCTAGTCAAGGGCAGGTGCAATGGAAGGATTTTTTTTTTTTCATGGAGCCTGTTTTAACATGTAAATTGGAATTATTTCACTTGCTTTAAATGTTTAATACTTTGCACATTAACCTGCTTTTTTAAAATTCATACATTTTTGCATTTTTTATATTTATTGGTTACTTTTAAGGGTGAGGCCACATGTGGCGTTTTGGTTGCGTTTTGAAACGCATTGCAACAGCAGAAGAGAGGTGATTTGCCTAATTACTTTACTGCAAAACGCAGTGTAAATGTGATGTTAATGTATGTGTTAACAATGCACGAACATGTACATTTTGTAAACGCATATGTTAACAGCAATGTAATTAGGCAAATCATCTATCCTCATCTATTGTAATGTCTTTCTAAATGTAATGAAAACCAACCAAAACTCAATGGGGCAGATTTACTTACCCGGCCCATTCACGATCCAGCGGCGCGTTCTCTGCGGTGGATTCGGGTCCGGCAGGGATTTATTAAGGTAGTTCCTCCGACGTCCACCAGGTGGCGCTGCTGTGCTAAAGAACATCGGAACGCACTGGAATACACCGAGCCGGGCTGAGTGAAGGAAAGTGCAATTTTCGCAACACATTTTTTTTTTTAAATGCAGCGGTTTTTCTGAATCCGTCGGGTTTTCGTTCGGCCACGCCCCCTGATTTCCGTCTCGTGCATGCCGGCGCCGATGCGCCACAATCCAATCGTGTGCGCCAAAATCCCGGGGCAATTCAGGGAAAATTGGCACATTTCGGAAATATTCGGGTAACACGTCGGGAAAACGTGAATCGGCCCCTTAGTAAATGACCCCCAATGTGTGACATCACCTTTAACACCATGTTTGAACAAAGCCTCATATGTCGTCATCTCCCTGGGGTATGACTAGAGTGCTTAAAAATGCAGGACACAGCCTCAAATCCAAAGTTTACAGTAGTGACCACTCCTGCATATAACCCCCTCACATGGCTTGTGTCCTCTCCTGTATATAACCCCTCACATGGCTTGTGTCCTCTCCTGTATATAACCCCCTCACATGGCTTGTTTCCTTTCCTGTATATAACCCCTCACATGGCTTGTATCCTCTCCTGCATATTACCCCCTCACATGGCTTGTGTCCTCTCCTGTATATAACCCCCTCACATGGCTTGTATCCTCTCCTGCATATAACCCCCTCACATGGCTTGTGTCCTCTCCTGCATATAACCTCCTCACATGGCTTGTGTCCTCTCCTGTATATAACCTCCTCACATGGCTTGAATCCTCTCCTGTATATAACCCCTCACATGGCTTGTATCCTCTCCTGCATATTACCCCCTCACATGGCTTGTATCCTCTCCTGTATATAACCCCCTCACATGGCTTGTGTCCTCTCCTGTATATAACACCTCACATGGCTTGTATCCTCTCCTGTATATAACCCCCTCACATGGCTTGTGTCCACTCCTGTATATTACCCCCTCACATGGCTTGTGTCCTCTCCTGTATATAACCTCTCACATGGCTTGTATCCTCTCCTGTATATAACCCCCTCACATGGCTTGTGTCCTCTCCTGCATATTACCCCCTCACATGGCTTGTGTCCTCTCCTGTATATAACCCCCTCACATGGCTTGTGTCCACTCCTGTATATTACCCCCTCATATGGCTTGTGTCCTCTCCTGTATATAACCCCCTCACATGGCTTGTGTCCACTCCTGTAAATAACCCCTCACATGGCTTATGTCCTCTCCTGCATATTACCCCCTCACATGGCTTGTATCCTCTCCTGTATATAACCCTCTCACATGGCTTGTGTCCATTCCTGTATATAACACCAGTGGCGCAGAGGCCCTGACATAATCGCAAATGCTAGCTTATTGCTAGCTTTTGCGATTATTGGCCCCAATCCGCCACCTTCACACCAGTGGGAGTGGGCCGGCACGGGGCGTTACTGTCCCCGCGCCCGCGCACTTGCTGCTGAAAAGTCGCCGGCTGCATTTTTTTTTGGGATAAATGCTGCGCTGCCAGCAGCCCCGATACATCAAGAGGCAGAAGCCTCTTGATGTATCTGGCTGCGAATTTGCAGCGGCGGGGCCATCATACGCTGGCGCACGAGGCTATGTGCTGTGATAAGGTGCGCAGGTGTGGCTGCGGGTGAACACAGGAACCCACACAGGTTACCCAGGGCATGGTGACGTCCAGATGCAGGAGAGGTAGTGACAGCAGCAGGGTAACTTTCTAAATAATATTAATAATTGGGAAGCAACATTAATTGTGTGTGGGGGAGGGGGCACTACTGGGGGGGGGGGCTAACTATTTACAATTAAAACTACATGATATTATTAGGAGGGCTGGGGCACTAATTACTCAAATACTAATTGAATGGAGCACTTTTTTGTTATTGTGGGATACTATCTATTATTAATAGGTTGGCACTATCTCTATTGTTATTAATTTAACAACGGCACTGCTTGGGCAGCATTGTCACTGCCAGTATTATCAGGGTGTTGTCAGAATGCAGTAGACACTGGAAATGCATGCTATCATTAACTGTGGAAATGCACAGCTGATTGGGCCAAGGCCCATATTATTATTAATTTAGTATATACATAATATTTATTGTCAAGGCATAGTGTGGTGAGAGGGGTATATATTATATTATTTAGGAGCACCGTGTGGAGATTTGCTGTAAGAAGTGAATTCTTCATTGACAAGTGATGGCGAATCTCCGTACACTTCTATACCTAATGAAGCAGATAATCACCTATGAGTTGCTAAATGCCACTTCTGACAATCCTGTATAAACTATGACACCATCTGCATTACATGGAGGTAGCAGCAAAAGTCCTATGGAAGGAAAGTTAGGGGAGCATTTTGCAGCATTGCTCCATATAATATCCTTTATTTATATAGCGCAAACAGATTAATCAGCGATGCACAGAGTATGCCAAATCAGTCCCTGTCCCCAGTGGGGCTCACAATCTAATCAACCTACCAGTATGTTTTGGAGTGTGGGAAGAAACCAAAGGACCCGGAGGAAACCCACGAAAACACAGAGAAAACATACAAACTCTTTGCAGATGTTGACCCTTGGATTTGAACCCAGGTCCCCAGCGGTGCAAGGCTGTAATGCTAATCACTAAGCCACCGTACCATGTTATCTGCAAAAATTCTGCAAAGTGCATGGGGTGCCCCAGCCATGTGGATAAATTACACAAGTCTGCTGCATGTCATAGTTCCAGTTTTCCATAGTTCCATATTTTACAATAGTGTTTTGCCTGCTCCCCTTTTGTTTTTTTTTTACACAGGACTTCTGCTTCTCCCTCTATGTAAAGCACTCAAGTGTAATGTAGTTATATTCTTGTATACAAGTCTGTCTGTTTTTAAATAAAGGAAGGCAGAAGTTCTATGTTAGGAGTGAAGATTATAGCAATGCTGTGTAAAGCATTGGTCCACAGGTTGCAGTAGTCCTTTGTGTATTGCCATAATTTAGAGATCACTACTGCAGTACTGTCTTATAATAGCGGTTAGAGATGGGTGAATTGATTGTAACGAGGTGGAATTTGTTTTGAATTTCAGGAAAACTTTGGTTCTGCACGAATCCGAAGTTTACGGTGATTCGTGGGAACAATTTTTTTTCCCCCCCTTTATTAGCAAAATGGCTGAGACAGCATGTTACATGGGGCAGAGAACTCTGGGAAAAAGAAAGGAACACCCTTGATCACATGTGCAGACATGTTAGCCAATCAGCAACCTGCAGGCTTATGTGATGTCACAGCCTTATAAAAACAGACAGCCATTTGCAATCCCATCATTTCATACTGCATGTGCTGTCTCTAGCACTAGCTGCTTGTACTCAGTAGCTGATGGTGTGATTTTTTGCCCAAATGTCACTTCTTTTTTGTTGCTAAAGTAGATATCAATAAATCTGTGTCAAATCCACATAGTTGGTGGTGGGATTTTTTCTAAAAGTCTAGGCTGTCAGTTTTTGGGGTCCTGGGGTTCAATTCTTTTTTGTTGCTAAAGTTGATATCAGGAAATCCTTGTCAAATCAACATAGTGCACTCTTTAATGTTATAGTGGGATTTTGGCCCTCGGTCCTTTCAAGCTGGCACAGACGTTACCTTGTCAGGCTGCGTTCATGCTTCACTTATTTGGTCAAGTTGGCCTCTGTAAGTGCCCATGGAATTGAAGAGTGAAGCGATTCTAAGAGTGGCGGCTGTCATGTGCGTGTCATACTAAAACACAGCATTGTTTGAAGACCAAACCACGCTCCCTATGCATGTTTGAGCATGGCACAACGTTCTACTACACTCTACAGGCTCTCTGCAGCCAGGAAATACCTGTTTTTTAACGTGATTCGCCATGATTCGATAGGCGAACTTGGTGAATCGAATTTTTTAAAAATTCGCCCATCTCTAATGGTGGTACAGATATTTGTGTTATGAATATAATAATACTGTAGTTCTTCTATTCTTGAACATAGGGGCAGTATTATATCCTGTTTCCCCTAAAATAGGACATCCCCCGAAAATAAGACCTAGTACAATTTTGTTCAATCTTAGCAATATAAGACCTCCCCTGAAAATAAGACCTAGCGGCTGTCATTGCTACATCTCCCCCCAAGCCGTACATTAGTATTAGTGGATCTTTTATGGGTTGTGACATGGGTGAAGAATTTGTGGAATAAAATCACTGACTGTTGCAGCACAAATGCGCTACAAGCAGCTACATGGACATGAAGTAGTCATTTAAGGAAAGTGCTATTGCTAAACATGAGAGATTGGGGACAAATATTCCAATAGTTCAGAGTTTGGAGAGTTATAAGGATGTTTGAGAAGTTGATTTTTTTGTTCACCAATAAATGTAAATTCTTGTTCTGGAGGTGAGGGGCATCTTGTTTGATTTAACCCTAGAAAAGAGCATAGGTAAAAAGCTTAATATATTTTTCCTTGGGGCAGGGATTCTAGCATTTTTTCCATCCCACAAGTTTCTACTAAGTAGCTCATAAACCATATTAAAATAATATCCTGATCATTTAATATACATTAATTGACAATAATCTTATTTCCCTTCTAAAATTAAATTATTCATCATTCATCTTTAAGAATACTGCATCTTAAAAGATGTTAAAAGACATAAGCAACTGTAAAGTAAGACAAATCATTGAAAACCTTTAATGAATCCACACCAGATACTGTAGGTGTGTGCAGCACATAAACCATTGTGGGTCATGGAGGGAAGATATGCTTTTATTGGTTTTAACTGGAACCCAGGAGGCTAAAAGCATCATTTAAAGTCCAGAATTGATTGTCTGGCATCTCAAACTTTACTACTATTGTCATTTACAACCACAGTCGTTATCCCGGATGATTTAAGGCTTCGTTCCAGGTAACCCTTTCTCTTCATTTTAATGGATCTCAATGACTTTTCTGACAGAAGCAATGATCTTCATGAAATATTGGATAGTAGCTGACAAAATGCTCATTATTTTTAATATTAACCTGCATAGGTTTTGGCATGAGTGCTGTGAATTCTAGTAAGAAATATATTTCAGAACAGTGGCTAGTTATGTGCAGGAGGAAAGTCATGTAATGAGCAGCGTGGTGGTGCACACAGCAAATACAACTAGATAAACTGTTATCATTTTAAATGTTTTTTCTGAATGCAGATGAGTGTTTTTCATGCCAGCCATGATATTTATTTGCCAAGTTGTAGCATCACCTAATTTATGGGAAGATGCAGACCTCATTGTAAATAAAGTGTGGGGCCTCAGCAGTACTTGTGCCCATCTATGCTGGCAGTTCTCTGGCATGAAAGGTAGCTCAAAAATCCAATGTACGCCAATGGCCCCACTTATTACAGTCCACACAAAGAATGTCGTAGTAAAAAACCTCCATTTAAAAAAAAACTGTGAAAATTGAAAAGTAGTAGTAATGGCTGATGTTTTGCAACTTTTTCTGCTTCAAAAAAGGCTTAAAGGGGTTGACAAATTATAAGACAGGACAAGTACAATCTCAATAGGGTCACCCATAATGTACTAACCATAGCAAACTTTCTCTTCTGTCTATAGCAACCACAGGTCTCATTACTCACTGGAAGCCCTGAGTCCTACTTCTCCCATGGACAGAAGAGAGAGTTTAAGGGTAAGTACAATATGGGTGACCCGGTTAGGGTATTGTAATTATCCTAGTACCGTAAATTTTCTTAATAGAGGCCAATCCCTTTAATATATCTCCCCCATTAACACCCTCATAACATAGTTTTGCAAAAAATCTATTCCTACTATATAGACACAATATCAGACATAGGTACTTTCAACCCTAACATCGCTTCTTCTTCTAAATCAGCTTACTAAAGAACTAAACCAGAAGAGACACACACTGGTTGATTTTTAACAGTTAAAGAACACTATTTATGCTCACAATACAAAAAACATACAATATTCTTTGCCTGAATCCTCTTATTGCAAGATTCTTCTTAATATTTTTAAAATGGTCACCAACTTCAAAGACTTGGCACTCTATATCCAATAATCCAATTAGAAAGAGATTTGTATCTATCACCTATCTTCATGCTCTTTTTATATTTACATCAACATATAGGGATTTATTTATCATGCGCTGGTGCATTGTGCATCATCATATGTTGTTCCCCCGCCCCCTCCTGCGCATCGGATATATCAAGATATCAAAGTATCTGGCGGGTGGCTGCACCTACCAGCAGTTCTGGCGTAATGTTGGTGTAGTGCCTGGTGTAGAATTGTGTTTTAACCAAGTGCAGAGAAATTATTTAATTATTATAATTATTAATTATTTAAGGGCTTGTATGCCAAATATACTGCAGTACAGGCCTAAAAAATATCCTCCATTGTTTACATGATTCATGATGGCACCTAAATGATTCATGACATGATATGTCAAACAGCCATCCTCCAATCCTGTGAATGAGCTCTACTTCTGCAATACTTTGGATGAATACATATTTATATATATCAATGTGAAATACAAAGGAAGTTTTATGGAGGAAGATGGTTGAAGTGCCGCAAATCTGTGTTTTGATTTTTGATTCCCATTTGGGTATCCATGATTTAAACTGAAAAACAGGTTGAGCTTTTCTTCTTTTTGATGGCACATGTCTTTGTTAGGCCTGAAATGCATGTATGGCGCAAAAAAAAAAAAAATCCTTTTTAAAATCTGCTCATTACCCTGGGCGCTCCTATGCCTTATAGGTATGAGGACTGTACATGTGTGAGACTTCCAGAGAGCCTGGTGATATCACCGGCTTTTGGGCAGGAGGATGGGAGTGGGTGGAAGAGGCGTGCATATTTTAGGAGCCGAAGGAGCGCCAGGTGGCCTGTGTGACAACGCTGGAACACCCAGGCTAATTAGCATATTTGTCTTTTTTTGCACGATACAGGCATTTTGAGTCTACTAAAGACTTGTTACCACATATGGAACAAAAGCCCCACCTGTAAGTGTATTTAGTTTAAATCATGGCTACCCAAGTGGTCGTTTTCATTTAAGAAATGTATATTATGGTGTTTTGTCTTAAGAAAAGGTGTAGTGCCAGTTTCTTCTCCTTGGAGAGCTTTCTGTACACTGTGCTTTGGTAGCCTGAGATGCACCCTCTGCCCATGACATTAGACAACCATATACCAAACTTCAGTTTACATCAGTTTTTATTATCAGAAGATTAAAGAAATCTGTTTTTTGTTTAAAACATTAAAAACGAATTTGCTTTCACAGAAAGCAACATGCTAATTCTTTCATCTAGTTGTTGAAGCTCTGTTTCCTTTGTTCACCATCCTGAGTTATGATGGTCTACAAGTGTCCAGGTTGTCTCTGGAAAGTTTCTGTCTGTCTTGACATTTGTGGTGTTGAGGTGAACATAGTTGTTCAATCTGCACAAATGTATATTCTCTTTTCAGTCCCAGAAAATAAGTCCACGTTCTTGGATATCACAGTCCACGTTCTTAAAGTCACAAATCAAATCAAAGTTTGATATCTTGAGACTCTGACATTTTGGCTAGTGTCTTCTTTACTCGTAATGCTGTGAGGCGGGATGCTGGATTATGAGCCCAACACTCTGTCATCAGTTTTCCCATCTGTCTCAGACACTGCAGAGAAAAAAATAGTTTTCAATATGGTTAAATACTCAAGATTACATTCTCCATACTTTACACCATACTTCAAGATAAAATAAATATTCCTGTGGCTAGGAGATAAATATAGTTAAAGACTAACAGTCATCTTAGATCATTTTAATGTTTTGTGTGTGTGCGGGATGGGGAGGGGAGGGGGGGGTCTAATATACTGAATATAAAAATTCTGCTTAGTTTGTAAAGAAACAGTCTGCAAAGTGCCCCTTACTAGCAGCTTTACTTCTTAACAGATCAGTATACCAGACTGAAGACAGGACTCTCTCTCTCCTCTGTGTTCTATTTTGTAACAAAGAGCAGTGAGTGTTAACCCTTTCTGCTCTCTTTCTAGCTGTAGTAACATATGAGCATTATTTTCTAACATCAAGCTGAAAGTGGAGGGGTTAATCCTCACTGCCCAGAGATGTGTAGACAATACTGCTCTCTGCAAGAGGGAGCACTGCAGCTTGTTTCTTTACAAACTAAGCAGAATTTGCTAATAAAGGGTACTAGAAAAATGGCCACATAACACACAAAATATAAAAAATTATCTCAAATGATTGTTATACTTTAAAGACACAACCACTTTAACCTTAGCAGTCTTACCACCTACAATGGCATAAATGTCTCACATGTCTCACATAAATGTCTCACATGTCTCACATAAATGTCTCACAACTGAGGTCCCCAAATCTATCCAAGTGGCTGCAGTCATTGCATCCAGGTTGAGAATAAATAGAGAACAGACTAGGATTATGGAAAGAGACCATCTCAAAGCTGCATTGTTTCCATGATCTCCATACAAAGTGAATAGGGTTTAGAGAAGAAGTGTAAAAGGCTTTATAATATCTTAGTTTACAGCATCTACATGTCACTAATGAATATAAGAGACACAAATGTCTAATACGTTTTCTATTAAACATCTACAGAAACTTCCTTTAATGCCTTGGTAATCACTATTTTATCAGTGAAGGCTCAAATCTGAATTCCCAGGTTAGCGAAACATTTATCATTCTTTGGTCTGTAAATGTAAGTAATTAAAAGAAGCAATGGAATATTCCTTGTCGAATGAAGAAAATATTAAAAACATCACATCAGAAAATGTAGATTGTATAATATAACTAAACAAATCACGAAAAATCTAGAAGGTTTCATGGCCCCCTCCCATACCTCATCACTGCTCCATCTGTTCGGAAATGAGGGTCGCAACCTCCGGATACAGACAATTTCCCTCATGTCTTCATAAGACGGGTCGGTTGGTACAACATCATGATAGGGCAGCTGGTATTCTTCTAATATACCTGAAAAAAGATTTTATGAAATTGTATTTTGTTTTCACTTTCCCTCGACTTATTTCTACAAGGAATCAAGCTGAGGAAAGAATTTCTATTCTGCCGTAAGGAAAATACAGTGTTTGTTCTTGCCAACTGCTCATTAAGGAGGTTTCTTCCTTCGGACACAAATCATTGGTTATAGATTTGCAAGCTCAGAGTTATTAAAAATGGAGCTTCCAAGAGAGTTCAGTAAAACTACATTATTTACTGCATTCGTATGTATAAAAGATTAGGGTGAGATAATGATATTGATTCAGTTACCTCCAGATATACATCTTCTCGCGACTTCCCAGAGGATGAGGCCAAAGCTGTACATGTCTGCCATTATATATGACTGGAAGTGGTTTCTGTTTAAGCTCTCATCAAGAACCTCGGGAGGCATATAACGCTTTGTGCCGACTCTAGTATTTGGGGGTATGTCCACTTCATTGGTATCACTGAAAGGCACAAAATAGGCTGCATATAAACACAACATTGCAAGCAAGCAAAATCAGAGAACATTTCCTTATAGCTGTTTTCAACTCCTGATAGTCCATGAATATATGTAGTCTTTAATCCTAAATTCTGTGTTGGTTTTGTACTCAACTTCAGGAAATACATAGGGTAGAACTACCTAAACAACAAACCAGAAAACATGTCTTTTTATCTAGGATTGCAATGAACCTATGGCAAGCAGAAGCTCTGTTACAATAAAATGTCTCTAATAAAACAGAACAACACATTTTTTGCAGGAGATACCCGCAATAGACATATTTGTATTTAGGATCTATCTGGTAAATTGGGTTTGTCTCCGAGGACATAAGGCTGAATAACACCAACTTGACTTTGAGGAAGGCTTTTTTAGAGATAAGCGGGTGAGAAGGATATTTCATACCCTACCTGAGGGGGCTAGTAGTCTAGTGGGGTAAAATTCTCTCTAAACAAGCTCACAAATTAGAACAAATAAAGAAGAATATGCAAACGCTTCTTTCTCAACTGTGTCTTTCTAAATCTTTTGGACAAAAAAAATGATAAGAGCTAATAGCAATGTATGTAATATAGTGCAGGGTATACTGTAAAATTTGCCTTTGGGAGACCCCCGAATTTCCAGATGTGCATGTGCTGCCAACAAGGAGCATTCTATTAACAGCTAACCCCTTTTGTTTTGACCTCATATCAGGGACCATAAAAGTATTTTACTTTTTACATTCTTTTTCGTCCGAAGAGCCCCAGGATTTTCTGCTATAATATAGAGTAAATTTCAGATGTACAATTCCCCTACAGTAAACCCAACACTAGTATCTCCTGCAAAGATTTGCCACAAATGCAGACAATGGTGTATAATGTGGAACAAACGAACAATCATTAGACCAAAAAGCAAAAATTCCACCACATTGCGATCATAGAAAAGTAAAAAATCGACTTTATTGTATTTTACATATAAAAAACATGAATATTTAGACATATGCTCAGGGGGTCATAACCCTGGCTAAACACGGCAGGGGTGTGGATAACAAACATATATGGTTTATATTGTTCAAGTGAGATGCTCTGTCTATAAATATTTGTTACATGGGAAGGACCAAAGAATTTGTCCTGGTGCTGAAATTATTGCTGGAAAATGAAAACTGAATATGTCAAACCTTACCCATGAATATAGATGCCCCACGCCGACCCCTGAATAACACCAACTTGACTTTGAGGAAGGCTTTTTTAGAGATAAGCGGGTGAGAAGGATATTTCATACCCTACCTGAGGGGGCTAGTAGTCTAGTGGGGTAAAATTCTCTCTAAACAAGCTCACAAATTAGAACAAATAAAGAAGAATATGCAAACGCTTCTTTCTCAACTGTGTCTTTCTAAATCTTTTGGACAAAAAAAATGATAAGAGCTAATAGCAATGTATGTAATATAGTGCAGGGTATACTGTAAAATTTGCCTTTGGGAGACCCCCGAATTTCCAGATGTGCATGTGCTGCCAACAAGGAGCATTCTATTAACAGCTAACCCCTTTTGTTTTGACCTCATATCAGGGACCATAAAAGTATTTTACTTTTTACATTCTTTTTCGTCCGAAGAGCCCCAGGATTTTCTGCTATAATATAGAGTAAATTTCAGATGTACAATTCCCCTACAGTGCCACCACATGGGAAGATTATACACTGCACTTCACTAATTCAAATCACTTGACTTTCCTTTTAACAACTTGCCGACCGCGGACGAACTATATCATCCTCGTGCGGCAAGGGGTGTATGGAGAGAGCCCACGATCTGAGCTCTCACCATACACAAGGGATAACGTCTGTATAATACAGCCAACACCCGCCTGTCACTGCCGCAGTTGGTGCTGGCACCAATCGTGGCAGTTAACCTGTTCGACCGCGGCACCTAACTTACAGTCAAATGCCGGCTGCCATCTTGGATGCCCGATCGCCACCGCCTGGAACGTCATCATAGGGCGGTGATCGGTTGCTATGGCAGCCTAGAGTCTCATTGAGGCTTGCCAGGTGCAATGATTTCTAATAGCCACCAGGGGGCAGGCTATTAAAAATCATTGTCAAATAGCTATATACTGCAATATAGTAGTATTGTAGTATATAGTATTAGCAATCGGACCCTGCAGGGTTAAATTACCCTGGAGGATCTAAAATAATGGTAAAAAAAAATTAAAATTTTGTTTTAAAAAATATGAAAAAATAGTAAAAAAAAGTAAAAGTTAAAATCACCCCTCCTTTCCCTAGAACTGATATAAATATTTATAAACAGTAAAAATCATAAACACATTAGGTATCATCATGTCCCAAAATGTCCGATCTATCAAAATATATTAGCAATTTTTCCCGGCATTTAACCCCGTAAAGCAAATTGGGGCCCAAAGTCGAAAATGCCACTTTTTTGCCATTTTGAAAAACATAAATAATTCTATACAAAGTGATCAAAAGCACATAGAGTACTAAAAATGAATCATTAGAAACGTCATCAAAAGTCGCAAAAAATGACACCACCCACAGCTCCATAAACTGAAGTATGAAAAAGTTATTAGTGCCAGAACATGGCAAAATGAAGAATTTTTTTTTGTACAGAAGGTTTAAATTTTTTTAAATGTATGAAAAATTATAAAACCTGTACAAATTTGGTATCCTCATGATCGCATCGAACCAAAGAATAAAATAGACATGTGATTTGGGGCACTCAGTAAAAGCTGTAAAATCCAAGCCCACAAGAAAACGGTGCAAATGCGTTTTTTTATCATTTTCACTGCATTCTGAATTTTTTTCCAGCTTCCCAGTATACGGCATGGAATAATAAAGTTCAATTTGTTATGCAGAAAACAAGCCCAAACACAGCTCTTTACATGGAAACATAAAAAAAGTTACAGATTTTTGAAGGTGGGGAGTGAAAAATGAAAATGCAAAAACGAAAAGGGCCACGTCCCTAAGGGGTTAAATGAAATATTTGTAGCTGCTTTGGCTATAACTGGATATATGGTTCATTCTATGAACTCAGAATTGCAAATTACAATAATTTTAGATGCATTTTCAAAACCAGATCCCTGCTGTAGCGGCAGACCTTTTAAATCTATTCATACTCGGACTACTCAGATTTTTAGCTGTGTCTGAAATGACTTTCTAAACATCACAAAGTGCCTGGGAAACCCAAGTCTGGAGTTATATTATCCTGTGATTATTAGATTCATATAGGACATTTAAGGTAAAGTGTGGGTGTATGCAATCAGTCTAAACAGAAATCAATCACTGTCAGAATCCTGACTACATTGGCCTGCTAGGGCCACACCGTACGGAATAACAATAGTGTGAACCAGAAGTAGAGTGGAGAGACTTCCTATCCCCAGGCTAGATTTAAGTATTCAAATGCTCAGTCACAATTAGACACAGAACTCAGTGGGTATCAGCTCTATTTCTGACATTTCATTAGCATTTGACTAAACCCCAACGACAGCAACAACAATGAAATCTTTACGGAACACAGGAACAGATTTCTTCTACTGAACGCTAAACTACACTTTGAAGTAAAAGAAAGGCCGCCTTCCACCTCTGTATTAGTCTCTAATAAGCGCCTTTGTCTAGGTCGCTTAGTGGGAATTTTGTTTGGATGCACAATTGAGCTGCGTAAATAAAACACAAGTTATTTGCTTCTTTTGTCTTTTTATTCTTAATGTCCGAGCTGTTTAAAGTGCAAGAATGTTTCCTAATACCTTTTTCATTTGATTAGATTTTAATGGGATGGAATGACTTGCAGAAGAAGAAAAAACAAAACATGTATTAGCGTTTGTGTTCTGAAATGAAAAGAAATGGAGTTTGGGAGCAATTTTCAAAGCACATATGAGTTGAAGTGAATGAAGAATAATAAAATGAATCTTTAATGAAGAAAACGTCTAGAAAATTAGGTCACATTTCTACAGAAACAAAATAATAGCCGAATTACCCATCTATGTTTTCCCTGTGACATAAAATTCAGCAAATTACTGCTCATCCCAGACAATTCTGCTCTACATGACCCTACCTGCAGCTACATAATGTATCAGCTACCCACCCTACCATCTTATTATTAAAGTTGTCCAGGCTATAAATGCACATTCTTATTTTTATATTCTGCAGTGTTGGATATAATTAGTAGAAGTTTTCCAGCTACTTGAAACACTTTTCTGTTCCATTCAGTAAGAAACATCAAGTTAAATAATTTTAAAAAATTTGTGCTTCACCTTGAGGTTGCTTAAGGCTACGTTCACACTAATATTAACCTGTTATTATTTTTATTGGCAAAAATTGTGCAGAAGCCCGCACAATTTTTGATATTTAATTTCCGAAAATATGAAGGAAGGTTTCCTTCTGTACATGGAACCTTGGATGACCTTCCATACAACTTCTGTATTCCATCCTTCTCTTTCCGTTATACCCCTCTATACGCAGGGTGTAACTCAAATAATAGTGATAGTGTGAACTGGGCCTAACTCAGTGCTCTTCAGTAAGGCAGCTGGACAGGATATATGGAAAGGGTTTTTCTTCACTAAGACCGATGATATTCTTCACTAAGACCAAAATATTAGATAGATTTTGGCTTTTTTGATCTTACCAATTGGCTGCAATGAAACAAAGCGTGAAAAATGTAAAGGGATCTGAATACTTTTTGTACCCAGTGTATATAGATAAGTATGTCATTATGCCTTAGGATGTGTGTACTTTACAGAACATACGGAATACAATTATCATCATAGTCCAGCCATCAGAAAGTCCTGATGTAGAGGATTCTTTGACCCCCATTATTGATCAGGTAATGTCAAGAATATGGACAGTCCCCATCTGTATAGATTATTTAAGCAGTTGGGTCATGAATAAATAACTGTACACATGTTATGTAACTGCTGCTGTCTAACTAGATATCCATTCCATGTGCACGCTCAGATTAGAGCGTCATTTCTATTTAGTCATCCGAGTACACATATTCACAATGGTGTACAAATGATAAAGCTCCTTCCAGTGTAAGACATCACTGACAAATCATGAGAGTGATCATTTCATTGACTTGAGGAGAGAGAGAGCTGAGGGAGGGGGAGGAAGAGAAGACACAACATGAGGGAGTTCAAAGACATTGTCTATGCTTCAGTGAACTAGCAAATAACATATTATGTACTAACCTAATTATCTTATATTACTAACCTAATGAATTTTACTGCCAATCCCAGGTCTGCTATACAGCACGTTCCATTTTTCTTCACCAATATGTTCTTGCTTTTAAGGTCCCGGTGGGCTATTGCTGGTTTCCCCTTTGTCCCAAATATCTCAGTATGCAGATGGCAGAGCCCACTGACGGATGAGTAAGCCAACTTCAGCATAGCTTTTGTATCAAGTGTGGTGGACTTCAGATAGTCGTAGAGGGAGCCATTTTCATGGTAATCTGTAATCAGGTACAGTTGTGTCCAGGAGCCTGTTCCTTTAATATCAGCAGCAATGAATCCTAAAAAAAAAAGGATTTATAGAAATATCACAATTGATAGACATGTACGGTCCTAGAAAATAGAGTCATAGCCAGAAGAAGTCATCATGAACTAGTAAAACTGGTTATTCATGCCAACACATAACTATCCTCTAGGGAATAAACTTCAGTATTATAATGGATTTAGGTGTGCTGCATCCCATTTTATAGGATAGTGCTATACTGCATTAGTACAAGCTAAATATGACAAGTTTGAAATATTGGATTCAGCACAATATCATCAATTTTAATTGTGTTGTTGTTAGTCTCCGCTGCAGACTCCTAAATGCCAGGATCTATAAGAACTGTGAGTTATATGAAGGGAGATGCTACCATCTGCTGGAAACATTGGATTATGACATTCTATAGCAGAATACTGGCTAGCTGTTCAAGTCCCAATAAGAGTTACAGTATAATATCTGACAATGATCCATCATCAGATTAGATTAGGTTTACTCTTGATTTTTCTTTCCTCTATATATCATCCAAATGGGTGCAGTCCATCTGCTTCCTCTATCACACACATGTTATATATGAGCATAAAGTCTTTTCTCAATAGTAACACAGAACAAGGTTCTAGGTTTAGGAGAAGCATTCGATCGCTGGAGACTCAATCAATAGGATATCCATCATGAGAATAATTGTACTAGAGGAACTCGAAGTGTTTTAAACTGAAAAACACACAGGTCGGGTTTAAAGTAGAATTTCCATTTCAGATATTCTACAGTGAATGCAACCGTGGCATAAAATTTATACAAATGACTGGTTTGGGCTGCCAATTCTTTGATGCAAGCCTAGAGCCTGCAGCATTTATTGACCTGCTTCTGGTTTGTCACTGGCAACTCTCCCATGGCTTAGCTGCAGGTATTCTGACCCATGTGTCCCTAGCCTTAGGGGTATTTGCCCATAATGACTCCTCTAGGAGAGATTTCTAAATCCGAGACCACACATAAGATAAAATGAAGTCCCCTGTATTGTTACATTGGTCAATGGAAAAATACTAATATAACCACTTTATGTAATAAATAAAGGTCAGCAAACCTTGGAAACAAATAGATGAAGTCAGAAGTCTATTTAAGTTCTCTTCCAACATCTTAAATGTTAAGCATATAATTTTAGAATATTAGGGAAATACAATATGATTAATCATTCTGTTGGAAATCTGTTCATATCCACTTACTCATCTTGTTAATGCAGCATCAAATTTTACATATATTTAAAAATAATGTGCAAATTTAAAATACTATTTTTTTCCTTAGTTAAATGGGGAATATTAAGCAATACCAGCATAGCACCCCCATCCTTATATCTCCTGGCATAATTGAGGACGAGGTGCCAAAGATGATAAATCCAGAAATGGCAGATGGCCCTATCCCCTTCCCTACTTGCCTCCAGAAGCTACAAGGGAGGCAGCCATAGCCAGGGGTGCACCTAGCCTTTCTGCTGCCTGAGGCGAGCTATAGAAAGACGCCCCCCCCCCCCCACTCCATATATGTAATATATCAAGGAGTGTCAGAACCAGACCCAAATAAATCATATTGGTTTACTTCGGAAATAAAGCAATGCAAAATACATAAGAGCATCCCTCCATGTACTATATAATAAACAAAGCAAGCTACCACAAAGAACAAAATACATACAACAATCCGCGATATAATATAAAATCAATACATCATGCCACCATATATTATAAAATACATACAGCGTCCTTCATGTAATATATAATAGATCCAGTGTGCCGCCGTATACCATATAATACTTACAGCGTGCCGCCATGTACCATATAATACATACAGCATGCCCCCATATACCATATAATACACACAGTGTGTCTCCATATACCATATAATACATACAGCGTGCCGCCATATACCATATAATACATACAGCGTGCCGCCATGTACCATATAATACACACAGTGTGCCTCCATATACCATATAATACATACAACGTGCCGCCATATACCATATAATACATACAGCGTGCCGCCATATACCATATAATACATACAGCGTGCCGCCATGTACCATATAATACACACAGTGTGCCTCCATATACCATACAATACATACAACGTGCCGCCATATACCATATAATACATACAGTGTGCCGCCATATACCATATAATACATACAGTGTGCCGCCATATACCATATAATACATACAGCGTGCAGCCATATATCATATAATACATACAGTGTGCTGCCATATACCATATAATACATACAGTGTGCCGCCATATACCATATAATACATACAGCGTGCCGCCATATACCATATAATACATACAGTGTGCCGCCATATACCATATAATACATACAGCGTGCAGCCATGTACCATATAATACATACAGTGTGCCCCCATATACCATATAATACATACAGTGTGCCGCCATATACCATATAATACATACAGTGTGCCGCCATATACCATATAATACATATAGTGTACCGCCATATACCATATAATACATATAGTGTGCCGCCATATACCATATAATACATACAGCGTGCTGCCATATACCATATAATACATACAGTGTGCCCCCATATACCATATAATACATACAGCGTGCCCCCATATACCATATAATACATACAGCGTGCCCCCATATACCATATAATACATACAGTGTGCCGCCATATACCATATAATACATACAGTGTGCCGCCATATACCATATAATACATATAGTGTACCGCCATATACCATACAATACATACAGCGTGCCTCCATATACCATATAATACATACAGCGTGCCGCCATATACCATATAATACATACAGTGTGCCGCCATATACCATATAATACACACAGCGTGCCCCATATATCATATAATACATACAGCGTGGCGCCATATACCATATAATACATGCAGTGTGCCCCCATATACCATATAATACATGCAGTGCGCCCCCATATACCATATAATACATGCAGTGTGCCCCCATATACCATATAATACATGCAGTGCGCCCCCATATACCATATAATACATACAGTGTGCCCCATATACCATATAATACATACAGCGTGCCGTTATGTATGTATGTATATATATATATATATATATGTATACACACACATACAGCATGTACACATATATACAGCATATACACTCATGTAGCATGCATATATACACACTCACAACACACATACAGTATACACACACTTTTATACAGTCTAAATATACATATATACAATCTAAAGATATAACAGCTACATACTTACCATGACGGCGGGCCGCGGACGGCTGAGGCGGGCGGGCCGCGGACGGCTGAGGCGGGAGGGCCGCGGACGGATGAGGCGGGAGGGCCGCGGATGGCTGAGGCGCGAGGGCCGCGGACGGATGAGGCGGGAGGGCCGCGGACGGCTGAGGTGGGAGGGCCGTGGACGGCTGAAGCGGGCGGGACGTGGACGGCTGAGTCGGGCGGGGCGGGACGCGGACAGGGGAGGCGGGACTCGGATGGGAGATGTGGGTTGGGCAGATGTGAGAGGCGGGCAATGAATGAGAGAGGTGGGCCGCGGACGAGAGAGGCTGGCCGCGGACGGGAGAGGCGGGCCGGGGGTCCAAGAGAAGCAGGTCGGAAGGCGGCTGCATACAGAAGGGGCAGCCCAAGTGGCCGGGGATGGAGCCGTCTTGGGAGTAAGTGACCTCCTTATGCCGCCCCCACCGTCCACCAGGAGGCGCCGCCTGAGGCGAGTTTCTCAACTCGCCTCATGGTAGGTGCGCCCCTGGCCATAGCAGCTGCTACAGGACCATAGTGTTAGGGGGCCTGGTCACCCAACCTGCCACACTAAAAAATGGAGGATGTGCACTATGAAATACATATTATGCTGCACATTATACGCACATTGTACACACTTTAGCCGGCAGCACAGATAAGAAATCTTTACTTTCTACTGTGTACTTCCCCCATTTAGTCAGTAGCTACTGGGTAAGAAGACTGCCTGGTAAGATAAGTTTGTATAAGTGTATACATGTATGGATGTGTATATGGTATATATGCTGTATGTGTGTGCATGGTGTGTATATACTATATGTATGTGCATGTATGCTGTATGCATGTGTATATGGTACTGTAAGTATGTGTGTATGTGCTGCATGTGTATATGTGATGTGAAATCTGCTGTATGTGTGTGAGGTATATATGCTGTAATTGGTGTATATGCTGTATGTAACTGGTGTAAGTAGTACTTACTGTGTGTGTTTATGTACTGTATGTGTGTGAATATGTGCTATATGTGTGTATATGTGATGTATATGTCTTTGTATATTTTGTATATTCTGTATGTGTGTATATAGTATAAGATATGTATATACTGTGTGCGTATTTATATAATGTATGTCTGTATGGGTACTGTATGGTACTGTATATATGTGTTTATGCTGCATGGGTAATCATATTATGTATATATACTATATGTGTGTTTTTGATATGTGTGTATACACTGTATGTGTGTATTTGATGTGTACATACTGTATGTTTAAGTGTATAAATTTATATATGCTTTCATAAATGTGTGTCCATGAGTGTGTATGTGTGTAGAGGTATAGAACTGTATGCATGTGTATATAAGTATATAAATGTGTGTGTAAGTGTATAGATGTGTGAGATTGTATAAACCTGTGAGAGAAAATAATTAATCTAAGTAATCCAGCAAATCTTTGCTCAAACTTTCTGATATTTTTATTGCAGCTTCATACACAAATATGTGATGTATGAAACACAAGTGCCGCTAATAAAAAAGAAGCCGAAAGAGGCAGCAGTTGTTTGATCAAACACACATATGTATATATTTTTCTTAAGGCTAAAGGGGCCCTAGCCTTTCCTAGTCACGCCCCTGCATCTCTCCCTTTCTGAAAATTGACAAAGGCGGTGGAAAAATCCTCCAAAAATGTTATCACCAAAAATAGAATAACAAATGCCACTGAATGACTTTCATTACTAAAGAAATGGACCGAAGTGACCTTGCCTTCCAGTGCATTACGGATGTAAACATGACATTTACATTGTTAAAAATTTTAAAAGGATTTATACCTTTGACAATGGTTATTTGTTTGCTTCTGTTCTGCATAGAAATGTACTGTACGGAAATCCTCCTAATAAATGTACAGTAGTAGTGTAACTGGATATAACCACACTTATCATTCTGCATACTTTTAAGAGGACACTCATTATCCTTCTCATTACTAGGGACTCTGTCTACTGAGCTCCTGTCATGTCATCTTCACTACATGACCAAAAGTATAAAAACCGTGCACAAAGCCAGGTCCATAAATTTAAACAGCGGCTTGCCGACAGCCCTGACCTCCTCCCCATAGCACATCTGTGAGAGATTTGGCAGAACACTAGAGCACACTCTAGATCCAACACTGGGCTTTCTCTCTCAGTACAATAGATTTAATCGGAGTAGCGGTGCACATTCTAGACTGTCTTGCCATCCATACGGGGATGAACCAGTAAAAAGGGCAGGGCAATGATCAGTGGGTTCATTAGCTGTACTCCCACTAATCAGATTATAGGGAAATTGACACTGATATAATCTATCTAACATGTGCATAAGGTCAATTAAATAATATACTAGGGCAGCAGTGTCAAACCTGTGGCAGGGGTGCCAGAGGTGGCACTGAGGTGGCACTGTTAGTACACAAGCCATAACACCAGCACCTCCTGCTGCAGTGCCAGTAACCCAGAAAGTGTATCGCTCATCTGAACTTTAAAGCCGCACATCCTCGACTGTATGGCACCACAGGAAGAGTGAGAAGGTATGGACAGGGTCAGATTACATTGGAGCTCCTGCTCCGGGAACATCAAATCAAGCCATTTTTATGCAGGAGAGAATCTCCAATCATAATATAGATTTCCCCCTTCTTGTTTCAATGGTATTTATGTCCTCAGGAAGCAATAAGTTAGCCATAATAAACTGTTTTGTATATGGGACCTTTGGGTTTTATGTAGGGTTTTGGCACACAGGGGCACATTTATCATACACTGGCATTTTGTGCACATCATACCATTATGCCACTGCCCCTGATAGCCACCAGGTTCCTGCCTCCTGATAAATTTGGGCAGGCAGCTAGTATGGGCTGTGCCAGCAGGGTACTTCTACACCAGCTTCAATATTTCTAAAATAGGAAAAAATCTCAAAGAAATGCTTAAACTTTACACCCAGAAGACATATTTGAGTATACATTATGTATACTGCTCAGCAGTTCATGCTCACTAAAATCAGTGATGACTTTTGATGTTCATAGGAAAAGGCCAAGACAGTGGAAGCGGTTGTTCCTGTGACTTACAGAAAGTCATCTGGAAGAAATCAGAAGTTATTTTAGAAGACAACCAATCAGGAGTGGAACTAATAGTTATAGAGTGCGGTAGACATGTTGACTATGTATATGTAATGCATTGGTAAATTTATCCTTGTTGGTCAATTTGAATATCCTTATGATGTATCCAGTCCTATCATAAACTGAAGCACATGAACAAAACCCAATAGTGAGTGCAACATAGCCTGCAGTCACATTGCCACTTCTCAATAATGGAGGGACTATTTAAGCTTTCTGACATCAGCTCCCACGCCAGTCCGGATATCGCTGACTTACCACAATAAAAGATGACTTTAGAGCTTTTATTTTTTATACACTTCCTGATTGTTTGAAGTCTCTTATTTTGTATCTATTACGGTTTATGGTTACATCTGCAGCTTGCAGGGGCCAAGTCGTTGGCCAAAAATATAATCCCTTCACTATTAAAAAGAATAAGATCTGATTCCGTTTTTTTTTTGCTGGATTTTGTTGTGGTGAAAGATCACATTACTCTGGTTGACATTTCTGAGTGTGTGAAACATAAGCTTGTCAAGATGAGCAATTAGCCTGGAAGGGCGGAAGAATAATCCCCACTTTGTCCATATGTCATATTGCGCATCACATATGGTTATGGTCTGTATTAAACAGCCAGTCCGTCCAAATGGCTCAATGATTGCAGAAAGCATGTGCTATCCCCATCACATGAATGGCAAGGAAGATTGGCCAGCAGGCTTATGTGTAATATGCCTGAATCGCTTGTTAGCCATTAGCAGTTTGTTATCTGAGCTCATTTTCCTCAGGGTGCGCTCTCATTATATGTCTTAGTAACATCTATTGTTACTGTTGTAGCTGATGGACAGAATCCTTTATAAAATCATCAAAATGACAGATTACAGTCAGAATGGGGTAAAATAAAGAGGTAACTATGAGGGGAGAATGTTCTGAAAGTTTTTTGGCTTGTTTCTATGGCTAATTTGTCATTTGTAAGTTTCCAATATACTTTTTGTATCAATTCCTCATGGTTTTCTATATCTTTGCTTGCTGTTATTCTATAGAAGCTTCATTGTTTGAACCAGTCCATGGTCACGTGATGTCACTAAGGTGCATGTCTTGTTACATCACAGAGAGAAATAAGAGCTGTGTGATAACGAGCCGTGCACCTGTGTGACATCACATGACCATGGTCAGATTTCTGTCCACTGGAAGTAAACATAGAAGCTTTCTATATTATGACAGCAAGCAGAGATCTAGAAAACCATAAGCATTATCACTAATCAGTATTAGACTTAAAGATGATCGTTATTGGAGTAGGATTATCCTGCCGTGTGCACCATTTTTTTGGCATACAAAACATGAAAAAGTTGCAATGTCTGGTGCACGGGCTAAAATTCGTGACTTTTCAACCTTGCTGCACCACACATAGCAAATTTACTGCAAAGCAAAAAAGTGACACAGGTTATAGCTACAATTTTCACCATCCGGCACCTGATTGACAGAAAATCTGAAAGAGCACTCCAATAGTTAATGCACCAGAAGGTTTCCTAACCCTGACCATTAGGAAATCCAGGCACACTTTAAATGAATTATACAAAAATTTCAATGTTTATGCAGCAAAATTTCTGTGCAACGTTTCGTCAATTTCTCGCCTTTATCAAGAACAAATGCCGCTACACAAGGAGAAAAGGAGATAGTGGATGTCAGAGTCATTGGATTCAGCGCTCTGTGCTACCTAAATTTTTTTTGACATATATATATATCTATATATGTATATCACTATCATATATTATCTATCGATATAGTTACTGTGGTGGCAAAATTAAACTCTGTGCCAGCTGCGTGATGGGGCATGACTTAACCTCTTTGAGTGTGCACCAAATCTTATATTTTTTCTTGGTGCTGCTACCACAATTTTTTGAAAGACACATAGAAGGACAGACAGATACTGTACATAGACAGATAGATCTACATAATGACACATAGATAAAAGTACAGTACAGTCATACATTTAAGGAGGGAGCTCTGCCACCTAGTGGATACATCTGTAATCATGAAAGTTGATTCACAAGGACAAGTCACTAGATATTGAAATGTTTTTCAATTCTCTTTCCGACAATAATGAGATTTTTCTCATGCAGATCGACATAAAATCACTGTTAGTTATTATGTTTTTTGATTTTAAAAAGATTTAACTGAGTAAATCATATATTTTTCCTAAAAAGACCTTCTTTATGCAAATAATGCAGTTATTTAATGCAAAAAAAAAAAATTTGCTAATTTGAACGGCAGACAACAAGCTAATATTTGCATCATTGTCAAACAGTGTGTGCCATGAGGCAAAAGATTCATTTTCATTTTCCATCTGTCTTTTTTTCATGAGCTTTTAGGACACCAGCGCTAAATTAATCATTGGACCTGTCAAACATCCGTGAGATTCTGTCAGTCTGGCAGATCTGAATTCAATCTGTCTTGATTCTGAGTGAACCTATTAAAATGCCATTACTTGCACAAAAAATTTGATCTTCAAAGCCACTACAGGTCGGTACTTTCAGGCTGCGTTCACATGTGGCGTTTTTGGTTGCATCATAACGTATGCGTGTTACTGTGAATTTGGCTGCTTTGAAAGAGATTTTCTTCATTGCTGTAAGTGTAAGCAGATCTTAAACACAGCACAGCAACTTACACTTACAACAATGAAGAAAAAAGCTTCATGAGTCTCCAAATGCTTAGTAACTTTTGAAAACCCATGCGTTCTGACTCAATCAAAACGCCACGTGTGAACGCACCCTCAAAACTTCAATGAGGGTTTCTTCTATCATGATTACTTATTGTCCATAATTGGTTGTAACATGATGAAATGATGTGAATTGTAGTGACTTCCAGTCATAGCTGGTGGAAATTACAATTCATGCCTATTACCTTATATCGTGCATGTAGTGTGGACTTGTTTTCTCTATTTATTATTAGCAACAGAATTGTTTTCAGGTATTTGGGCATGTGTGGCTTTAGGTAGAAAATGGGGCACATTTACTAGGGGTCCGAATTGGATTTTGGCGCACACGACTGGATTGTGGCGCATCGGCGCTGGCTTTCACGCGACAGAAATCGGGGGCGTGGCTGTCGGAAAAACCGACAGATTTGGAAAAACTGCGGTATTTTTTAAAAAATTTGTGTCGCAAAAATAGCACTCACATACACCGAGACGAAGGAGGTGAATTCCGGCGTACTAGTGGACATCGGGCGCACAACCTTGGTGAATCCCGGCAGAACCCGAATCAGCGCCAGAGAATGCGCCGCTGGATCGCGAATGGACTGGGTAAGTAAATCTGTATCAAGTAAGAATATTTAATGTGCCTTATATTATACATATACAGATCTATTTAACAATATTAATTGTGATAAACATATTAACAGCTGTGCCTTTTGTATCTCTCATCTTGGCTCAACAAATTCTGAGCTGTCCAGCACAAGAGCACCAGCTTTAAAAGAAAAGGCATAAAAAACTTTTCTGTTCTACAGTATATATGTCTAAAGGGGTACCACCAAGCGGTTGTACTGTGAATTTCCTGTGGACAGAAATCTGACCCTGGTCACACAGACACACATTAGTATCGGAGAGTAATTGGAGTTGTGTGCTAGAATGAGCCGTGTACCTGTGTAAGAATCGCCAAATTAATATCCACAGGGAGCAAGCATTGAACTTTCTAGAGAATGACAGCAAGCAGATACTAATAATATATATATATATATATATATATGCAGAAAATTGGGCTACAAATATGAAAAAGGGTATAAGTTTGTAATGTCCATAGTACCAAGATAATGGCATTCTATTTGTCAACCCTTTCTAAATCTCGGTCAAAAATCATCTGGCTGGCTTTTTGAAAACATACACCTACAAAACCACAAAACTAAGCCATTTTTAGCCAAAAATATACAAAAATCTTTATTGCATTTCATTAAAAAATTACATATTCCACAAAGGGAAAAAGAGGGGGGTGGGGGATACAATATATATATAATATATATATATATAGCGCCTTCATATTATGTGGGGTAAAAATAAGACATTACAGAGTAATAACAAAAACTGTGCTAATACTTTCTGAAAACCTGCAAACATTTAATCACAGGTTTTTACGCAAAACTATGCAGGCACAAGGCAGGAATGCCCCATTTTGGCCCCCTCTGCCAGCCCACATAGCATAATGCGGCGCAGCCATAAAAAATAATTTCAGAAACTGGCGTAAAAGCACCAATAAATGTTCTTACACTGCTCTGCTCTTGGATCTCTGTATTGAGCTGTTCCCCATCCATCTATGTTATCATTGACTGCTGTAGCATTTTTTGGAGCTGAGTGGTGTCACACGTGGCATTTTGAACTGTTTTTAGTCCGTTTTTAAGCATGTGTTTTCAGTCCGTTAAAAAACTTTTTAAAAACACATACGTTTTTGTTAGTTTTTAATTAAAATAATTGGGAAAACTGGACAAACACGCATTTTTAACGGACTGAAAACACATGACTAAAAACTGGCTAAAAACGGGTTCGAAAGGCCACATGCGACACCACCCTCAGTTTTGAGAAGGGTATGTCTCCTTATAGCCAAGGGTGTGTTTAGTCTATATGTGACCCTAGATATCACAAGTTTCATTAAAGAATCATTTCAATAACTATTTTGTCATAACACAGAAGCTCCTGCTCTATTTTTTAATTAAAATTCTCTGTTTTGAGTTACTGGGGAGTAGATATATTACTACATATATTATCAATGTTGTAGGGAGATGGGGTTGGCAGACATTTTTCAGAGTGTCCTATCAGTAGAAGAGCAGTAAAGTCAGCCTTTGCCATACCAGAAATGATTGCTAACAAGGTACATTGTACATTACTGCTTAGGCCAGGCTTCTTTTATGCTGCAGCATAATTTTATGTTGGTAATAACGATCTAACATTTAGTTCTCGCCCCACGCTGCCTCTTTTGTTATAATAGTGCAATTGTAAAATGTTCCCATGTATTTTCAGAATCACATAAACATTTAATGGTGCCAGGTGTAAAATTAAGTCAGTTTTATTTTAGGGAGAGGTATATCTTTTATACGACATCAACTGCGATACGCATAAAATATCTGTCACTTTGCCCGTAACTTCCACAGAATGAGCAAATTCAAGAAACCATCTAAAATAGAGATAAAAGCCTGCACATAAAGGCAGCTGATGTAATGCGGTTCTGGTATAGTGCCTGACAGAAAGGCACAGGTTGAGAGGCACTGGTGTGCTGGAACTATTAAATGGGGATTTAAGGATCTTAAATTGAGGATTAATTCACAATGTGCAGCCTATCGCTTGTGATAAATTGCAGCTTTGCTCAGATTAATTAAAGCATTGACTTTGACAAGTGCATTTTGTAAAATTATAGGGTGCGGAGCGTCGGAGAAATGGATACCTTGATAATTCCTTACTGGCTATAAACACTTGTTTTGTGAAGATTTCAACTGATGATGACAGATACATAGAGAATACATGATGTAAACCAGCTGCTCATGATAATGTCCATTACCTGGGCAGAGGATATAACAAACCAGCATTAACGTGGAACTACAGGACTAACAAGCAATAACTCCATATACAGTCCTATAATATAATATGTAGCACAATAAGAGCTCATGGACATGACCGTGTTACAGTAAACGATTTTATGGTGGTGATAAAGCACATTTGGAATTGTTTTCACAGGCCGCTGTCAACGCTTATCAATGTATGATAAAGCCATATGCAGATTGGGTTGGATGTGACAACAGATTTTAGAGCACATTTTAGCTGTACTGAAGTGGTGACCACTTTCAATTCCACTGTTATCCTGAATAAGGATTTAGAGATATATCACAAACTGGACATTACAGTTGCAAGTAATTTATTAAATTTGGAGATGAGAGATTTACTTTTTATTATTTTTTATTTTGTGCGGTATGAAATTATAATCATAATGTGTGTTATTTGCAGTGAAACATTTAAGCCTCAGCTTGAATCCCAAAATTTCAGCTTAAGAATAATTATCAAGTCAATTGTATTTATTCATCTGTATAAGGGGTTGTGAAGATCAAGCAGTTTTTCTAGGTCAGGACAATTTTGTCTAACAGACAGCAATACAGGCTGGTACATTGTTACAAACCTCCAGAACGATTAGTGCAGCTGCAGCAGGGGAACAGTATTTAGCTTACATAGCATTACCCAAAATTGTATTCACTTTAGAGCAAGACTTTTCATTTACAGCCATTTTGCTACTGGATGTGAATAAGTATTCTTATTCAGTGACATATAGAGATAAATTGTAACGCAAAATAGACCAGGTAGAATTTTTCATACAGTGATCTGATTTCATACACAAAACAAACTCCTTACTTTATAAAAAAGTTCTTTCAGACATTAAGGGGGAGATTTATCATCAAGTTTCTGAGGTAAAACTGTTGAAGTTGCCCATGGATACCAATCAGAGCTTGAAGGAAATTAGGTAATTTGCCTAATAGGCCTATTAACAGTTTTGCTCCGCTTTCTTGATATGTCAAGTGAAGCCTCCTGTCTTTTATCTCATCAGCCAGACATTCCAGTCCATAAAATGGCCGCAGATGGAGGGTCAAATGATTTCTATCTGTGCATGAATAATCGCCCTGCCAGGACCTTAATCTTATATTAATGAATACTATCATAAGGTCCCAGCAGGGCAATTGCTCATGGACAGTTAGAGATCACATGACCTCACTTTACATATGAAGAAAGCAGTGCAAAACATGTATATTGGTAAATTAATTACCTAATATCCTGTCCCCCACACTTACACACACTACAAAAACATGAGGTAAAGTTGCCAACCCCTTCAAAGTGGTATTACCACAAAGACAAGATTCTTAAACATACTCAGGATAACAAAATAACACATTCTCTAATTCACTGTTATTAACAAAAATACAGCATTTCACAGATATAATTCCAACCTATCTCCATCAGGCCTGGTATACACAATTTTGATCTGACTGTAAATCTTCTGACTTCGGTAGGGCAGGGCAGATTCTTCTCATGAATAGCTTCTTCTGCTTGCACACTGCAGTGTTCTCTGCATTCTTCCCTCCCCCATGCAAGACAAGCTCACACACAGACACTTCCTGCTGGCAAGCAGCATGGTGCAGAGACTTACTCTACAAGCTACAGATAAGATCTGCATAGCAGGAGACATATAGCAGAGCTGACTGTGTGTGCTATAGCTGAGATGTAGCCATGCTGAGAGTGTCATTGTGTGTTGTATCCATGGATCTCATCATCTCTCATCTCTGATCTGACTCATTCAGATACTAGTGAATGTTCAGAAGCTAAATGAAAGCGTAGATAAACCTATACCCTGGTGATCTAAGCACAGCATCTCACAGTACCAGGGGAACCATGCAGTGTCTGCTTAGAGAGTCCCCGCCCACACTCTGGAATTTTACAATGACCATCACCTAGTAATAGGAGCTAAAACAGCAATAAAACTGAGAAAAATTGTAAAGTAAGGGGTTAAAAATTATTTTTATTGTGTAAATATCACTAGGGGATTGACATTTTTTTACTTTCTTTCATGGGTAAACCCTTTTAATTTCTTAAATAGCTCGAAATGACTATTATAACTTACCTAAAATATTTTCATGCCTCATGAGTACAGTCTGATAGATTTCAGTCTCCCTGAACCAGCTGGCCTCTTCGGTGGTAAAGAACACTTTGACTGCCACTTTCTCTCCGCGCCATTTGCCCATCCACACTTCTCCGTATCTCCCTTTGCCAATCTGCTTTACCATTTGAATCTGCTTTGCTATTGTCCTTTGTACCTATGAACACGACCAAAACCAACAACACATTACTTACCAAAGAAAATGACCACCCAGCATTAACATGACTAATCCAGAACAAACAAAGGGGAGTAAGAAATATCACTGGAGATTAATTTTACTGAATGCAACATTTCTCCTTCCTCCCGAGAGTACCTGAAAATATTACTGTGGCCCTGTAAAGCTGGAAACCGTAAAACTAAATATGCAGTAATTTGAGGCCATATTCACAAAGGTTATTTTGCTAAAGAGTTCTTGGTTCATTTGCTGCCACCCACATGTACAGGATAACTTTATCAGAAATTTAAATGTGAAAAATGATTTAATAATGTATTAAAACTGACACTGAGCGCATAGCTTTTTTCATCTGTTTCGAGTTAAGTAAAAAAAAAAAACTGATTATTTTACATGGATACGTATAACAATTCTTCTATTAATATATTTGCTGCCATGCAGCATTGATCAGAGCAAATTGGAGTGAACAGCTATGTAAGTCACACCGAGTTTAGTGAAAAAAACATTCTAGATAATCCAACACTAATATTGTCTATGTGGTATATTTTCAATGGTACAGCCATAAAAGTCACAACTAGGAGTGTGTGCTTAAAAATCTTTCTATTATACCTCATCTTTGTGTGGTCTCCACTGGCTTGGCTAAGAAATAATGAGAATTAACACTGTGAATATAGCCTAAGGCAAAAGAATAAATTTCCTTGGAAATGACAGATCCTTCTGATTCCGTCTATCACTAAAATGAATGGCCACAAAGCAATATAGAATTTTTTTTTTTTCGCAGTATAGCAGTAACAAACTTGTAACCTCTAAAATATTTGAATACTGAACTATACATCACAAGCCTCACTTTCTTTCTAAGTCACAAGTGTAGAATATAGAACATGCATTGGAGTGTTTTAATGTAATTATGTATGATTCCTCAAAATCCTGCTGACTTTCTTACCAGCAGAGGGAGCCCTGATCCACTTCCAGAGCTTTGTGACTGTTCAATGAGATCCTTCAGAGACTCCCCAGGTGGGATATAAGTCTCATCTTGTTCCAAGCCAATGCTGTAGCGGGGTCTTGCCTCTTGCCTTTTATACCTATTTATAAGACAATGCTGTAAACTCTATAGTATAAGAAGATGACAATATTGTGAAGGTAACATGGTATATATGCCAGTTTTGCTTAAAGAAACAAAGATGAAATCCTAAATTATTTCAATTAAATACACCTAATACTGAATCATAATTTTTCATGTAAATATTTGTTCTGTCAATGCTGTGTGGAGTCACGGGTTTATTGGCAATCTCTGTATGCACACTGATACAGGGAGGGCTGTAAGTTACTGAAAGCACTATTCAGTATAGAAATAGCAGAGATCTAAATGTATTCATTACAATGTATACAATTTAATTTTTTTCCACAAAATTAAATATCAATATGCTCTGCTTATCCTGCTCTACAATGTGCTAGTACTCTGCATTTTTGTGATTGCTTTAAGGGATAGGGTGCGGTCACACGAATGGATTCCCGTGGCCGGGTGGGCACACTTCGGCGAGCTGGAAAGGAGGTGAGTGGAGCGCTGCTCTCTTCTTCCTTCTCTATAGAAAATAACGCGGCCATAGCGTTCTTACGTCCGAAGTTATAGCAGGCACTCGTTGTGCTCACCGTACAAAGCCTGGGTGCCATAGCCGCATACAGGGGATGTATATCCATCCGGCTTTAGTCTTTAGTGGGGCAACCCAGCCTTCTCATCAGACCCAACTAATTCACTGCAGAGGTACTTTTAGTGAACTCATAGATGGAGTCATAAGTGGTGGTCATCCCTCTATTTCCTATAGATGGCAGGCAAGCTCTTCATTAGAAGTGTCAATTGCTCCCCTTCAGGGTGATTATCAGTATCTACATCCAAGTGTTCTTACCTGAAGTAACAGAATATTAAAATGACAGCCAGGATGATGCTGCACACAGTCACAGAGATGAGGAGAGCCATGTAATGAATACTGCCGTCAACAAAGTCTATGAGGAAAGGAAGACATAAAAGAGATTTAAAAAATTGGGGGTAAATATTACGTTACAGAACTTCTAAATATTCTATAATACTCTTTGTGGTAAAGGCGGCAATTTTTATGTGCATCGCATAGAATTTTTTTTAATATGTTACCAGGAGCTAGGAATTTAGTACAGTATCTGGCAGTCCTGATCATAAACTGAAATAACCTGCACAACAGTAATAAGATTATGAGCTCATTAAGATGGATAATTATATCTGCAAGATATTCCCAAGACTAAAATTCACATCCCCAGTTTGTAAAGTAAAGTTATCCTTTTGGCAGCGGTCTCACTGCACAGATTCCCACTGGAAGAACCCCATCCACATAGCAAATCTCAGTGTAGCCCATATGTGCAGTAAAATAACCTTTCTGTGCCTAGACCATACACAGACTGCAGCATGGTCCTTGTCTTGGAAGGAAATTAGTAGATCAACAATTTCTTTCAAAAGACAGGCCACATTCATGCCATAGCTGAACACCGAAAAACGAGAACTTCAGCTTTATCGACTCATCCTGCCATGGTGCTATTAAGTTACAGCTTTACGAAAAGTATTGAGACAAGAGACTCCTTGGGGACCTCTTAGTTTACGCTTTTTAAAGACTTGCTTTCGTGTTGCCTTTTTTTCCTTTTTTTGTCTTTAACTCTTTAGCTTGTAGACTTCCATGAGTTGGAATGGCTTGAACCATATCCATTGCTTTTGGCTTCTTTTCTATCATGTAAGCATGCGAGGCGTATCTGAGGTCTCTGAAAAGAGATATGGACAAGATGTCTATCAGGACAGAACAGGAGCTCATCGGTCACTTCTCGCTTCAGCTGCAGCTCTCTACCTGTGCCGTGACTCGAAGAGTGTGATAGATGAAATGGAGAAGCCACTAGGGAGCTTGCCTTTTTTTTTTGAGGAAAGAAGTGAAACAAAGGACTGAAAGCTTCATTTCATGGTTTATTAACAGTTTAGCTTCTTTTAATGGCAGCCACTTCTCTTTGAAATGTGTGGTTTGTAACCGTTTAGGATGTCAGTATGAATCTGCCTGATAGAGATTACAGATAACCTAAACAAAATAGCTTCCTCGCGAAACAAAGGCAATGTACCATAATGTAGAGACCCCACTCTTGCCAGTTAATGTGTTTATATTATTCATGAAAAAAGTATATTTTAATTTCATCAGAACATGTCACACATATACATATTTTCCCCCATATATCTGGGATGTGTAACATTCCCTAGAGGACAAGATATGACAAGATGACTTTGCTGCTTAATGTGAAATACTATATGAGATATATTTCTAAGTCATCAGAAATCATGGTACCGGTTTAGAGAAAGACTATCTACATATCGTATTAGAGAATTGCCTGTGTTGCTTGTTTTTATAGAACACGCAGGTGGGGAATCTGATTTAGCAACTTAGCAATTATATTATAATTGTTCATAATGCAGTTTCCTAAAATATGAGTTGACATGGCTCCAAATCAGATCTGTATTTTAATAATGCTCAGTTACATTCAGTTGTGCAGGACTATTACAAAAATGAATTAAAATGTCCTGGGTAACAGAGCATGTAAAGGATTTAAAGCTACTTAACATACAACACTCATATCTACGTATCAATGCCTTCTTTCATCATGATGATACAGTTCATGTTTTGTTAAAAGGATGTTTTGTTTATGCTTGACAATTCTTCCAAATTTGTGTTAAATTTATAAATGTTATATTTTTAAATATAATGAAAACGAGAGTTATATTTGATATCATATATGATTACATATAACATCATTAAAAGATTAAAAAATTAGATAAAACAAAAACATTTTTAAAAGATGGTCCATAAAAAATATATGATTCACCAGAAAATGAACTAATTTTAACCAAGTTTTTAACCTGATGACTACTCAGAGAGCATTCTCTATATACCTCAATGAGGTGGCTGCACATCATTGGTGCCTATTGTCATGAGGCTGCTGTAAAGCATATCAGAAAATAGAAGACACATCTTCAATCAGGTATCTACTGTAGATTGATCACGAGCATGATAATTCAGTGGATTATACATGGTGACATTTATGAGCTCGTCTTTAAGCCTCTGACGGGTCACCACAATGGACATGTCGCTGGTAGTGTGAATATGGTTTATGAAATTAATAACTTTTTATACTGTAGATAAAAATGTAACTACAGGTTCAAGGTACATTATTACTATTGCATTATTAGAGAAAGAACAACTGTAATGAAATTACAGAAATTAACAAAAGTTCTATTAGCTACAGGTAATCATTTATCTATTATTAATTGAAGTTTTTAATTTTTTAGTGGGTCTATATACATTAAGCTCATTACATTGCAGTAAGGCAAGTTGTACTGGAACAAGCACTATCTATACACTGTACGAGACGCTGGAAAAAGCATGGCTCTACCTCATGACTCTTCACTGATGATTAAAATATATCATAAAATGTTTACATGCTGCATTGTCCATAATATAAAGTAGGACGTCGCTGTCCTTGTTACCATGCTGGTTAAAAACTGGGTGGCAATTTGGGACCCAACTCCTCCTGACACCTTCCCTTTACATATAAACAATGAGGAAAAAACATGTAATTTTTCTAATTAAATGTCTATTTCTACTATAATTTTTCTTGTCCATCCCTTTTTAATTGCTAGTGCTATACATAATTAGTCCTAATATATTCCTGGGTTATGACCCATTGAGCTAGCACTACAGTAACTTTAGGAAGATGTATCATAATTGCAGAATGTGATATTTTGACCTGTATGCCAGTATAGTCTTCTATGTATAAAATAGATATCAGCTCAGCAATAATTGCTCAGACTATTGTGGTGCCCATTTAGCATCTAGTCAACCTAAGAGCCAGACATCATGGCACCACTGCTGCCAGTTAGGAGTGACTTTTATCATTGTTTATCTCCTCGGCCCCTCCCATATATATTACTAGAATTCATTTTTGTAAAGATTTCCAGTAATGTTTGGTATGGCAATTATATATTATAGAGCCTTAGTGTAAGAATTGAATTTATTTCCAAGCACTTTAGTAAAGCTAAATGGATATCAGATACATCTATAATTTGAACAGAGATAGTAAGTACGTTTTTCTTAATACTGCATTACAGCTTATGGCTCAATACAGGACTGATGAACTTGCCTATTGCACTTTTCAATAGATGTATTATTTTACAGAACTTTATTGTACCGTACTTTATAACTACACAGTGAGACATTCCTGACACTACTCCTGTTACTTGTCCACTCTGTTTGCTTTTCCTCACATCTCCTAAGATCTCCATAGCCCTTAATTTTAGCATAACCTTCCAGCAAAGGTTAATTATATCTGACCTGCAAATAAGTCATGAATCTAACCCCAGCTTCCTCACCACTGTGCCCTTAGACAGAGGCTATTGACCATGGAAAACCTTTTCAGATGTTCAAAAAGGACCCGCACTGTGGGAAAAGCCTCACTTCAACGCTACTTTCTGTCATGTGTATTTTATTAATGATCACTTAGGTTGTTTTTGTAGAAGCCAAGAACCATAAGGCTGAAGACATATGGAGTTCTTGTTACTTTTTTGAAGCAAATTTTGCAGCAGTTTTGTTAACCAATACTAAGAATAGGTTTAAAAAAGTGGCCCAATAAAAAAAACTGCAAAAAATATCTAAAATTCTTATTTAAATTGCACATTTTGATATGTATTTCCAGAAGGATTTGTGATATGTAAAAATATTTCTTTATAAGTCGGGGATTGCCAGTATTATGTTGGGTTAACTTAAAGACATAGCATATCATTCTGCATGTATGTGCAGTATTACGGTAATTACTGGGGCACTGGATATGCTTTAGTTACGGGGGGCTGTATATTTATTAATTACTTGGGGGCTCTATAGTAGTTAGGGGGCTGAATATATTCATCACTGGGGGCTGTACATTAGTGACTTGGGAGCTGTATGTATTAATTACTGGGGAGGAGGCTGTATATTTATTAATTACTGGGGGGCTTTATATATTCATCACTGGGGGGGCACTATAGACGTCTATGGGGACTGTGATCTGTCCACAAATTGTGCAGCGAGATCATGGTCCCGCTCACGTTTTTGTGCATGAGACCTAATACATGGATTACTGACTAAGGGTGGGGGTTACCTATTACATGGATGCTAAATGTGCGCCCTGTCTGGGCTACATTCTGTGGGGGCCTCCACCAGATTTTGCGGTCCAGGGCCCCCACCAACCTTAATCGGTCCCTGGATGTGACTCCATCACTTGTGCAATGAGGTTAGAGTGTACTGCTCCAGCTTCATTGGGCACTAGAAATGGTTCCGATGCGGACCCATTTCTAGGTAAATATAAAGGTTTATTTTTTGATAGCACCCACAGATATAACTCTAATGAAATATTTATAAAAGCAAAGATCATGACTATTAGACTATGGAAGTTTCTGTGAAAGCTGGGCAATAAAGAGGAACAGTTTTGAAATCGTTCAACTTAGATGTTGAAGAACAATGTTTTAGAAATGGCAAAGAAGACAAAAATACCACATCTAGCTTTTCAATCAAATAATCAGAATGTCACAGAAATAATGACCACGACTGAAGACCTAAACATAAGACAGGATCTTAGATGACCTTAAAAGCTTATTATAATAATTGTAAGCTATGTGGTTAAAAGCTCCAATCTGTTACCTTTATTTTTAATTGGAGGCAAAGTGGGGTGAAGATCTCTGTTACAAAAGTCTTCATCTGTACAACATTCAATGGATCTCCTTTGATGCGGAATAGGTGTATCCTGAAATAAAACCAGAACTCAATTATTGAAATAAAAAATATTTACACAATTTGTAAGAACACTTTAGCCATACTATTAATTCTTCAGGTGAATACAGTCTCTATGAGTTTACATGATTTCTGAGTAAACAGCAAGTTAATTCTTGCCAGGACTCCTAATAGAGGCAGTGAGAGTCTTGCTTACCCCACCCACACACAGTGTTTGACGGCTCTCACTGTATCGGTGTGTATACACAGAACATTGTCAATTAGTGTTAGTAGGTAGGCTAACTCACACTGCTAAGCACTGCTAGGTTAAGCAGTTATTGTATATCAGATGAAGTTTACTGGAGGAAGGGGCTGTAAGAAATAACAGTATTCATTTTGTAATTCATGATAAAACTTTAGTATGTATAGTGTATATATTACCCAACTTATTATTTTACTATATTAAATGTTCATGGTTATTTGTGTTTTTATGAGCTACACACATTTCTGTTACGACCACACATTGACAATCATAAAGGACATGTGGGAAATAAAAATATGATACAACTGAGGGTTTGGAAAACATCCCCACATTTCATATAATCTGCCATTGAATTAATAATTGTTCTAACATACAATTAGGTCAAAAGTGCAAATGATTCTTACACTGACTTATGAATTGGATGCCTTATATGAACACATTCCAAAGCATGTCAGGAAGACAGATGTCCTTATTATGTCCTGTGATGCCCACACATTTGCTTGTCCCATTACAATCTGAGTTTTAATCAAAGTCCTAAGATCTCCTCATTGCTTAAGGACCTCTCCATCACCAACATGCAGCTGTGACACAGAATGTCCTTTTGTCATCTGATCACTCTTGTTATAGGTATCCTATGGAAAGCACTCTTTTATTTAAGGCCTGAAAGAAACAATATCTGCTTAAGAATCGCTCAAGACTGTAGGCTGTCAATTTGGTTGCATGGTATCTATTTACTTAAGTATTACAGGTGGCAAGACAATGCCTTTTAGAAGATGTCTTAGAAGGAATATTCTCAATAGAACAGTGGTGGCCATTGTATGCAGCCATCAACTTACCCTGCACTGAAAGTCTGAACCTTCTAATCCTAAGCAACCAGAGGTGATCACAGGAAGTCCCGATTCATCTTCTTCTATAATGGTGAAACAGTAACCATCCGTCCTGTCAAAAAACAAATTTAGTTACTAACTGTACAATAATGAATCATAGGAAATGCAAGCAGTTATTTTGTATTCTGATGAACATATCATCTGCAATAAATGACTTACTTCCCTGTCTAGTATAAAGTGTACATTATATGTTTTGTCTTTTCATCCTCCATTCACATCCTAGTCACAGCCCAGCAGTTCTACCTTCTTTCAAGAATCCTGCGGCTCCCTTTTCAATTAATTTGGCTTCCATTCTGCAGGCCTCCACAGGGCCCTACACATGCAGAGCTGTGTCCACTTCCACCTCTATAGGTACACCACTTATCTGTATTCCTTATCATAACATCTAACATTGCCAGTGTACTTTCACCAGACTGCCGTCATTTTCAAATTGTTTCAATTTGTAAAGGAGGCTGTTAATGTGTATATTTTATCTATAACCACTGTCCTCTATGGTGGTCTTGACAGATGGCACAAATGCTTTACTGGGTCTTTGTGGGCTCAGCTGTTTGCTCTTCACCTGCTAGTATACAACAAACAGGTGGACACTGGTAAGGATCTATAAGGAAATGTACCCAACAGAGAACCAATAAATTTCAGCTGCTATGTCAGAGCCTGCAGTTGCCTCTTCCAGCGACACGGAATTGGAGGTGATGTGAATTTCCATATGTGACTTCTCTGATTCACTGGCAATGCCTCTTGGAAAACAAAGGTCGTAAAATCAGCCACTTTACAGGTCATTACAAAAGCTTACAGCTATAAAGCATGCTTAGCATGTGTTCAAGGCAGGCTATGCTATAACACTTCATAGTCTGCAGGGCTGAAGTATGACAACATCCGGCCCCTGTCAGTATATTTTCAGAAGTCCCCGCTTGTTTCATCTACTACAGATATCATGTTCTGAGCAGGGGAAGCCCTAGTCCACCTGTCCATAGCTTAATGACACTTCCGCATGAAGACTCATTTGTAACATTTGGATTAACGTCCTCATGTAACATGAAAACCACCCACATTTCCTTCATTACCACACGGTTTGCCTAATCCTTTCACTACACCAAAGCACGAAATGATGTTGGTCAGCAACTATAAATGGTATGGCTCTGTGAGAATTAGTCTGCCACCAATATGACATACTTTGTTATCTAAAAGTATAAAAAGGTGTTTAACAGCCTCTCAGAATGTTTTCCCTCAGCAGTCATCCAAACACTGTCTGAATTACGTCACAGGCAAATTAATTTGGCATGGCTCACATTTCCCATTGAGGTGGTAGAGACATTACACCTGTGGTGAAGAAAAGTCTCAGAAGCCAACTCATAAAACATTTCAAGCCTAAAATAAAATCTTTCCTCACTTTAAAATTCTCAACGTTACAAGAGATCATCTGCGCTACTGAAATAGGTACTTTTAGATAAGAAAGCAGCATCCTGTAAGGGTGAATTTAACATATAAATATAAACTTTTCCCTGTCTATAGGGTCTACTGCACAGGGTATGTAGACAGATAACATTCCCCGAAAATGAGTCACATAAACGGGCCATTCCATATCACAGCAAGAGGATATTTAACCTGAAATTACTGCTTTGTTAAGTAGGGCTATGTCCACACAGGCCATCCATATATTTGCTTATATTTATCAGCTGCTTCTTCTGTGCCAAAACTTCACTTTAGGAATATGCAAATGCTGCCAAAGTGGTTCGGATGGCATTAACAGAGCGGCCGCTATGGAGCTCCGGCTCCAACAACAACCCATTGTACACTTTCACCGCTTTTCCCCTCCAGCTTCATCACCCCTGGGTCCAGCGAGATGTGAAGCCAGAGCCCTGAGGTGCTCTGCTAATGTCTCATGAAGCACTTTAGCTTAAATTGCCATATTTGCCATAGAAGAAGAATCTGGACAATAAAAACGAAGTTATGTGTGGCATGTGTGGGCATAGCCCTGTATATCATAGCAGTCAGTTAGGTAGGTAAATTATGGTGATGGATTACTTTTTAAAAAGTTAAAGAGATTCCATAATGAGGATTACCTAAGGATTTTCCAAGTTTATATATAGAAGGCTGGTTATACAATGCACAAGTAAAGATTTAAAATAAATGAATTATTTTAATGAGAATGAACCAAGTTCAGAAATAAGCCACTGGTTCTGACAACTGTTGATGCCACTGATTACATCAATGCGATTTCACTGATTCCACTGATGTATATGCTGCACTATGTTAATGGACATGCATATATACAATAATCTTTATGGTTAATTTAGAAGCACACTTTGCACTGAATGAGCAGTCATGTCTTAGGGGTAGGGAGCGCTGCATGACCCCAAATAAGCAGAATGGCAAGCTCTGCTTACTGGCACAGATTGGCTTTCATATTCACTTTGCCGTTTCTAAAAAAGATACATCACTTTTCCTCTCTGCCTGGGATTTTATATCCAACAATAATCCTATTCGAAACAATCTTTCAAGTTTTCTCCATTAATAATGATGTTAACACCCTGTAAAACACTGTGAGAACTTTCTATTTGGTATTAGGGTAGGTTTCCACATGGCACAGATCACTAGAGACAGACTAAAGCCAGACTTGGCTGATATCCCAGAGTATTGAAAATGCGGAACTCTGCTTTTCTAAGGCAACTGAAGCTACAACACCAACCTGGCCCTGCCCGTTCCATGATGAGCTATTAGATTGGCTGCATTTAGAGTGATTTACAGCTCCATTATAGGATGACTGACAATAATTGGTCTGTTTATTAAATGATGAAGGCAATGGTAATAGGCAGCAGCAAGAAGGGATCATCACCTCCAGGCACAGACCATTGATATGGTACAGCTTTATCATAAGAAATTTACTATGATCCTATATGAAATTATAAAGATGATTATTATTAATAAAGTCAAGTAATGCACCTAATAATCATAGGCGATGCGGATTTTGTTTAATTGTATTTTATGTACACTACATATGTATCCAATACTAACTGTGTCACCTATAAAATAATTCTCTTAAACTCTTTTTCTATTGCATAAAGTAGATTCATTGACCCAATATTGTAAATTATGCATTTGCAATATTTGGCCATATTTAGTTCAAAATAATAACTTATATATGAAACATATGCATAACTTATATATGAAACACAGGACACATGAAGGACTTCATTCCATTAACATGTGTTTGCATGGGGAAGAACTGTAAATAACTATAATCTATCCCATATATCTAAGGCCTCGTCCAGACAATCATATTTGGCGGACAAGAACTGGCCACACAAGCTGCAGCAAGCTCACATCCGCCATTAATTTGCATTATGCACAGTCACGGTGCTCACTCCTCTGGTTTGGGGCAAGGTACAAGGCCAAGGCGCTTATCCTGAGTGGGATGTTTTCTGGTACATACACATACATGTGACTATAATGGAAAATGTTCATTGAATCTCAAAGGGGTATTCTCTTTATAAAAATGTAAGTCTTATTATTATCATGATTCTTATGGTCTATGTATATACAGGATATGCTATAAATGTTTGAGAGATTGTTAAACCTGCCTTGACTGGTGAGGTAGTCTCTGGCTAGTAAATCCATACAGGGAATGAATGTAAAGGCAGTCTAGCAGGTGCATGACTCTCTCCAGAAAAGTTAGACATCTGTTTTTAAGACTCTACACACATGCATAACCACCTCTCCATTCATCTCTTCCCTGGCATTGGTAGCCTCGCTAATCAGAATGTAAGTCAGGAACCTGTATGGGTAAGACATTTATGGAAAAACATCATAAATGGAAGTACCAAAAGTATTACTAATCAGAACTTCAGCAAGGGTTCACATCAGACTAATCTTCTTTTTTTGCCTGCGTTTCCAGAATAGCTTACTAGCCAATGGTACCAGTGCTGTTAATAAATATTTGAGGCTGTTAAAGATCTATATTCTCTAACCACAAATTAAAGTTTCACAATATTTATGTAAAGAATACATACATCTATACAAACACAAACATCTATAATAAATCATCTGGCATAGTTCACAATACAGTATTTTTCGGACTATAGGGCGCACCGGATTATAAGGCGCACCATCAATAAATGACTGCTAAATCCTCTAAGTTCATAAATAAGGCGCACCGGATTATAAAGCGCACCTGATTATAAGAATGAATGACCAGCAGGTGGAAGACCTGTGCACAGTTCAAGGCAGCTGTTGTCTGTATGTACGGTTCATATATAAGGTGCACTGGACTATAAGGCGCACCTTTGATTTCTGAAAAAAATCAAAGAATTTATTGTGCGTCTTATAGTCTGAAAAATACGGTACTCTCAAAAAAACTTGGTTCAGTGGTTCACTAGTCGAAAAACCAAGAACATACTAATTTGCATCTTACATACCCTCAAAAATAGTAGTACGAAAAGAATGATCCAGCGCTTTGTGTTTGGGAAACAAATACTCCAGGCGTTTTATTTCAAGATACAAGGAAGGGTGTAGACATCACATAAACCCTGGCACTGCGTCCAAGAGGTGGACTACACTGTCCAGCCTACGCGTTTCGAGCGCATACACACGCTCTTTGTCAAGGCTTAGCTAAGCCTTAGCTAAGGCTAAGCCTTGACAAAGAGCGTGTGTATGCGCTCGAAACGCGTAGGCTGGACAGTGTAGTCCACCTCTTGGACGCAGTGCCGGGGTTTATGTGATGTCTACACCCTTCCTTGTATCTTGAAATAAAACGCCTGGAGTATTTGTTTCCCAAACACAAAGCGCTGGATCATTCTTTTCGTACTACTATTGCTTTACACGCTGGTCACGTGGGATCCGAGTCGCTGGGACCGAAATCTCCTCAGGAAGAATCCGAAAAGCGGGTGAGAGCAATTCTACTTTTCTCTTCACACTTTATACCATTGACTTTCGTGTTCATACCCTCAAAAACACCACTGTTCATGTAATAGAGCAAGCAACTCATAACACATTACTAATTTTATATATATAATAAATATAAATATATGTATATAGGGCCGGCTGCAAGTGCCAGGGTCCAGAGCTGCTGGAGGGACCCACATAAGACTGTACATAAGGAATCCATGTGGGTAAGGAGGCTGTATCTAGTGAATCCATAGGGTGTGAGGGTATATAAAATAACCGTGAGGGGGCTGTTTTGTATGATAAACTAGGGAACATTTTAAGGAACTTGAGACCGATTTAGTTTCTGAATTTTGAATGCTGCCACATGAGTTCGCTGCAAATGGGCTCACTCAGGCTCTGTCGCCCATGGGCTTACTGAAACCTGGTGCCGACCCTATATATATATATATATATATATATATACTGTGTATGTTGTCTGTCAATAGTTTCCAAAATCTTTTAATGATGACTAGATTACTGAAAAATTAACAACTGCACCCTATTGTGTAATAAATATAGGGTTAGATGTATTAAAAGGTAGGCTCTGTACAGCTTTTAAAAGACTGTCTTAGGCGCGTTGCTGCCATTCACATGTATTATTGTGGTTTATACTGCTTGATACATTACCAATTTGCTTTTTAATCCCATGGCCAAAAACATATGACTTTTTTCTAAGTTGTCTTTGAGAACGCCATCTTGCCTAAGGTACTGTTAACAGCATTTAGTGATTTGCTTTAAAGCAGCCTCATGGCAACAAGCAGCCATAGACTGGAGATGACTCACTGAGGACCATGAGTAGGGCCGGGCAGTTGATAAAATGTGGCAGCACCGCTTGTCAATAGTGGATTTAAAAAAATTGCTCAGTTTTGTTATCTATTAAGAGGTTTTTGTGCAAGGAGGGGGAGTAAATAGCCTGTGATATCATCTATTGACAGTAGTGAACTTAATTACTGTGTTATTAGTGTGTACTATGGTGGCGTTATCTTCCATTGTAATCCTGTCTGGTTTTTCGGTTGTGTAAATAAGGTGACTGCTGCAAATAAGCAAATGTCTATTAATATTTGGCCTACTACACAGGGTTAAAATTGCAGGATTCAGTTTTACATAAAAATGTTAAAAACATTTTCTTAAAGTTACTCCTTCACTTTAGGATAATAAAATCAATGTTTCCCTTTATACATATACTTGAGTCAACTCAAAGAAACATAAATCCTGGGTGTCTTCAGTTTCTGGTAAGTATAGACAACCTCCAGCTGTTTTATTGAAAAAGTCCTGGAAACTAGACCTACTTTATATAATAAAGACATGCAAATATAAAAAATAATGGCTGTGTTCCATACGGTGTCATATATACCAACCAGCATGTATTGTTGAATGAGTCCTCTGGGCAATGGTGATGACAGTAACATGACAGCATCTTCTGTGGTGGGGCAGGTGCGGTGCTCTCCGTGTCCTCCTTCCTGCTGTCCACATTGAGTTTCATTGAGCTCCTCAGAAGCATATTATCAAGAAGATTTGCTGAAAAGGAAATGGATAAATTATATGATCTGGGCACCAGGCCAATATCTGGTCACATTTAAATATCCCAAAAAGAAAGCAAATAATTTCACAGTAGGTTAAACTTTGGATTTCCATGAAGAAAGCAGCAAGCTCCTAAAGATTACCAGATGAACTTCCAACACTATAAATCTTCAGACGTAAAGCTATACTCCTACTTGTTTAACATTCGCAGCGGTCGAGCAAATGATAATACCAACAGAACAACCCCAAGCAAAAGGAAATGAAGCTTAAATGAAAGGGCACCAGCAAATATCTAATACCAACAACGTGTTAGCAGTATAATGGTGTCAAAATCAAATTCTTAAACTAGATGAAGCTCCAAGAAGACACTAATGAGCTTAATAATGGATAGCTGAGAGGACACTGCTTGGAGTTCCAAAACATTCTCGACAGCCGAAGAATTTCAGCACAAGTGGTGTGACTTCCACCTGCTGCAGCAAACTCCCATCAATGAATACTAAAAAGAAAAACATTCTGACACTGCTGACATGGCAGTTGCATTATTGGAGGAACACTCTAGAATAAAATAATATAGTGTGGTATAAATAGATCTGGGGCAAAAAGTTGGTGCAAAACTACTTGGGCCCTGCTCCAGCCATCATTCCATTTCAGTTTATAAAGTAACTTTTCTTTACTTCAACCATTATTTGGGAATTGTAAGTGGTCACTCACCCACTTTACTTGCCCGTGTTTTGATTATTGCCTCAACCTTCATTTTGACCTTGCTTGGAAATTGCTACAGGATTTTATCTTTTGCCCTGGATTTTACTTCTAGATGAAAGAGTTATCTACATTTCTAACATCCTTGGGCCTAATAAATTCTGACTACATGACTCTACCCCATAGAATTCTGTTTGCTATCTTTCCCTCCCTGCTACTACCACCAATCCATGGCTATTCAGGTAACCACCACCGAGGAATTTGTGGGTAGCAAAGTCCATACAAGGGGAATGAAAATGAGGACCACTGGATGTTTTACAACTCCAAGGAAACTTTAGAGCCATAATCAAACAGATTAGTGCTTGGAAAACAGACTGCAAATGTACCTCCGGCTCCCGCCCGAGGAGCCAGAAGCAAGCTCTTGCCCCTCTTTCTGCCAGCCCTAACTCTCTGACGTTACCAGTCAGCTCCTAGCTCCATTAATAAATATTACTGTTGCATAAAAATCAAACAAAGGCAAAAAAGTGAGGCTTGCACTAAAGAACAGACAAGAAAGGTAAACATGGAATTAACTTTACATGCTAAAAAACACAAGAAGAGCATAAGTGTGAATAGGAAACATAGGTGTGAAGAGGAAACCATAAAACAATTAAGTGGTCCACTTAGACTTTAAGTAAGTGTAAGATTTGTCGTCTGGGGTACACCCACTACCAACTCTCTATTAGAACACAACTTATTTGACTTTGACCTGCTTTGTATTTCTCTTCCCTTTCTGATGACTATTAAGTAATTAGTCTAAGTCCATTGTCTAGATGTCTTTTTAACTTGCCCATTATAACAGCCTTGTATAATCACTTAACCAGTAGCTTCAGTAAAAATACAAATTGTAAACCATGAAACCCTCTTTATAACATAGATGGTGTTCATGTCTGTCTTTACATAAAAAGAATTAACACTAGTTTGTGATACTCTTGAAATGCGGCCTGTATAAATGAGCAGGAACAGATGTTGTGTTTCTGGGTCAGTGGAACATACCCTTTCAGAAGAAGTTCTCTTTCAGCAAGCAGTCACAAAGCTGGTTTTGTAACGATACAACATTGTTATTCATGGATAGGGAATGAACTTTCTAAATAAGTTCCAGCCAGAGATTTTCAGACATCTGGCTCATAGGGTGGCACAGTCAAATAACAACATTAATAGTAATACGGAGTGAAAACCATAGGTCTGTGTTTTCTTATGACATTACAGGCTTTGGATGAAATTTAATGTTATCCACTCTCTCAGCCAGCTTTTGGGAAGAGAAGTGATAGATCACAGTCTCCTGTCTAACAGAAAGTTCGGAAATGAGACAATTGGAAAAAATAGTGAATGCAATAAAAAGGCATCTATCTAACAGTACATCAAGCATCATTCAGGATATTTTTTTCTTATTAGATCTGAAGGAAGTCACATGTCCAAAGTGTCTCTTTAGTGAGGTAGTCTAGAGCACCAGATAGCATCAGATATGAGGACATTGAAGGACATTTTTTATACAAGCTTGATTTTTAGCTTTTTGGTTCTATCTTCACAGTAGTACACCTCAGCTTATTTACAAGAAATATTAACCTCAGACCATATCTAAATATCAATTATTATTTTCATCAGTTCTGTGTTGCATATGAAGACCAGTTGTATAGCTAAAAGTAGTGCCATTTGGGTTGGCAAGGGACAAATGTCTTCAACCACTAAAGACCAATTGTATGCATACAGTATATATATTTTAGTGATTTTTTTTTTAAATTGCAACTGTACAACATTAATTTGCATTGTAAAACCTGATAAATTACTAATATTTTAAGAAATTCTCAAAAATGTTGACTCAGTCACACAAAAACAAGTGTGTGGTATCTATGATGAATTGTGTGTACCTATATACACATTGTTTTATTTATTTTGGACTGTTTTCCTCTGTATGGTTGTGTAACAAGTTGTTTTACTTTTTTGGCAAATTCTATTAAATATTTGACAGAAAAAAAATGTGGTATGGTCCATTGGACTTGTTATGTACAGAGGTATTTTCCCCTAGAAGCAATGCTCCACCGAGCCAGACAAAGCTGTGGTGTACAGGCTCCACGCCAGAGTGTATGACTGATGATATACTAGGCTTTACTTCTGTGTTATTCTTCTCAACTTAGAGTCATTTTTCTTCCTGGGTGTACAGTAAATATGTTACCTAGTGAATAAAATAAAAGGTTTAACTATTGAATAGTGGTATAAAGAAGTTTAATCCCATAAACAAACCATTTCAGTTGACATATTGATTTCTTTATACCCTATCGGAGATGTTTACTAAAGGCCTCTTGATGGCAACCTGTGCGTATCATTACATCAGATTTCTTTAAGGTATTGAGTTCCCTTGACTAAAGCTTGGTTCTCAATTTTCTTTGCATCCGATAGAAATTGATAAAATATGCTTTTAGAAAAAAGGATCTGACTTGTAAACAGTAATAATCACAAATCAAACACCAGATGCCTTCCTTAACACATAATACAATTTATACAGTGCGGCAAAGGCGATAAGGCAAAACCTCACCTACAACGCAAACAAAAGGGAAGAAGCGACAGTCAACTGGAACGATGCTCCAAATATGCGTTTCAGATCCAGACAAGCGAACAACAGTCTGACTGGATGGAACAAGCAGCTCTGTAATCTGAAGCTCTTCATAGCTTCACTTTGATATCTGACCTTTCCAGACACATCTGAGCTTTGAAACAAGTGTGTGTGAAAACATTTAGTGATAATCATCCCAGTGTGTGAGGTGAGAAAGCCTGCACAGCTAAAAATAGGCCAATTATGCCTGGATTTATCTCCTGGACTCTGACTAAATCCAGGTACATTAAGGAGGCAATAGACCTCTGCACAGAGTCTTGCTCATCAATCTGTCAGTCTATCAGCCAATAGTGCTGGTGAAGTAAGCAATACTAGACGTCATCCCCTATCTCTGTGGAATAATAGAGAAAGTAAAAAATGTTGGTAGCGGCCAGGTATTGCAGCTTCCTTGAGGTTTCATCAACAGTTTACAAGCTTTTACTGTTTGCCTGCTTCCTAACCGTAAAGCTTCATTCTTCAGATGGATCAAGATGATTGCGGAACCCAGCTCTTTTGTACAACTAATGTCAATGATATCCCCTTAAAAAACTACATAAAAATTCCTGATATCACCAAACAGTGAATCTGTCACCAAAGATTCCTGAATATGAAGATATTGGCTCACATTTATCAAAAACAGTGCAAACTTCACTATGTGCAGTTTTCCTGTGTAGTGTGCAGGGTCTGTCCGATTCAGCAATTGTGGCGCCCGTTCTTCATGAATTTGGCGCTCCCTGCACAGCTCTGACAGAGTGCACCAACTTTTTCAGTGAAGGATTTTGTGTTTGGGTATAGTGCAGCCATGACACTAAATAGTTGATACTTCTTGAATACATTTGCAAGCAGTTTTCACATTAAATAAATTAAATTAAAGTCTGATAGAAAACTGGTGCAAGGGCTTTAGTAAATCTGGGCCATTCTATTAAATCTGAGCTATTCTACTTCTTCTAAGGCCTACAACCAACAAGAGGATCATTGAACTCACATTATGTGCTTGCCAGAAAATCCGGCACGAACACTCAGAGACCGGAACAGAACTGACACGTTGAGTTTTGTTCTGGTCTCTGCACATTTGGGCCAGGTAATCTGACAAGCATGCGGTGCAAGTTTGATGCAAGTTAGTCGCATGAAACTTGCTTGTGGGTTTTAGGCCTAAATCTGTTCATGGACCAAGTATACAGAATAGAGTACACTCTCCTGAAGAAGCTAAAGCGAAACACGCGTCGAGGCCAGGGGCCACTAGATAGATACCAGGTATCTTATATTGAAAACATTGGGCTACATTAACTAGGTTTTTTTTCAGACTGTGCCCATTCTTCAATAATAAAATGGCTTGCACAGGTATTTAAGTAGTGGGTGCATTGCTATTGTGTCACACGAAACCCTTTTTGTGGCACAGTTGTGATGGCTTCCATGCAACACAAATTATGGGGCATGCCATCGGACAGTCCAACTGATTCGGACTGAGCGCCAGGTTTAACTTTCGTATTGTGTTCCACTCCCTTGAAATTAGATGCACCACAAAAAAGATGGTGAAATCTATCGGACCTGAGCAGGAAAACGACACATTCCGGATATCGGGCACACAATCTTCGTGAATTGCGGCACAGTGGATTATAGTTGGACAATGCACTTTCTGTGAACTCCAGTGAATGGTAAGGAAATGAACTCTAAATAGATAAAAAGCAAGATATCGAAATAGAATCTAGCATTGAAGTTGTATACCTGGTTTAGCACATTGTGAAGTTTACCCCAGAACATACTGGTAGGTTGATTAGATTGTAAACCCCATGGGGAAAAGGATTGATTTGGCAAACTCTGTGCAGCTCTGCGTAATCTGTGTGCGCTATATAAATCAAGAATTATTATTATTATTATTTCTCCAGTATGTATTTATGACCATTTTAATGAACTATTTATGTACCGTATGTACATTCTTTCTTTTTAAGTATTAAATAAATAAAAAATTATAATTTTTAGTATACTTGGTGGCATGTTCCCTACTCGATGCACTGACTTCATTATAACCAGGCATTAGATGCTATGTAAAGCATGGGAGAGGACATTTATATGTGTTTCATCCTTCAGATAACCGGTCTTATTTTACTGCTACATTTAATCACAACTGTGCCCTAACAGAGAATCGACGGCCAAAGTTTGCAAAACAAAGTTGCAAACACCAAAAATATGATATGGATGGACAACCCAAGGCAGTGTATGACAAAACTATAGGAGCGGAAGAATGGCATAACATTAACTAGACAGTTAAATCTGTTCACTGTAGTAGATGCAGAAAATCCGTGATCAGTTTATTCATCCTACGTGTGACTCCGCTTTACATCCTACAGCACATTCACATCACATTCACATTCGTTTTTTAAAAGTGAAAATGTTTTACATTCCCATTTATCCTGATAAGAACATTACTGAGGAGAGTAGGACAGTCATAAAGTCTTTTCTGCGGTGTTATTACAATTTATAGCGCCTTGGAAAGGTGGTAGCTGTTGCTGAGCATATGTTAATATTGCTTTGCTGTCTTGTGATTGGTTGCAGTACTACAAGAAATATGTGATAAATCCTCTTTATGTTTCTGGTGTAGTCACGGCTTCTCCACTCCACTCGGCAATTAATTGCACTTGTGGGACGACAGCAATCAATTCTGACCACAAAAAGGATTGGCACGATTCACCGTAAACGCTCTCCGAAACTAAAAGCCTTTCTGTGTTTGGAAACCTTGTTGCATTTGCTCAATCTGTATGAGTGGTATATTAACTTTGCTCCCTTAGAAAACAGAGTTAACCACTGCACTACCAATTGGTGTAACATATCCACACTGCATATATGCAAGATTATAATATGTCTACAAAAATCCACAGAAACATTTGAGCAGACGAAATGATAAGAAGAAGAGAACACACAGAGGACATACAGATTCCTCTGATAATGTTAGTGGCTTGTGCCAAGTACACACCCTTTGATGAGCTTTAAACAATACTCTGTGTTTTCCAAAGTGCCAGCCAGCCTTTGCCAGGGCTCTTTATTGTAGTAAAAGTAGTTTTATGGGACTGTTAAATTACTGATCATTAGCATAGGTGATCAATATCAGATTGTCCAACTAGCTTCCCCTAGAGAACAGGTGTTTGAAGAGCACAACCTCTTTAAATAAGAGAAACATTTAGCTACGCTGATGACTTAACCAAACCTATTGATGTTCCATACATTGTATACCTGCTGTATAGTTGTACATATGTGCTATAGTTCTGCCTGGTTAACTAGACTATGACAGTTGCAACCTCTTAATGAGAACAATGAATGTGATACAGTAAGCCTGAGCTTTGAGCAGCTCACTGTAGGGGGTGCTGAATGTCAGACCTCCACCGATCCATCCTTAGTCTAGATCATCAATATTTTAAGCCCTTAAAGAAATTCTACCATCAAATGCAGCATAATAAACCAGGAACTGTGACTGCTTTAATCTTCTTATATTTGATATCCATGACCTCCTTCCTTCTAAGATCAACTTTAACAATTATGCTGATGATAATTAATGGCTCTGGTAGGCGTTTCCAGAGCCTCTTTGTGATGTAGCTTGACAGACTGTTACAATGATCAGAGCAGGTCTCCGCTTCCCCTGCACTTCCTACTGCTGCTAGATCACTCCGGCAGAGGGAGGAGGGAGAGAGCAGGGGTATGGGTGAGATATGTTGTGTTTATTGTAACAGCTTGTGAATCTGCACACTGAGGAGCTCTGGGAACACCTGCAGAGCCATTCAAGCTCATTAGCTGATTATGGATGGAATAAGACCATGGATAATGATTTGATGGAAAAAAAACTATTGAATTCACAAGCACGCCAAAATTTTGTGCCCAAAAATAGAACAAGTCTAGAGTGTCGGAAAACAGGAATTAGTGTAGCCAACAAATCATAAAATAAGGCGCAAAAAAAGAAAAAGAAGAAAACACTGCCAGTTTCCTGTTTGAAAGGCCATAATAAATTACCAACATCAAGTCTCTGTGGTCCTGTGGTTTAGTGTCCCAAATTAACCTGTTAGGATTCTTTATGTGGCTGCTATAGAAGAGGTAAACTTTTATACCAACCTAGAGATCAGTATGATAAGTCACATGTGCCGTGCCTATGGCACATGTACAGTAAAGTCGGCTTACCCTATGACTGCTTCTTTGCCGAGAGCTCTGTACTAAGGAGAGTATACAAGATTAAAAACACATTCATCCCAAGATACCACATCATAGGCTGGGTGATAACACTTCGAGATTCCCCCATTATATTCACGTCTGTAAACTCCAAAAATCAATATCTATACACAAGAAAAAGGACTTCGATACCACATATTATTTATCATAAATTTTACTAGTTATTTCTTAAACCACTCAAAATACATACAATCATAGAAATAGATTCCAGAAAAAGCCAATAAAGAAAATAATGGTAACACCTATGCTATCAAGGATACCACAGCTACTCAAAACACTAGTGTGATACAGAGTGTAAATGCACACATGTGATTTATTGAATATCTCACCAGGTAAACATCACATGCTTCCCTTCCATTGCCTACATACAATTTGTAGATTTTAAACACAAAGCCAAAAATCGTTTACATAACACACGGGTTATCATGGTACCTTACCCACATTTGTTCCACAGATTCCCGGTAGCAGCCGTAGTGAACGTTTTGCACAGTAGCTTTCTCAAGGTTTTCTTGAATTTGGGACACTAAACCACCAGTCCAAAAGGACTTGTGGATGGTTTAGTGTCCCAAATTGCTTTGACAGGTTCTCTTTAAATTGTTGTCTTGTATATCAAACTTGTCCAAGTTCACATTATAGAAGTTTTATTCAATTGTTGAGAAATCAAGCATAGAACACTGGACGTGACATAAAATAGCTAGTTTTCATTTTATGGCTGCTTAACAGAGTTTTGTTTCTGCTAAAAACGTTTGAGTATGAACCGTACAAACAATGAATGCTTTGGCACCCTTGTTTTCAGTATATGAATGCTTTACCAATGACAAGCCTGGCACTCTTCTTATTAGAAACTATTGTGGATGAACAGAACTGGACTTCTTGAAGAAGGAATGATGCCAGGTTCATGCAATCATATTTAACATGAGTACATGCATTAAAATAAAATCTGATAATAGTTAACGTTTGCTAAGCATTCAGAAGAACACTTCTGCAAATCTATTTATCCAAGTTAATAGCAATCCATAACAATTTTATCAGTTTGATTCACTTTTGAAGTACAAATTAGCTGCAGACCTGGAAAAATGGTTTGAGCGCTGGGACACATTAGGCTTTTCCATTCTTTAATAAATAACCCTGCATTTCTTCCAAATATTTTTGTATCTGGCTTCAATAAATATCCCACATTCACTGCCGGATACGTTGCAATCAATACCGTTTCCAGAACGCTAATCTTTATAAGACTGTTATAACAAGATTCATGTGCGGATGAACAGACATGCAAGGGACATCTATTAAGGACACACTACGCTTCACACTGCGACTAATCCTGCACCTGTGATGTGTTATATAGCAGCTAAGAAGTGAGCTCCTGGGTATACAGCATAATACATTTCAGCTGCTTTTCTCAGTATTCTCTTTGGTTGAGAACTGACTGGTCATTTTATTTAAAGACACATTTGCGACTGTTGACTATGCATGACATTTATCTAAAGCACCACATATCAAGTAAAGCATTATAGCTATAAAGAAAAGTAATCAATCTCTGGACTCCTTCATTAAAAGTATGTGACATGGCATGAAGGCCAAGGAGTGGGCAGGAGGAGGAGGCTTAAGCCTGCAAGGGGGTTTACCAACATTTGGGTCAGATTAAGCAGAAATAGGCAACACCACCAAAATAGTGGTACAGACATAAAAAAGGCGCAAGAGCGGCAACAAAGGAAAAGACATTTCCCCCAGTTTTCTGTTTGAAAGGTGGTAATAAATGCTCCCCAGTGTCCCTGTAAAATGACAACCATTAAAAGTATGTGGGGTATGAACGGGATGATGATCTGAGTGAATAAGACAGCACTGAAGGATGAAAGCATATAACAACCAATACATCTGTGAGCTCTGATGTGTTACCAGATGGTACCACATCTCTGGATTTCGTCAAACAGGATTTATGTTAAAACAAAACTATGCAATGAAAAAGCTTTTGCAGACTTTTTTTTCTACACTTTGCCCTTTTAAAACCCAAAATATATCAATAGTCATGACTAATGGGCCTACAAAGTATTTTATCCTAGACAAAAGCCAAGAACACACACACACCATTCCACACTACAGTTGTGCACTTTCTTGTGGAGATTATTTTTACCATTCTGCTAGCTGAGAATTCTTGGCTACCATGTTGATTTTTTATCACATTAATAATAACAATAATAATTCTTTATTTATATAGCGCCTACAGATTACACAGCGCTGCACAAAGCTTGCCAAATTGGTCCCAGTCCCCATGGGGCTCACAATCTAAACAACCTAACAGTATGTTTTTGGAGTGTGGAAAGAAACAGAAGTGCCCGGACGAAACCCACGTAAACATGGAGAGAACATACAAACTCTTTGCATCAATGTCTTATTTAATGGAATTTTTAGTAAGACAACAATATTGAGTAGCCAGGCTCATGTATTAAAATACAAAGGGGATCCTCACGTCATGGACCCTCTGTCACTTAATGGTCTAGTGATGATGTCCGGACAAAGGGCCAATTACTAACTGTGACCCTGCTTTTTGGGACACAATTGCTTTACCAGGTAGTGCTGACTGGCAGATGAAAGAATGGTGGGAGTATCCTGGGATGCTATTTTATTCTTATAGAGGGGTCTGCGTACATTTCAGCATAGTGTACGTTTCTTTTTTTCTGGATTAAAAAAAAGGTAGCTCACGACTGGCATCCTCTCCTTAATATGTTGATAACATAGACATGGTAACTAAATCTGTGTAAGGAAAATAGTACAACGAGAGGAAAATGTTGCTAGGAATGCTTCTATCCACTACTGTACCACATCTTCTCTATACAGTTTGTATTTGTCAGAAGAGTGTCAGTGTGTTTACATAAGGGAAAGTGCTGCCGACAATCATCAAGCATCTTTAATGTTATATAAATGAGAAGGCTACCAACATACATTCATGGAAAGGGGTCTTAACGTTTGGCAATGAGGATGAATATAACTCAGCAAAATGCTTAGTTATTTTTATGCTTATTTAGAGTCCTTTAAAAGCTAAAAAATAAATAGTAACCTAGTAATATAAAACTACCTAGAAGTCCCTATATATAATCCAGTGAGAGTTGTAGTTCAGTTCTCAGTTCTTGTATATGATGCACACTTTGTGCTAATTAGAATACCAGGAATGACGAGAAGCTTTTATAACTGGCGCCGTCACACACAAACTGCTTTCCATGCATATACAGCTTCGCTCCTCAGGAGTCCACTGTCTCTTTGCAAGCCATATAGTATAAGCAAAAGAATCATTAGTTATGACTGCCCTTGTCTAGGAGATAGTGCTGAGTCTCTTTTCAGGAACTATTATGCTATAAACATTCCCTTGACAGCCATTTATCAAGCATTTAGATAAATAGTAGAAGCTACTTGACTGGATTGTAAAGAGAGAGAAAGAAAATGTTTGGTGTTTTGATATAAACTAGAGTTCATTTACATTGGTAATAGAGACTGAACATAAATATGCACTATATATATATATATATATATATATATATATATATATATATATATATATATATATATATGTGTGTGTGTGTGTGTGTGTGTGTGTGTGTAATTTTTTAGAATTAAAACCAGAAGACAATAAAAAAAAGTGAGGAAAAAGTAGTGTGTCCTTTATTTTCAATTATACTGAGCTTCTGGTTTTACTTTGAAACTACATAAAAACTAGTATATACAAAAGCAGGAACAGTGGGTAAATCCCATGATCAGGTTGGAGTCAATTTCTTTAAGGCAGTTTTTAGTGTAAAATTGTAAATCGAAGTCAGAAATTAAATAAAGAAAGAAGTACAGGCAGTCCCCTACTTAAGAACACCCGAGGAAAGAATACATTAAAGAAATGTAACTACTCACTAGGAATGTATAATTTAGGAAAACTTTGTTTAGCAATGTTAAGGTTATGGGTCCTGCGAACAAACATCCACAATTGTTTTACTGTATCTGCAGTAAATCGCGCAGTAGAAACATAATATAAAAGCTCTGGATCATAGCACTTTCTTTGTTATCATATAAACAGTGTTATCCTAAGTTATAGATATGTTGACAGCTGTTTCTACCATCGTTTCCAGGGACAGCATAAAAGCCTTGCCCTTGGATGTTTCTATCTGTTAGTAAATAATGATAAAGCCCTTGGTGGTGTTAGATAAGAACACCATGTTTCACCTCAGGTGATGTTTGCCGGATCCCTTACTCTAGAGAGATTAAGAGATCTGTATGGTAAACATGAACTGTAGACAGTTCACACTTAGAACATAACCTGCTGGATATGATGTGCATCTTAGTTAGCCGAAAACATATTATCATTCTATCATTCTAGAGATTTACAATGTACAGAAACTGTGGTCAATGTTCTAAATATCTGACAATCTAGATCATGACAGAAGCTATAAAAATGCAAACATAAAAAATGTTACCAAAAGTGTCAAACACGATAGGGTGTGTGGAAGCATTTTGGATCAGAACGTTCAATGCATATGGTATGTTCAATAAATTGTTTTTGCTTAAAGATTATTTCATGAGGCCTCTACTGAACAGCTCTTCAGAAACCAAATTATTTACTGAATGTCATTTAATGGAAATGTGGTGGTGGTAGAGAAACATAGACTATACTATGCATTATATGCAAACAGAAAATGTATCCATGGGAATGACACTCATATGTTGGCATAATGCCTGGATGGTAAATAGAGCCGTACAAAGCTATAGGAAATGTGCGTACAATATGACTATAAGGAATGCAGTGGGTGGAAAAGAAGAGGTGTCCTGCAGGGTGACATTGGGAGATATTGAAACAGTTTCTGCCTCTTTAACTACAAAGGGTAGATAACTCTGCTTTTCATGTAAAGTTAACTTCTGTATGCTCCAGGCTGTTATATGTATCCAAAAGAATTGCAATTAGCCTGTGATCCCGAAACTTACAGTTCACCCATGACACATGACATGGAAAAATTGAAAGAGGTTTTTAGGTTTTTAGAGTGAAAAGACCATAGAGTTCTGTAGTTGGAATTGCAATAGAGCCTTATTCACCTGTTAATAGTCCACGTGACAAATGGATGTGGCTTCACTGACCTCTGAAGCCAATATGGTCCTTAACTGAGTTAGACGTTGGACGATATGATACTGATGGGCTATAGCCCCAACTTTATGTTTAACACCAGTTTTTGATATGTAGATCATACATAAAGAATGAAGTGTTCTATATTCAGATGCTTATATCAGGAGACCATTACTTTTCTGAAATGTTTTCATTTTTAATTAATTTCTTCTTAATTTTTTTCAAATTCTTTCATCTCTTTCTCAGGAAACACTATGTGAAAGCAGGGACAGTCTGACTTTCAGAAACTTATGTTTCTACTTAGTAATGCCCCCTAGAGACTTCACAGTTCCACCATGTAATGATAAAAGGTTACAGGTGGGAGGACAAATTTAGCCAAGTCAGTATTATAGTGCTGACATGATCTGGTTGGTCGTTCTAATTGAGCGGCTGTAATTGACCTATGCCCTGGCTTCCCAGTACACACTCTAATTTTACCATTTGTCTCAAACAGAAACAGTGTCTGTGCCTGTAGGCTAGCTTTCCTCATCCTCAACAGCCGGATTGTGAAGTATTTAGCAGAGATTTAGTAGAAGTAGTGTATAAAAACATGTTGGGTATATACTAATATTTCAAATATACCGTATATACTCAAGTATAAGCCGACCCAAATATAAGCCGAGGCCCATAAATTTACCACAAAAACCTGGTAAAACGTATATTTTTTTAACTCGAGTATAAGCCGAGTTTGGGTTTTCAGCACAATAGCTTATTCTAGTTTTTTCTACAAAAATAAGAAAACATACATCTACACCTTAGTAAGATGCTAAACAATTAAACATAAGACTTAGCTGCTTTCACATGATCACACAAAATGGCAGTACCTTGTATTCAGACAGAAAACGTCTGTAGATGGATTAAACATTCCAGCCCTGAAAGCCGGTGCAGACAAATAGATGTTTTCTTCCTGTTCTCTCCTAAACACATCACATTCTGACATATTTTAACACATCCATTTGCCTGAAGCTTTTAAAACAACAAGCTGGAGGTCAAAAAGAAAAAGCCACAGGTGTCTGCAATGTCAAGAGTGAAATAACTAGAGGTCAAACTAAAATCCGATCCTTGTACCGAGACATTCCTGAAGGCATTACAAACACTCCCTCAAGGAATATAACTCTTCCAAAAAATATCACTTAGTGATCCTTCACAGTCTAAACAAAGAAATTCAGTGCTTCTACTGCATGCACACACATATCTCGGATGGATAAGAATATGAAAATAATGACCTAATATGACAATAAGATCCATAAAACCCAATCTCGCAATCAATGTGGACAGAGATCATGGGATACATAACCATTTTCTGTTGACTTCTAGGGAGTTTAAAAAATAACAATAATAAACCTTTATTTATATGGTGATATCATACTCTACATTGCTTTACAAATCATGGGGTTCAAATACAAACAAAATTACATTACAGAGTAATAACATAGTAATATGAAAGAATAGGTGTGGGGGGCTTTCCTCACAAGAGCTTACAATCTATGATTAATGTATGCTAATGCAGAAGTTTAAAGAAGCCACTCTGAAATAAATGAAGAGAGCCATACATGCACAGTCACCTCTACATTTACAGTATTGGGGTGAGGAATTCTGAACACATTCCCAAGAAAGTTGCAGAGCTCATCACCAAATATGCCATAAATGAGAAAACCCCATTGAAGTCAACTGGTCTTCTATTTTTTCTGTGGTAACCAGTTGCTTCTCAAACTGTGAAGCTATCCATGGTAGTGGGATCTTACAACTGGGGGGGGGGCAGTTTTCCACTGATGATCATAAGCTACACAGGGCTTATACTGGTGGCAACAATCTTAGGTTATATTCTTTTAATATGAATGTTTTATTTAGGTTGGGGTTTAGCCATAATAATAAAAATACCAATTGGTAAAATAAACGGAACAATAAACTGAATACAAACAACTTACTTCTTGATTATTCTCAAACACATGTAAAATTCACAATATAAACCCAAATATCCAGAGGAAAAAGGTAATTTCCTGGAATGTAGTAATACACAATGGTGCCGCAAGTGTGTATTGCAGAAGTCATTTCTAAAGGTTTTATAGTCCAGGTGTTAAAGAATTGTCACCTACTTCTAGTGAGTAAGATACATTCACTGTTATGATGAAAACTGTGAATAATTACATAGCATGAATCTAACAAAATAGCACCAGATTGCTGCTTTATTTTTCGATTTCCTATATTGAATTGGATGTTCTGCTGTGGTGATCCTACAAAAAGCAGGTACAATTATGGTCTCAGAAAGGGCCTCTAGTGAATATTGATACCCATAAATTCCTGATTCCAAATAAATGTTAGTTCAATTTCAACACTCTGTAATGTACAGTATATTCTATAGTGACCACAGAATGAAACAATCATTCTGAAAAATGTTGTGATACTTTTAAATCACATTTTTATGCTTTCATTGAATGCATTAATTACATTATATTACTGCAACTTTTCTTATATATATATATATACTGTACAACAAAGAGGTAGAGCATTTCTGTGAAAAATAGGATTAAGATGCATGTGTGGGTGCAAGCTTCAGGGGGTCCGACTCACGATCCCGATAATCCACAATCCAAGAAAGGGAAGCAGCACTCCATGGTAAAAAAAAGGGTTTATTTCAACAGTGGGGAATACAACGTTTCAGCTATCTCAATGTAGCCATTCTCAAGCATGTATATATATTTTTATTTATTTATTTTCCTTCTCTATGCATTTTTTGTTTGTCTTGCATTACTTTGTAGTTAAACATACTGAGGGAGATTTATCATGCTCACTCTACCATTTTTTTTCTTTTGGTGGGAAGCAGGGTGGGTCGTGAGCGGACAGGGGCTAAACAGGTCTGACCGGCTGGAGATTGTGCCCAGATCTACTAAGAGGCCAGAGTCTCTTAGTAGATATGGACCCAGAGCACTGGCAGGTGAATTATAAATTCCCCCCATTGTATATTAATAAAGGACCAAACACTTAATTATTATTTAGTTAATAATTTATGGCCCCATTTTTTACCTGCTTTGCTATTTTTTCCCCTCTAGCACCTTCTGTTGTTTGATTGCTTTCCAAAACCATTTAGTTGGGTATTTCTACTTTTTGCACGCAAATCCTTTTAAAATAACCCTTTCAGACAAATGTCTATTAATCAAAATCCACTTTAACACCACAGCTTTTTTTTTAATAAAGGCAGCTTCACAATATATACAAAATAAAATACTATCAGTAATAAACCTGTTAAGTATAAGAAAATAATATGTGAGCTCATGTTGGAGGACTTGATATCACTACTAACCCTTAGGCAAAGGGAAGAGATTTGTAGTTCCTGCTCACCTTCTGGCACGATTGACCCCCAGAGCGAGATGCATCCAATAAAGCCCCACGGACCACAGGCACGAAATCCAAAAAAGAAGAAATTATGTCCGCGCTTCAGGGGATATGCAGGTAAAGCAAGGTTCCTTTATTTAGTATCCATATAAAATCCAAGACTGGCAAATTACAAAAGTGTGATGGCCCAGGTATGGTGACCTACGCGTTTCGCCCTCTCTCAGGGCTTAATCATGGTCTCTGTTGCACAACAAACAACATGTCGATTTAAAAACCCCCGCTTCAGTGATGGCGTGACGTCACGGCCACGTGACAAGATTCACGTGACTGACTTACGCCACACCCACCCCGATACAGCGTGGTATACAAATTCATTAAGAACTATAATTGGAGGTAAAAACAACCAAAATAAAAGGTAAAGTGGATGGTTCTAAGTTGCGAGTATAAGCAATGAGAAACATATAAGAAGGAAATCAATAATCCTTACTAAACGGAGTTTAAACAAGCTATAGTCTTAAGTCGTCACACGCCATCACTGAAGCGGGGGTTTTTAAATCGACATGTTGTTTGTTGTGCAACAGAGACCATGATTAAGCCCTGAGAGAGGGCGAAACGCGTAGGTCACCATACCTGGGCCATCACACTTTTGTAATTTGCCAGTCTTGGATTTTATATGGATACTAAATAAAGGAACCTTGCTTTACCTGCATATCCCCTGAAGCGCGGACATCATTTCTTCTTTTTTGCACTATTAACCCTTATATTATAAGTGCTGTAATACTTGGTTGTCTTTACTCCTCTGACTAAGTAAGTTAACAAATGAGCATTTGTATAACAACAAATTACAAATGTTTTATGGAAAGGATAACAGTCATTCTTAAAATATGTATTATTGTAGGACTATTTCTTAATTTTAATGAGTCTAAACTCTTCTAAAGCCTATCTCCACCCACTCTTGAAAATTTTCTTGAATGTAATCCCAATCTTACTCTCTCTTCAACTAATCATGCTACATCATACTCATAACAGACAAGGAAATTAACTATGCAACTACATTTTCCTGGATGGAATGAGGAAAACTTTCCCTTGTGGCTACCTTGTAAGGCTGTCCCCTTTAACATCAAGCATGACTTTCTCAGGAAGCCTAGTGACATGATGCGGGATAATAAGCAAACCAGTTTATCGATTCCAAATGGAAGAGTCCCAACTGTAGACAGAGCTGCTTCTGTGTTTGCAACTTTTAAGTACAATGTAGTGAACAGATTTGGCCAAGTGAGAGGCTGTTGATTAGTTCAGGGAAGTAAGAAGACTTCTTAAGGTTATTGATGCTCTACTGGGGATTCTGCAAAAAAAAATGCAAATTTAAATTTTCCAAGATGGGATGACAAAGTCATGCTTTATGTTAAGGGTGCTGCCTTATGAGGTAGCCAAGAGACAATGTTTTCCTTATCCCATCCCGGAATACATTGGAGCATCAAAGGAGTTAATTGAAAAATCTCCTTAAGAAGTGTTCTTACTTCCCTAACCACATTAGCCTAAAAAACTGTTGTTGAATTTCTTTACTTTATCCAACACTATTAATTTCCTGAATTGTGCCAAGTAGTCAAAACTTTGTTTTTCTCAACCATGATGTAAATTGTGATGAAGGCAATCTTCTAAGTGTTGTCTGTATTTGAGAGTTTTCCACCCTCTTATAGTTCTCGGCAATGTCATGTGACTAGTTTTAGACTCTAGTGTTAAACTGATACAATCTCATATGTGCGGACAGGAAGTCACTTTCTGTATGTCAATGACAGGGTGAATAGTAATGCTTAGTCATCATAAAAAGTAACTGTACAACGCATAATTCATTAAAAGCTGGCTTATGGTTACAGATTAGAAGTGTTCCTTTTAATTTATTCATAACATACAGCTTCTAGCACAATGTGCAGTAAACAGGGAGCACCCTGTATATGCTCATGATACATTTACTTCAGTACCTAGAAGAAAGAATCACATAATGGAAGCAAAGAATCTTTAATAAACTATCTAAAGCTTAATCAATCAGTTCCAAGTCTTCATTTATTTTACAAAGGGTCAAAAAACAATGAACGTGTCACATTTTTTCCCTTTTGTTTACAACACAATGCCCCATTTCACAGTGGTTAAAAAAGGAATGATTTTCCCAAGAAGTTTATTTTATTCTAAGTTCTTCTTAATTTGTCTTTTAACATCAGAAGAAGCTGCTAAATTTTACCATGTGTATTCATAATCTTAGAGCAGAGCTCACACGAGCACCCCAGAACACAAGTTATTTCTCTGAAGTCCTGTATCAAGAACATCAGGTTCCAATTTATCAATCATATGTATTTATCACACACCAAACAACCTAAGATACAAAAAGCTGGAAACATAAACAGTCGTTCTTATAGCCAGTTTAATAAATATACCCTGGAGAAATAAGATGGCTCATATGCTCAAAACATTCCAGGTTTTTGCACAACTGTTCTAATTTTAGTTATCAAAAACGAAGGATTTTTTTTCTAATGATCGCAAAATGTATCCCATGTTTGTTACATCTTTCTTTAGTTCTAGTACTGCTGTTTTAGTATAGTGGTGCATCTTCTTGCCATGTGCTTTGTGGCTGTGCATGCGCTCTCTGTAATCCCCATGTCCCGCTCATAGCATGTTACAATAGCTGTTCAATAATTAGGAAATTAAGGAGGTTGTACGATGTGTTAGATTATGAGTTTTTAAACTTACAATAAACTTCTAAGAATAAATTTTACCTGGTAGCGTTCATGCAAGTAACAAGTTGTCTATTTTTCTCATAACATATCTGTGTAAAATATACCTCCAGAAACTTCCAATTTCCATGGTAAACCCTCAGGATAAGTACAGTTATTGCAGTACCACAGATCTTCAAAGAAACACCATGATTGTAGTAGTAACTATAGAAGAAGTATGGCTGTGCAGTTATAAATTGAATTTACCACACAAAAAAATGAAACATACAAACCAGTTATCATAGGGATTGCAAAGAGCAATTCCACATGTTTTCACTGGATGCCAAAACACCTAATTCTTCTACTGAATGGCATTATCCAAAGCTAGGAAGATGCCATACAATCACAAGTAAATCCTAAAATGACTTTCTTGGCATTCTTGGTATTTCTAGCACTATAATGTTCAATACCTATTAACATAAAACCATGGAATAAAAACCGTGAACCATGGTGGAAGCTATTGCTACGTAAAGTGTTAGGACATTCGCAATATCATGCAAATAATCTCCCTTCTTACCTAGTATCTCATATATCTCTTATTCATAAATAATAGTATGCCTTATATGAAGACAGGCTGTTTCTAATATATCCCCTTACCGACGCGTGATGTAGTAGTATGTCATGTGTCGGCTGCAGGTGACTGGAGAGGGCTCATGGGCTCCATGGCCAGTAAGTGTGTGCTACATATTGATCGTGGGTGTTAATCCATCGATCACCTCCAGCAAAGCTGCCGGGGGCATTAAAGAGCTGGCTCAGATCATTGCTCCCTATGACGCCATCAGGAAGCAGCCATCCTTTGTTATAACAGCCTTGGGTCAAACAAAGACCAGAGGCTGTCTCTTTTTACTCAATGTAATACAATGTTAGATTTACACATTGTAAAACATGATGTGTAAAATCCCCATATACTGTCATACTCTAGTATGGCAGTGTATGGCAGGATCAGACAACCTAGGATTAAAGTACCCTAGGGGCAGCTGAAAAATAGTGAAAAAAAAAGTAAAAGAAAAAACAACTAAAAATTCAAATCACCCCCTTTACCTAGAATAAATATAAATAGTAAAAATCAGAAACATGTTGGGTATCGTCGCATCCCAAAATGTCCAATCTATAAAAATATAATAATGGTTATTCCAGGCGTTTAACCCCGTAACAGAAAATAGTGTTGAAAGTAAAAAAATACACCTCTTGCCAACGTCATAAAAAGTCGCAAAGATTACACTGCACACAGCTCTGTACACTTAAGTTTGAAAAAGTTATTAGCACCAGAATATGGCAAAATGAAGAATTATTTTTGTACAGGTGGTCTTAATTTTTGTAAATGTATGAAAACATTATAAAACCTTTATAAATTAGGTATCCCCATGATCGTATTAACCCAAAGAATAAAGTAGACATGTCACTTGGGGAGCTCAGTGAAAGCCATAAAACCCTAGCCCAAAAGAATTTTTTTTTCCTACATGCCATGGAATATTATTAACAATACATTCCAGTACTGGAGAAGTAAGTGATAATAAATAATTATTTATTGCTTATATATTTCCTACCAAACAAGATTCTAGTACCTTAAGATATTTTTCACTGTATTTCGCTATTTTCAGAGCTGAAATTTACCAGCAATCTTTATTGCTTCAATGACTCCACAGGGTTCTGGTGTTTTGTAAAATACGATCTTCAAACCACACAATTCCCCACCCTTACCTTTGGAGCTTAACTAAAGCTGTTAGGCATGTTTCTGTTAACAAGGGTGTTCATTTTGTCCAGTAATATACAAGTAAAATTATGAGCTCAGATCTTGGCTATTTACATTTTAAGGTGGATTATAGATAAAGAGTAAAATAATGTACAATGATGGACTTACTCTGTAAACCTGGACTTACTACTGTTGATTAATCTGAATGTGAAGGAGGCATGGAACTCCTTTTTTTGCACCTTCCGAATGGCCCCTGACATTTAATCTTGGTCCTCAATACATTTGGTTACTCAAAATTAAAAAAGCATCTTGAAAAAAAGGTTAAATACAAAGAAGTTACTTGATCATTTACATTAAGGTTTATGCATGTTCCAGGAAAGAATTTCCATTAATGAAAACTTTAGTGCTTTATTGGCCTTCAGCCATCATCTGGTGACATTGATCAAGAACATGAGCACATGGCTTACATCATATTTAGAATGGATCATGATGTAGTAAACAGAGAGATTCACACTGAACTCTCGGCTTTAGTGTTCATGAAGAGCAACCACTAAGCCGTATTCTCAGCGCATAGAGATTTGCCAAAATTCTCTTAGTTTCTAAACTCAAAATTTCAAGAGTGTCCAAAAGTAATCAGAATCTGGACACATCAAATTGGGATGTCTCTGTGGACAAAAATATTAAGCAGACAACATCTGAATAAACCAATAGTCAAGACTATTGAATAGTAAAAGTTGTGTAGGATATATATATATATATATATATATATATATATACACTTAAATACACACATACACTTAAAACAGTGGTTGCATAAATAACAATACATTACTATTACTTTCGGCTGGGTTGTTAGCCTTTTGATATAGGAGAAGAACAACAAAAATAGAACCAGATGTTTATAATGACAGACACCAACAGAGTCCTCACATTGGGTTTGACAGGGTGAGAGCGGGGCAGGAACAGGACCAGCATGAGGCAGACAGGGGCCAGAAAACTGGCAGTTACTATAGCTGAACTCCTGACCAGTTCAGACTTAGTCTGGTCCAACTTGGCGGAGATCCCATCCACCTAAACAGGTCCAACTTGGCGGAGATCCCATCCAGACCTACTAAGAGTCCTAAGCCTCTTAGTATATCCAAGAAGCTGTGCACCGATGATGAAGGGGTGGGGAATTCTTCTAATGACTACAATGTGGTCTATCAGGTTTCTTTTAAAAGAGCTCTGCAATGCAGATATGAAGTTAGCCTTAGTATTATAATGATGATGATTGTAGATTTATTCAAATTAATAACTTTATCTGCACCAAAATAAACATCCCCTTTAATCAGAGTATTAAAATAAACATCTGAATATTTAACAATTGATTCCTTTCTATTGTATTTTTTCACCTGTAAATAACACATTGCAAAATTGTGACTTGGCACCTGCACCATTCTCTTACAATGTACTGTACTTTGACTTCTAATGCTTCTCTTCTGCAAATAATTCTCTTTTTAGCTAGTGATAGTTAACTTGTATTTGCTCTCAAAATGCAGCTCACATTTCTATTTGTGTCTATTCTAATGACTAGGAATAGACACAGTGTCCAATAATTCCATTTATATTAAAAAACAAAGACTGAACAAAAAAAATCTCCAGAAAATAAGATAAATATTTTATGAACATGACAAATCTGGCAAATGCAACTATTAAAGAGAGAACTGGTGCCTGGTTTCTCTGACATATTCATAGCCCTGCTCTTTGCACATCTGCTTGCCTTGGCTAGGATCCTTTACAACTTCTTCCCTGCAGCTGTAAAACAGAAACGCCAAAGATGTTGATCCCTCACCCTAAGTGCTGTGCTATACAGAGGACAGTGTTTCTTTACTGTACCATAGACATAGCCAGACTGAATCAGGTTATACACTTTCTCCAAACCTTAATTAACAAAGACTTTAACTAATGAGAACATTATATGACATTTTATGTATGAAGAAGAGAAGTCATCAAGTAGCATTGCCAAGGAGCTACTGCCAAGCAAATATCATAAGATGCTTAAAAATGGGTTTAGAGGTAAAGGATGAAAACACAGTCTTAAAGTAGATTTGTCATCAGACTTAAAGGGGTTTTCCCATGTTTAACTGTTATGCCGTACCCTAGTAGGTGAAATAACTATTGAAAAAATCACCAATTTTTTAGGTAAATATATTTCTAGATGCTATTGACATGAAATTGTCACCAGATATATCATACAATGCACACTGGGAAAGGAATTAAAACAAAGATTTCCATAAATGAAGATATGCTGGGATCCTGGGTTATAATCCCACCCAGGTTAACATCTGCAAAGAGTTTGTATGTTCTCTCCATGTTTGCGTGGGTTTCGTCTGGGTCCTCCTGTTTCCTCCCATACTCCAAAACATACTGGTAGGTTGTTTAGATTGTGAGCCCCATTGGGCCAGAGACCAATTTGTCATGCTTTGTGCAGCGCTGCGTAATCTGTAGGCGCTATATAAATAAATAATTATTATTATTATTATATATGTGATAATGACAAATGACACAGGAAAAATAGCATTGAACTCCCCTCCTAAAGTGTATTAGATACTTTGTACAAAAGTTAGATGGCCGCAGATTTTTATTTCATGACATTTCTTGATTCATTCTCGTTTCAATTATATGAAGTTTGTTGTATGCTGAAAAACACTCCCACACAACGATGTTCCTACCTCTTAACTTCCCTGTTGGCATGGTGTTTTTTTAGTTGATATCATTATAGTGTTTAGGGTGATATCATTTGACCAGACTATATTCCCCCAGTATTAAACAGACTTGTCTAAATGTTGTCAAGCTAACTTTAAACACGCTTACACATGCTTTTTAAGCATAAATGGAGTCTTGGGTGATGAGCATACATACTGGCCGTGGAGATTGAGTGCATTAATTCCACGTCTTTCTGCAGCTCTGCGCAGGTGGTCCTTGGGTCTTGGACAACTTTTCTGATAATTCTTTTCAACGCTCTGAAATCTTCTGGGTTGCACCTGGTTGTGGCTTGTTTATGTTGAAATTATGTTCTTATGGCCACAAAAGTGCAAGCTGCAACCTTCGGTAGTTGATAAATTCTTCTGTAACCAATTTCTGTCAGCATGGCAAGAATTAGAATTTAAAAGTATTGAGACAGTTCACTGGTTTTACCCATCATGAGATGTGTCTTGTGTGGCACCTTGGTAATAATATAGCTTTTTATAGTCCTATAGTCCACCAGTTGAACCAGTTACTTTATTTTTTACTAACTTACAGGAGTGCTTTCTAATTACAGATAGATTTCACCTGGTGTCATTACTTTCCATGTTCACGTGTTCAATACTTTTTCCCTGTGTCATTTCTCATTGTTGATCATAATTTATGGACATGTATAGGTGTTACTGACATCTGGTGAGAATTTCATGTCAACGGCACCTTTAGAAATATATATACGTAGAAAATTCATGACCCATTCAATGTTTTTGTCACCTGCAGTACACAATAAAAACCAATATATATATATATATATATATATATATATATATATATATATATATATATATATAGGAAAGCCCAGACTTTGCTGTCAGCTTCCACAGTCAGATGGTAGATATTGTGTTCTCAGAAGCTGGAATGTATTGTGTCTATGCAAATGTTATATTTTATATTGTGGTGCTTACATGACCTTGAATAGTCCATGATTGAAATTGAAAGAAAACAGCCTCAAATATATTCTAATACTAAGGATTGCTAAACTTGGACGTGTCTGCTGATTGTGTGTCTTGGAACAACACTGAGAAAAGCACAGGTGTTTCTTAGAAAAGACGTCCATTAAAAAGTGTATTTTGATAACGCAGACATTCAGAAAGTCAAGCCTGACAACAGATCTGGCCTTTGTTAGGAGGACATAACCCATATTCCCCTGCTGCTGACAGGAAAGGCCCTTATAAAGCTGGGATGCAAATTCCTTTCACAGTTTCTAAGATGAGACCCTGAGGAAGGAAGCCAGACAGTGAAAGGCACTTTCGCGTCTCGGCTGACCTGCTCTATTTTATTATTGTAAGATGACAGGACAACGTGCTTCTTAGGGTAATAATAATTACTCTTCCAGAATAATAAGGAGAAAATACACATGCATCATCCACTGAACTTCTATAGTTTGTAATATGTCCTGGATTAAAGGGGTATTCCAGGAATCAGCATAATTCATATACAAGTGGGCACTCAAAATATAAGCTAATGTGTAATTAGTTGTTATTTAAAATTTTGCTCCCCTAAGCAGAAAATGCTGGTGACATAGACTGTAATGAAGAATTAAAATGCTACTGGCCCTTTAATCAGTCCGTTAATTTCCTCCGCGCGGTCCGTCACAGAAAAGAAGATGTCCGCTGGTCACATGTCCACATCACATGTCCTGTACCTGCCTGGGCAGGGTCATGTGACCACCACTATGCTTGGCTGTAGTCGGTTGGTTGCAGTGCAACCAGTGTGGCCAGTGTTTTGGTGATGGCAGTTACACATCATTACTATGGTAACAGAGCAAGAAAACCTGTTACATCATCACTGTTAGCAGAGCATAAGTGGTAGGAGGAGGAATTACTGAGAACTAAAGGATCATGGAACTTGTAGTTTCCAGTGGCGGCCATTTTAGTGATAACTCCACCTACTTTAGAAAGGCCATAAATTTTGTAAATCATAAAATCATATTATTTTAGCTCCGTTTTGTGACTAATGACATTGAGTATTGTTGTATTCATTTATTTATATCATCAAGGGTTTTTGTGTCAGACGTTGATATTCCCGGAATACCCCTTTAAATATATGCTGTACAATGTTGACCTAAAATATGCAGAATGGTAAATACAATTAATATTATGACATATTATATACTCAAATATCTATTAATAGTTCTATATCCGAAATACTGTAGTAAGTTATTAAATATATACAATACAGTAGTGACCAGAAGATTGGATGCCTGCGGGATTAGCTGGATTTCTGTAAAGAATAACAGCTAATTGTCATCTAATCCTCAAGTTTCTAATAATAATATGAGAATGAAAACTTTGGAGTCTTATGTAAAAAGCATCTACAACTGCAGACAGACATCTCTGTATTTAAAATACCTCTCAAAGATGGGGACACAATGGCAGAGAATTTGTAAAAGGAGTATTCCCCAACTTTGGGTGGCTTATATTGAGGATGGGGTTCCCTTGATGCCCCTCTCCCATGGTTGGCTTTAGGGAGCGGCAAACTGGGTATGTGCCCAGGGCCCCCTGTCCTAAAGCAACATGTCGCTAAGTAGTGGTAGGTTAATACCTTAGTTAAATACTATTGTATAGGTAAAACTGAAACTGTTATTACTAGGAACACTCATATGACTAGATGGTGACTTCTAAACCTACTAAATATATATACACATATATATATATATATATATATATATATATATATATATATATATATATATATATATGGTAAAGGCAGTACTCCTTAGAGAACATCTAAGAAGGGGTACAGTCGTTTCTATATTATCCCACAGAGGATAAAAGTAGAGTACAACAGCAACACACGCACTGATCGATTAACTGGTTGAAATATATAATGAATTTATCATTTTCTATGAACTGCTTATGAGATACTCCTATAGTAGACTGTTTGTTTGACTGGACGTAACATATTAGCCTACTTGAAGAGTCCGCACACAAAAAGCTAACTCTTTGGCAACTGACAAATATATTCAGGGTACTGTCCTTCTTAATAGGAGGGGTATGTATCGGTAAAGTATATAAAAAACAGATGTTCAGCTCTGTCCCCTCTATAACAATCTGTTCATCATCTCCTGCTTTATAACATGCTACCTACAGATAGGACACATATACAATCTGTTCAGTTTCCCCATATATTCACTAATAAAATTGACTACAAATTTCAATCCTTCTCTAGTTCTCTTAAAGCTAGTTAAATGTTCAAATAGTGAGGCACATAAGACCGACCTGATCAGCCTTTATGAAGACCAAGGTTATATGTGTGTATTGACACATAGATGAAGGCATGAGCATATGCAGAAAAACAAATGGTATGCATGTGTGAGAAGATCCACTGTAAGCCATGGGAACATTCATACATTTTTTATTTATTTGCTAATATTTTTGCTGGAAAGAACTTCAGAGCTACAAAAGTTGACAATTCCGGACCATAAATGGTAAGATTTGTTGTGCAACATGGTATTTTGGAACAATAAAATGTGTTCTAAATTATACTGTGTATCGTGGCCCAGGGATTTCACTTCTGCATAAAACATCCCAACAAATGTGTTTGTGGTTACAAAAACTTTGTCACAAAAACAAACATAATAAAGATGTCTATTGTCAGGTTTTATGGAGAAGTCATGCATACACAAACTCACTACTGTCCTGTATTCTTGGGTTTTAGGGTCCATGCTCTTTTATACTTCAAAATCCTCTTTTTACTGTTTTCATAAGCCAATCATTTAAAATAATGTACTTACCATGTTGCATTGTGAGAGGACTTCCTTCATGTACATAGTCTTGGGTCCTCTTTAAAATGTCCTTAACCCTTTAAAGACCTGGCCCTTTTTTTGTTTTTTCATTTCCATTTTTCACTCCCCACAATCAAAAATCTATAATTTTTTTTTAGATGTAAAGAGCTGTTGGCTTGTTTTCTGCGTAACAAATTGCACTTCAAAGTGATGGTAATTATTATTCCGTGCCATGTACTGGGAAGCAGGAAAAAAAATCTAAATGCATCGAAATTGGTGAAAAGACACATTTGCGCTGTTTTGTTGTGGGCTTGGATTTTACAGCTTTGCGCCACAAATTACATGTCTACTTCATTCTTTGAGGGGTGCAATCATGGGGTTACAAAAGGGTTAAAAGGGTTAATACATATTTAAAAGAAGAAGGTTTATCTGAATGAAGCCCGACAACTCATATGTACACTGTTTGGCACTGTTTTCACAGTTGTCAAAATAGTCAAAATCTTCCTTGAACATGAGAATAACCCCTGACTTTGGGGTTTGACTGCATAGACCCCTGTGATCAGAATATAGGTCCCTTCTCTGAACACAGCTATGCGGGTGCCCTTTAATTTCTATAGGCTAGTCAAATACAGGTAAGCACCATACCCATTGTATATCCAGCATAGTAGTAAATAGAGCAGCAGCATCACTTTTTGCCATTGGCTAAGCCCTTTTAAGGAAATATACAATCAAAATCAAGCATGATCAATCTGGAACACTTACTCATAGATCCAAGCTCCATGACTGTGGTTATACATGGCCTTATTCCTTCTAAAATCAACTTTTAAAAATATGAGTTAGAAGAGCTACGGGGGCATTTCCAGAGCCCCTACTTGTTCTGTCTTCAGAAGCTATTACACTGTCTATCACTCCCTCTGCCCCCTCAGTACTTCCCCTTCTGCACATTGTAACATTCTATGAAGCTACAGCAAGGAGAGGCACTGGTAATGCCCTTAGAGACCTTCTGGGAGGGAGGGAGGCCATGGATAATAAATAAAAATATTACCACATACATGGTGCCTGGATCTTTCCTGGTTTATCATGCTTGATTTAGATTTCCTAAATCAGTGATCCAGTACTTATTCCATTTTTACTTTCAAAAAAGTTAGGCTTGTATGCCAAGCATGCGCATTAATTGAGAAGTCAGGAAATCAATTTGAATGTTCACGGGCAACTTTTTCCTATTTCCGCTCTAGAAGCTTTACTATTACTACTAACCCACTAACACTATATAGTGGCAATGAACACTTTTCTGTTGTTCTAGCCTTCATCCTTAATAAGTGGAGAGTACATATTCTTAGTAAATGCCAATACGTACATGTTTGGTGGCCTTGTACATTATTTCATGCTATCTATTTACAGTGAGATTTGTTGTTGTACTTCTGTATGAAAAAAAATATGCCCATTTATAACAAAAGGGTCTTTTCTTTGCCATTACTATGATAAATTCTCCTTTACCTTTGATCCCAGTAGTTGAGAAGTTGCTGGAAAATTATTCTTTGTAAAACATCTTAAAAACTGTGGATTTTCTGGATTATAATAATAACTTGAATCAAAGTTGTCCAACTAGTGGCCTGAAGGCTGAATTAATCCATCAAAAGCTTTTCCATGCTTCCCACCCACCTAAGTAACCAATGACTTTATTGTAACACTGTTTTCAATAGATACTATTCTTCATGCAATCAAAATGTTAAAAAGTACCAATGTGTTTAAAACAGCCTTTAGCAACTAAGCAGTAGTAAATGTGGGATGTGGAAAAGGCAACCTAACACTTATGTCATACACTTGAAAAATAGATTTTAATAAACATTATTAAACATTTAAAAAAAGCACTTGTGATATGATGTGTTCAGTGTAGTATGGAGAAGCAAATGGATTTGTAGAAAAGAAGAACATTGGCAGGATTAAAATCCGCCCAACGATCTATAAAGTAGACAGTGTAAATTGTTCACAATGGTCGAAACAGGTGGATTAAGTAAAATCTAGCTCCCTAACCACAATTCCAGATGTCTTGTACCAAATTTTACTCAAATAGTTTAGAAGACAAAACAGATGACACATTCATGAAAACCTCATTTGAAAGGTGACTTCCATGAATTCCCCCAGTCTTTAAACGCATTTAATGGTTATTTGCAGTAAATTGTTTATTCTGAATGAATAGTATTCAGTGGAGCGGTTCACACAGACTGCTCAGCTGTTATTTGGCCTGGCCTGTCCAGAAAAAATACTCCATAAACCTACTTAAAATAAACCCCTTATTGCAGATATCACCTATATGTTAAATTTAGTATCATCCAACATTTACGGTTCTGGCTAACTTCCAGACTCTTATGTAAATAACATTAGCAGTAAATTGCTCATTCATGAGCCACCATATTGTCAATATTCATGCACAATTTAAAATATTTATTCAAGTACCAGTGAAATAAAATACAGTGTTCACTCTTAATGCCAAACCACTTTATGATGCCAGATCGTTTTTTAAATATTCAAAGAATACCAGGCATATACTTTTATTTTTTCTTAATAAGTAAAATACTTTTCCTGGGGAATAGCACTCAGCACCAGGATAATTGTTTCAGATTCCATTATTGTGCTTGGGAGGAATAGTAATTGTAATGATAATAAAAAAATTTTTTAAATGTATAAACAGGCGCCAATGGAAAGTGCTCTGAAAATTCAGCAATGGAGCATAAGTTACCATAGAATTTGGTAATGATGACATATCTTTCTGCATTGTAATTTCCACATGCTATTTTTTGGTTCAATAGTCCATGATGATTCCTTTATTCATAAATCTCTAGTGAGGAAATAGCCAAATCTGTATCAATCTGGACACTTGCCTCCAGCAGAATAACACACAAAAATATAAATACCAGGGGCATAACAATAGCAGTAGCAGGGGCTACGACCGGGCTGTGGATGGAGTGGGCCCACATTTAGTGTCAAGAAAATGGCAGACTGTGGGTCCAGAAGAGTGGAAAAGAATCAATTGTAAACATGTAAGACATGCATAAAATTGTTGATGACAGTGGCACAGGTAAAGACACATCTGTGATTTCTGCCTGTGCAGACTGTATGATGTCATCAAGCAGGATACTGTGTGCTTCATTTGTGAGTGGAGGCTGTTTCTGGATACTTCATTTGTGAGGGGAGGTTGATGAACATTTCATTATTAAGGGGAGGGTCTGCTGGACTCTTCATTAGTCTGGGGAGGCTGCTGGACATTTAATTTGTGAAGGGAGGCTGAGAGATATTTCAGAATTAAAGGGAGACTGATGGACATTTCATTATTTAAAGGCAGTTGGACATTTTATTAATGAGGGGAGGCTGGTATTTGGGTATGGTGCTGTGACTATATGTCTGTGTAGCATATATCTATTCTTAAATGTAATCTGCGAGATGTCAGATAGCAGCGAGAGTTTATGGTCATGGGGCCATGATCCACAATTCGCACTGGTTCCACTGGTGTCTTGTCACGCCAATGATGAAAACAAAATTAAAATAAGATTCAGCTCTGCTGCTCCAGATGCATGTGAAGTTCTTCACTGTAATTGAGGCATTGCACCTTTGTTTGACTGAAAATGATGCCTGAGATCCAGTGTATTCTAAGTCACTCAAGGTGCACTGCCCCATGTTCAGTGAACAACTTGTAACAGGAACATTCATCTAGTACTAGAGATAAGTGAATCAATTCATACAGTTGAAGCTTCAGTACAAATCTCGCAATTTTTCGTCATTATTGCTTCAAATTTAACATCTATTTAAAAATGGTGTGCAAAGGTGGAGTTTCACTTTCAGGCTTTAGATAATGTATCTGTGTTGGTCAAATACAATTTTGCATAATTGAAGTTGGAACACTGAAGTTGATCAAAGACTCTAAAGAATATGTAGATGTATTTTGCAAAGGCTCGTGGATGAAATGTTACTATTCCCAACAACAGTCTGCACATTTGTAACACTGCACTGAGCTCCACAATAGCTTTAGCTACTGTCTTCTTTGCGGAAAGTGATTGGTTTCTTGTTTCAGACATGCAGATATAAGAAATATTATATTCACAGAGGTCAAGACACATGAGCCATTTTACAAACATATGAATTCAGTTTATCATCTTGACAGACAAGTGCTGATATGTACCAATCTTCACCACAGTCCAAGTGTAAAGGAAAGCTCATTTCCCTCATAACTGTACCATGTGTAGACCATCCGACTGAATCATCACCTTTACTGGATAACCACTGACAAAAGTTGGCTTATGTGAGAATCGTATCTGAAATAGTGAAGAGTGTTGAGAGCTGGGACTGGCCTATGCTGACAGACAAACATAACTGGAATATAGCGGCCTATGTAATCATCTCCTAGTGGAATTACTGCATCGTGGCTGCTTCTACATCATAAGGAGAATCATGTTTGTATCAAGGTAATGTCACTCGCTAGTCATGCTATTATGATGAAGCACCAAACAGATAGCGGAGTGTCTACAAAGAACTGAGACTATACTACTAAATACTTCTATCACAATAATAGGTCCTGCAGATAATAGCCTCAAAGATTCCTTTTATGACACAGCTATGAGAGTTTAGACAAATCCATTTACTCTGCTTTATTCATTGTTGTCAAGACTCAAGAGTAAAGGAAATCCAAAATGGTCAGTGTGAACGTAGCCCAAGGCAGTGCAGTTATCAGTACATTAGTGATGATGGTTTGTATTATGTAGGGTAAACTTCCCACAGTTACCTTTTCTGTTTCCCAATAATTTGTCATCTTAGAGAAAATGTAGCTTTTTGTTTTTTAGGCCCCTTTCACACTTGCGTTTTTTACGTGCATTGCTCTACTTTTGGAAGTCATGTGCGTGAAAAAACGCACCATACAAGTCTATGGCGATGCATCAAAAGCGCATTGCACTCTGAGACACTTGCAAGTGCAATGTGTTTTTCACTGATCAATTGCCATAGAAAAGATAGAACACAATCCGGTGTCTTTTTCACGTGTGTTATCTGCGCATGAAATACGCATTGAATACTCCAAAAAAGTGCGTGAAAAACTGAGACACTGAACAAACTCTGACTGAAAACTGATTGATTTCTGATGAAAAATGTGCAGAAACAGGCATGGCTGCACCCAATGACAGTACTTAAGGAAACAGAAAATGTATGTATTGGCAGCTTTTAAATAGCCCCACACAAAGCCGGTTTACTTGTTGAAGACAACATTCAACTTTTGCAGAATTTCATCTAATACATAAAAGTGTTGATGTAGCAATTTGTATATTAAAATTAAACTTGCAACTGATGATGCAGAAATTGGTACATGTTTTTTCCAAAAATCCAGAATCCATGAAAGTTTGGCTTTACACGGTAGATTTAATTTCAGCAAACCTACTGATTTTGAGGTGAAAGACTGTGGGATCTTTGCACAGAATTTATCATAATCAAACATGATAAAGTTTTGCTGCAACTATTATAAACCAATTGCTATATCTATATTTGCTGTTGCTCCATTTCTACACCAAACTCTACTGGTGATCGAGAACATTTGTGACTTTTTAAAATGCCTGACCCACCCTCTATCCCAATCTCTTTCCCAACAAGTACTGAGTTGTGTAAACAAGCAAAAAGTCACAAATATATGTTATAGTGAGCCGAAAAAAGGTGCAAATATTTTGGAGTGCCACCCACTCCCCTCTAATGACTTCATTACGTTAAAAAGGACCTAAAAGAAAAGTGAAAAATATACATAAAAAAGGTCACTACATCAGGTTGTGAATTATGAACTAGAGTGGCAAGGGTACTCTAGCAGAATTCAAAGTACTAATGTGAACGACCTGATGAAACATACTGGATAAAGAATTTCAAAGTTATATATTTCAATGAGACCATGTTCTAACATCTAAAATTTTATGTTCAAGGCAACAAAAGAAAAAAAAAAAATCAAAATTGAAAACAAGACCAGGTCATTAAGGTCCAGTGACAAAAGATGTTTTGGGATCTCCACATTTTCAAGTGGTCCCCATATGCTAGAAGCTGATCATTTTCTTACAACCCACCAGAACCCAAATCATAAGACCAATTCTCTCCATTAATGGCCTTTCTATTTACCCCGGCATGCACACTTCACCATGCATGTGGAATACAAACAAGAGATGTATAGTACCAATAAAGATAAATAGGACCACAATGTACTCTTAACCAGTAATACTCATAACCACTTTCAAATTTTAATATGTAATACAGACTTTATTAATCAATATGGCCATCCAAAAAACATTAAAAGCATAGAATAAAATCCACAAATACAAGAGCGTGGCGATAGTCAACAATAACCAAATACATAACGAGCATTTACCAAATGCACATGAATAGGTAAAGATACAGTGTACTCAATTTTGGTTGTAATCCAGCACATTACCCACCCGGGTGTTGCATAATACCAAAATTGCCAGCCTGTAGGTAATGACCACCGCCACAGCACCCCGACGCACGTTTCGCCGTCGCTTCCTCCAGGGGGTGTGCTGTGGAACGGCAGCTGCCCGGCATATAAACCCCACATTGAGATGAACATCTTCTACACAGATTTCTAGCCTCATTATGGATGCAGCGGCACAGCACAACAATACAATGAAAGGAGAGGTGAATGATGAGTTCTGTCCTCCTCTACATGCCATGCAGTACTAGAAAAGGAACATGATTGATTGGGAATTTGTGATTTAAATGAGCTTAGAACGTCGGCTTAAGAGGGGAATTTACAAAAGAGATGGAGATTGGGAAGATTTAACAACATGAAATCATGAAGAGAGTTTGTCTTCAGGTGAATTAGCATATGAACTGGATATTCCTTTATGCAGCGCACAATTCAGTGGAAGGATTGGGGGATGTCACAATGTTTTGACATTTAATATGCCTGTTTATCCACAAAATAACACTAGTAATATAATAGTAGTGAGTTTACATTTTATCATAAGCTGAGGAAGACAATTGGGGGATTTATCTTTGTAGTTGCACTATTTTTAGGCGTATTCATGGTATTAGATTTTCGAAACTGATCATTTTTTTACTACTAATCCATAATCTTTCCACTTTTCAATTCTTCTACAAAGCACCTCATTTATCACTCAAATCCAAATGTTTAAAGGGAACCTGTCAGGATCAATTGATCTAATAAACCACTACCAGTATGTGTTGACGCATCCAAACACCTTTCACCGTGTTTCTTTCACGGCCCAAAATGGTGGCACCATCCAGAAAATCTAATATGAGATGGGCATGACAGTTTATTGGTGACTGTGACTGGTTGAATGTAGTCACAGAGGCAGAAAGTTTAGTACTAAAGTCAAGCTCTCCTGACCTCAGAATGCCCTTTTTGCTGTATTTCATACCAGGTTATGCCAACTAGTGTGCAATTGCCATAATAATTCATGTGAAAAATGACTTTTAAAGTAGCGGCAGGCTATACAGATAAGCTAGTCTGTATTTTCCATGCGGAACCCATAGGTTTTACCCATGTGGTCTAAAAATAAGAAAGAAGTCATATTTGTCTTGTTCCTTATAGCTAGGCTGGAAGGTAAGGATGGAGGTAAATATTCATATAAAATATTTAATTATTTTTTACACCACCTGGGACAATAGTAAAAAGAATTTAGATTTTGGACACAAATGCCTGTGGCAGCTTTACTGCTGGCATTATTAATACTCATACGCGCACCGATCATGGTTGATGCCGCCGGGTTTGGGCTCGAACGCTGTACCTGAACTCCTGGCTGAAGTTGGACCCAAGAATCTGCAGACAATCCAGTGGGTATAGAGGTCCGCTGACTTAAGCAAATAAGAGATGTTGGATTTCAACATGTTGTGCTGAGAGGTACTGTGCTGTAAGAACTCATGGCCATCCTATGTTTATGGTCAGTGCTCTTCTCCAGAGATACTGTCGATTTTGTTCACAATGCAGATTACATACAACCCAAAAGATCCTACTATAAGTCAATGGGGTAAAAGTGGTATTAATAATAAAACAACAAAAAAGCTATGATGATAGTCTTAGCTACAGTTGGAACTGACTTGTGCAGGACCCAAAGTCAAACCTGAGCCCACCAATGTATGCTCTAGAGCTTTGTGGGTGAGCCCAATCATTTTCATTCTATTCTCGATAGATGCACATGACAGTAGAAAAACATAAATATACATTGGGAAATAATCCAAGCATATGACTTATCTCAACACAAAAGTAGAAATAAAGTACAGGCCACCAACAACTTCCACTAAGGATATTCTACATGAATATAATTCATTTAAATGATGTGATACAATAATACATCACAATACAATAGTCCACTGAATGAACATGATTACAGGTAATAATCCTATAAAAGTAGTAGAATACAGACGGTCCCCTGCTTAAGAACACTCGACTTACATACGACCCCTAGTTACAAACGGACCTCTGGATATTAGTAACTTATTGTGCTTTAGTCCTGGGCTACAATAAACAGCTGAAACAGTTATCGCAGGTGTCTGTAATGAAGCTTTACTGGTAATCCTGATTCTTATGACAACCCAACATTTTCAAAATCCAATTGTCACATAGACCAAAAAAGTTCTGGCTGGGATTACAATGATAAAATATACAGTTCTGACTTACATACAAATTCAACTCAAGAACAAACCTACAGACCCTATCTTGTATGTAACCCAGGGACTGCCTGTATTTCAACCTATATATACTATCATCTAAATAAACATGTTCTAGTTGAGAATAGTAATAACATAATACATAACTAAATACATACAATGCTTTCATTACCATCAACAGCTCATATTAATATTCATGTAAAAATGTCTAAAATATGTTTTTTTTTTTTACTTAACAAAAGAAATTTACTTCAAATCAATAGGGTACCAACAATAGTGCTCAACATCAATGGCATGCAGCATAAATTCCTATACTGTGGCTTTTAGGGGAAATCAAGTTACAAAATAAACTGACCTACATTATAACTTTCTTTCTTTGTCAACTGCAAAGTGTTATTTCACACATTCCACTGTCAATCATTGGGGCAAGATTTTAAGCAAATTCCTAAAATCTGGATCCAATTATTGACAATCTATATATGTTTTGTTTATAGCTGTTACACTTTATGTTATAGATAGATTTATAGATGACTAGATAGATAGATCAGTAAGGTCAACCACAGTCTCAATGTCACTTATATCTTTATGCTAATTCTTATCACACTCATAATTACCATATTCATTCAATTCTGCTACGATCATACTTGTAAATATGTTGAATGAGATAAAAAATTCTAAAAACTTATGAACTGTATAAAATGCTTTAAGTCTTACTCAGTGGATTATAAATTCTAAAAATCATCTAGCGATTTTTCAGTTGTCACCACAATCTGTAACTGAAGAATGGGATTTGGCATTCTAGCACCTATAAGTAGGATCCCATAAACTTTTTACAAAGTGGTAATACTGCACTACCATAACACAGTGTGTTTTAAAGGAGGATTGAAAATGCTTTTCCTTTAAGGAACCCTGTAATGTCTGTAGCATCATACTAATTCATTGGGGGAAAAAGCCTTTTATGGGGGATAAAAGAAAAGCTGACATAAAATAGTGCCAAAAAATGTGGCGAACATAAGCAGGGACCATGGGTGAGTACTAAGAGTCATACCATGGTGTTTGTAACTAACAGTCACTTGCGGGGACCCTTGTGTCATGAGAGCAGTTGTTTCCCACAACATCAGATAAATGTGCAGTATGTTCTGAATTATGCTGTGTGGTGTCACAGGGAAAGCGCGTGCTGTCCAAGCAACGACTAAACATTACTTCCCAAGAGCTGACGTAAAGCAAACGTAAAACAAAAGATAAAAAATATTTGCTCAGAAGAAATCTTCCAACTATATCCAGAACATCCACAGCCTTAAACATCCTACTGCACAAAACCAGCTTGCTCTTCCCAACTTTTTGTTGCATGCGACACTGTTATCTACTTTTCCATACAGCAAAATACATTGTAACGTTCTTGTCTTACCTCTGGTATGCAGAGACAGGAGCATTATCAAAGAAACATGTAGCTGCCAGCTTGGATCTTCAAACCAGCCCATTCCTATAGCAGAAGAGCCGCAGCAGTGAAGATGCCTCTTTCCTCTTGTAGGAAATAAAAGTCCACAGTATGGATTGTGTTCTTGCTGCGGTAGTCCCAGCCCTGTCAGATCCTCACTCTAGTCTGCAGGGAAGAGAATGTGAAAATCAAGCCTGTTACAAGCAAGTTCTGTCACCACATAGAGCTCAACTGATCACCTCGTGGGGCAACACAACAAAGAGATCCCAAGCCAGACTTCATTGCTAAAAACAGAAGCTGTGATTGACTGCCCAGATGAGAGTGTGTATACATTTCCTAGCCTTATCTTGACAAAACCTGTTAACCTCTTCACCACTGCACACATCCCTCCCCCCACACGTATACACTCTGCACATCAAGTTGAAGTTGAGTCACTTCTCAATACATATGTTAATAATAATAATATTAATAATAATATATTAAAATAAAATTCTAAAAATATAATAATAATGATATTAATAATATTATCACAATAATAATCAGAATTCTTAAACAGTTTACCAGTTCCAACAAATAACTGCTATAAATAAAAGCTCAATTTACATGATTCTTATATGTACAGTAAATACATCCAGTATTTCAATGATTTTTTTTAATTGTGTTCATGAAAAACATGGTTAAGATCTGCAGCTAAAACAACCAGAAATGTTTGGATTGTTTATGTTTGTATATTTTCAATTTCAGCTACATATATCTACATTTAGATTTAATATATATATATATATATATATATATATATATATATATATATATATTATTTGAGGCTATAAAATAAAATATGGAGAGCTAAATAGACTTTGTTGATTTATTAACTTCTCAAACTTCAAAAAAGTTTTCCTGAGAAATATGGATTTAGCAGCTTTTTTTTAATAAAACTGCAGTATTACCTTCACTATCAGCTCCCCAATTATCATGTATAAGTCACACTGCAGATTTGTAGCAGAAGTTCTGGAAATTTCAGAATCACACATGCAGCTTTTGTGGCCGATTCATTTTTATGTCTACTTCCCTCCATAAATAACACCTGTCCCTCCCACAAACACAAGTATGAAGGTATCTTGAAATTTGGAATGGTTTGGAAGGTGATGTAAGAAATCTCTGGTGGTGACTTGTCTTTCCTGACAATGAAAGGATGGAACATGTTTACATCCAACAGTCCGATCCTTCCCTCTGTTTCCTATATAACCTATATATTCAATATGTAATCTATCCAGTTGGAATTGGCGGGGTTCAGATTGTATCTATCTACTGTTTACCAGCAGTTTTAGACCTGAGCTCCACACAGATATAAATGAAGGGTAACCTGAACCTATGCTGCTGAAATGGAAGTCAGTCTTTGTTTACATACTGGATGCTTATCGCTGAATGTGGGATATATCCGTATATCAATGTAGGGATCTAATTTCCATATAAACAAACTCCTCCACGCCCCCTCTCTCTTTCCCAAAGGGCAACTTTTAACAGTAGCATTACCAAGATTACACCCAAATAACATTGTCTTTACACTGCCATTATTACTTACAAGGGGTGTTTAATAGGTTGTAAACAATTGACTACAAAGCATCATATCTTATCTTGACCTACACTTTCTGGTCTATCTACAGATCTTACATTGGGCACTGTGTCATGAAGAATAACTAGCAAGTGACATTACTGTTGTCATGGCTGCCCAGTCAATACTATGTTCAATGAAGTGAAACACGTGTCATTAGTTTATCACTACATGTGTATCATCTAAAAGCTGACAAAAGAGCAGTCTCTTTCTAATTGTTTTATTGAAGCCATAAAGTGAAACTCCACGCCTGGTAAACAATAGCGTGAAAATTAGGGTGAAGCTCTATGCAGTATCATGGCATAGCTTTATAATAGATATGAATGCTGACAGCTTACAGATACTAGAAGTGTAAAACTTACTGCAGACATTATATTTTAGTATCCCCTTTAGTATAATCGACCCTACATAAAAGCTCATAACAAGTATCACATGGTGATGTAGCACATTATAATACCACAAGATCTCACAATCTTATAAATGACCTGAAACAGACAATGATGCATTCATATGTACTAGATAGTTTTGTCATCATGACAAATAGGACAGTCACATGAAAATCAGTTTCTACCATCAACTTCATTTCCCTCAAAAGCCCCACATTCCCTGCTAGAAGAGCTTATGTATGCATAAACAGCCATCCCCCCTCTCCCCTTGCTTGGGTCCCCTCCTTGTACAGCTCATTTGTTGTCATGGGACACTATAGCTCCAAGAACTCCTTTATTTCTACCTTTTTTTCTCTCTAGTACACGAAGGATCAAGTGTAAAAAAAAATTCCTATAAGCTGCCTGGTGCATGCAGAGGATGATTTGTGTGCTGGCTTCCAGGGTATGACTGTCACTGCTGATCTGTGTTGAGGCCTAGATTACATGTGATAAGGGCTGACCTTATTTGAGTATTCACACATTATGCACTCATAAAGAGCAAGCTGGACACAAAAGTGCTTCAGATGTTCAGCACATCAATCACGAGCACAGCATGGAGGCTGCCAAACTTTGCTTCCATTTAGCTGAAAAGAGGAAAAAGGGTCCAAGGCAGACTTAATAAAGTTTAAAGCTGTGTCACAGCCCATTGTCTTTCACTAAGTATGCTTTTCTCTGGATTCTGCTGCAGTTACCAGGGGAAACAAAAGCTTTCTTTTTAGCAAATTCCAAAGTGGGAAACAAAAGGCTGGTATGATAATAAAAGGCCAGCTCTCATTGTAAGCTTCATTTGCATGGTTTGATTTGCTAATTTTAGAAAAGGGAAAGACAAGCTGGGGTTTATATCACACTGTGCTGATGTGAGGGTAGGCAGGGGGCAGCCGCTGTATTGTTATGGTGCTTGACATCACAGGTGTCAGGGCAGAGTATGGAGAATGTGACTGTGTGCAGACAGTGACTTACTGAGCGACTGTAAAACTCTGCTATCATATAAAGGACATGAAAAACTACAGTTAATTAGATTACAGTGTTAGTCAATTTTTTTGCTTTTCAATATGAAGCTTATGTTACACTATGGGGCTTTCGTTGTGGAGTTTAGATATTTAATTACTTTTCATTCTTTAGGAAAAATGCATATTTACAGTGTGCAGAAGCACATCTCCCCTTCCCACTTTGCTGAAACAGTGATGGTTCATTTGTTCAAAGAGCCGGCTCATTTGCGTGAACGACATGAGCCGCTTCACCGCAGTGAGCTGATGGCTTACTAAACCCCGCCCTAAATGGCTCAATAAAATCAGTTTAAAAGTGGTGTAGTATGGAATGTGCAGACTGACTGGCCCATGCCTCCCTATTATATATTTAATAGGGAGCCATTCAGGAGCCAAAAGAGACGTCTCTCCTTAGTGAGCAGAGCCTTATAAGCCAGCTGGCTAAGAAGAGCCATACTTCCCATCACTATACTGAACCTCACTGCTGCCCTGACATTACAACAGGCAGGAAGAGGGGAGAAGTGTGGAGAGAGCAGGAAGGAGGTTGAGATGTGCTCCTACACAGTGTACGAGCCTATCAAGCCACAGCTCTAGAAAAGCCCCCAAAAGCACTTCTGGCTCATTAACATAATATTAAAAGTTGATTTTAGAAAGGAGGTGGTCATGGATAACAAATATAAGAAATTCTGGTCTCTGGATGAGTAAGTGCCCCTGGTTTATCATGTATATTTTGATGGCAGTATTTATGGTTGAAAAAAAAAAATCTGTCAATCAAATCTAACTTATTCATTCATCCTATGTAATACATGGTTGATCCAGAGGAAAGGGAAAATGCCTTCCTAATATTGCAGTCAGAATAACTCCCTGGATCAACAGAAACTAAAAAAATGTATTTCCATAATATGTGATATTTTCTGCTGAAAGACATCCAGGCCCATCCTGAACATGTACAGAGTATCAGCCATTACAACATCTTGTGGCAGAGTCCCACAATGTCACTGCTCGCACAGTACAGACCTAAAAAATGATATATGCATTTACATAAGATTCATATGGCATAATTACCTATGCAATATTTTTCTCCATTGAATCTGTTTATCCAAACTGGCGGTTTTATGTTGTTCACATTTTCAAGCTAAAACTGGTCAGAGCTATGCATTAAAGGCTTCACATAGATAGGAACTTCATATTATAGAAAAATCGGCCTGAGGATTTTGATGTTGATAAACAATGGAACAGCTTCGGACCGCGCTTTCTGCAATGCAGTGCAAACTGTGAAATGTGCATTTAGGCCAAGTCCATAGGCCATGCTGCAAATGTCCCAGAAGGGAAATCCTACTTCTAAGCCTCACAAACTTTGGGCCGTTTGAGCATCTCTGACCCATAAAATCAGCATTTGTAGCAGATTTGTTTGTAATGTAAAAGCTAAATTGCACCTCCTCCCTACTACTAACTGTTCAAGTTTTAGTGTGGGTTTTACATGTATAAACCATACAGATGACGATGAGTAGCGTGATGAGTTGTATCCTGATAACAGAGTGTTGTATATTGTGCTATGGTGTATGTTAAAGTACGATGACAGATACAATGGAATGCCAATGGTAAGATGAATAAATGTTTTACAGTAAAACATATGGTTATTATCAGTAAGAAATGCTTCATCCCAAGTTACAATCAATGTAAGCCTTCTGGAATAGCCCCTTTTTATAGAAAAAAACACCTAACATAACATATGAATGGGCTGCTTTCAACTTGTTGATCAAGATGTTGAGTTAAGAATAGGTGTTGCTGTAATAGTCAGGGTAGATGGATTTACTGTATATATAAGTTTAGTAAGCCTACTATACTATGCCCCTATATAGTTGTAGTAAAATATAAAACAGACTTATATTAGTATAGTATGGCAATTTTTCCCTTTCACTGCAGTCCTTGCTATACTGTCACAACCACAGCCAACATGTATATGTTTGCATATTGAGATCCCAGCTGCTTGGCTACTCCTCTATGTATCCTGACTGAGCTGAAATCTTCACCAAAGTTAAATGTTTGCAGATGAACCATTCTACACTTTGGGCACAAATTTTAACTTAGCTTTATATTTACTTTGATATATAGCTGGTACCTGGGCTGCAACCACATGTAAATCAGAAAGAGTGTAATGACATGTGTGAGTCAATAATAAAAGTGAATCAGAACCTCCTCGGACAGAACATAACATCATATCTGATGTGTATAAACCTGATTATTCCACCAAAGAATATACTATTCTATACAGAGTTTTTCTACTAAAATAATTTCCACAGTAGCAGATGCTATGAGACAGATTTGGTACATCTTTCTAGACATCTTACTCACTTGTCTCTTCCTTGTGTCACATTTTGGCTGTCTTTCTTGACAGTGTAGAACAAAAATGGTTACTTTTCTACACTAGTGAGGAAAACTCCAAAAAAAACATTCCTCCATAATAGACACTGAAGATGAAAATGTGCCCATCCTGGAATAACTGGCTCATAAGTTTATTATCATTACATGTAGAGATGTTGGCCAACTTTATCTAAGGGCATAGAAACACAGAGCAGATTTGTTGAACACATTTCTGTAACTCATACATAGAAATACCCATCCATATGCTCTAGATCCATTCATATTTATGAAACGAAACTTGGGTCACAGATATTTCTACATAACCGAAGCCTAGAAGAAACTATGCTGCACATTGATGTAGACAGAGAAGCAGTAGGAAATGGGGGGCATCTAAGGGATTATGAAGAATTAGTTTTCTCTAACCCCACTGACCCCTCACCCACAGTCTTGTCTATAGTGTTGCTGGAAATGTGTTTTGCTTTGGGGCAAAGTACAAAAAGAAATAGTAAGGATGACATGGTACTCACAGAGAATCACTGCTTTGTTAGAGAAGCTGTTTGGGGGTGGGTTACTGGATTTAGCAATTAAAGGGTTTTACTATGCTCTATAAGTGATAGTAACAGGAGATGCCTGGAAGTATGGCACATATAGTATGGCCGAATGATCACATGCATTAGCCTAAAAAAAGATCAGAATATGTAGTTTTTATCAAATACTAAGATGAATGAAATGAGAGTGTTAATTTTTGGTATGTTTCAGGAAGGGTATGTGTCCAAGGAGGTGGGTGGTGCAATTAGGTACCAACTGTTTACCTTAGATCTATTTTGGATCATTTGTAGCTCAATGAACTCATTTAATGCTGACCCATTTTATATATTTCATAAAAATACATTTAACGTTGTTGTCTGTTTTTAACTCCTATTCATTCCTAACTCCAATTCGTGTGTCAGCATTTAGTGTTATTTCCCTTATTAGAAGGATACATGATGAAGTGTTCAGCAATTGCATTTATATTCTCCAAAGTCTACTTACTTTGCAAAAGGTACAATTGACCTATATAACCAGCATTGCCAGTGGCATGGATAGGAACAAAGGCCTCTCTGAGGAGGAACTAATTGCTTATCTTGTTTGTAGTAACGAGAAAGTTAAAGAAATTGTATAAAGTCTCAAAGGACAACGGGAGGGATGAGTTACTTCTACAGGCTTCATTTAACATACTATGAAAGGTACACAGAATAAATACATCCATTGCTATAACATTATGATGCTTGCTAAACTAAGCTATGAAAATATTATGCCCAAGTATCAAAGGAAAGAAGAAATTAAAAAATTAGACGCTACTTTGCTTCCTGTGTCGGGAGTTGGATACCATCTCTACATTGTTATACTGTATTATGAAGAAGATAGTAGCATGGGACCGAACAAGATGAGAATGGAATTTACATGGGACGAAAGGGAAAGTATGATTTTTTTGTTTTCGCACACTGTTTTGGAGAATTTTATTCTTGCTCTACCGAAAAACCTTTATTGAAATAGCCCCAAAAGATCCCCTAAATGACATGCAAGAGATGGATATCTGTGCCTTATTTAAATCATGTTAGACTTATAAATTGAGGTTATGTTGGGAGAATTTTGTGGTGAGTATCTCTGGGGAAACCACTGAAGAAAGACACTTTGTCCAGTGGTTCAATGGTAATTAAAAAAAGAAAAAGAAAAGAAAGGCATCAAAGGCATAGGAGCCCAAATGGTCTTTGAGAATCATTAGGGTGTATAAGGCCAAAGGCTTCTGTACATTGGGGTTATGCACTGGGGGATTCCCACCATGACTGTCATATTTCCTGCACCGCTGGAAACACATCAGGGCCTTTTGCACAATATCAAGGTAATATGAGGTCAACTATCATTATGTAGCAGACACAGATGAATGCATTTGGCCAATTCTATTTAGACAGATTTTTGGATCCATAATAACAGGTAAAAGAAAATATTTCCTCTTCTGTTATAACAGTCCTTTTCACCTGTCCAAAGTTACATGACACAGCTGTTCCCATCTATTATATTTCTCTACATAAAGAAGCTGTTTATGATCTTCTTGTGAAATCCTTCCTAACACTCTTTATTCACACAGGATTTCCTGCGTCTCCAAGGGTGTCATTTGGATTGGTTATTTAAACAATATCTTTATACAAAGAAAGCAAAGCAAATCATAGGAGTGAGTGACACAGCGCAGGGAAAATAAAGTTCGACTCTATGTGTGAAAATAAAACAAACAGACATTCAACAGCCTGTTTTCCATAGATTAACTATTGGCGCACGGCAGCAGTGAAAGAACCACCAGTAACTACTATTTCTTAATATGGTTTGCTGTGCCTGGACACCATAGCTGGTAATGCTAGGATAGCTCTATTATCACCACTGTTAGCGTAATTCCGTCCTGCCATTCGTGTATTTATAATGCCGAAAATAGCTCTGCAGTCTGCATCATTTTCAGCATGATAATTAATGGAAACATGAAGGAAGGGTACATTCCGTACATGTTATCCTATGGGAAATTGACAGTGAATGGAAAACCTTCTGTTAACCTTCTATTTTTAGTTTCCATTATGGAAGGGCAAAAAGGAATATTTTGTTGTGGTGAGGACGTAGCTTCACACTTTTTGGGATAGTGTTCACTCTTTATAGTGAACCTTGATAAGAAAAGTCTTGAATGACCTTTGCCAAGTCCCCAATAACTGCCTGAAGCTGTAGCTGTGGGCAGAGCCTTGGAGGACAAGCTGTGGATGGTGAGTTTCCTCCAGTACCCCATGCTACACAAAAGTGAAAAGGCTGCAAGTTCTCTAGCTACCTGAGGTGAGAACACAAGCCCAACCTGATAAGGAACTCATCCTGTAGGAGTGTTGTCTCTGTGTAGGTATCTTGTAGAGATATAGCCCGTGGTAAAAAGTGGTGCGGTTACCAGTAATTTATTTCTAATTTTGGTAAACAAATTTAATGGAAGCAATGAAAGACCATATAAATTGTGGAAGTATAATGCACTTTACAAATTACTCTTTCGCTATTGTAATATATATTGTTGCTCTGGAAGTTGAAGTGTTCTGTCGGAATTCCCCTTAAATAACCTCTCTCCTGTTTTGTAAACAAGGAAGTCTAAAAACAGACAAGGCTCTATTAGAAACAAATGATGGTAAATGTTGCAGCGGTAGGCAGTGATTACACGGAAAGCTATCAGATTTATTCTCTCTAATGTGATCTGGACAATTAAATAGTATTACACTCTTCTAATCAACTTGTTTTCCTTTATTACTTACCAACATGAGTTAATTAATAGAAGCGGAAATTTCCTAATGATACCGATAACATAATCAAAACTTCAGTGTTGTTAAATTCTTAATATGCTTTTACAGCACTTTCTATTTAGTATGTAGAGTATAAGTTTATAACCTATGAAATTATTAGTTTACACTAGTATTATGTTGTAAACTTAACTTACTTCTAATGACAGGTCCATATAAAAATTAATGTAAAAATAAATGTAAAAAATGTAATGTAAAAAAAGACACTTTGTAGGAATGGTATCTCTGAAAGATTGATCATAAATATGTGTCATGCACATGAACCCCGTATTGAGCAGCTGTTGCGACTGCTTCTGGGTGCTGACACCTATGGAGTGGACAGTAACCCTGCCCCGCTTTTTGTCTAATGTAAAGCTGTACAGCCACAACAACTGATCAGCATAGGAACTTAGTGTCACACCACATGGATACTAATGACCTATCTGGATGTGACCAGATATTTAGCAATCAAAATACCTGAGCATTTTGTTACCAAAGGAGAAAAGATTAACCCCCTCTGAATACTGAAAAAAACATATATGCAGTACATGGATATACCTGTCTATGAGTAGAGGTCAAGAAGTAAGAGTTCTACTTCCGGAGAGTTTGCCAATTAATGCCGCCTTATAGGCGTGTGGAGACTTATAGCCATTGATTCTTCACTAGGGAAATTTGGGAAATATGCAAATATGTTTCTGAGTTGGCAAAAGGAAAACAATGTCTCATTTTGTTACCTTGAAAGGCAGCTCCCCTTAAGACCAAGCATGGTTTAGAACAACATGATGTTGAATTAAACCAAACCAGTATATGTATTCCAGGAGTAACAGATCAGCAAACTACCTTTTATGTATGACTAGCCTAGCTCTCATTAATTGGTTATCTAGAAAGCTCTTATATCCAATGAGAGGGCAGCATATATTGAACATGAAAATTGTATGTTCACTTCATGTCTACTAACTTTCGTATTAAGTTGCCTGATTTCCTCCTATACTATAAAATCATTAATATTGGAGGAATAGGATTTGAAGGCATTAATTAGAAATACGAAAATATTGCCTACAGCTCTTTAATATAAGTGAAATACAGTTGTGAACAGTACCATTATGCCATTTCAAATCCAGAACTAAGGTCCAATTTACTGTGCTAACAGTACCTTAATTGTCATCTACATAGCAGAAACTCATGGATGGAGAAGGACACAAGGTTTCATCCATAATGTCCTGATATTGTGTTGGGGCACTAGGTATATCCAATCCCTATTTAGCTGCCTCCTGGAATACTTTTGTTTTGCCAGATGTGTGTAACCTATGAAAGAGACTTGCAGGACAGCTGCCCACCCCACGTCCCTAATCCTAAAAACCCTTCCTGCTAAGGGGTTGTTAGTTTCACAGAATGCAAGCTATGTCATTCAAGTACAAAGGGGTCTTTTAGACTGGAAGCTACTTTAAGCCGGATGGAGGAAAAATAAAACACATTTAACTTAAAAAGATGACATGCATCCCTTCCTTTTTACGTATCACATATGGTTGATATTACATGGAGACTAAGACAGCAATTACAAAGGAGAGTTTTAAAATAAAAAGAAATCCAGTTTTGATCTGAGAAAAACAATGAAAGGAAATATAACTACACATATACATTTCTGCAAACTATCGCTATTCTTTGTACATCAAATACATGCTGAGCTACTATCTCCTTATCTTAACTGCATAGGTCAATATTTTTGACAGTAAAGAATTCAGAATATTTGGACCCGAGCTCTACACCTGGCAACACCATCTCTGTCTTCTACAACACAATTCTGGATGTAGGAGGTGGCATCTTATCTTACTATGTATAGTTTTAACAATCGCTGTTAGAACACATACTATATCACTTCCAAGAGATTAGTTTAGAATAGTGACGACTTAAAACCCCACAGGTAACACCTATGGCCAATGCTGATACCGAACTCTGGTGTCAATTCTTTAAATGACCTCCAGCAAAGCGAGTGGCGGTAGCGGTATTTCAATCAATGTTGGATATGTACGTCGGCTGGTGGTGCTGCATGCTTCCATGTTTGGGAGGTCTGTCGCTTCCGATGATGTAA